>NC_137100.1:11278730-12014563 GCF_949357685.1 Gobio gobio | reverse complement strand
GCCCATATTGATAGGATAGCATCTTGCATTTGATGGAGATTTGTGGGATGCACATCCAGGGCACGAAGCTCCCGTTCCACCACATCCCAAAGATGCTCTATTAGGTTGAGATCTGGTGACTGTGGGGGCCATTTTAGTACAGTGAACTCATTGTCATGTTCAAGAAACCAATTTGAAATGATTGGAGCTTTGTGACATGGTGCATTATCCTGCTGGAAGTAGCCATCAGAGGACAAAGTGTGCCAAGAAAACATCCCCCACATCATTACACCACCACCACCAGCCTGCACAGTGGCAACAAGGCATGATGGATCCATGTTCTCATTCTGTTTACGCCAAATTCTGACTCTACTATCTGAATGTCTCAACAGAAATCGAGACTCATCAGACCAGGCAACATTTTTCCAGTCTTCAACTGTCCAATTTTGGTGAGCTCGTGCAAATTGTAGCCTCTTATTCCTATTTATAGTGGAGATGAGTGGTACCCGGTGGGGTCTTCTGCTGTTGTAGCCCATCCGCCTCAAGGTTGTGCGTGTTGTGGCTTCACAAATGCTTTGCTGCATACCTCGGTTGTAACAAGTGGTTATTTCAGTCAAAGTTGCTCTTCTATCAGCTTGAATCAGTCGGCCCATTCTCCTCTGACCTCTAGCATCAACAAGGCATTTTCGCCCACAGGACTGCCGCATACTGGATGTTTTTCCCTTTTCACACCATTCTTTGTAAACCCTAGAAATGGTTGTGCTTGAAAATCACAGTAACTGAGCAGATTGTGAAATACTCAGACCCGCCCGTCTGGCACCAACAACCATGCCACGCTCAAAATTGCTTAAATCCCCTTTCTTTCCCATTCTGACATTCAGTTTGGAGTTCAGGAGATTGTCTTGACCAGGACCACACCCCTAAATGCATTGAAGCAACTGCCATGTGATTGGTTGATTAGATAATTGCATTAATGAGAAATTGAACAGGTGTTCCTAATAATCCTTTAGGTGAGTGTATATATATATATATATATATATATATATATATATATATATATATATATATATATATATATATATATATATATATATATATATATATATATATATATATATATATATATATATATATATATATATATATATATATATATATATATATATATATATATATATATATATATATGTATATATATATATATATATACGTATACAACTGATATACATCAGTTGTCACTGATGATATCATTTGGTCCTTTCTGGATTAGAATCCGCCATCAAAATGATAAATTTAATTATTCCAGCGGCTGTGAGAAAAGGCTATAAATGATCTGCCACCTGTAGTATCCTCACATGCGATATAGCCCAGGACTCCTTCTATATGTATACAGACGTGACGTAATGATGCGCCATGATCGGAAAGTTACCTGTACCACTCAAATTATAACATATTATTACAAGCTTACCGTTGTGAATTGGGCAAAGCTAAGGAGATCGTTTTGAACACTGGCTGATTATATACTTGCAAAAAAAATTACGGACTGCAGCTTTAAAAATATAAACATAAACAATTGCATTAATGAGATATTGAACAGGTGTTCCTAATAATCCTTTAGGTGAGTGTATATATATCTATATCTATATATATATATATATATATATATATATATATATATATATATATATATATACAGTATATATATATATTTATATACAGTCCCTATCCACCTATAATATATTTATGGAGGTTTCGATGTCTCTCCCCACAGGATATTTAAAAAGTAACATTTCGAAAGTTTTCTCCTGACTGTTTGCTAGTGGTACCGTATCAGAACAGGCTTAACCACAAGCCTCCAAGCTATGAGTGTGTGGACAGGGTAGAGAGGATAATGAGAAAGAGTGGCTAGGGACAGTTTATGAGACAGCATAATGGCCACTGGCTACAGTATTCTCACTCAAACCTGGAGACTTACGGACAGATCCAGATTCCAGACGTAAACACAGCCAAAGATTTTATTGCACTGCATTATATTTCCCCATCCTGTGCTCCTTCTGAGCCATCATCACAATACAATTGCAAGTTGTTTTGCTGATTATGATGATTGAAGTCATGTTACCATAATGGCCTGGGAGCCCAGCTGGGCTAAAAATTAAGCTTGGCTGCCTTAAAGCTTTGTGAAATGCTTTGGTTGTTTTTTAATTAACAAAAAAAAAAATCAAGCAATTATGCATTTTGAATCAGGCCCTGAATGACAGATATAGTCATCATAGTTCCCATTACTTTCTTTAGAGAACATGTAATCACAGCAAAAAACATCATCATTAACATAAAAATTGACCAGTATAATGCCAAAATAAATTTCCAAAACAAATCCCACATTTCTATAGAGTTTTATTATTTTTATACTTTGTTCTCAAATTGTTACTGTTAACAACATCAGCATTGCGTCACTATGTGTATTAAGTGTGTATACATCTAATCTTTTGCTTTGGACTATGGGTGAATCTCCAGTTGTCACTGATGATGTCATTTGGTCCTTTCTGGATTACAATCCGCCATCAAAATGATAAATTTAATTATTCCAGCTGCTGTGAGAAAAGGCTATAAATGATCCGCCACCTGTAGCATCCTCACATGCGATATAGCCCAGGACTCCTTCTTTATGTATACAGACATGACGTAATGATGCGCCATCATCGGAAAGTTACCTGTAACACTCAAATTATAACACATTATTACAAGCTTACCGTTGTGAATTGGGCAAATTAAGCTAAGGAGATCGTTTTGAACACTGGCTGATTATGTACTTGCAAAAAAAATTAAAGACTGCAGCTTTAAATATATAAACATAAACAAAAGGAAATAGTTTGTTAATAATGCTGACGATTTGGTAATGCACCTAATAAACTCTCAGATCATGAGTCACCACAATTCTAAATTGTTGTCAGGAAATGATGTGTCAAATTTTCATACCAGGATTCATAACCACGTTTCTGTGCTTAATTCAACTTTCACTAGAGAACTTTAAAGAAGGAAGGATTATTACTTCAAATGAAGGAGAAACGTTTCTGTACCTGCCATCTGGCTGATGTTGTTGACACGAGTCATGGATACGTTATAGTGTGTGTTCTCTAGTGAAAAATAAATATGCTAAAATGTATTTGAAATATTTATTTTATGCTATGTATACTACAAATACATTTTCATATTTATGTACTTAATGTAAATAACCTGCAATTGTACTTTTGGTATACTAAACTAAAGGAACACTTTAGCTTATTCACCGTATCCCCCAGAGATATAAGTCCATAAGTCCAGGAACTTTGCTGGTGTACCATGGGTGCAGCAGACGCAATGATATTACACAACGCCTGAAAATAGGCTAACTTCCATCAACATAACCAACGTGACAACCTGCTTGCACAGAAAGTGTGCTGGGGACTATTATCATTGCCCTGCTGCACCCATGTTACAGCAGCAAAGTTCATTGATTATTACGCAGGAATGAGAGTATAGTTCCTAGCATTATCTAGAAAATCGCAACTTTTCATTTTCCGTCTGTCTTAGTACATGATGTAACTATACACATCACAACATGTAAATAGGAAAAAGTTGACGTTATTTTGTCCCTTATTGAGCAGTAGGCTAGCTGGAGCCGTTTACCTCCAGTCTTTGTGCTAAGCTAGGCTAGCGGTGGGTGCGTCAGACAGAGTTATGGCATGCACGGAGATGAGAATGGTATGTATGGACTTATCTAACTCTGGGGGATACGGTGAATAAGCTAAAGTCCCAAAAAGGCGGCGTGTTCCTTTAAATTCTGCTAAATTGGAACAACTCATTTTGTACTTAATGTACTTTAGTTATCGAGACATAGGGGAGAGCGGGGCAAAACCTAACGCTTTTTGACTTTCTCAGTTTGTGTAAATCCACTTGGTGTTCAGAGTATTTATTTTTTCCCACATTAATTGCACACATGTCTAGTACAATTATGTGGTTTTGTTTCATTAATACAGTGTATACTTTTTTCTTGATTTACCCCGAAAGAATGTAAGTGAAATGTGACAACATCCCCCGTAGGTGGGGTACATTGTAACATGTGAGGGGCACAATGTAGCATGACCAAATGACAGCTTAAAATGTTACCTGAAATAAATAAACTCATTTTTAAGTTTGACAACAAACACATCGCTAAATACAGCATAGTTCAAAACATAATAATAATGACTAATTTCTGAACATTAACTCTCAGTCATTATTCACCCTTTTCTCATGGTTTCTAAAAAGAATTCATAAAAGCATAGAATATAATGGCATATTTCTAATAGGGGCTCATTGTAACGTAGTGTTACAACGCACCCCATCTGCGCAACTGGGATTTAAATCGCTGCTCGTGTCTTCTGTTGGTAATATAAGCATTAAAGAATGATCTCTACTGTTAAATCACAGATATAAGATAAAAATAATATCGGATTTGTCTTATTTTAAATAAACACAAAAAATGAAAATGAAACTTAAGTAAGAAATTTACTTTTGCTATGGTTAAATAAATTTTCAGTAATATCTTCCAGAGATTTTTTAATTTTGGCTTTATTTTTTCTCTAAATAATGTTGATATGGCAACTAGTAAATACACTAAGTTTCGTCATTCAGGCATGTGTG
The DNA here is from genome assembly GCF_949357685.1 of Gobio gobio. Taxonomy (NCBI): domain Eukaryota; kingdom Metazoa; phylum Chordata; class Actinopteri; order Cypriniformes; family Gobionidae; genus Gobio; species Gobio gobio. Next base: position 12,009,922 of record NC_137100.1, on the reverse strand, counting down.
GAAAGGGTTAAAGTATGCGTGTTACAACTAACCCCGCGTTAGGTTGTGCCCCGCCCTCCCCTAGTACTGAGGTCCAACTAAAGATACTTAAAGCTGTAGTCCGTAAGTTTTAGCTCTTTGTCGCCATCTCTGTTTGAACCCTGAAATTGCAGTAATTCGCATAGTTATCTTCTTTACGTTCTCTCCTTACGGCTCGACAGCGTGAAAGAATCTAATGTTTTGAGGTGTATGTGTGGGTTGTCTATCAACGCACCAGTTGTTAACGATGACTGTCGTTCTAAACTTTCGGATTACAAGCCGCCATCAAAATGACATGTTTAATTACATTCCATCTGCCACAAACGATACGTCACTTGCAGCATCCACACACATATAAGCCCTATTCGGACGGTAATTGTTTCTCATGTGGATGTCCGTAAAAATACACTTGCAGGTCACCTTAGTGATAAAACTCGGATGGCGATTTATTCACCGTGGAGGAGCGAGTATTGTGATCCTGCACACCTGGGAAAGCACTGCTCACGTGGTCAATAACACGATTGTATGCTGTAAATAAAATGTCATATGCTTGGTATAATAAGAATAAATGCATATTTCATTTAATAATAGGAAAATAATATCCTAATTATTATTTATAAATAGGAAGATATAGATGCACATTATAGTTAAAATGGTTTTCTGTCTTGTATTTTATCTGAAAATAAAGGATGTCATTTTATTCCACATGGAAATGAGCGGAAATAAGTTAATACAGCCTCTTATTTACATTTGGTAAACATAATGCTGCTGGTTATTTTAACGTTTATAATTGCTACCGTAATAACGGCCCATTTCAAATGTTTTATTTTTGAGCAGTGATGAAATATATTGCTCTTGTAAATACTTGCCAGCATTTAAGTAATACAAGTCTAGATCTATAAATGCATCCAAATTACAGCGAAGCGCAACTGTACGGTGCTCGCAGTGGTCAAAAAGGATATAAACCGTGAATTTTGAAGTGATATATTCTTGAAAACTCTGAGATGTGGATTTGGACGACAATTAAATTACCACACGACCTTGGTGTTTATCAGAAAACGCTAGGTAATTCGGCCGGGGATTTTTACGCGGGTGGTGAGAGAAAAGCATTGATATTCTGGATTCGGATGGAAATAAAATCACTGACTAGCCCCTGTAAATTTTGAAAATACCTTATGACCCCACGAGAAACAATTACCGTCCGAATAGGGCTATAGCCTACTAGCCAGGACTCCTTTATGTATACAGACGTGATGTAATGGCTCAAAGACGATCGGCAGAATCTCAAATTTCCCGCGGAAAGCTACCAGTACCACTCAAATTAGAACACATTATTACAAGCTTACTTTTTTTCTAGGCTTAGTTGTGTTTATGGGGCGCAGTATAACATGTCTTAATACTTATTTTTTTTTAAACGCTGTATTTTTCTTATATTTTACCTTTATTCCACACCGCTGTCTCCACTGTCCTTTGAACGGCTCGTTTGCTTCCTGCTTCTATGAAGCCCATCCCTCCAAAAAACGCAATGGTCTTAGATTGGTTAGATGGCCAAATGTAGTTTGTAGTTCTGCAACAGCTCTCTCTCTTTCGTAATGACTGCGACGTGGCCTCGCCCACTTTGCTGCGTGTTCGCGGGGGCAGTGTTTATGTTAATAGCAAGGGTTTACCAACCCGGGAAGAAGCTTGTTGTAGTCCAAACTGACCGTTTTTGTAGGCAATAAACTGCCATAACTTTAAAAGACAATATCTCCGTTTGCATTGAACTTTTCAGCGCTGTAACTTTGCAGATACTGTTTATGCTCAAGCAGCAATATTACACACTAACTAAAGTTAAAAGTTGAAATCTTATGCAACCACCCATTTAAAGGGTTTCTATTATACTTAGTATTAAATAAATATATTTCAAATACATTTTGGTACAGATTTGTTTCACTAGGGTTGTTTGCATTCATTATAAGCAGTGAATTCAGTTCAGTGTTCATCAAGCTCATCATTTCCACCAGTTAACGCTGGCAAACAGTAAAGATGGCTATGAGAAGTAAACAAATATGTTCTGAGCCTCAATCGCTCCACGAGTCAGAAAAAAAAAAAAAAGATAATGAAAGCAATCCATGCAACTGCTTTATTCTAAGTCTTCTGAAGCCATGCGCTTTGTGTGAGGAACAGACTGAAATCCAGAAAAAGCTATCATATGACTTCAGAAGAAAAAAATATAAGGCATTATGGGTTTGGAACAACATAATGGTGAGTAAATAATTACAGAAGTTTCTTTTTTTTTCAGATTGTAAACTTGCATATTGCAATTGTGCAGTGGGAAATGTGAAGGGTGAAAAGTAAAGAAATCACTGGTATAATGCAAGCGATTGCAAACTTATTTTGTCTTCACAATTTCTATACCCAATCAAATATTTTAGAGTTTTGCATAAGTAGAAAGATGTATATTCATTATAAATATAACCAAATCGATTTTTTTGTCTTTATTTTTAGTTGTTTTAGCTACATTTAATGCTTGTTTTGTCTAAATAATTTTTAGGTCAAATTGAGGCCCCCTTGGAAGTTTTTTGAGCCCCCCCTAGTGGCCCTGGCCCCCTGGTTGAGAACCACTGTAATGGAACTGTAAGTGAACAGCTGCCATTGCAAATTACAGGCAAAAATTGAGCCTTATGGGGCAACCGAAGGTCTAACCATCAGTATCAAAGGTTGTCTGTCGGACTCTTTATTTATTGATCACAAAATAAGAATAAAGTGGCTCAAATTAAATTTTAACGGCCTCCTTTCGTATTCTGCCATAGAGGTGGAACAGACCAGAGTGGCAGGGGTGAGATGCTGTCTTAAAGCGACTATCAGGAAAAAAAATGTCAAATGGGTCGATACTGTTTCCATTTGGTGAGTAAACAAGCCCTGTAACACTTAAACTAGAAGTGGTCCAACATTTCACTAGCAACACAACCAGTGCTGGATATGACAGAGTGAAAGAAAGCTAACCTTTCATATATGAAAGACATTTCTACTATAATCAGATTCATCTCATTGTCTCACTGCAACAGGAAACCATCAACCCACTTTGGGCATAAAATTACAGTGCACTCCGTTTAACAAATGCTCTTCAAATATTAAATTGCCTGATGGTGCTGCTGGCCATTATGTTGCATCTATTTATTCTAGCATGATCTGAAGGTAGAGAAAAACTGCTGGCAGTCACCATCACTTTGCACTTGGACAAGAATAGTATGTCATCATTTCAACTACCGCTGGACATTTATTTTTATGGATGTCACTGCATGAATGCACTTAAAAACCATCAGAGCAGCATATAACCAAAGAAGTGCTACCGATAAAGGTTTCTGTTCTTATTTATAGAATGTTCCAAAGTCCTCCATGTCCCAAATTCATTCAATTGAACTACTAGAGCATGCTGATCAAGAAGTCGCTTTTCAAAAGCAAGAGAAAAAGTTTCAAAACAAACTGCATACATGCAATATATACATTAAATATAAACCATGTTTAATCAAGTGAATATTTCTCTTGGTATGGTTTTTATATCTATGTATTTATTCATTAATTTATTTATTATATGTATAATTTATATGTTTACATATCTTAGATACTGTATACACTTTATAGTGTGGCTAAAGTTTGAAAATATCCACAAGTATTGCCCAGAAGGATATTATTTGTGTGTGTGTGTGTGTGTGTGTGTGTGTGTGTGTGTGTGTGTGTGTGTGTGTGTGTGTGTGTGTGTGTGTGTGTGTGTGTGTGTGTGTGTGTGTGTGTGTGTGTGTGTGTGTGTGTGTGTGTGTGTGTGTGTGTGTGTGTGTGTGTGTGTGTGTGTGTGTGTGTGTGTGTGTGTGTGTGTGTGTGTGTGTGTGTGTGTGTGTGTGTGTGTGTGTGTGTGTGTGTGTGTGTGTGTGTGTGTACGTGCATGAAAAAAAAACTATAATTATTGAGTAAAAAATTTTTGTCCAGGAAAATTCAGAATATATATATATATATATATGTTCAGGATTTACAACTGTATTTTCAGATTTACATTTATATATTCAGAGTTATAACTGTATATTCGGGATTTATATTTATATATTCAGGATTTACATTTATACATTCAGAGTTATATATATATACTATATGGGGTAAGTTCTCACAATGGAATTTGCCGTATTACAGGCTTTTTAGCCAAATCTAGACACAAAAAAAAATATTGTAATTCACAAATTGCATAAATGTGTGCAATTTTAAACACATTTAATAGGAAACAACAATGTGACAACTTGCCCCAACTTGTCATGAGAACTTTTCAAACCATCATTACATAGTTGATTCTTGTCTGTATGTATGTCAGTGTGGTTTTACTGTGTTCATTTTGTTTCCCCAAAAGCTGAAACAAAGGTTTGGTGATATTGTCATTTGTTTGGTGGACCATGTTCACAGAAATTCTCTTCATTTAAAGAACAATACACTGCTTGTGACAACTTCCTTGCGAAACAACTAGCCCTGTAGTCCTAGCTCTGCATATGCACACAATTATACAATATTGTGAAATGAAGGATTATTATGACAATGAAATTCGTGACAACTAGCTAGGGATCATTAGCTATGTTTCCATCCACCTATTTTTACGTACAAGTCATTCATGATGCAGGAACAACATTTTCAGGAATTGACTAATTTGTTCTCTTCATCACATGAGATGGAAACGATGCTTTATTTGCAAATGTTTTATGCAATATTCCAACTTTGGATGGAGCAGCTACTGTGACTGTGTAAAATCCAAGAATATGTGTGACGCAGAATGAACGAGGAATACAGAGACTTTAATGAACACTGAGAACTAGAAACACTACACATCTACCAACGACAACATACACTACATTGAGGAAACTAAGGGCTTAAATACATAGAGAACACAATCAACAGAACAAGGAACAGATGCAATACTTATTAGAAATGATGATAACAAACAATGAAAGAGAATCGTGGGGGCTCGACAGGGGAGGCACATGCAGCCTACCCAAAATTTTGAGGTGAAAATGGGAAAAGGACGATTTAATGTTAATACAATTCCCAGTTCATTTCATGTCTCAGAATCTGTATTTATTGTTTGTAATTTCACCTTTGTAAGTGTAACCCCAAAGGTGCCGAATCTGCGGAACACGAGTCATAGGGGATAGATAAGGGGAGAGGGAGGCAAATCCATAGCCAAAAAAGCATAACGGCTAGTGCTAACGCTGCGACTGCCAGTATGCAGGAAAGGAGACCAGAGGCTGTTTTTTAATGGATGTCAATGGAGAAGAGGCTTCACTACACTGAATAAAACACTTTGTGAGGAAACGGCTTATCATTTAATGAATTGACTGCCTGTCTGCTAATCTTCAACATATTTTACGCTAAACAATAGGGGAGCACAACCTAATGCGGGTTAGTTGTAACACACATGGTATAACACTTTCCACACATGGCAGCATGACGAAACTTAGTGTATTTACTAGTTGTCATATCAACATTATTTAGAGAAAAAATTGCGTCAAAATTAAAAAAAATCTTTGGAAGATATCATTGAACATTTATTTAACCATAGCAATTCTTAAGCTAATTATCTCTGTATTTTGTGTTTATTTAAAATAAGACAAATCTGATATTATTTTAATCTTATATCTGTTATTTAACAGTTGAGATAGTTCTTTAATGCTGATCTAACCAGCTGAAGACACGAGCCGGGTTTAAATCCCAGTTGTGCAGGTTGGGCTCATTATAACACTGCTATTATATTCTATACTTTTATTAATTATATTGAGAAATCATGAGAAAAAGGTGAATAAAGACTGAGAGTCAATGTTCAGAAATGCTTAATTAGTATTATTATTTTTTCCTATGCTGTATAACTGTGTTTTGAGGTGTGTTTGTTGTCAAACTCAAAAAATTGTTTAATTTTAATTATTAAACAATGACTATTTAATTTGAAAAAGTTAATTGTATTTTGCTGCCAAAATATGGAAGTCTTGGATATTTTTGTGATTATATCATAACATTTTAAGCTGTAATTTGGTCATTTAGTTACAATGTGCCCCTCAATGTACCCCACCTATGGGGCATGTTGTCACATTGCACTTCCATTCTTTCTGGGTAAATCAAGAAAAAAGTATATACTGTACTGATGAAACAAAACCACATAATTGTGTGCAATTAAAGGGATAGTTCACCCAAAAATGAAAATTCTGTAATTTACTCACCCTCAAGTTGTTCCAAACCTGTATGAGTTTCTTTGTTCTGCTGAACACAAACTATGATATTTTGAAGAATGTCTGTAACAAATCAGATAGAGCAACCATTGACTACCATAGTATTTTTTCCCCTACTATGGCAGTCAATGGTTGCTCTATCTGCGTGATTACAAACATTCTTCAGAATATCTTCTTTTGTGTTCAGCAGAACAAAGAAACTCATACAGGTTTGGAATAACTTGAGGGTGAGTAAAGGATGACAGAATTTTCATTTTTGGGTGAACTATACCTTTAATGTGGGGGGAAAAAAAAGAACCACAAGTGGATTTTCACAAACTTAGAAAGTCAAAAAGCATTAGGTTGTGCCTAGAATAAGAATAAGACTTGAATAATGAATATGTATGCATGCACATGATGCTGATATTGTGCATTTTAATGAATAAAGAGAAAAAGAATCATTAAATTGTGTTATATTGGATGTTGTGTAATGAAAATAAAAAAATAACTATTCTTCCTATCACTGCAGGTTAGTCTTTTTCCGCTCAGTAAAGCACATTCCACAAACAATGCAGTCCTGCTGTACCTTGACTAGTGATATAACACAAATATAGAACATATATTCAGAAGACCGGCGCGCTAATCCACAAGAAACTGATTAACGTAAACTGTAACTGACTGTCATAAAACTTTGAACGGCGAGCACTGACGTCACTGCCATTACACGATAAACTGAGAGGTGCCGCACGTGATCCAAGTTAGTGTTACACTTTCTCCAATGGTAAGAGATACAGACCCTCTCATTTCCTTAAAATAAGACAATCTCTGTTAGAAGTGTTGAGAAAAGAAACACGGCAGAGGAGGCTACCCTCCCTTGGTGTATCAACCAATCATCGACGAAAGACGTAAATTACGTGATATTAGTTTGAACTGCTACCACTGATGTATCAACTACGTATGGAGACTAGAGATATTGAATATTTAATCGCAAACAAATTCATCAAAGTACCATTTGAAAAACAGCCACAATTTTTTAATTAAAGGGTTAGTTCACCCAAAAATGAAAATTCTGTCATTAATTACTCACCCTCATGTCGTTCGACACCCGTAAGACCGTCTCACCACAGTGACTCTACAATAATTTTACGATGCGACGACAATAGTTTTTGTGCGAAAAAAAAATCTAAATAACACCTTTATCCAACTTGTTATTGTCTTCCGTGTGTGCCTCCACGACGCATGCGCGAGAATATGACGCAGATCCGGCGTTCGGACACATGACCCAGAAGCGATTTGTTTACAAGCAGAGGAAGACGCGCGTGTCTAAGCTGTTGGATTCTACATTGATCGTGCTTTAGGTCTCGGCGTAGCTCTCAGAATGGTGCTTAAGTGTGCATTTTATGGATTCCCGAACGCTGGCGCTACGTCATATTCTCGCGCATGCGTCGTGGAGGCATACATGGAAGACAATAACAAGTTGGATAAAGGTGTTATTTTGATTTTTTTTTGCGCACAAAAACTATTGTCGTCGCATCGTAAAATTATTGTAGAGCCACTGTGGTGAGATGGACTTTGTAACGACGTTTTAAGTGCCTTTTATGGGTCTTGGGAGTATAAATGTACTGAATGCCAATGGAGGCCTATCTGAAGCCTTTCTCAGCCATCAGCTTTCAACTAAAATATCTTCATTTGTGTTCCGAATATGAACGGAGGTCTTACGGGTGTCGGACGACATGAGGGTGAGTAATTAATGACAGAATTTTCATTTTTGGGTGAACTAACCCTTTAAGGAAGACTCCATGCCTATTGTCTAAGCTAAAATATAGGCTACACAGCAATCAGCTTCACTAAACGGCCCAAACATGCTCTTTTAATACGGACATTTAAAGGACAGGCTAGGTGATTCAAGTGATAGGCTATAGGTGAGTGAAATTATATCATTGTCTTGCTGTATGTGTCATTTTCTGTAAAAGTGACCAAAAAAACACAAAAATGTTGTGTACCTCCTCTATTTTAAAACTCACCAGCTGCCACTGGTTTACACCGGTCATTACACCGTTCATTTACACGACAATGCCGTTTTGGGGCCCTGAAAACGCAAACAGGTTTCAAAGTGCAAGGTTTTGAAAACGATACTGTTATAGTCTCTGTGTAAACTACAAAAACGGGAATTTGAGAAAATGGTGACGTCATGTGCATGTGTATTACGCGTTCAGTCTATAGTGACTTCGCCAACTACTGGCCTGGCATGAATACAGCGTTTTTAATTGCTTTCGCTGATCCGTGTGAACGGGTCTGAAAATATTCTCATTTTGACAACATTGTTGCCTAAACAGGGCATGATCGTGACAGTCATATGATAAATCAAAATGTCCTTGTTCATTTTAAATAGAAAACTTCAATGTAGTACTATGAAAACATTTTGTAACACAAAACCTCCTCCCCAAAACAGCAACTAAGCTGCAAAAGCTGAAAAATAAATCAAATTATTTTATATGTGATGTGATAATAGTAATAATAATAACAGTATTTGGGAAAAATCTTATAATAGCTGATCCCCTTTTGCCCACAAATTTCCACCAAGATTTATCTTATTTTGTTATGGATGTGTCCTTTTCTGCTACCTACTGTGAATATGATTAAAATAGCAGTGGGGAAAGCTGCTGTCTTTTCACAGAAATGGATTGAGTGAGTTATCTTTCTCTTACATCACAAGTATAGCAAAAGAAAACGTCAAGGCATAGACGGCACATTTTCTGTCAGGGATACTCAGCTGAAGTTGCTCGGTTAGAGAATTAACTAATGCAAACACATCTCAGCTGAAAGCTGATAAGGGTAATACATGTTAATGACTTAAAGAAACATCGAGCTATTCTTTAAACACTTTCTTTTCTAATGTTTCAACAAAATATGAAAATAAAAGGATTTTGTGCATAAGCAACAAATGTACTGGCATCAAAGTATTTTGACTTTGTACTAATTTGTATCTTCTAACCTCAATAAAACAATGCAATTCTGCAGCTAAAAGTTATTTAGGTAAAGATGGTTTACTGTTACAATGGGTGAATATTGCTTTCAGCCCTGTTTTTACCTGACTTACTAAGAGCATAATCCTTTTGAATTTATGATTAGCAAGAAGCTTTAAATATTAAAATATTTTTTAGCAAGAGACATACTCTCCCATCACAAATTCTTAAAATAATTAAAGTGCATGAAATCTATGAAATTAAATGTTCATGTCTTGGGAATGTTAACAGATATTTCTAGTGCACTCAGGTCCATAAAAATAGAGCACAATGTACAGTGTTAATATGAAGGATTTTTCAATAACACTTTACAGTAAGGTCCCATTAGTGAATGCTAACAACAATGAGCAATACATTTGCTAACTAATGTACACTCTAAAAAAAAAAAGGTTCTATATGGCACCAAAAATAGTTCTTGGCTCGTAATCATAGGGGAACCTTTTTAAGTGCTATATAGTACCAATTTTGGTGCTTCAGCGGTTCTTCAGAGGTTCTTCACCGGTTCTTTGACTAAGGTGCTATATAGCAGCGCTAACTAAGGTGCTATATAGCACCGCTACCATATACAGAACATGTTAAGATATGATGCTATATAGCTCCAAAAGTGATTCCTCTAGTCTATGATTAGGACGAACAACCATTTTTGGTGCCATATAGAAACTTTTTTAGTAAACTAATGTTAACAAATGGTACCTTAGTGTTACACAATGTTTCCCGGACAGAAATTAAGCTTAGTTCTAGAGTAAAATGGCATTTTAAACCAGATCTGCTTTTTTTTTTAAATAGTTCTAGACTTAGTCTAGTCCAGAGTTTATTAACCTGATATCCTGGACGAAGATTAGAGCTACTCCAGGGCTAAATTGAGGCTTAAACTAAACCTACCAGGAGGCAAGTTTAACTTCAGATTAATTTTGTGTTTGGATTACTTATATCAGTGAAGATGTATATACATCCACGTGATGTAAAAGAAAATGTGATTCATCAGACCAGGCCACCTTCTTCCATTTTCCTGCTCCAGTTCTGATGCTCTCATGCCCACTGTTGGCGCTTTCGGCGGTGGACAGGGGTCAGCATTGGCACCCTGACTGGTCTGTGGCTATGCGGCCCCATTGCTACAAACTGCAATGAACTGTGTATTCTGACACCTTTCTATCAGAACCAGCATTAACTTCTTGAGCAATTTGAGCTACAGTAATTTGAGCAAACTCGTCTGTTTGATCGGACCACACAGGCCAGATTTCGCTCCCACATGCATCAATGAGCCTTGGCCGCCCATGACCCAGTTGCTGGTTCATCACTGTTCTTTCCTTGGACCACTTTTGATAGATACTCTGACCACTGCAGACCGGGAACACCCCACAAAAGCTGCAGTTTTGGAGATGCTCTGACCCAGTCGTCTAGCCATCACAATTTGCCAAATTGTAATGGCTAGACGACTGGGTCAGAGCATCTCCAAAAGAGCATCTCCTTGTCAAATTAGCTCAAATCCTTACCCTTGCCCATTTTTCCAGCTTCTAACACATCAACTTTGAGGACAAAATGTTCACTTGCTGCCTAATATATCCCACCCACTAGCAGGTGCCGTGATGAAGAGATAAAATCAGTGTTATTAACTTCACCATACTTCATAATGTTATGCTGGATCGGTATATATATTGATCTTCACTAATATAGTTAATGTTAAGTAATGTAGTTAACTAATGTTAACAAATTAAACCTTATTGTAAAGTGTTTCCAGGAAATGTTTGTAAATCCATAATGTCCAGGCAATAAATTATCTTTACCTTTTCTGTTTTTCTACCATTTTTTCCCTTACAGCGTTTATTGAGTTTATTGAGTTTATTGAGTCCTGATGAACAATCATATCATGTGATCGTTAATATGCGTTTGAAATAAGTGACCTGGTAAATCCTAATGACCTGCTGTAACTGAAGGAGAGGATGATAGAAAAAATGATAGATGGCTTAGTGGGTGCGTGGGATGCATGTTCACACCACACAGGGTGGCTGACTTACTCATAGATCAAGCTGGAATTCTTTGTAATCATTTGTGTCATTTGTTAACTGATACTCACAACAGCGGTAGGCTAAATTAATACAATTGTTGTTTATAAAAGAGTTCGTTTTAAAGCATTAAAGCTAATCGTGCATGCTGTTTGCGTAATGAAAACCAATGGAGACCAAACCTAAGCCAATAGAAATATTTTTCTAAATATACAGAGACATGTGGTATTGATTTACATCATTTCTTATGCTGCAGAAAAGTCAATGTGCATATCTACACTCATTTGCTAATCGATCACTTGGAGGCTGTTGTTGAAGAGTAGAGTTAAGGCATTCATATTTTGAGGAGCATTACAGTGTAAATATTATTATTAGGCATTCATTTGTAAGATACATATACTGTATGTGTTCATTATTTGGAAAAATCTTTGGATAAAAACATCTGATAGATGAAGAGAAATAACTGTAAATATTTCAATTGAGTTTAACTGTTAAAAGCTACTAAAGTACAAAAAATTTTTTTTACATTATCGCATGATAGTGATCTCTATTCATTTGATGCTTAAATATGCCATGCAGGTGTTAAATAATTCAAATGAAAACCACTGACCACATTTGTCCCATAAGAACTGACCAAACGATTCACTGTAAATGGTTTAGGGAAGAACAATTTAGGGAAGACATATACATACTGTTAATTATCCAAAACACGTGTTATTACTATCTATCAATTTTTTCAAATTGTCCTGTGTAGGGTTGCAGGGTCTTGGGGTTTAGGCAGGGAAACACCTTAGACAAATGGCCAGTCCATCACCCTGGCAACCTGGGGAGAACATGCAAAATCCACAAATTATTTATTATAGAAAAAAAAACTAAAAAAACTAAAACAAACACATAATATACACCGGCCACTTTATTAGGTACACCTTGCTAGTACTGGGTTGGACCCCCTTTTGCCTTCAGAACTGCAATAATTCTTCAGGTCATAGATTCAACAAGGTGCTGGAAACATTCCTCAGAGATTTTGGTCCATATTGACATGATAGCATCACGCAGCTGTTTCCGATTTATTGTCTGCACATCCATGATGCAAATATCCTGTTCCACAGCATCCCAAACATGCTCTATTGCACTGTAAACCCAAAACAAGTTGGCAAAACTAAAAAAATTTAGGCAATCAGATACATCAATTTTTTTAAGTTAAGAAATTTGAAGTTTAAGTAGAGCTTGCAGATTTTTATTTTGTACTCAAATATTAGAAATTAAAATGTGTGAGTAAGCTCATTCATACATTTAAATTACAATTGATCAACTTAAATAAATTTAGTAGTGGAAACTTGGTAAGCTATATAGCTAATTCAATAAACGCTAACTTGCTAATTGGTAACACAATGATTTGATAGCATAGCATTGCACTTTCTGAATGAGTACAGCAATATAAAACATTTAACATATATCTGTTCTCAAACTGCTCATCCTCCACTCATAACTATGATGATAACCACCTTATTACGAGTGTTAGGGCTTCAAAGTTCTCAAAACTGATTCTCAAAATTGGGCTGGGATTTCTATTTCCCAGCATGCTTTGTATGACACTCAAAAGGGAGAGTAAATGTCAAAATTAGGTGTTATATTATGTTTTTTTTAATGCAAGATTAACGTTAAGTTGGAGATTTAATAGTGTTTAATGTTCTGTTATGCTAGTTTAGAAGAGTTTCTGTTATGTTAGGTTTTTGGGAGGTTACCATCATGTTGACGAATGGAGCATGAGCTTATTTGAGAACAGATATATGCTAAATATATTATAGACCTATTGCTGTCCTCATTCAGCAATTGATGTGCTATGCTAATGCTACCAAAGCATTGTGTTACCAATTAGCAAAATGGCATTTATTGAATTAGCTAGTTGAAGCTAGCCAAGTTTCCACTACTAAAACATTCCAATGAATCAGCGTACTCAAATATTTCAATACTTTAGGGTGACCAAACGTCCTGTTTTCCCAGGATATGTCCTGTCCTGGCCCTAATATAACAATTTTCTATCGACAGGGGGCATACTTTAAATGTATTGAAATTAATAAGGAATCTTTGAGTAAACTTTGAGTATCATTTGTGTATCTCATTGCCGGGCCAAGTGTCCTGGTTTTCGGTAATCAAAATATGGTCACCCTAGCTTACTTAAACTTTACATTTCTTATCTTATTTGGGTTTACAGTGCATGCTTTCACATAGTTTATACCAAATTGACCCTACAGAATGTCACAGCAGAAATGAAGACTCATCAGACCAGGCAATGTTTTTCCAATCTTCTATTGTCCAATTTTGGTGAGCCTGTTTGAATAGTAACCTCAGCTTCCTGTTCTTACAGGCTGCTGTAGCCCATCTGCTTCAAGGTTCGACATATTGTGTGTTCAGAGATGCTCTTCTGCAGACCTCAGTTGTAACGATTGGTTATTTGAGTTACTGTTGCCTTTCTATCAGCTTGAACCAGTCTGGCCACTCTGCTCTGACCTCTGGTATCAACAAAGCATTTTCGCCCACCTGCTGCTCACTGAATATTTTATCATTTTTGGACCATTCTCTGTAAACCCTATGGTTGTACGTTAAAATCCCAGTAGATCAGCAGTGTCTGAAATATTCAGAACAGCCAGTCTGGCACCAACAACCATGCCATGTTCAAAGCCACTTAAATCACCTTTCTTCCCCATTCTGATGCTTAGTTTGATGTTCAGAAGATCATCTTGACCATTTCTACATGCCTAAATGTATTGAGCTGCTGCCATGTGATTGGTTGATTTTTGTGTTAATAAGCAGTTGAACAGGTGTACCTAATAAAGTGGCCGGAGAGTAAATAATTTAATTTATAATTATAATATATCATTTATAAAGTAATTATTTGAACTTGAACTTGAACTGTCACCTTATCGTGGTGGAGAGGTTTGAGTACCCGAATGATCCTGGGAGCTATGTTGTCTGGGGCTATATGCCCCTGGTAGGGTCTCCCAAGGCAAACAGGTCCTTGGTGACGGGCCAGACCAAGAACAGTTCACAAACCCTTATGTTCACAATCAGACCAAGGACCGTGACGTCGCCCGGCATGGCGCAGCCGGGGCCCCACCCTGGAGCCAGGCCCGGGGTTGGGGCTCGTATGCGAGCGCCTGGTGGCCGGGCCTCCCCCCATGGGGTCCAGCCGGGCTCAGCCCGAAGGAGTGACGTGGGCCCGCCTTCCTGTGGGCTCACCACCTGCAGGAGGGAGCGTAAGGGGCCGGTGCATAGCGAATCGGGCAGCAGTCGAGGGCGAGGCCCCCGACGACCCGATCTCTGGACACGGAATCTGGCTTTAGGGACGTGGAATGTCACCTCGTTGGCGGGGAAGGAGCCTGAGCTTGTGCGGGAGGTCGAGAGGTACCGACTAGAGATAGTCGGGCTCACCTCCACGCACAGCTTGGGCTCTGGAACCACACTTCTCGAGAGAGGCTGGACTCTCTACCACTCTGGAGTTGCCCATGGTGAGAGGCGGAGGGCTGGAGTGGGTTTGCTTATAGCCCCCCAGCTCAGCCGCCATGTGTTGGAGTTTACCCCGGTGAACGAGAGGGTTGCTTCCCTGCACCTTCGAGTCGGGGATAGGTCTCTCACTGTCATTTGTGCCTACGGCCCAAATGGCAGTGCGGAGTACCCGGCCCTCTTGGAGTCTCTGGGAGGGGTGCTGGAAAGTGCTCCGACTGGAGACTCCGTCGTTCTACTGGGGGACTTCAACGCCCACATGGGCAGTGACAGTGACACCTGGAGGGGCGTGATTGGGAGGAACATGTTGCATGTTGGACTTCGGCAGGGCTGCCCTTTGTCACCGGTTCTGTTCATAATTTTTATGGACAGAATTTCTAGGCACAGCCAAGGGCCGGAGAGTGTCCGGTTTGGGGACCACACGATTTCGTCACTGCTTTTTGCGGATGATGTTGTCGTGTTGGCTTCCTCGAGCCAGGACCTTCAGCGTGCACTGGGACGGTTTGCGGCCGAGTGTGAAGCGGCTGGGATGAGAATCAGCACCTCCAAGTCCGAGGCCATGGTTCTCAGTCGGAAAAGGGTGGCTTGCCCGCTTCAGGTGGGTGGAGAGTTCCTGCCTCAAGTGGAGGAGTTCAGGTATCTTGGGGTCTTGTTCACGAGTGAGGGAAGGATGGAACGGGAGATTGACAGACGGATCGGTGCAGCTTCTGCAGTAATGCGGTCGATGTACCGGTCTGTCGTGGTGAAGAAGGAGCTGAGCTGCAAGGCAAAGCTCTCGATTTACCGGTCAATCTACGTTCCTACTCTCACCTATGGTCATGAGCTGTGGGTCATGACCGAAAGGACAAGATCCCGGATACAGGCGGCCGAAATGAGCTTTCTCCGTAGGGTGGCTGGGCGCTCCCTTAGAGATAGGGTGAGGAGCTCGGTCACTCGGGAGGAACTCGGAGTAGAGCCGCTGCTCCTCCACATCGAGAGGAGCCAGCTGAGGTGGCTCGGGCATCTATTTCAGATGCCTCCAGGACGCCTTCCCAGGGAGGTGTTCCAGGCACGTCCCACCGGGAGGAGGCCCCGGGGAAGACCTAGGACACGCTGGAGGGACTATGTCTCCCGGCTGGCCTGGGAACGCCTCGGGGTTCCCCCGGAAGAGCTGGAGGAAGTGGCTAGAGAGAGGGAAGTCTGGGCATCTCTGCTTAGACTGTTGCCCCCGCGACCCGGCCCCGGATAAACGGAAGATGATGGATGGATGGATGGATGGATGGAAGTAATTATTATTATTTTTTTACCAGTAATGTCTTCCCAGCAACAAAAGTAGGTGGAAACTACAAAAAAATCCTGGCATCTATATAAATAGCATCCACTGACTGAGTTATTTTTGAAAGCTGCTGAGTGAGAGCAAATGTTGCGTCTTATGCACATATGGAAAACTAATATTATTCAAGAACAAAAATGGAATTCCCTGGGTCCCGGGGCCATTGTAGCCTACATTGAAGACAAAAGGATGTGATGTTCGCTTAGCATATGCATAAGAGATGACTTTAGTGTGTATATCATTTGACCTAATATGCTATGCTAACTGAAACAATGTGCTGTCTTGCAGAGAACATGCTTTTGTACAAGAACCTTTAGTTGAATCCTGCCTCGTGTCAAAAGCTTCTTTTTTTTTAATGTTTCAAAATTTTGTTTGATAAGGAATTGTGAAAAATGCATCACAAAATTTTTGACAGCTTATGCATGAAATCATTTAGAAATCTCAGTCAGTGTATGATTCATTAACTTTTCATCCTCAATCCGGTGTGATTTCTATCTGTTGATTGTGATTATTAATAGATGCTTGTGGTGTTCAGCAGGACGCCCAGAAGACTATTTCCTTCATTTTTCTTCTAATTCATGGCAAATCTCTTGACTGATTGTGAGCACAAATAAAGGAAATTAAGAGAAAAAAAAATGTAAGTATTGATCAGATGTGATTTATGAATCTCACACGGAGAGTAAAGGATAAAAAGTGAGTCGAAGTTTAAATATGACTTTCTATGTCATAGAAATGACTTTCTATGACTTTCTATTATTATGTTTTCTGAACTCTCTGAAATGCCTCGATTGTAGACTCGAGTTTTCTGCTGGGAACGTACACATCACAATATTCCTCATTTAAATAATTCCCTCCCATATGCAAAAAAGGGGGAGGCCTGGTTTAGTTGCATTAGTAGTGTATTGCAACCATAGACTGTTTTTTTTTTTTTTCAGTTCACTTTTTTTTTATTTATTTTTTATGCTCGAATAACAAATATCAAAACATTGCCAAGGGACTACATAGAAACAAACACACACACAAAATTAAATAAATACAAAAAATAAATAAATACACAAAAAGACAAAAACAAATTTCTAATCAAATCATAAGTTGCTAAGACACAGATGTATTACAATAACATACAAACAATTACAAGGCAAGCTCTTTAAAGTTATTTAAATATTTCTTCATAGTATTAAAGGAATCTTAGGGTTTTCTTATTCTTTATGTAATAAAAAGATTTAGGAAGTTAGTTAAATTCACTTTCAAAGTGGGTGTAGGTTGGAATACCGTTTGCACATTTTTGCTTATGAATGAAGAATTTTCCATATAAAATAAAAACATTAACAACATATTCCAGGGGTCTATTTTTTATATTGTTAAAATAAAAAAAAGTCGTTTAAACTGAAAGAGTGTGTAACATTAGCAAAATCAAATATGTGAAAACCTAGGTCAAAAAGTGTTCAAATGTCTCCTCTGCTTGTTTACAAAAAGAATATGAGCAGTCAATGTCCAAATATTTAGAAATGTTAGAGTTGACAGGGTAGATTTTATGTAAAATTTTGAAATGTATTTCTTTTGCTTTATTGGAAATACAAAATTTCCCAGGTAAAAGCCAGGCCCTTTTCCAGTCAATATCTTCTACCAGGGACCTCCAATAGAACTTTCCTCTTGGTGAAATTTTCTTTTTAAATTTAAATATATTCCGTACATGTTTATGTTACATTTCTTATCTAATAGATCAATTCCATCCAAGAGTAACGTGGATTGTACCATAGACTGTTTAAAATAATGGACGTAGTGTCCGTGATGTCACCCGTAGGTTTCTCAAGAGCATTTTTGAAGCCCAAAGTGGGCGGAGTTGGACGTCGCCATCTTGGCAGCGTGTCACCGCGCTGGGCAAAGAGGCAGGGCTTGGGTGGACTAACAGACAGCAGACAAATTACTAGTTTGCCTGTAATTGAAAACAGAACCGGAAGTGTATGCCGCTACACATACAGGTAATTTTCTTTTGTTAAATATAAGCTCTTTTCACATGGGTTTAATCGGGTCGATGTCTATATTTAACAACAATCCTTTTAAATAAAGTCACTTTTCTGTTAAAAAAAAGACAAATGGCTAGTGAGTGACAGCAGCGGCAATCCACCTGTCACTCAAGTGGCCATGCCCTTGTTTATGCAGATCTTTAAGGCTTAATATAATTTAAACGGATGAGTTATAAAAAAAATCACCCCCTCACAGTTGTCATGAAAAGCAAAATTAGCTATATAGACCAAAACCACTTTTTATACCAGGTTGTAAACATATTTTTTTCTGCTGTAAAGTTGGGCATTTTAACATGGGGGGTCTATGGAATTGACTACCTTTTGAAGCCGGTCTCTAGTGGCCAGTTGATGAATTGCAATGTAAGTCACTTCCGTGTTGGATTCAAGAGAGGTTGAAGGTAAGGTTGCCGCTTGGTTGAAACCATAGACTGTAAAAAAATATGGACGTAGTGTCCGTGACATCACCCGTAGGTTTCTGAAGAGCATTTTTGAAGCCTAAAGTCGACCGTCACTGCGCCTCACTCCCGGATAACTGAAAATAGTCAAAGAGGCGGGACGTGGGTGGAGCTGAGGTGACTGGTCGCTGAATCATCACCAGCCTTTCTGCTGTAAAGTTGCGCATTTTAACATGAGGGGTCTATGGGATTGACTCCCTTTTGAAGCCTGGTCTCTAGTGGCCAGTCGATGAATTGCAGTTTTAGTCATTTCCGTGTTGGATTCAAGAGAGAGATGGAATGTATCCACACCCTTAATTATGCAGATATTTAAGGCTTAATATCTTTTAAACCAGGGGTCTCAATCTCGCGGCCCGCAGGATGATATTTTGTGGCCCCCTTCTTGACATCAAAGTTTAGTGTTAGTGCGGCCCGCGCATTGCTCTGAAAAGCACGTTTTTGCTGAGTCGTTGCGTGCTGCGCTTGCTGCTTCCTTTGTGTGTGTGTGTGTGAGAGAGAGAGAGAGAGAGAGAGAGAGAGAGAGTTGGCTCGCCCCTCCCTCGTGCAGTATAATTGGTTGACACCGCGTGATTGACAGGAACAGACGAACGAAGCTGATCAGACAGTTGAAACGAATGTGGTCTAACAGCGCTCGTCAATGTCAAAATGATTGAGATGGCCAATCAAATCAAAGTATGTGGGGTTTACGTTCTCTTTTGGCTCGTGCACACTGCACAGTCTTCACACACAGACGAGCGCGTCAATCTATCGCTTAATGCCGTTGCTGAGAGAGACTCTATTCTTTCTGGTGAAATCACAAAACAAAATGCAAACATGGTCTTATTATACAATCCTTGATGAACATCTTTGATATTAATGAAGAAAAACTATATGAGAGCGGATTAGAACCCGGAACCTTTGACACGGTTGACAAAAATTCTACCACCAGACCACAAGAGAATTCAAAATTATTTTGCGGATCTATGTATTCATCCACTCACTCATGCGAAGAATATCGGGACTAATAATATATTTGACGCAAATTAATGCAAATATTGTTTACAAATAGTCCCAAAAAGATTATTTCCCAACTAGAATTAGACCTAGAATTTCGCTCACTGTTCTGTTTGACCTGGTTACGGCCTTGCTGTGAATTAGTCTATTATTTAAAATAAAATTTAAATCATTCATTATTTCATATTACATTATTTAATTTCTATAGGCTAAAAAAATTCAGAGGAACAGTTCATGTTCAGAAGAAACATTCATGTTGAAGAACTGTTAATAATTAAGATTGAGAAGATTGGATCAGTTGTGCTACTTTTTTTGGGAATTCTTGAAACACTTTTTATGTGGAATACTTGACCCAGCCTGACCCAGAGTCTACCTCCAGGTAAAATGAGTTTGAGACCCCTTATTTAAACGGATGAGTTATAAAAAAAATTCACCCCCTCAGTTGTCATGAAGGGCAAAATTAGCTGTATAGACCAAAACCACTTTTTGTATCAGGCTGTAACCATGCTTTTTTCTGCTTTAAAGTTGGGCATTTTAACATGGGGGAGATACAGATTTGGCTCCCTTTTGGAGCCTGTCTCTAGTGGCCAGTTGATGAATTGCAGTTTAAGTCACTTCCGTGTTGGATTCAAGAGAGAGACTGGAAGGTTGCCGCTTAGACTGTAAAAAAAATATGGAAAGTAGTGTCCGTGATGTCACCCATAGGTTTCTGAAGAGCATTTTTGAAGCCTAAAGTTGGCCGTTGCCATCTTGGCAGCGCGTCACCACGTGTCACTCCCGGATAACTGAAAATGGGCAAAGAGGCGTGACGTTGGTGGAGCTGAGGTGACTGGCTGCTGAAACCAGGCCAGCCTTGCTCTACCATAGTGGCAATCCACCTGTCACTCAAGTGACCACGCCCTTAATTATGCAGATCTTTGAGGCTTAATATCATTTAAACGGATGAGTTATATATATAAAAAAAAAAATCACCCCCTCAGTTGTCATGAAGGGCAAAATTAGCTGAACCACTTTTTGTATCAGGCTGTAAACATATTTTTTTCTGCTGTAAAGTTGGGCATTTTAACAGGGGGGAGATACAGATTTGACTCCCTTTTGGAGCCTGTCCCTATAGCGGCCAGTCGGCCAGACCGGAAGGTTGCCGCTTGGTTAAAACTTGTGGTTATGGTAAGGGGCGTTGTACTTCTGAAACACACTCAAAGCAGTTGACCAATCACAACACACTGGTCTAGCCGACCAATCAGAGCACATCACACTTTTTGGAAGAAGGGGCTTCAAACAGGAATTAAGTGTTACTGACAGACTGGGAAGAGAGGTGCTGCAACAATGTCAAATATGTGAAAAAATAAGGTGTTTTTTGAACATTCAACCATGAAAATCTATTCTAGTAGACCCTGAAAAACAAAATCAAGACTTTGTAAAAGAGCATGGTCCTTTTAAATGGTCAGAAGTGTTCATAAAGTGCTCTTCCACCAACTAAATGTGATGTAATTATGGTGTATGAGCTTGAATGAGAGCTAGAACAGGAACATTTAATGAATCAAAACAAAGTAGCAGTGCCACTTTTTTTAAAAACAGAAATCAACGCAATAAAAAAATAGTAAGAGGCACTGGGCCTCGCTAAGTGATGTGCTAAATGCTGCTAGAACTGATGCTGACAACTTGGCACCTTTTTGCTTAGCTCATTAATACATTACACCAAAATGTAATGTTTCTGGAAGGAAAGAGAGCTGTCTTCTTTATTTAGACCGCGTTTGTAAAACACAAGAGACCAGCTGCATGTTACGTCCAAGTGACGTCCATCATTTGCTTTTGACTCTGTGGCAAGACAAGTAGATAAAGGATGCTCATGTTATGGTGTAACCTTAGATCTAAATGGCTGGGACGGATGAAGGTTTAACAAAGTTAATATCTGAGATATGAATCAATGTAAGTACTCTAAAATCTGGTCCTAGGGCCATTCCCCAAAGGTTCCAGCGTGTACTACAAGGGGACCGTGCTATAAGATTATCCCTATCGCACATATAACCAATATCCTTGTGTGTGCGCAGTCTCGCATTGTAAACAAAGCCATCAGTAGTACATTAAACAAAACATCACGGGACATTGGCCGCAAAAGCACTTCCGAGCAATAAATGGTTAAAATGAAGAAATCTTAATATGTTTTCCGTATCATAAATTGTGGAGTTAATGTGGGAGTATACATTTAGCATGCTACTCTCAGTGGAAGAAAATGAGAATTGTTTTATTACAGCAGCTATATTATGCACTGTCGAATAGCATTCTTTTTTTTTTTCTTTTATGGTCTGTACATATGAGAGTGTGATGTGCATTATATTATTTGTATTATGCATAAGCACAAATCATATGCAAATTGCAGAAGTGAAATGCTCTAGCCATTAAAACACTGTGTTTATTTATTATGCCATTAAAATTTTCAAATGAACACAAATAAAGCCAGCTGTCAGGGTGTGTGTTCCCTGCAAAAAATAATAATAAATAGAATTAAGGGTTAAAGGATGTATAAAAGTATCAGAATCATGGCAATGGGGTTTATTTAGGGCTGTCCTGCCATGTGGAACTGACAAGCTGTTATGATGTCGGCTACACGACCCTGATAATGTGGCCCGCCAGGAGATGTCACTGTCGTGTGACACCTTAAAAGCAACGTCAACTTCATGAAACACAGTTACTTGTGAAACTTTCATTTGTGTATTGCACACTTCTGGGTGATATGTTGTTGATTTAAGATATTTGGTTTTAAAATGAAAAATGGTCTTGATAACATCTTTGTTTTTATGCCACAAAACACATAGAATTTCAGTATCACTACTGTTTGCACCTTTACTAACTAATAATAATAAAAATATAATATAATTGTATGTGTGTACACACACACACACACACACACACACACACACACACACACACACACACACACACACACACACACACACACACACACACACACACACACACACACACACACACACACACACACACACACACACACACACACTAATATACATTTTATAGCCCTATATATAATATTATATATTAAACACATACACATGCGAATTATGCTTATTTTTCAGGTAAGATAATAATGTAATAGGCTTAATTTGATAGGCTAGATAAAAACCACCAGCTTTTCATTTACAAGTTTACATAGAAAAATCATGACTGTAGCCTACTTCCCCTCCCAACAACAATGCCTATATATAGACCTATATTTGATACAATTGTGAGAGTAACTAAAACACACACTGCCTGTAATGTTGATAGTTATATTAGTCGATGTATTTATATTTTATAATGTCTTAAATTGTCCTTTTTTTAATGTATTAAAATGTTTGCTATTTTATTATTTATTTTTACACTTTTCAATTAATCTGTTTAAAATAAGCTTTGATTGTGACAATATTTAAAAAGTGTTCCATTAATGCAACCACCCTTCATAATTTACACACGTGACAGGTTGGCTACAAACGCTGTCACTGGGGTTCCTTCAAAAGGTACTAATATCTACATTTCAGGTACTAATGTGTAGATTTTAATGTAGCCTATAATATGGAATTTTAAGGGGTAAATAATGTGAAAATACGTGGGGATGAATTGTAGATTTTACTCTTATTTGCTGCAGACATGTAAATATTGTATCAAAGTAAGACGCATAGAAAAACCTTGTTCTCTTACAAATCAAATGTGAAAATTACTACCATTACAGTAATAACAGTAATGGGAATTTGGAGCTGAACTGTGAGATTATCATCATTCACATCATCTTTCTTTTGATCTTCGGATGAAAAGTGACCCTGTCATGCTTTCGTGAGATGCACATGACGGACGCGTGAAAACGTCAGAGCGGTCTGATTGTAAAGACTCGTGTCACGTGACCGCCGTGAACCGAAGAGATTTGAAGGGTTTAGAGATTCACCCGCTACTTCTTCTTCAACTAGTCCAGCGGAACGCAACGCGTACCTACTTCATGCCGTTCACAGCTTGTTGAGACGCAAAGTTAGGTTGTGTGACCTAAGGAGGGATGGTCTTGAATAAATCTCTACTTTGACGAAGCTCAACAGAGAAGCCGAACCTCTAGAGTAGCCCACACAGACCGGAGCGCTGCATTGTTACGAAGAATACAACTGTTAGCCGTTATTTTTTCGTAACTCCTCGGAGTTTCAAAAAATGGATGCGTATCGCTTCCTACAGTGATATCAACCGAAGAGGCAGTGGTTTATCATATAGTTAACGTACCCGGGAAAGCTTCAGGACTTCAGTTGCTTCTGAGAAGAATTTCAAGTCATCTTTCGGACTTCAGTCAGGAAGAAAACACTTTTTTTTCCCCATCGGAGCGGACAAGTAAACGTTTATTTTCCATATTTTGATTTTATTTCAAATATAGCCAACATCGAATAACCGGATCTCATCCATAACACAGGCAATTTGACCAAATGCTAAGGTTACCATAGGAAATCCTAAATTGCCATCCAACACAAACACGTCGTGTATCAGTTGTCTTGTGATGCTTTTTGTAGATTATTAAACTAACAAGCTCGCGGACGACACTGGCATTGTGCTGTTGCGAGACCATTTCTGGCGTTTCATGGGATTATAGTTTGAATTAAAACCGCTGGATGGACGAAAACGACTATATTTGATGCCGTGTGGATTACTGAGAGAGAGATACGCGTGGGAATCGAGACACCTGAGCCGGATACCTGTAACTTTTCTCTTTCTCTCTCTAAAGCTCTTCGTCGTACATGAGATTGCGCTTTCGGTCGCTGGTTGACACGGTCCTTTTTATTTAACTCTTCCTGGTATAATGGACGTGAATGCTCTAGATAAAGTTCACCAGCATCACAATCCAACAGATTCTCGCTGGAAATCCGTCGCTGGACTGTAGACGTCTGTCGGGGAGATATTTTGGAGGAGCGCTGTTGTTTATCATCACAAACGGGATTTATTCGTGGAAACTACGATGTCCGTTATACGCTCTTGGATGGGAACTCTGTTGCTGTATATGTTTATTTCACACGGTAAGTCTGTTTATTTATTAATTATTTGGAAATACCATACTTGCTAATTCATGTTTGGGTGTTGTGAATGACTGCAGCGGATTTTAGCCTGATATGTTGGGCTGCAGTGGTTTTTATAAGTCTTAATTGGTAATTCAACACACATACACTGAAGCGCAGAGCTGAGATCAAACCGAATTTAACGCTTGAAGTTCTTGTTTCGTTGCCGTCTCCAGCCTTGGTGGACAACGTAGCCTAAGTGTAAAATGCGCCTTTTTTACTTCACATATAATGCTTTCTCTTTTTGAACACAACATACACTTATTATTCAGGCATAGCAACTGCCCGCAAGGTGGGAGCACGACTAAAGCTTGAGGCCAACGTGACAAAAAGATGCCCGTTTTATAAAACAACGTGAAATCAGTTTTGGAGTCTGTCCTCTCTGTCAGAATGACGTTATTTTATTTTTTTCCAGTGTTGTGTTGTAAAGTAAGGGTATGCAGTATGGGAATGGCGGGTCTATTTAAGACTTAACCCCCCCAAAAAGTAGTCAAAACTAAATATGTGGTGTTGTTGAGTGTCTTGAAAAGTACACAGGGTATAATAATAAACATGGGTATAAGGAAAGATACAATGTTTTAGGAAATCATCCAAGTTAAGTCACAAGTTTGCTTGCGTATTTTTTTAGGCGCAAAAAAGACGCATCAGTCGTCAGAAGAGGTAACCATAGCAACAATTTATTTATTTTTATCAGCGTCTTTATTATACTGAAGCCGTTTTAAATGTCTGAATCTCCCTTTTTTTAGTTGAGCAATGGAAATATGGTAAAGTTATGTATTTAAAAGTGTTCATTGTTTTGAGAGGTGCAATGTTGCATTAGCTACGTAGCCTATATTTAGGGGGACATGCGGATGGGACAAATTTGGATTATTAAATTGTATTATCTGTTGCTTGTTTATAATGAATCAGTACCTGTTTGCTCCCTGTTTGTCCTCCTCAGTTTCAAATGAACACGATCAAATGATGACACTTTATAGATGCTTATCTGATTGCCAGTCTGCATTAATCATATAAATACATTTATCTCTCTCTTTTTTTATTTTTTGATCAGCTATCACAGCTGTGTCTGTCTAATTGAAAGCTTTGACTAGTTTGTCTCATCAATATGAATCTAAATCCTATTGAAAAACGAAACACGCCATTAGGCTATTTTAGAGTCAGAACTGTATTATGGCATCATAGTGTGACTAAGATTATTACATTGACAGGCATCAGCGCAGAAGATATTTCTTTGAAATTATTCCTTTGAGGTCTGATCCCTTATTTTCCTTTCATGAAACCATAAGAACAAAGGCAACATCATTTGGGAGTCATCAAAGTCCTGAGGTTTCGTAATGTGACTTGACTATAGTTTATGGTGTTTGACAGAAGCTATGAGAAACACCAGAAAGGGAGTTAGATTTTTTTAAGTTATGAGTTACGCCGTGGGAATTGTTAGTTGATTTCTATTCAATCGGCTTGTTTGGATTCCACTCTTCCATGATTCATACCCACATAATAAAAGGCAGGAGCATTGGAAGGTCAGATGTGCTCATAATGTCATGTGTCAGGCACTGTCCAATACAATTGCGCATGTTTTGACAACAATGCCACTCAGTCATGCATTTCCGTTTGTAATCCAGACAGCCTTCATCTGCAGTTGATACTGATGTACTCGGGCAATAAATTGGGCCAACACAAGTGTGTCTCCTCCGCTTCCAGTTACATGACAGACAGGAACCAGGCATTAAGATCAAGGAAAACATCAACAAACCTGAGACGTGCCGTGAGCTCTCCAGGAATGTCGTGTTTGTTAATCCACAGTGTTGCACCTGTGCGGAGAGCCCTGGTTCGGTTTCAGAGCTGCTTCCTTGTGAAACCAAATCATCTGGAAAGAAATAGCTTTGTTTTGTACTCTTGTTTTATTTATTAGGCCTGGGAAGTTGCATCAGTGGAGCTTCAGTGCCTTGATTGTTTGGACCCCTGTGCTTTTTCTCATCCTTATGACAAACTAACCTGAAATTATTTTCGACAACACTTCTAAGTGATTTCTGATTATTTCATGGTCTTAAATGTTTTCAAAAATTGTATGTATTCGCATACATTGAGCAGAACAAAGAAAAAAGCTCCTAAATTGTGTATTTGCAAAATTTAAAGGGATAATGTCAAAATATGTCATAATTTAATCACTTTCATGTCATTCCTATCCAATTTGATTTTCTTCCTCTGCAAAACACAGAATTGTTTTTGAATTAATACATTTTGTGTGTGTGTGTCCGTCATCAACCGGGTCCAGTGTTGTTTTTCACAAACAGGGCTTATATTAAGCCTAAACAGTAGGCCTCAAGTATCTTTTATATTTATATTATATTTTATATTTCAAGTATCTTTTATAAACGTGACTTTGAAAAAAAGAAAGACAAAAAAAACATTACTGGTTGCATCTTGAGAAAAAAACAATGGCATATTTTAAGATATGTCAGTGCAAGTTGCTTTCTGTTGCATTTTAGTCTGGGACTAGGTCTAAGCCTTGTCTGTGAAACTGGGCCTAAATGTTGAGCTAGAACTTATTTCAAAGGTTCAAAGTTAACAGCTCTCAGAAGTTATGCTAAAATGGACTTCCAGCAGATTTATAAATCCTGGTAGATAATTGCCAGTCATTTTTGAGAGAGTTTCTTTGAACACTAGAGACTTTCAGAGCATTTATCTCCCCAGTTCCTTTTGGGTTTGAAAGATTTAGATGTGCAAAAGGGGCGTTTTGCCAGTTTTTGGCATGCCGGACCACTTGAACACTTAAAGGGATAGTTCACCCAAAAATGAAAATTAGCCTATGATTTACTCACCCTCAAGTCATTCTAGTTGACATTCTTCTTTCAGACGAAAAAAATCAGAGTTATTTTAAAAAGTCCTGGCTAATCCAAGCTTTATAATGGCAGCGTTTGTGCATCTGTCCATCAAATAAAGTGTTCCACACGGCTCTGGGGGGTTAATAAAGCCCATCTGAAGCGAATCGGCTGAAACTTTACTTAAATAAAGTTTTAAATGTGCATATTTTTCTTACACAAACGCATCGATTGGCTTCAGAAGGCCTTTATTACCCCCCCAGAGCCGTGTGGAGAACGTTATTTGATGGATAGATGCACAATCGCTGCCATTAAAATGCTTGGATTAGCCAGGACCTTTTAATATAACTCGTCTGAAAGAAGAATGTCATATACACCTTGGGGGGGGGAGTAAATCATGGGCTAATTTTCATTTTGGGTGAACTAACCCTTTAATGCATGCTACAAACTGTGTGATTTCGGCAATCCTATAGATCATTACAAATCACAGTGTACGACATGTATGTAGACTGTATGATGATGACACCTATTGAATTGTAGGCTACAACGCTTTTGGGTGGTTGCAAACATCGATGTCGTGTTTTGTTGACGGAGCCTACCTCGTACAGAAAATTACAGTTCTGTAGCAATCTATGGTAGCCATGTTATAAAACATAGTGTTTATATAGGCCTACCCCAATTCTGACTTTTTCCCCTTCAGAATTGTGATATCAACTCTCTATTGCAAGAAAAAAATCTGAATTGTGAGATGGGCCTAAAATTTTGTTTAAATGTTACCTATATAAAACGTTTTAAGGTTTAAATATTACACGTTAAAGGTTTAAATATTTCATGCTGAAACTGTAGATCTATTGGGCCTCATTCATGAATCTTTCGTAAATATATGAGCAAATTCGGAGTAATTTGTGTGTATAATGGACCTTAACGAAAACTCTCCTCCGGATTCACAAACGCTTCGTATACCACGGATTCAATAGTTAAACGTGTGTATATTAATGAATTCCAAACATTCGTAAATAGGGCGCACATACACGCTCATTCATAATTAGCATAATCCCCCCCCCCCATGAGTTACAGCTACGCAAATTACGTGCCCAGGAACACTGTGGAATCTTCTGGACCTCCTTCTCAGGTTTGGCTCCAGTATATTGCATACATGCTAAAGAGACCAATTGGCCATAGGCCTAGCAATAAATATTAAATTATCGTGTGTCCACCAAAGCATTTTAGCCAGCTAAAAAATGCCTGGTGCTCTTCTGAAAACGGCCAGCTGGTGGCGCTTGAACAAGCACAGCGTTTTTCCAGCGGAGATACTTTGGTTGCTATGTTACAGAATGCCCATGGCTGTAATGTGTTACTAGGATCTCATTTTGAAGAATATTACTGAATATAAAAATGCAGTAGGGCCTAACCAGCAATATTAACTTCTCCATTGTTGTTCAGTCATTGTACAAGTAGGATTATTTTACACGTGGTAGGGAGCAGGTGTACATTTTTTTTCGGACCAACTAACATTTTGAAAATACGAACATTTGTCAGAACGGCTTTACGAACAATTTACACACATTCGTTCTGCTCTTGTTTCATGAATGAGGCCAATTGAGTGTAAAGCTATGTGAATATTATGTAGATCTATTGTTTACATCAAATCCATGCTTTAATAGTATACTAGTCATCTGTGGCTTGCAACCATAAATGTCTGATTATCTTCACAGAGCGTCCTTGACAGTATTCTATAAATATATTTGATAGAAAATATTTTTTCTCTTATTCTGTGGATTTTGCCCATTGCTTTTTTGCCACCATAATGCACATACAGCTGCAAATGACGTAACATTGGTCTATAGAGCAAGATGAATTGCACTTTGGCAATTTTGTGCACTGTAAAAACGAGGAGGAAGTGAAAGAAGAGAATATGGACGGCCAATATGACATGCCGATTTTGCAAATCTTGAGGTAATTGACCGTATGCAAAGACCCGCCCTCTTTAGTTACTGTTGCTATGTCCGACAAGCCATGGCGCTCTCACACCACACACGTTCTCACGTAGAGAAAATACATCGCGGAGCAAAGAGGACACTGACAACACGCCGACAGACAGGACAGAGCAAGTTAGTTTTGATATGAAACAAAGTCTCAACTTAGAAATTGTCATTTTTTAAAGAAATTTAAACAATAAATACGGTTTTGTGGCTCTTTAATGTGTCGTAATCCCTGTAGCGCCTCAGTTATAGCGGCTCGTGAACCGATCATCTCTTCCTTCTAGTTCATTGATAAGCATGAAATAAACATGAATGAACACTAAAAGAAATGTTGCTTCAACTGCGGTAAGACGTCAGTACACAACGTTTTTCCAAGTTCAAGTCCATCCGCCGTTAATCTACTAACTCCTGACTGCTTTGTCGGACAAAACGGCAGATTCGGCGATGTGATTGGTCAGATCGCCTGTCAATCAAACTTGCGGCGAAGGGTGAATTAGTTTGAAGTTTTAGCTCCATGTTGCGTTGATCATTACGCCATTTCATGTTGCCTTAAAATGAGCTAGTCAGTGGACGTAGGTCATAGCAACAAACACACTGTGATCATGCTAAATTTATGACAATATCAGAAAATTAACGCTGGCTATCTTTGGTCGCAAGACTGTGACAACAGCCGTATTTGAACCTACTCACTGTACAACGTAGAACCACCATTTAGGAGGGCTGCTCGATTATGGAAAAAATCATAATCACGATTATTTTGGTCAATATTGAAATCACGATTATGTAACACGATTATTTCACATGACTTTGGGAATGTGTTGTATTTATTAAAAATACACCTTTCAACAACTCAATTGAAATTGTAACATTTGTTGTACTTTTTGAACTATTAAAATAAATAATATAACATATATTCAAATCAAAGTATAAAAGTATTCACGTAAAAATGATAACCACAAATAAATAAGATCAACAATATGGTTCGGCTAGATATGCTTTTCAGGTACGTCTAACATTAGTTTTCAGGTACAGAAATGTATCAAATGTAAAATAACATTGCATATTTGAGTGCATAAATTAAAGATGAATCCTATTAAACTTACAAAAGCTATTCAATCAAGAGCGGTGAGTGATGTCCTTGTCTTTTGTTGTTTGACATCAAACAGCTTAAACAGACAGCAGTAAAGGCTACTGCCTCTTTAAGACCTAATGATCGGATATGCGTCGTCTTTATCGACTGTATAAAGTTCACTTAAGGCATATACAGACTATGTCTGCTAGGATACTCATCAAGTTGGACATGTTGACATACGTTTTGTGTGAGTTTGTCCGTTCAAGAGCAAGACTTGAAAGAGAACTCAATATTTGCGCGCTGTGAGACGTGTGCCCGCTCTTGGATGAGTGCACAGAGATACATTTTCTCACAGCGCACGCTACTTCTCATTCGCGTCTTCAGGCACTAAACCCGGGTGATGACGGTGAAAACGACTGGTCATATTCGAAAATATGGCAGCACTCGCATGCATTGAACAAAGTTTACAAAGAGAGAATTATTTGAAAAATATGAGGGGGAAAAAAGGACGTTTACACGGCACCCCTGCTCTCGTCAGTTTTTGTTTCTTTATTAGATTTTCATAGGTCACTCTGTGTTTCATTTTCAAGTGGTTAAACAAATTTGTGATGTTCCCTTGCGTTGCAGCCACTACCATGTAGCAAATCTTGCACGTAGCATGTTTCTGCTCGTCGTCTGATTCCTCGAAGCCAAACTGTTCCCAGACAACGGAGTTGGTTTTGCCTTTTTTGCATACCAAACGCTGCTGTAACTGCCCTCCTTCTGCCGTCTTTAGTTTACTCGCGGCGAGTTTTTAAATTCCAGTGGATGATATGAACACGAGTCACGAGACTCGCGACCTGAGAGAGATTTGTGGCTTCGGGAGGGGCGGATGAGCGCGTGCGCGTTTCATTCAGAACGCAAGACAAAATAAGAGTGTTCTTGCAAAACTGAACATGGCGAAATAATCGTTTTTTCTCGATTGTACTATTTTGGTGATCGCTGGGAGGCGAAATCAAAATTCGATTAATTGCACAGCCCTACGCGACCACAGAAATCACCACGATTGGGCATCTTTTGTCTGGGACAGCCCGAAATCGCACAATGCGTATTGCCATAAGGAATGCAAGGAGAGTGCCCGTTTGTTATACATTTTTTCCCGTTTTTTATCTACTGCTTCATATGAAGTCCTTGACAAACTTGACAGAATTTGCACAGGTTCACCTGGCACTAATGAGATTTCTTAATGGGATTTAGGTTTGTGTGACATTTGTAAACTCAAGCCACCTAATTGCCAAAGGAATAAGGTCGGTTGTAACCTGAACGAACATGGAAAAAAAAAGGATAAAAAGGTGAAAAGTTTTAAATTGAAGCAGGATGTTTTTGAAGAATATTGAATTCAGTCATTCCTGGAGAAGAACATTAATTTCATCATCTCTTGGCTTACACGCACACACCCACTATAATCTGTGGCACAGCATGTCAAATCATTGATTAATGCAGTAATAGCATTACCTGGCACCAACAGCCACACTACAAAAGGTTTTTCCTTGAGTTGCAGTAAAAGACAGCTTTGTGAAGTGGTGGTTTTTACAGATATGGCATGACTGAAGACCTCCTGCATCGGCCCTGAAGGCCTTTCTTCTGAAAGCATGCAACTTGTTTACTTTCACTGCACAATGCCCTTTAAAAGAACAATCTCCTCCAATCACAAGCATTGTGATCAAGAACCGCACCACAGTTGGCAACATCCTTTAAAATGTTCCTTTATTTCTTCAGAGGGTAGGCCTAATAGCATGAGATGGCTGTACTTTACCATCGTTAAAACATCCTCTTTGAGTTTGAAGTTGACCCTTTGTCATGCGAGATAAATTGCCTCTCCCCAGGCAAACCGGCTGACCCATCTGTCAACCAATCAGGGAAAGAGACACTGCTTGTATCCTCCAGACTCTTTAGTTTGGTACCTACTGTGTCCATTCATCACTTACATCCTTCATTGTCATCATATACAGTCATCATATAGCGATAGCTCTGAGAATCACGACCAGAAACATCTCCCAGACAGCAGGGATGAGGAAAAATCACAAATGGACGACATTTGCTCCTTCCCTACATTTTGTTTTCAGCGTGTTTTTTTTGGAACGGCTGGCTGTATCGTGCCTTTGCTTTAATAAGACTGCAGCTATGATTAAAGGGCTGACTCAGGAGACTGTAACCTGTATTTCCTACTCTTGTTTCTAGCCCGTCGTTGTATGCCTGCCAGCTGCACAGGATTAGTGTCTTGACAAAAGGAATGCTTATTAATACGAAAATTGTCTGTAGCTGTAGGAAAATTAAGTAGATGTGAGATGCATATTTTGTTAGTCTGAAAAATCTCTGTGAGGGTATTAATTAGCCGACTAGGAGCATTTGCTAGGACAGAAACAAATAGATTAGCTGGGAAAATGCCTCTTGCCTTTTCGAGTAGAATTATCATTATCGCAGCTACTTTCAAAGGCTTAGCTGTGACGGTAGAAATGTGCCAACCGGAACAGATTTTGCTGTGCAGTTGAAATGGATGCATTTGCATGGCTATCAGTGGCCAGGACTGATTTACGTTATTTACGTATGAGAGCAGCGAAGAAATGTGGAGTAATTAAAAAATATATGACACAATTTGCCCATAAACAAGTCAAGAAGAGGAAGAACTTGTTATTAAAGTGTGTTGTTAGGCACAGTGTGGAATTTACTTTATAATTGCTAAGCAAACGTGCACAATCACAACCACATTAATACAGTTTTTCTTATAATATTGTTTTTTGTTGTTGTTTTGAGGATTTTTTTTTAAATCTAATGTTGCAGAATGTGGTGCTGTTTTTGCACTGATGCCAGATTGATCATTCATTTGCTTTTTAAATTGACTAATTTAATTGACTGACTTACCCCAAAATTGACAATGCCACATAGATAATTTATTATATAATATTTAAATATATTTATTATATAAACCAATTTTTTGCATTTATATCTTTAGACTGCTGAGCTTTACACACACACATGCACGCACACACATACATTTGGATTAGGCATGCATATTTTATACATAAAAAGGATATATTATTTTTATGTATGCTTTTGTCAAGCTGTGGCCTTCCCGTGATTTTGATCATAGTGCACACCTGTACATGAGAAAACAGATGATTTCTGCCCAAATCGCTGCTGTAAGGCAAAAATAGTTGCGTGTTTGTTGTTGTCATTTTATATTTATTTATTTATATGTATGTACATTTTTTTTCTGTCTCATATATATATATATATATATATATAACATAGATATAAAATATAAAATTTACCACTGTTAAATAACCAAGAAATGTGTTGAAACAGGTTGTCAACATAGCATTGTGAAGTCCATTTTGCCTCTACATGGGAGACTGTGATCTGTGATCACTGCAGTGGAAGCTGAAGAAATATGGCCAGATTTTTGCCCTCCAGCATTTCTTGGCTCCTCACGTGGTCCTGTTTGCTTCCCTCCCTTCCTCTCTTCCTCCATATCCGCTGCCGCTTCCCTCCCTCCCTCCCCCTCCCTCCATATCTCATATGTGACAAATCTGCAGAAGTCGCTTGTACTCCCAGTGCCCAGGCCAACTAGATGTCCCCTCAGCCTTTAAGCGTTGCTTACTTTCTTTTTTCCTTACTTCAGTTGTGATATTTCTTGCTCCATCTGCACAGCAAGCCTCCGCTTGGCATGAGGATTTCATAACTCGAAGTAAGTCCAGTTAGAATGATTAGAATGGCAAATTGGTTGGGTTTGCAGACAGTCCAGATATTTAAATCAGCAGACTCAGGCTGATGTGGGTGGTAAAGCCACTGTCTGGCCTGCATCATCATTACCTTTTTCTAATTGAATGACACCTGTGGCAGAAGAGGTGATGCGACGAGGGCTGACTGGGTCAATGTTGTCTCAGTGTGACTCATTAGTCTTTCTGCTGGGCTTTAGTGCTGCTGCTTGGCTGCTTTTAAAAGTCCTCAAGCTTACACCAGTGACAGTAGCACAGTTAACTCAAACTGTGAGTGCAGGGCCACACTGAGGGGGAAATGTGTGTGGGTTGACTGAATGACCGTGTCACTGTGTAATATTATGCAACCGTAGTAATAAAGTACTAAACGGGGGCATAATTTACACTTTTGTAGGTCGGAAGTATGCCTGCTGAACAAAACCATAGCATTAATACTGATTTTGTCCTCCCATTGCTACTAAATATTGCTGATATTGTGATATTTAGTTTTTAATTTAATTTAGATATGAAAAAATACAGGAAGTTTCACCAGATGACTCGAATAGTTCTATTTAGTAAGAATGAATCATTCTAGAATGATTGTGCTGATTTAGTTGGAAAGTCAATCTGCCGACTTTTTAAAGTGTGGAATGTTTTAGGGCAGAGTGAAAAACGTAAAAAAAAATTGGGTGTTCATGATTGGATTTACTCTTTACAAGAGCCAACTCAAACTATAAAGTGAGCAACACAAAAAGTTTTCTTGAGTTTTCATAAGCCACATTCACACTGTTTGACGGTTTCAGTATGACTATAATAATAATAATAATAATTATTATTATTAAACATATTAAACATTATTGCAAAAATTCTATTGTACTGTAAAATTAATACTAATATTTACATCTTAATTACCTTATTTTCAAACGGCATACCATCAAGATTTTATTTTGACCGGTTGTCAGAAAACAAATGAATGCGCTGCCTGTTTAAGATTGAAGGCACTGAATGTTTGTTTACACGTGGCAGCTCACAGCATCTCAGGGTGTACTCACACTAGGCACGATTGCCTTGTACCGTGCCCGAGCGTGATTGTCCCCCCTCCCCACTCCCCCGCTGGCCTGCACTCACATTGCACTTAACGTACCGGGCCGGAGCACGCTTAAGTCATTCACGATGCAACTTTTTGTTTTGAAGAAGACAGGAAGAAAAGCGCTTTCGCTAATAGACTGCCTAATACATTTATAATTTATGCCGCGCAGCGATTTTCACTTGATTGCACTGCACATATCAGAAGATTATTACGGAGGCAGCTGACTTTGACGGAGGAATTTGCAGCTTTACTCGCAAACTTCAATTCATGTTCATCAATAAGGTGAGAACCAGAACCATTATAAACCTAAATATAATTGAATTAATTGAAAAGTGTATCCAAGTAGTAATAGTTTGGTGTTTGCTGTTGTAATGTTGATAGTAGCGCGCAGCTGTTCCGTGCTCCAGCACGGTTAGCGCTCACACTGCATGCGAACCGCGCCCGAGTCCAACTGAACCGTGCTCTGGCCCACCTCTTCCAAGCGGGCCAGGGCCGGCTAATCGAGCCGCGCCCGAGCACGGTTCGGATCACTCACACTAGTCAAACGAACCGCGCTTTGGTGGTCAAACGCACTCGGGCACGGTTCAAACTGGCTAGTGTGAGTACACCCTCAGATCAGCTTGATTCACAGCCAGTGAACCAAACCGTTATGAAACTCCAAAACACTGTACGAAACTACATATGTGTAATTGTCGCACTTTACTCAAACAGGTAGCGCATATTTTTACTTGATTAAATTACAGTCTATGCCATTTAAAAATCACACTAAGCATATCATGATATTGTTTCCCCCCCGATATATTGTGCAGCCTTATTTTACTCTTATAGGAAGGGTTTTCTCTAGTTGGAACATGGCTGTGGGGGCTCCCATTCGGACGCAAGCATCAGTAAGGTCAGATGTTGATGTTAGGGCGATTGGGGTAATTCATCCCAAAGGTGTTCAGGTCTGGGATTTGTGCAGGTCAGTCAAGTTCTTCAACAACATACTCCGTAAAACTTTCTTCATGGACATTGCTTTGTGCACTGCGGCATTGTTGGCAGGTTGGAACAGAAGGCTTACAGCACATTCTACTAGTCCAAGAGGTACAGTATGTTGACTAAATAGTATGTTTGAACACAGATTTTAATAAAGTGAAATATACCTGGATGACCTACTGCTTGGATCTACTGCCAGCATAGTCCATATACTACATACATGCATACTTGCAGAATGTACCTTATTAAAGGTGCAGTATGTAATATTGCCAGCTAGCGATTGAAATGGATATTGCAGTCCAAATTCAAAATATTGGAGAGAGTTGTTTCCCGTCGCCTCTCCTCCTCCTCAGACTCGGCACTCACTTGCCAGATTGAGGAAACGCAACAGGAGCGAGTGCAATCAATGGAAGACAAGGGGACTTACACAATTGTAAGTTGATGAGTTTATTTATCTGTGTTTTAATATGCTCCCGTTAATAGAGATTTTTAGATGCTGAGGCTTTTTAGGTCAGGTAGAATCTGCGATCTCTGACCCAATTTTTTTTGCTGGCTTCCATGGCTGCAATACGCTGTGTTTTCCGCCAACTGTCGAAATACTATTAGGTAAATTGGCAGTGGGCAGAATAACACAGACCAAAACAAAATTCCAGCAAGGAACGCACATTTCAAAGTGCCTGTAGCATTCAGCATTGTTGTGAACTTTCCTGAATATCTGCAAACATATTATGGTATTTTTATGCTTTAGTACGGTTAAAAAAATTACATACAGCACCTTTAATGGTCGAGAAAAGACCTTTTAGGGGTGCACAGTAATTGTTTAGTTATAAATCTGATATTGTGACTGCCCTTGCAATGTTGATGTGAAGGCATTGATATGGTTGGGAATGCTGATTTTCTCATGGATGTGACATCTTAGACTATTTCTGAGTGACCCAATTTTGCTGCTTGGTTTTCTTTAATGTTCTGGACTGGGGAAGGAGCTTTGCATTGTGAATTTATTTATTCCGCAGCAGGGAAATACTTCCATGATGTGTCACCTTTTAAAGTAAGGGCATATTTTTATTCCTAGGCGTAAACTAATAGTGTGCTGTGCTTTTTCTTTTTTTTTGGCCCCGACAGGTTGATTGAGTTGAGAGAACGGACCATTATTCCCTTCAGGCCCTGGGGTGAACTAAAACTGAGGAATGAATAAAGTTTACAGACCGTTTTATATTGAGCTTTATAAGGCATTATAAGCTGTTCACAGGACATGCAGTTGGACAATATAGCCGGATCCTTCCACAACTGCATTTTTACTCCTGATAAACCTCACAGCTGCCAGAGATCTGAATTAAAGATTACAAGGACAGCACAGTCAGCGTGTGATCAAACACAGGCTCGGTTCATTTAGGCAATAAGCTCTCTTTCCTTCTTCGTTTTCTTTATGTAACTCTTATTTATTAGGTTCCCTCAGAGGTTCAGCATGTACAGCCTCATCTCAACAAAAGAATGACACTTCCGTTCAAGACAACCAACGTGTTTCCGTCAAAACGTAATCATGGACAAGATGACTGTGGGAAAGGTTTTACATACCCAAAACTCCTTAAATAGCTTGCAGACTTTTTCCAGTCTGCTCGTCACATCACCTCAGAAATATCCCTCCTGAGTCAGTTTGAAGTTGACTATGAAGTTTCCTATATTCCGACAAGAGTAGTCATGGTAGCTGGCGACATGCCATCTCTTGTAGCCGTCATTCTGGTTAGATGATGGGGACATTCAAAGTCTTAACTATGAGAAAGAGGGATCCACTGTCTCTAGATCTGATCAGAGTATCTTTGTATCTGCAGAAGTCACTGAAAATCAACAGTATTCAAAGTGGTGTCAGTTATTATGATATAAAAAGCTTTAAATCTATTTTACAATACAGTATTTTTGTGTCTAGAGGAGAAATAGAGCCATCAAACTTGTCTGTGCTCATTCTGTCGCTGACTTTATTCATTGTTTTGAACACCGTAGAAGTTTCCTCTTAGTACAACAGTGATAGTCTTCCCTGGAGACCTCAGTACTGCCTCAACATGGTTCTCATATCTATGACGGTCATGTAAAAGTGTGACCCTGCCGTTTTTTCCACCTCCCAAAAAGATGTAGAACATGTTTGCTCTTGATACACCTCTCCAGTTGGCTTGTACTGCAAAGCTAGCACTGCGGCTGGGAGTTTTTTCAGTTTCAGCCATCATATGTTAGTGTTAGAGTGTCACTGACAGCCGTATGTTTCTGCCTGTCCTTCCAAGCTCTGCCGTAAATCTAGGCACTGTCTGCTAGGATCACTTCTGAAATCAGTGAACAGACAATCATGTTTTCATATTACTTTGATGTGATGCCTGGCAAAACCTTGCAAATGCTGACATGTTCATGAATGGCAACCAGGTATTCAATCTTGATTGTTCATTACAACAGTTTTATTAACCCAAAGATGAAAATGATGTTATCATTTACTCCATACAATACGGGACATGGTGGTGGGGAAAAAAATGAAATGGGAGGAAAAATAATGTCAATGCCTTTGCGTTCTATCGCAATTGTTTTGCGTTCCCCCAAGAAGCTTTGCATTTCCTTGCAAAACCTTTGTAATCCCCAGAGAAACTATGCGTTTGCTCGTAAAACGCTTCACGTTTTCCAACCATTTTATAGTCTAAAGAACCTGTCTACGCTATAAAGAACCTTTTTGTGCAATGGAAGGGTTCTTTGGATATTAACGGTTCTTCATGGAACCATACACCCAGCCAAAGAACCTTTATTTTTAAGAGTGTAAGGAGAGAAAAAAAGAAGAAAGGAGCTCTCAAAATAGCTTATTTTGTGTTTCATGTAAGAAAGTAAGTCGTACAGGTTTTGAAAGATATGAACATGAGTATAAGTTCATTTTGGGGTGAATTATCCTTGTAAGTTAATGTTAAAGGTGTATACTTTGATGTTTCTCCTATCCCCGTTTAATGAGCAAACCGACACTAGAAGACTGATGTTTTGTAAGACTCAACAATGTGATTGTCTTTGGTGCCTTTAATGGTATATAAATGATACACTTCATCTTTAACCTTCCAGTTGTCAGAGATTTTGTCATTTTCTGTATTACCTAACTTGTTGCCTGCAGTGTTACAATACCCAGTAGGGAGCTCAGGAGAAGATAGGAGAATACCTTGCAGAAAAAAATAGCTTTTCGGGCATTATAAGCCATTTTTATTGTTGACTAAAGACGTGGCACCAGTGAGATTGTGACACCCTCTCTGGTAGAAACGGATTAACCCAAGACAAGCATGTTGCGAGATGAGGGATGAGAACACCAAATCCCTGAAATAAGCACTGGGACCCCTGGGAAATCAAACTCTATAGCGAGCGAGAGAGCAACATGCGTTCAACTCAGAAACGCACTGCATCACACATCACTCCCTTTATATCTCGTGTTCCCAACTGATGTCAAAACCCAGAATCCTCGCAAAGCGCACTGTCTCAAGCAAACACACATGCAGGCACTACACCCATTTATCTTTCTGTTTTTCTCTAATGCACACAAAACAGCTGTGAACTATAGAAGTACTTCTCACTGACTTAAAAGAAGTTTGGCCAAGTTTATTTTTGTATTTATGCATTGGGCAAACATTTCATGATGCCTAAGTTATTTGATGTGCGTGTGTGCATGCGTGTGTGGTCAATATTAAGGCAGATCTCATACACCACTCTCATGCTGACAGCGTATAAAGACACGCACCTGCCGTGAGAGGTAAAATAATTATAACGCTAAAGGTGAGGTACAATTAATATCTATTTATTAAATAACTCACAATGTAATTTGAAAACTTTCTGTGAGACGTAATTTCACAAACATTGTGAGTGAATCAATGCGCTCTCTTTCTCTGTCCCACTCAAAATGTGCAAATGGTTTCTCATCAGCACATCGCGTCTGCTCTATAAGCGAGCTGCAGGCTGCACAGTTGACACAGGAATACCACTCAGCACTCGCACACTCTCCTAGAGATGGAGCACACACACATAAGGCCGCCTCACAAACAGCTTGTGAGTACCAAAGATTACGTTTCCGAGATTAAGTTAGTATTCAACAGTAAAAATTATTTTCATGCGTTGCGTCCGAAATCGAATACTTCCCTACTAAATAGTAGGCGAAAAACAGTACACCAACATAGTAGAATGTCCGAATTCATAGTATTCGAAAAACAGTAGGCGAAAAGTCTCAGAATGACCTACTACTTCCGACGAGATCCTGAAGTGTGTAAATACGATGGACTATCCCTATACTATCCCATGAGGCCATGGGAGAGGACTTATGAATGGAGGTGAAGGGAAGTAACTGACGCTTGTAGGTCACATGATAACGACAACATGGCGGATGTAGTACTATATAGAACTCATTCATACTATATAGAACATACTTTTTTAACGGTCGCGAAGTAAGTTCAAATTCAAATGAAGTACCTACTCACATAGTACGTGATTTCGGACGCAGCCATAGTCTACTGATATGAGTCAGTGTGTCTGTCTCATGTGGGTTTTCATGATTTAAACAATGCTCACACAATGCTTTGGAACTGAATGTTAGCTTAGCAACATGATACTGCTAAACTCTGTGCGACATGGAGTTGCTTTCTATGTTTCCAAATCTGTCACTTATAAAGTTATTACAATACTGGCTTAGAAAGCAGAAAGCAGAAATCTTACCATGCTTTGGAACTCATTGTCTGCCCACAGGCATTTACCTTTTGTTTATGTATTCATGTTTTTCTGGGTAAAAAAAAAAAAATCTATAACGATTAAAAAAGACTCTGAGGCACCACAATTGTAGTATGAGTCAAAATTAGATTTGTATAAAGGTCTTTTGGAACGTTTAAGGAGCCTGTGATGAACAAAGCAAAAATCACATCTCCAGGTTATTTCTCTCTACAAGCCACTTCAGATGTGGCTAATGACTCAAGAAACATTACTGCATGGATTAAGTTGAGCTTGACAGTTCTGGCCCAAGGGCTTTGTTTTACTTTCTCTATTTTTAGGTTGTGTTTTATGTATTGTAAGAAGATTATTTGGAACATGGACAGGCTTACTACACAACCATAAAATGATATTGAAAAAAAAAAAAGTTGGTTCACACTGACCATGTAAACATATTAAGTGTGTGTCCGAATGCATTAATGCATTTATATTTGATCATCATAAAAGGAATGTGTATGAATGAAAAATGGAGAGTGGTGCTTCCAACATGGCCTTGCCAAAATGACTTTATTTTCCTGTTATCTCAACATATTCTTATGACTATTTATGCATTTTTATATTTACCACATATACATATTGTCCAACATCAGCCTAACAGACATTGCTGTCTACTTCTAGATATTGCCTTGATAAACAGACTATGGTATTTATGAATACGCAGACTTATCGCACATTTCTTTTCCAGGCCTTTCATGCCCTCAGGTTCAGGATAATTTCCTAGCATAAATGTTATTTTCAGCAGTGGGCCATCATAATTTTGTCATAAAAGAAACCGTGATCAGATAAGCATGGGAGCGTTTCTCATTGTGCACCTGCAGAGCAGAGCTATAATTTAATTTAAGTAACAATGGTTGCACCTGGAGGAGGTTCTCTAATATTTAAGAAAGCCTTTCACTGGGGTTTCATCATTTTTCGGAGCAACAGGATCAAGCCGAAATAGTCATCACAGTATTTAATGAGGTGCGCCTTGACCTCAAGGTGATGATACACGGGGGAACTTTTTGAGCAACGTTGCTTAGGCACTTTCCCATTGAGAATGGGCAACAAATTTCTATCTGGATAGTTTGGCCCTGTGTCTCACCTGGTTGCCCATTGACAACAATATTTCCCAGCAACATTGCTCAAAAAGGTGCCCTGTATATCATCACCTTTAGAGTGTGTATTGCATGTTATGCCCAAAACACACGTTGAATAGGAGCAACCCTTTTAGACCATGCGCCTGGCGCGCAGACTGTTTTTCCCGTCATTAAATTAGCAAAAGTGCATTTGGACACGCCCTAAGTGCACCTGTGCCATGCGCTTTAGACCATGTGTTTAGATAAAATAGGGCCACTTAAGTTAGTATATGCACAGACAAAATCTGCCATTCAAATGGATGGTTAGAGTCCTGGATGCTGATTGGTCAGTACAGCGTTTTATACTAAAGCCCTATTCGAACGATAATTGTTTCTCGTGTGGACGTCTGTAAAAATAAATTTGCATGCCACCTCAGTGATAAAACCTGTGCATTCGGATGGCGATTTATTCACGGTGGAGGAGCGAGTTTGTTGATCCTGCTCACATGGTCAATAACACGATTGTATGCTGTAAATTAAAATGTCACATGCTTGGTATAATAAGAATAAATGCATATTTAATATAATAGGAATATAATATCCTAATTATCATTTCATTATTTAAGTCTGTTTAAAAATAGGAAGATATAGACGCACATTATAGGTAAAATGGCTTTCTGTCTTGTATTTTATCTCAAAATAAAGTATGTCATTTTATTCCACATGGAAATGAGCGGAAATAAGTTAATACAGCCTCTTATTTACATGAGGTAAACTTAATGCTGCTGTTTATTTTAACATATAGGCTAGATTATAATTGCTACCGCAATAACGGCCCATTTCAAATGTTTACGTGCTTTTATTTTTATTTTTAGAGCGGTGATGAAATATCTTGCTCTTGTAAATACTTGCCAGCATTTCAGTAATACAAGTCTAGATCTTTAAAATGCATCCGAATTACAGCGAAGCGCAACCGTACGGTGCTCTGCAGTGGTCAAAAAGGACATAAACTGTACATTTTTAAGTGATATATTCTTGAAAACTCAATTAAATTAAATTACCACACAACCTTGGTGTTTGTCAAAAAACAGTTGGTAATTCGGTCAGGGATTTTTACAAGGCAATAAAATCACTGACTAGCCCCTGTCAGTGATGAAAAAACCTTACGACCCCACGAGAAACAATTACCGTCTGAATAGGGCTTAAAGCTGCATTCTCGCTGTCAGTCCCAATCCGATTATTTGTGTATTCGATTGGAATCTGATCTAAAATGAATGACTGTCCACATTGTGTATCGCAACTGTTCAGATCCGTTTCTGGAATATCTGCATTGGTTTCAATGGCAATGATGTTGCGTTGGTAGGTATGCCAAAAACAGCAACAATAGTCCTATTCGGACGGTAATTGTTTGGGGTCGTAAGGTATTTTCATAATTTACAGGGGCTTTGTGATAGTTTGTGATTTTATTGTCATCCGAATTCAGAATGTCAGTGTTTTTCTCCCACCACCCGCGTAAAAATCCCTGGCCAAATGACCTACTGTTTTTAGACGAACGCCATGGACGTGTGGTAATTTAATATCCGTCTGAATCCACATCTCTGAGTTTTCAAGAAGAGATTGCTTAAATTCACTGTTAATATCGTATTTGACCACTGCGGAGCACCGTACCGTTGAGCTTCGCTGTAATTCGGATGCATTTTAAAGATCTAACCTATACTTTTATCACTGAAATGCTGGAAAGTATTTACAAGAATAACCCTTTATTACCGCTCAAAAGAGAAAGATAAGAAAAACAAGTAAACATTTGAAATGGGCCGTTATTACGGCAGTAATTAACATTAAATACCTTAAATTAGCAGCATTATGTTTACCTCATGTAAAGAAGAGGCTGTATTAACTTATTTCCGCTCATTTCCACATTTTTAAAATGGCATCCTATCTTCCTATTTTGTAAACAATAATTAATATTTTCCTATTATTAAATTAAATATGATATATTCAAAACACTTATTATTCCAAGCCGACATTTTATTTACAGCAGACAATCATGCTAATGACCACGTGAGCAGCGTGTTCTAATTACTCCACCGTGAATAAATCGTCATCCGAATGCACAAGTTTTATCACTGAGGTGGCATGCAAATTTATTTTTACGGATGTCCACATGAGAAACAATGACTGTCCGAATAGGGCTATAGAGGGATTTGCAATACAGATGTTGTCTGATTTACAACATCACAATGTTTAGCCACTTTGCTGGACTACTGCGTCCTATGAGGCTTCATGAGTAGCTTTATTCCATGCTGTCGTCACCGCCGGTCTCAAAACATGTCTCTGTTATATTGTCAT
Organism: Gobio gobio; assembly: GCF_949357685.1. NCBI lineage: Eukaryota > Metazoa > Chordata > Actinopteri > Cypriniformes > Gobionidae > Gobio > Gobio gobio. The sequence continues at coordinate 11,965,451 of NC_137100.1, read as the reverse complement.
TTTCTGCTCGCCCGGCACTTTGCAAAAACAAAACCTTGTTTCTGCAGCGATTTTCAGCACGTGGCATGAGAAGGTCACATAAACCACGCAAAATCCGATCAGAGCAGTCAGACTGAAACGGGTTTCCAGAAATGGGATTTAAATTTCAAATCATAAATGAATGTAGCTCGAAACGTATTTATAAAAATCGCATTTGATGTGATTTGATTTTTGTTGCCGTTCACACTTGCTAAATCTGATCGGATTTCAATCGGATTTGGACTGACAGTCTGAACGAGGCTTAGAATAGATGATATAGTATCAGCTGTGATGATGTGAAACAGCTGTTAACCGAGATGCTATGTATGCGTAACACACCATAGAAACCAAGGATAAACGTACCAGCGCTATAGTATGTCAGGGGTGATATTTGGGACAATTATTTTTTTGGTGCAATACATTTATTCTAAGCACGTTTTAATTTCTGATTTAAAAATGTTGGTGGTCAAAAAAATATGAGCCTAATTAAAAGGATTCAATTCTTGTAAAGACAAAAAAGTAGTTTGGTATTTTATTATTATTATTTTTTTTTTGAGGGGAAAAAATTATAAAATCACATAAAGTCAAAAAGTAACTTCTGAAAAATTACCCGGAATTTCATTTGAAATAATCAAATTCAAACTTTTTTTTTAAACTGGTATACATGTATAAAAATGTATAAATTTTTTTTTTTTTACTTGTGTTTTAGACTTTTAAAAGATGTTTCCTTTTTCTTTGACAGTCTTATTTTTCATCAACCCATTTTCTGAGTATTATAATATTTAAAATAATATCTGAATCTGGTAATGCTTTTATTATACAGTGACCTTTTTATTCTTGATGTATTGTTGATGTAATCACAGCTAATGGATTGCAGGAGCTCCACTGTGCATAATGACTACATTCACAATATACAATAGCCTCTTGTACTTTATTGCTTAATTAGAAGATATGTTACATTTTTATATGGCATCCTCATATTTATACAAGCAACATTGCAGTAATATAAACCAGTTTCTGTTCTTTTTCTCTTTCACCGTTTTTAAAAAAAAAATTCACACCATACACAACCCGTGTGTGTACTTTTTCACTCTTGCATATCTAATGTGACAGGGCGTCGTCATCAGCAGCACCAAATGCTCAGGTGTAGAGTGCTTCCACATTGAGCAGATGGGTGACTTTAAATGTATGATTTTTCCTTTTCTAATTGCAGTTCCATTTTCAGCTGTTAATTGCTCATGAAAATGTCTAATCTAAATCTTGAATGTAATTTGGAGTCTACAGCACTCTCCATTGAGATGCTAATGACAGCCCTTCTCCATGAACCTAATCTTTTGTCGTTTACGAAATTGTTTTTCTTGTCACATAAGGAGTCCACTTCTTCCTCTGTGTTTTTTTTTTCTCAGCAGGATAAAGAGTCTGTCATTCAATTTACTGAAAGAGATGGAGTGTTTGCTTGCTATTAGAAATGAAGTAGTTCAAATTCTTTAGTGGCAGGGTTCGCACTTTAAAACAAATGCTGTTATAATCAGTCAGATTCAGTGTCATTCCTGAAAGCACTCATACTGTAAGATTAGAAATGCCTTATAAAGGTTGACATTTTTGAAGATTTGAATAGTGGGGCAGGAGGGCAGTTTTGCACATACTGGTAATCTTGTGCTTTGTTCACACACATCATCATAACAGTAGTTTACTGGCAATGTTGCAACTTCTCATACCAGAAAACCGCCAGCACTGATTTACAGTTATTACTCTTTTAACAAAGATTATGAAGACAAACATTGTGTTCTTTGGAATAACATGCAACCATGAATCAAAAGACTAGGAAAAAATCTCTCTCTATTTTTTTCAGAACGATAGACCAATTGATTGTTTTTAATGTTTAACTAGTCAACTTTAAAAAAACATTAAAACATAAAAACATTAACATTCTCTTTATTAACCACTTGGTTAAAACAGTTATATTCCAAGTGCACACATCTAAAGTGATCAACATGGTATAAATGTAAAACAAATTACTTATTTGTTATTTGTTATCTTCAAAAGATGCATGAAATATGAAGGCAAATATTGTACAAACATATCTTAAACATATCCCATATACTCAGAAATAATATCAAATAAGGAAAAAGCTAATTTTTTCTTAGCCAAAAAGTAATAGTACTATAGTAATCAATCTAATTAGCACAAGAGGATATATACCCAACCTACCTCTATCCCACAACAGTCTTCCAGCTTGAGCTGCAACTAACGATTATTTTTTCTGTCGATTAATCTAACGATTATTTTTCCGGATTAATCTGATGATTCTTTTTTACTGATTATTGTATTTCAAAGAGGGTAGTGAATTTGTATATTATTTTAACATGAAATCAATGAATGATGACAATATGAATTGTATTTCAGGAAGGGTAGTGTACTTAGTATGCCATTTTATAATGAAATATATGAACACAAGAAGCTTTTTAAACATCATGTTAATGATACTATTTATCATAAAATGTATACAGAGTAGGCCTAATTAGGAAAAGTTGTTTACTATAATAGTTGAGTATGATTTACTTATTGATTTGTGTCAATAGTAAACGAAAATGCACTTGTATTTATCTGCAAAAGGTTCACATACAGAAGCTTTCAGCATAGTTTTAATGTAACTAGTCGTCTATTTTGAAGATATACATGTGCATAAACAACGACTAAAGCTGCCAGAAGTTTTTGCCCAAACTTCAAAGACACATTTAAATTATTAAAACTAGAGGCATATCTTAACTTTAATGTTACTTTAATCATGTAAACTACCTATATACAGCAAGTTATTATGCATATGTGTTTGGGACAGAGGGGAACCAGGTCGCATTTGCAGCAGATATATGCTGCCCATAATAAATAAAAGCACGAGACGTACTGAGGTCGGAGAAGAACACCGGAAAATGTGACCGAATGGACAATATTCGTCTCAGCTGCGCGAGACGAACACTGGCAGTGTGAAAGCCCAATGGGCGTGCGCGGCTCCCGCTCTCCATGCGCACAACTTCTGCTCTGCCACCGCGCGCAGTGTGAAACCAGCGTTACAGAGTGAACAAAGCAGTTTTATTCGGCTTCTGTTTAAAGTACTCCCACACTTTTGAATGTCGCGGTCTGGCTTTATATGATAAATGATCATTTTCACTATGCCCGGGAGCAGAGGCCGCCATTATTCTAGATCTTCTGTTCTATTCTAGAACGTAAATAATGTGACGTCGACGCATTTCACGCATGTCAACGTATTTTCGTAGTCCAATTGCAGTCGTTGCAGCCCTACTTCCAGCATCCCTCCACCACCACCAACCACCACCAACCACCAAGCCCTCCCCTCGGACAGCACACCAAATATACATACTTTCTATATCCGATTATGTAAGGGTGAACTTATGAACCTTTGGAAGTGCATGCAAAGTGGTTCTGCTTTCGCAAAGCAGAAATCTGCGTCTTTTCGAAATATCAACAACACAACTCTTCCAGGCCTCAGCTACAACAAGCGTTTGAGCCGAGGTTCAAAGTATATGTTGTTTGCAGGCAGCCAATGGAGACCATAGGCTGGCATTATGCAAATATGTTAGCAGGAAGTAAGAATTCCAAGAAATTAGTTTCAGGCAGTTCAGAAATCACTTCTTTCTTTTGGGAGACAATAACTTATTTGTTGTGCACTTTGATCTTTGAATCTTTGCATTCCTTTTACTTGCTCAAACAGTTTCATTACACTGAAAGGTAATATTTGAAAAATATTTTTTGTAATTTTCAAGTTTCACAGTCATGTGAAACTGCAATTGGAAAAGAGCTGTTTGAAGATTCTTCATAACATCAATTGAACTATCGCTTTAAGAATGCGAATGGGGCAATTTTGATATCTTTTAATTGCTGATTAAGGTGCGGTGTTGATATAATGACTCAGTATTCTCAGGGCTCAGAGTCAGACCAGTCTTTCTCTCTCTCTCTCTCTCTCTCTCTCTCTCTCTCTCTCTCTCTCTCTCTCTCTCTCTCTCTCTCTCTCTCTCTCTCTCTCTCTCTCTCTCTCTCTCTCGTTCTTTTTCTGTTTCTTTTTCTTTGCATGAGAGGACGCTCACAACTGATCCTCTGTTTGCTGCCGCACAATAGGTACCAGGGTTTTTGGAGATGGTACAAGCCTCTTTCTCTTCTCTCCCAACCTTCACCCTGCAGTCAGCGTTTGTCCTAGATTTATTGTGTGTTCTCTCTCTTTGTGTGCCCTCCTCTCTCGCTCTCTCTCTTTCTTTTTCATTCTAAGCTTTTCACTGAAATCTATTCTTCAGTGTCATTCTGATTTCCAAACGGAGTGAAGCTACAGTACTAAACTATAGGATGAGGAAGTTTCCCATTTTACATTTAAATTATTCCCATTTGTGCAGCCACATGCCTGAAGCTATACTGTCACCTGTCACAGAAATGTCTTTTGCCATTTTGAGTACTTGACCAGGATTGTATTTTCTTCAAATTTTTGTGCAAATGTGTCACTTTGGCTGTGATCTCATGCTACCAGTGAGAATTAGATGAAATGGAAAATAGCTACAGCAAAACTGCTGACTGTATGAAGCCCACTGCACAGTTTTGTCCACAAATTTGCTGTCTGAAATTTAGAACTCATAAATTCATTCAGCATAATCTGGTGAATTTTATAACTCTCTTTTTTGACATTCTCAATCAATGATGTCTTTATGTATGAGAGAGGCATTTAGTTAAAAATGTGTCAGTGACATGACCGCTGCCGGCCCACCCTATCAGAATTTAGGCACAGATTGTGTTAATCTGTTTTTTTTTTTTTTTTTACGATTTGTGAGGTGAGCTGTGTGTTGAGAAGTTTGATGAAGGGCTGTATAATGCCCCAACCTGTAAAAAATGTGCTGTATTTTTCTTTTCTTAGCTGATAGTAATGGTGCGGCGCATTATCACAAGGCGCTTCAGTCTGTTGCAGGAAAGCAGAGGCTGACAATCACGAGCGAAAGTGGCAGAAATATTTATGTTCTATCAAAGTGTGAATTACGGAGAGTTTAATGTATATTTTAATATGCATTTTCAAATTTACTTCACTGACTGATATGCATCTTCATATTACTGGCTGATTTTAAAGTGTTATTTGTCGGCCTGCCATTAAGAATGAGTCCTATCATTGCAATTCTAAGCAGTTAAAAATGAAACCTTGGTCATTTGAGAATTTATTGCATATAGCAAGAACAAAAGTTAAAATAAAGTAAAACGTTATCCATAATTAAAAAAACGAATTAAAATGACATAAGCACAACGAAATCACTAAAACTAAAATTTAAATGGAAAAATATGTAAATAGAATATTAAAAAACTATAATACTATCAATATAATACTACAATAACACTGGTTCATACAAATAATGATTTGAATACAACTCTTCTATAATAAAGTTTATAATAAAACGGATGGGAAAAAACAGTTCCTGAATTCCTGAACTTCTTCTGCATTTACGCTGGCACAAAAAATCCAGGGACGTGCACAGGGGGGTTGCTCAGGTTGCCCGGGCAACTGCCCATATGCCCTTCTCGACTCACGTTGCCCATCCGAGGTGGACAAAAATAAATGCAAAAATCATACAATGGATGCAGAATTTCACGTAGGCATAAAAATAAAAAAAAACGCAAACTCTCATTCACTTTCATATTCGGGCACCCGTCCGAAAGTGAAAGTCAGTAGGGGGGAAGGGCACACTCTGTTTACGTGGCTGCAGCGCTGCACGCGACCGGCACCTGAGCCTGCATGAGCGGCACTAAAAGGAGCATAGTTGCCAGGGTCGCAGTTTTCCCGCACAATTGGGCTATTTTAAAAAAGGAGTCCGGGAAAGGTCACAGAGCTGCGGGTTGCGTTTTTTTGGGCTACTTTTATAATGTACCGCGGCCGCAACAAAAATTGCAGGCAAAGAAATATGAAAATGGAACTGTTTATTAGTTTGTATTGATCCCCCGGGAATGAATACTTGGCAACAACCGCTGCTGCTCGTGTGCATTTGACGTAACATCATCACACGAGTTATGGTTGTAGTAGAAGCATCGGTTCGGTTGTCCGTGGAAGAACAAGCAGCATTATAAATTGTCAGGTAAATGGAGAAAAACCATCACTGCAAATGCTTTCTCTCTTTACTGCTGAAATCTATTCAGAAAGGTGGGGAAGAGAGCACAAATGTCTAAAAGAAAACAGCCCTAAGATTGTATATAGTTCTGTTATATATATACACACACATACACTATACCGGTCAAAAGTTTGGAAACTGTACTATTTTAATTGTTTTTAAAGAAGTCTCTTCTGCTCACCAAGGCTGTATTTATGTTATTAAAAATACAAAATAAGCTGTAATATTGTGAAATATTACTTAAATGTTAAGTAACTGTTTTCTATTTGAGTATTTTAAAATGTAATTTATTCCTGGGATCAATTTAAATTTAATACAGATCAATTTATGATTAATTCAAAGAAATTAATACATTTATTCAGCAAGAATGCATTAAATTGATCAAGTATAGACATTTATAATGTTGCAAAAGCTTTATATTTCAGATAAATGCTGTTCTTTTTAACTTTCTTTTCATTAAATAATCCTGAAAAAAGGTGCACAACTGTTTTCAACATTGATAATAATCAGAACTGTTTCTTGAGATATATTATATAATTGCATATATTACATATTAGAATGATTTCTGAAGGATCATGTGAATCACAGAAATAAATTGTATATCAAAATATATTCAAATAGAAAAAAAAGTTAGCCTATTTTAAATTGTAAAAATATTTCACAATAGTACTGTTTTTGCTGTATTTTGTTTCAAATAAACGCAGCCTTGGTGAGCAGAAGAGACTTCTTTCAAAAACAATCAAAATAGTACAGTTAAAAAATAGTACAGTTAAAAAATAGTACAGTTAAAAATAGTACAGTTAAAAACAGTCAGTTTCCAAACTTTTTATATATATATATATATATATATGTATATGTATATGTGCGCGGTTGTCGGGTGAGACAACTTAACGTTGTCAGAAAGGTATAACAAACGGACGATCATCATCATCATGTTTAATGAAATGAATTAAAATCTTTATAAATCCAGGATGAGTTTGCCACGTTTAGCCTAAATAATCAGACAGATAGCTTGCAGACAAGCAGCCTTGGCTACCATTTTTTTGGTAGGCATTAGGCAAACTAAGCTACATGTCTGCTGATAGTTAGTTTCTCACATTTCGTTTTAGCAAGAAGAATGAATGATGGAAGTAATGCATCACATTAATTATTTTATTCAAAATGGTTAAATGCCTAAATCCTATCACTATTTTGGGTATTGTTTGAAGTGCCCTTTTTTTTTAGGTCAGAGCAACTGCCCCTCAAAATTCCTGTGCACATCCCTGAAAAAATCCCTTTTTTTTTTTTTAATCAGACACTGAACGGAATTTGTTGCACACATGTAAACACAAATCTGCACGAGATCCGATTTTTCCCCCCACATTCGATATGAGCCACTTCCAAATGTGGTTTTAAATCAGATACATATCCGATATCTGCACACAACCTACGTCTGAATACAAAAAACGATTCCCTTTTGAATTCCATGGCAAGGTGAGGTGCAACACATTTTCACATTTTACAGCTTTTTAATGTTGTTGTATGAAGCAGATTTGCCTGTATGTGCTCTCACTTTTATGTTTTTTTTATTGAGGTGGAAACTTTATAAAAGAAAGAAATTGCACAGAAATGTCCAGGAGCTGGTTTTCAACCTCTGTACAGTGAGTTTTATAAATAAAACAGGTTCACTACTGAAAGCTACATTATATTTCTCAGCAATGAAAAATGCTGTAATTAAACCAACAAGTTTGGCTATTAGGCTACTTACTCTCTCCCGTTAATTCATTCGAATTCATTCAAAAATATATATTTTACAGCGCTACTTTATTTCACCTACAGAATTCTAGATCTAACGAGCTGTAGATAAAATAAACGTTATTTTCCATATCCGTTCGGTCAGATTTAGCGCTGCAAAACGCTCATGACAGCTGTCATCTTGTCCATGTGGGTGGCTTAGAAAGCGCACAACGAAGGAGATGGTGATAGCTACTAAAGTCTTTAATCAAAATAACACGAACACGTTCACACCATAGACCGTAAAAAAATATGGACGACGCAACTTCATTCTCTTCCGCTGAAGAAAAGTGAAGCCTCCGGAGGTCTGAATATGGCGCTGACATCTTGTGCAGATTTGGGACAGAGTCTGCGCTTTAGTGACCTCGGGACTGGAGTCTGCGCAGTAGAGAGCAGGAAGTAGAGCCGTGATATCAAAAACCTGCCCAGACTCTCACAGATGCAGAACACGATCGAGGCGCGTTGGCTTCAGTTTTTAACACAAGTGCTGCAGGCTTGGTTCACACCAACAATAACCGACGAGGACTGAACAGAACACAGAGTATAAATACACATAGCAAATGAGGACACTACAGGCACAGCTGGACAGAATAATGTCCAACAGAGGAGGGAGAGGGCTTTGGAGGAGGGCATGGAGCTGATGATGGGCACGGACGACCAGGAGTAGTTGGAGGGAAACACCATGGTGGTGCAGATGGTGGGAGGAGCCAGGGTGGAGCTTTGACAGAAGGGCTGGGTGGCACCTGTGAGCCGATCAACGGCGGCGGAACCGGAACCATGGCGAGTGGAGAAACCCGTGAAGCAGAGAGGCAGACAGGCCAGGGTGATTCTGATGGTCTTGAAGTCTGAGGCTGAGCTGGACGAGATCGGAGGAAGGGAGGAGCCTGATGATGCCGTAGGGGTGTAGGGTGTAGGTACTGTCGGAAACCAGAGGTGGAAGCTGGGCGTTGACCGCTGGAGGCAAGACGGCCCAAGGAGGTGACGAGGAAGCGGTGAGCCGAGGTGATGGCGACGGGCTGTCAGGCTGAGGTGGAGACATGGGCCTGGGGGACCGAGGTGCAGCCGGGGACTCGCCTCATGTCTAGCTGGTGGAGGGGAAGCCCGAGGCGAGGTAGATGAGCCACACGAGTATTAGTCTGTCTGTCCACCAACAGATATTCTACTGACTATAAATAACTTTGCAAGTACATGTCAACTTATTCTATTTAACTCTAACCCCTAACTTAACAGTCTACTAATACTCTAATGAAAGTTGGTTGACATGTAGCTGTAGAATGTCTAAAGTGGACCATCGAAATAAAATGCAACAAAAAATAAATACATGAAAAAAGCTTTAACAAAAAATCCTGCTTCACTGCTTAATACAGTATGTGGGAAAAAAAAAATTTCTGTCAAAAGTCTTTAACATCTTAATGAGGATGTCAGAGTGTGACAAGATTGATCACCAAGTCAGAGCCATCAGTCGTGACAAAAGATCTGTGATGTATATCGTACAGTCTGTCAAAGGACTCTTGATGTTGCTCAGTCTGTCTTGGTTTTACACAAGGTCTCACCCTGGGGTTGTATTGTACAATCTGACAACGAGGACAGACAACAAATTGCACAGTGTGCACTGGGCTTTACAGTACACTCTTACAAATAAAGGTTCCAAAAGGGATTTCACAGCGATGCCAATTGAACACCTTTTGATTCTCCAAAGAACTTTTAAATGACCATTTCTTAAAAGAACCATTTCTTTCTTAGTGTGAAGAATATTTCTAGATTTATCTCATTAAATGGCAGAGCAAGAGATTCAAATGCCAATTGGCAAAAAACAAAAATAGCAGAACTATGACCCGAGACCTCAGCTGTCCTTGGTCACCCGGGTATTGAGGGCACTTCATTATCTGTCCTTCTCCAGTGTAGCAGCTTTTTCAGACCCAATTTATGCCATGTATTCAGTTTGCTCTTTCCTCCACTGTTATACCATTGCATGAGTCATTATGAAAGAAATCAAAAGAACGATCTTTTTCAGATCAGATGTTTAGATCTCACCCCATCTAATTAGAGAGATTTACTCTGGGATTATTTGTTGGGCTTCAACCACCAATGCAATGAGTCCTTTTTTAGGTTACCATAATGAAATAAACATCATACAAATACATGGCATGGTTCTTTTTTCCCTCTCAAGTTGGAACAAAAGCTTTGATGTCTGATTGTGTAATAATTGATTCAGTATTTCACTGGTTTATTAACAAGAAATATACATACTGACCTTTTTAAAATAGCAATCACTTTGTGAGTACACTGTAAAAAAAAAAATTCAGAAATTTGAATTGATGCAATTTAATTCACAGAAATTCAATTTGGCCGTCTAAAAAATGTAGATGTGATCAGTCACTAGAAAATGTTCAATTGGAGACCTGATTTCTTTTTTACTGTGTACATGAGATTAACTATTGCAGTATTATACGGTATATATAGCTAGTATTGTAATGTTATAATTCTTAAGTTTAAACATCCCACTAAATTCATTAAACATCTTTGGTTTTAGAATTTAAGACGAGTGTAAGGCTATCCGATAACCTTAAAGGGTAGTCTTCATTTACTCATCCTCATGTTGTTCCAAATCCATAAGACTTCCGTTCGTCTTCGAAACACATATGAAGATATTTTTATTAAATCTGAGATTTCTGGGATTTCTGTCTCTGTTTAAATTTGGTTCAGCCAAAAATGACTCCATATGTAAAATAAATCCATATGAATCAAGTGGTTTAATCACAGTCTTCTGAAGAAACTTTCTTACACGAGTCTAGTTCCAGCAGAAGAGTCACCTCTGACCCGACGCATGATGTATTGATAGACGCGGAAGCACAGAGGATAGAGCAAAACGAAACACCCGGTCATGAATTAGAAGTCTAAAACCCTATTCGGACGGTAATTGTTGCTGCCGTGGATGTCCATTAAAAATGCATTTGCATACCACCTCAGTGATAAAACCTGTGCATTCGGATGGCGATTTATTCATGGTGGAGGAGCGAGTTTTGTGATCCTACAGCCCCGGGTATACTTACATTTCCGCGTCCAGACCAAGCCTGCTGCACTCTTGTTAAAAACGGAAGCCAAAATGTCTCGATCGCCCCCAGGTGCTTGGTCCCAGTATAGGTCATAACCCCCGCCCCTCCATGTATTCTAATGGAGGCGAGACAAACGAAACATTCAAATTAAACTTCATATAATTTTTCCCCAGAGTTGGTTTCTGTAATTTTTGCCAGTTTTTATCACGCGGATTTCATTTCTAGTGTTCGTTTTTTTAAATAAGTTTGGTTTTAGTTAGTTATTTGATGCTATAAAAACGGGGGGTGTGACGTCATGATTGACAGCTGAGACTGACAGCTTCTCTGAGTGAAGTCGTCACTGAGGCGCCAACTGACTTTTTTTCGGGAGGAGATTGGAGCTTTAGCTTTAATTTCTACATTTCCATAACTGTTTCACAAATGAAATGGACTCCGGTCCCGAGGTCATTACTGCACAGACTCAGTCCCAAATCTGTGCAAGATGTCAGCGCCATATTTGGACCACCGACAGCAAAAGAGGATGAAGTCGCGTCATCCATATTTTTTACGGTCTATGGTCCAGACGCATATTGCACGTAGTCGTGTCCGCACAGCTTTCAAAGTATACACAACCGTGGATGGGTGCGGATGGCTAAGTTCAACATATGTGCAGTACAGTTTTTTTATACTCTACCAGACATCCGAGGACAGCACTGAGTTGTGTCATCAACAGGACATTTGCTCGGCAGGATTGAAGAAAAAAAGCAGTGGATTAACCATTGGAACATAATTCAGAAGAAACAACAACGCACAAACACTCGTCAAATTCGCCGAACCTGGGAACGCGCAGCTCACGTGATCATTATCATGATTGTATACTGTAAATAAAATGTTATATGCTTGGTATAATAAGAATACATTCATATTTAATTTAATAAAAGGAAAATAGTATCCTAATTATTATTTAAATCTGTTTAAAAATAGGAAGATATAGACGCATTAAAATGGTTTTCTGTCTTGTATAAAAATAGCTTACGAACTCATGAGAGAAAATTACCGTCCGAATAAGGCTAAAAACGTGAAATGTCGGAGGATTTCGATATAAGAGAAGAGGAGCTTGAGTTTGTTGCCCAGCCCTATTTGTCTACTCTCACCTAAGCTTACACTATGTCGGGTCAGAGGTCACTCTTCCGCCCTGAACTCGACTTGTGTACAGCCGTTACCGGAAGCCAGTCAGATTATATGATTATAGTTTATAAAGTTATAAATATGAATATTTTTCTTGCTTCAGAAGGCCTTTATTAACCCCCTGGGGCTGTGTGGATTACCTTTTATGATGGATGGATGCACTTTTTTGGGCTTCAAAATCTATGGTAGCATTCACTCCCATTATAAAGCTTGGGAGAGCCAGGATATTTTTTTTAACATAACTCCGATTGTGTTTGGCTAAAATAAGAAAGTCATTCAATTATAGCATAATTTTCATTTTTGGTTGATCTGACCCTTTAGTTATTTACAATGATTTGTCTGAATTAATATATATATATATATATATATATATATATATATATATATATATATATATATATATATATATATATATATATATATATATATATATATATATATATATATATATATATATATATATATATATATATATATATTATATATAATTATTATTTTTTTATTTTTATTTTTTTTTTCAAGAATTTGACGTTTTTCTAAAGAACAAAAAAAGTTAAGAGCATTCATTTAGTCTTTTCAGGAATAAAAACAATTCTTAATATTTATGATAATATTTTTTTCCCCACCTTCATATTAAGAAACCATATATCATTCTTAAAAATGTTTTTCAAATCTGGCCCTTCTAGTGGAAAAGGTTACTGGGTGTGATTCATGATCTGGGAAATGATCCTTTCCCAGTTGTGCCCTTGAGAAAGGCCTCTAGGGTGCTCTAGGTGTTCTGTCTCTGTAAAATATGTACTGTCACTTTGGATAAGAGAGCATCTGCTTAATGGCAGATTTGATACATGTCTCTTCCCATTAAGCGAGGCAGGATTATATCATTTAGACCATCCGGTCATGTCAAGTGGCACTGCAAATTGAGATTCTGTTAATTTACTTTCTAAATCCCCAGACGTAGCTCAATTGTAAATAACGTTATAAGGAGATTGTCCAACCAGCCTACCACTGGGCGTTCCATTGACTGGCTCACTGTGCATATGTTCCCCATGCAGCAGAAATTAGTCAGGGAACTAAAGCTGGATTTGCTCTAGCACGACGCCAGTGCTCCCATAAATACTAGTATACCACCCAAGGGTGAGTGTTAATGGACCGCAGTTAACAAGGTTTCGCCAACACCATTTCTTCGCTTTTGTAAGGAATGATCACTGGACCCTGCCCACATTGGGAGCTCTCCATTTATCTGTGGAGGCCAGACTTCATGCTCTATAAAGGACCAAATGATAAACCCTACTCATAACCTTAGCCCTATTACTTTAGGCGATACATAATGGAATTATAGCAGACAAATATGCTGAACATATATGACTTACACCGGAAACGTATACTTTTAAGGCTGATGTGTGTAGTTTAGGTTCTAAAGTACTTTCTTCTATCCCAGCTTAATGTGTAGAGGCATATACGTAATCCATTTGTCAACATTGGTTCTTTGGCACTTTCAAACATTAATCTGCTTGTGCTGCCGGAAATGTCAACTTTATCTCAGCCAGTGGCCTAAGTTTGGGGTTGAACTTCCTGCTTGGATACTCATCATTAAGTACGTTTATATGCACTTTTAAAGTTTGATTTTCAGTGGAACTAAAACATTTATTTGTCTATGTCATGTAAACACTTTGGTAGGGGTGAATCAGTATTGTCAAGTCTTGCCTATAGTCGACTGTTAGTCGAACCGTGTGTGTGTGTGTGGTGGGGATAAACATTCGCAAAACGATTCCTCATAACATTTTAAAGCCACGGTGTACAGAACATCACACAAAGATATAGAAGAAAATGTATAAAAACCTATTGTATAAATAAACCTAAAAAATAACAAATACAGTACGTAACTGCAGAAAGGCCACACTTCAGACAGGATTTGCATTTCGGCAAATCTAATTAAAACGGCTAAATTGCCTGTGCAAGCACGCTCTAAGTACAGTGCAACATCGATGCCCCGAAAAACTAAAATGTACTAAATTAAATTAGAACAGAACACACCTTTCTAATAAATAAAAATAAAAAAACGAAATAAGTCAAAATCAAGTCTCAAGATTCAAAACACATTTTTATTTATTAGAAAGGTGTGTTCTGTCCTAATTTAATTTAGTACATTTTAGTTTTTCGGGGTATCGATGTTGCACCGTATATTTGCAACCATATATTCAAAACACAAGCCAATTTTTTTTAAATTAGATAACCCTGAGTGATCAATACATTTAATAAAAAATAAAGAAATTATTAAAATAACGAAAGTGTAGCCAGAATTGTCAGCTTTTTTTTCTTTTTAACTGGAGAGACAAAAAAACGCTAAACTGGAGTGGCAGTCCACAGCATCCAAAAATCAAGTTAGAACCGGCTGAAATGTTTTGAAATCACTTGTACCCTACCAGGGGTGCGTTTCCCAAAAGCATCATTTGCCAACTATGGTCCTACTTTCCATCGTTATCAACATAGTTCAACCAGTCTGTGTTTCCCGAAACTATAGTTCCAACGAACATTCGCAAACAGCATCGCAAACATGCGTGGTTGGACCGACAGCTCTCGACCTGTGGTTAGAAGCATAGTTTCTTGCTTGCATGACATGTGGACTTAATAAATCCTTTTCTTGAGCAAAATAAGCAAGCTGACATTCAGTACAATCTATATATTTTATTTCGAATACATACAAATGTCATTTATGTTTTTTAGTTTACTGTTAGACCTACCTGAAAAAATAAAGCAGTCTCTTTCATTTGTATCTTTATTCTATTGTATTTATTTGTGCTATTATTTGTAATTTGTTTATTTGTTCTAGTTTTTAAAATCAATTTGAATCAAGCTTCCTTTTGCTGTATGTAAGCTATTGCAACACAATTTGTGAGATAATTGTAATGGTAATTGATCGACGTTTATATATGAGAAAAAGCTTTATCATATAAAGTGATCTCTCAGAAGATTTTTTTTATTTCCTCGACTTTCAATAGACGGACAAAAAAAATTCATTATATAAAAAATCTATTTGACCATATATCCAGTGTTTTTTCCCCATGGTATCGAATATTGATTCTTTTTTAGGTATTGTATCGAAGTCAAAAATTCCAGTATCGTGATAACGGGAAACACACCTCTGATCGGGTCTTTCACTCTGCCTGTATCCGTTTGAGTCTTTTCAAATTGTGTGTGACGAAAACCGGTAGCTCTACGTGAAATCAGACATTAGCCCCTTTCACACAGCAATCCAAGGGAAATGTTGGTAAATTACTATAATGACTTTACCGGTAAATACACACATATGCTGTTCACACAAATAATGGCGTTCTGGCTTTTTACCGGTAAGAGACCGTTCACACATCAGCACCAAAATGCCGGTAAATTCTGTGATGTCAGTCATCAATGCTGCGTCGTTGTCTTCATTCGCCCGCACGCTTTAGTTTCACCATCTGTCCAATTTGACAACATATTTTGACGTCTGAGCGACAGGCATAAGATGATCCAACAGAATGCGTTTTTACTCTTAAAAACACGAGACGTGTGTAATAGTATCCAACTGCAGAGCGCAACACTGATGAATGGAAAAGGCTGGGTCTCGAGCATGACACGTTGAAAAAGCTAGAAGTCATGGCTCAAAGATCAAAGTAAAGTCTGTATGTGTGAAAGGGGCTATTGACCACCCCCATATAGCCAAAATGGCATGATCATCATTTTATAACACCTCTGCGAAGATTCGACTGTGAGATTGGTAGTCGAATCAGGCTCCTCCTATCGAAGCATCAAACCCAAGCAACTAACCCAACCATAACCTAGTTTGTATGTGTAGTACTGATATTACTCAGTACTTATTTATATAATTAGACTGTAAGAACATCATCTTACAATAATCTGTAACCACACTTTAAGGCTGACACCCTCATGTCGAGCCATCGAGTGTCTGTCAGCCTAGACATAGCTTTGGCACTAGTCAGACCCCCATCTGCGTTTTTGGGTGATTGAGCATGTTGAATTGGGGGCGGAGCCAGACCGTGAGAGATTACTCTGATTGTCAGATCAGCTTAATGAACCAGTGCAAGTAAAAAAGCGAAGCAAGCAAACTGTGTAATCAAGAGGGCACACACAGAAGGCTCTTCTCATTTTTCATCTTTATCCACGTTGTGGAATGCTCAGGTGAGATATTTTCATATCAACATGCCCATCTGGAATAAAGGAACTGAAGATTGCCTGTGGTGAGAGTGTGAAATGTAAGCAAGCACTATTGTTTACGGTTTGTATGTCACAGTCCTAACTGTTTCAGGTCCATATTTTAAAATTATGAATATAGAATACTGCCTTTTGCTGGTATGGAGAGTTAAATCTTCTTGGCCCATATGCTGGCGACTTGAGGTGACACCACAGTTGACTTTAGCCGCCACTATTTCTTTGATGTTGGTTTTGTGTGTCTGTACCTTTAATCCAACTGAAATCATACGAGTATGGTTTAAACAAAGTCAGACTAACAGATCTAATGATTGAGTGCGCTTGCTTCAAAAGACAGAGGTGACACACGACACGTGCATATAATCCAGATATCCGATTATGCATTGTGTCAGAAAACTGTAGCTTGGCAACGCAAAAAACATGTTGTAGACATATTCACAGCAGCTTTAAATATTACTTTGATGTAATTGACATCTTTTATCAAGTCTCATAAACTAGTGGCATGTGGGCCAAATCCACCCTGTCAATCATTTGTGTCAGCCTTCTGATCACGATTAAATTTGTCTGCTGCCTTATCAGAGCACGCGGTATACGAATGTCAGCAGTTCAGTAACACTCAGTCATCTTTCAACACTCCATATTGGACCTCAGTGCATGTGTTTAAAAATGTTTCTGGCCACAGTTCAACCCGGGATTGCATATTTGATGTCTTCAAAAGAGTTTTGAAGTTCCCATGTTATGCTTTTTCGGATATTGCCTTTCATGTAGTTTTATATAACTGTTTGTGAATGTAAAATATCTGCAGAGTTTCAGAGATCAAAGTGCACGATACAAAGGACCGATTCTGATCTGCCTGAAACGAGTCATCAGTAATTCCAGTTTTACTTCCTGTACAGATCTACACAGGTTTGTAACCAACTTTATTGGCTGCCCGTGAACAAAATCGACTTTACCCGCCCCCTTAAGCACTGTATTGTAGCTGAGGCCTGGAAGAGAATTGGAGAGAGTTTGTGTTGTCGACATGCCGTTAAGACGCTGTTTTCTGCGCTGCAAGAGCAAATCCACTTAGCATGCACTTCCAAAGGATGAGGACTTTGGCTCAAGTTGATACGGTAAAACCATAGACTGTAAAAAAACATGGACGTAATGTTCGTGACATCACCCGTAGGTTTCTGAAGAGCATTTTTGAATCCCAAAAGTGTCCGGAGCCGGTCGTTGCCATCTTGGCAGCGCGTCACCGCACGTCACTTGGACGTGGTGGAATAACAGATAGCAGACAAACGGCTAGCAGTGACCGCAGCTGCAATCCACCTGTCATTCAAGTTACCACGCCCCTAATTATGCTGAGCTATAAAGGGTTAGTTCACCCAAAAATGAAAATTCTGTCATTAATTACTTACCCTCATGTCGTTGGACACCCGTAAGACCTCCGTTCATCTTCGGAACAGAAATGAAGATATTTTAGTTGAAATCTGATGGCTCTGAAAGGCCTCCATTGGCACAATGGCACTTTACACTCTCAAGACCCTTAAGGTACTAAAGACGTTGTTACAAAGTCCATCTCACTACAGTGGTTCTAAAATAACTTTATGAATCGGCGAGCCGAATCATGATTCGGATCGCATGTCAAACCGCCAAACTGCTGAAATTTGGCGATTCAAACCGCTGAATCGACTCGCTGATTCATAACGCTTCGAAGCTTCATGATGCCTTGTTTTGAAATCGTCATCACTATGTAAGTCATTATTTAGGGGTTTTTTGCGCACAAAAACTATTCTCGCCGATTCATAAAGTTATTTTAGAACCACTGTAGTGAGATGGACTTTGTAACAACGTCTTTAGTACCTTTTAAGGGTCTTGAGAGTGTAGAGTGCCATTGTGATAATGGAGGCCTTTCAGAGCCATCAGATTTCAACTAAAATATCTTCATTTCTGTTCCGAAGATGAACGGAGGTCTTACGGGTGTCGAACGACATGAGGGTAAGTAATTAATGAGAGAATTTTCATTTTTGGGTGAACTTACCCTTTAAGGCTTAATATAATTTAAAACGGATGAGTTATAAAAAAAGTTCACCCCCCTCACAGTTGTCATGAAGGGAAAAATTAACTATATAGACCAAAGCGATTTTTTTGTACCAGCCTGTAAATATTTTTTTTTCTGCTGTAAAGTTGGGCATTTTAACATGGGGGAGATATAGAATTAACTTGTCTCTAGCGGCCAGTCGATGAATTGCAGTTTAAATCACTTCCGTGTTGGATTCAAGAGAGAGACCACTCAGGTAAAACCGATATCATAATTTCTATTCATATCACTGTGTGTACAAGTGCTGAGGAATCCTCCGGAGCTGAAATTAAGATATAGCAATGACCGTTTTGTTTCAGAAACGCGCTGTAAGCAGAAGACCAATCACAACAGACCGGGCTATCTGACCAATCAGAGCAGAGTAAGCTCTCAGAAAGGAGGGGGTTTAGAGAAACCGAATCCTTTATCAAACTATTTCAGACAGATGTGATGCTGCAATAGGGCTGTAACGATTTGACCAAAAATAAAAACCTTGATTAATTTTACCTCGATTACGATTAATGAACGATTATTTTGCTTTTTTTTTTTTTTTTTGCTTTCCATTTTTTGCCCTCATAAGGTTTTTGAGTAAGTTCCTGATAAGGTTTTTACTGTAAATATTTTCTACTATTAAAGGTGTCCGTGTTGTGTCCGTGCATCGCCTATCAATGACATCATACCCACGTTACCCTTGTATTTATTCTGTAAGAACCATGGAAACACCAAGTACGCTTTAATATATTATGTAGTTTTATTTGTCAAAAATAGGAGCTTTAGCAAATCTTTGAATGCACTTCCTTCTTCAGGTCCCTAATTTGCAATGCCATAACATGTTAAAATGTGGTATTATTATAACACATAATTAGAGGTGGTTAGCTTTAGTTTTTCATATGAACATGTTTCAATTATCTCAGATCTGATAATTACTCTGTAAAAACGTGAATTTTCACGTAGAGCGCTGGCCTATATGCTGAAATAAAAAAAGGAATAATAGATTGCTAGAATAAAAGACTTGGAAATGGGACATTGAATACTTTTTGCTTTTGTCTGTTGCTAGAAAAGCACAAATTGCATGAGCCACCAAGAGTGATGGAACATTACCACCTTTAGAAACCTGTTCACTTCACCTGATATCACAGAAGCTCTTGCTATTCAAGTGTACTCATCTCACAGTATAAAAAAGTTCCTAGATCTTCCTTTCTCAGCTCAGAAATGTCATGTAGTATCAGAGGGTTGCTGCATGTGCTGTGTGGAGCTGTCTGCTGATACAAGCCTAGGTAGAAATATCCGTTGATTCCTCCAGGGGCCCTACAGCTCATGTAGGCAACACACAGGAAGAATGCACAACATCCCCCTTTTTTTAGATTCCAGATGGAAAAAAAATACTGCTGGTCATGACAGAGTTGTGGTCGTTTGGCAGATTTTTTTATCAGAGTGTGAGTGATGTGACCTCACTTATGCCTCTTTGACAGTTGATTGGGAAGAATGTGCTTCTCACCATATAATTGTTTTTGAGAGTTGTCAGTCTTTTCCCTGAAACGGTCTCAAAGAGTCTTAAAATATATTCCTCTTGACCAGCTGAAATATGTGTTGACTGGAACTTTGACATGCGAATATGTTTCTCAGGTACTTGACTTGAGACACTTAAAAGCTTGTAATGGTTGGAAACATAAAAAAATAATAATTTTAACTAAGTGTCAAGTTTATTTCAAAGATACATCGGTAACACTTTACAATATAGGTTGTATGAGTTAAGATTAGTTCATGCATTAGTTAACATGAACTAACCATGAACAACACCTCTGTTCAGCATTAATTAATCTTTGTTAACGTTGGTTAATAAAAATACAGCTGTTCATGGTTTGCTAATGTTAGTTCACAGTGCATTAAATAATGTTAACAAGATTTTTAATAATGCATCAGTAAATGTTGAAATTAACATTAACAAAGATAAATAAATGCTTTATAATTGCAGTTAATTATTAGTTCATGTTAACTAATGTAGTTAACTAATGTCAACTATTGAAACGTATTGTAAATTGTTACCGATGCATCTTTAATCATGAAAGTTGTTTTAATATTTTTAAATTATCTAATTAATTTTTGACATTTGTAAGTCATAAGTTCCCTGTTTTACTAGTAGTACAAGACAAATATCCTGTAGGAAACATCATTTTAAAATTATAATGCAATCCCACTGTACTTGCATACTATTTGCAATAATCCATAGTTCATTCTTATAGATTGTGTGTCCCTTTTCCAACCTTTTTAAATAACATAACTACAATTGAGCCAAGTCAATCCAACATGCATAACCTGGCTTGAACAATATTCTCTCCAATTTGTTCTTGTTATTCAGTATGAGGACTACATTTCATTCTGATTTGCAGTATGTGAGACGTGACCATGTTTTAAATTACTCTTATTTTCATGTAAGTACTTAAGTATGTAGCTATAAAAACTTGCCATAGCGTATAGTTCTCTCAAAGTGCGTATACATAAGACTAATTGCATTCTGTTTGCCCAGCATCCAGTGAGAAATGGGGCTTCTTTTAAAGTGGTTCAGCACTTTTTTGTGTGTGTGAGTTTATTGAAAATCTGTCTAACCCAGAGGAATCAGTGCCAAAAGACTTTTGTAGCAAACAATGAGATGTTTATCTTTGAGACGTGGCTGTTTGTCAGTGGTGGATGAAGTACACAAATCAAGTACTTGAGTAAAAGTACAGATTCCGTAATAAAATGTCACTCCAGTAAAAATATTGAGCACCCCTTTTTGATTTTACTTGAATAAGCGTACAAAAGTACTTGATTTTTAAAGTTCTATCCTACTAAGCCTATAGAGCTTAAAATAGGTTACAGCTCAGTCTGACATCATGAATTATGAATTAAGTAGCAAGCATTAGTCAATAAGGAGGATTATACAGATACTTCATATGTATTGATCTGCAAGTAAGAAAACATTTTATTTTATTACCATACACCGATAACTGGCTACCACATTTGAAATTGCTACGGCAGTGGGGAAGATGCATGGGCATTCATTTGCATTATTTAAACGTTATGTTTAATTTTGACCAAAAACCTTCCCCGTTCAGATGGTGATAGTGATACGCAAATGCAGACATGTCCACATTCAAGCATATCATACAGTGGGCCATATTTTAAAGCTACACTGTGTGATATTTTCCCCATCTAGCGGTGAAAAGGTATATGACCATCCAGTGGATTTTCGTTTCTGTTCCTCTCAATTCCGATTTCGTTTTAACTCCTACGGTGGCCGATTTAGTCCAAGATTAACATGGCTTCCAGTTCGACCTCGTCCACATTCGACACGGTGCCATCGAGTGTTAAAACGCAAAAGGCGAAGCTTGAATTTACGGGTATGTCCCTCTTTGGCTAATGTACTTTCAAGATGGAGGGGCAACATGGTGACCCGCATTCGAACCCCTTACCCGTATGTATTTTCAATGGCATATTATAAACTTATGAGAATACTTTATTACTTGAAAGAAGTAAATATGCATTAATGAGCACATATATTTTTGAAAGAACTAAGTGTTTTTAGCTAAGAATAAACTAAAAAAGTTACACAGTGTAGCTTTAATGATCTGAGCACATGGTCTAAAGCGCACGGTGCAAGTGCACTTAGGGCGTGTCCGAATCTACTTTTGCTAGTTTAAAAAATAGTCCTGGCGCGTGGTCTAAAAGGGTTGTCCCTAGTCTATTAATGAGTAATGTGTGTGTTTTGGTCGTAATGTGCAATAAACCAATCAGGGTCTCATCTCCCATTCCCTTTAAAAGCCAGTTGTGCTTGCACCATGGCGGATTCGCTATTTATATGGCAGAATTTGCGAGCGAAAAGACTGAACGCTTCTCCAGAGAGGAATCCTTATATTTTTCATATTTAAAAATGTTTGTGTGCTGCTGCCAGATGACCCTTCGCGTGTAATAAGCAGAGTGTATGCACGTTGTGCACCCGCCTATAGGCGCATATTACTAACACACCCTTTAAATAACAAAAAAAATATTACACCATTGACTTTCGACCAGGTTTTGTTGGTCAATGGCGCAGTCTATTTAATTAGCCTTAAAATAGCCTGCCCTGAACACTCTTTGTTTTCAGACCATGGACGAACAGATGGTAGCAAATGCATTTGCTATTTAAACAACTTGACGCTGGACGTGAAAATGATAACCGCGTCAAGATGAAAGTAGCAAAAAACCCATTGCGCTGGGTGTATGATAGGGCCCAGTGAGCTTAAACAGCATGTTTAGTTCAGATTGACAGTCGTGACTGTCTGATTCTCATGTACAAAATCCTCATATTCGGCATTTGTAACTTACTTTTTGCGGCATCAGTTGTGTACCCACTCAGGCTCCAAGGATCTCGTTCTTGGCTCATTTTAAATCAGACTTGTTAACTCATCTCGCTCTGACCTGATCATTTGAATCAGTGAGTTGTTGACTCGAGAACACGTGCAATCGTAATGGTCTAATTCACGAATTAATCTATTAATCTATTAGCGGGTTTTAACAGGTTGATTGAAAAGAATCTCGAATTGTACTCTATCACATCTCGGAGCGGGTGACTATCGTATATCTAATGTCTTTAGTGACGATTTCTTCAGTTCAAAATAATGAGGAACAGCATTATTTATGTTACCTATTATGTTTTTTCTTTATGTAGGGGAGTAAAAAGTACAATATTACACTTTGGAATGTAGTGAAGTAAAAGCAAAAAGTTTCCCAAAATAAACATACTCTGATAAAGTACAGATACATGTTCTTAACACTTTCCCTGCCAGCTTTTTTTTTTTTTTTTTTTTTAGTTGCCAGCCACCACCAGCGGCCCACAGAATATTTCGTTGTATGTATATCTGAACATGCAATATATCAGAAGAAAGAACTGACCCTCTGTTTTTAATCAAAAACCTGTTTTATTCTAGCTTCATGCATTCTTTTTTTATATTAACACTTGAATGTGGGTTTCAAAAAAGTAAAAAAAAAACTTCTGGATCAGTTTCAGAATGATGATGAAAACACAGATGGAGTAGATCGTATCCATCAACATCCCTAATGTTTGCACAGTTCTGTAGCTCGTCCTGGGTCGACATTTCATTCAGTAACATTAGGTCGTTTTCATTTATATGCTGTTTAATGTTGATGATCACGTTATTTTACATATTCATTTGATTACATATGATATTGATTGTTTCTGAATTTTCTTCACATGTGTTTTGATCTGGAGGTTAAGTACTCTTTCAGAATAGTGCCCCCTATTATATAACAGTGAAATCACGGAAAGCCAGAAATTTCCGTCAATGGCGGGGAGTTGTTGTCTCGTAAATTATGGAAATTTTCCGTCAATGGCGGGGAAAGAGTTAAAAATGTACAGTTACAAATTAAAAACACTATTTTACTGTTGTCAGTGGTCAGTGTCATTGTACCAATGCTGTTTGTCATCAATTATTTTAAGAAATGTCCAGCAGTGACTATGGTTAGTATTAGCTTTGTTTATATATTTGTTTATAGTACAAAGCTTGGTTTATATCCACCCTTATAATGTGATTTAGGTTTGAGCTCGTAAACCGAGTATTCCAATTATATTAATGTGATCAACATAAATTAAATAAATTAGCCAGAAAACTATCAGCAGTCTATACTCACATCCACATCATGAACATTACGTTCACGGAAAATCTGTCAAACAAACATTTTGCATTTGAAGCACATAGAAACAGCAGCAACAAACAGACCTACTGCACTTGAAATTAATTGTGTTTTTTTGCTTTGCTTTGTTTTGTTTCGATTTTTTGCACCTCAGGGTCTGAGGGATATGTGCATTGATCATGTGTACATAACAATTTTTTATGACTAATTTAGATGCTTGGCGAGTCACACCGTTCTTTGATTTAATGTCTAGATGTTGGAAGATTGAAAACTGGAAACCGAAGTCTACAACTTCCTCTTACCTGAGGTACTCCGGAGCTTTTTATTTCTGCAGAGCTGTTTGTAATGCTGAGTCATTCGCAGACACTGCTGGACATGATATTTTGCGATGTGCGGCAGTGGCCCCTCTTTCATTGTGTGCATTTTCAAGAGCTCCAGAATCCCATTGGATCATGGGTAAATATAACAATAGAGAAGCATTGTTCCTGCTCATCCAAAGATGTTCCAACCTTTGTCATGCTGGTTCATGAAGTATAAGAGAGAGATTTTCTTCAAATTCCTTTGAGCTCGTATGCATACAGAACCTCTGCAGTTTTATATTCTTTACATCTTTGTCAATATTCCTTTGCCTTTTGTTTGATAGCACAAGGGGGCGGAATATATCGAGACCCGCCGCAATTCCGTTTCAAACCTGCTCAAAAAACATAAAAAGTATGCGCACGAAAGTCTTTTGAACGTGAGCTCTTGTGCTATTAAACGGCATTGGATAAAGGGTCTGGTGAGCACACATTGATTAGACTATTTTGATGAGTAGCCCATTCAGGTTTAACACCCCTGTCTCACCTCCCTCTATTAGATCTCATCGTATTTTACAGCAGGTGGTCCATATGTCTCTCAGCGCTGCAGGCTGTTGCTGTGTCAGTGCCAGTGTCAATGATGAGGGGTGCAAACCCATTAGCCTGTCATTGACTGGGCCGTTTAGTCAAGGGGAGCGATTGGGTACTACATGTATCTATCCATGCATGATGTAATGATCTCCTTTGGAGCCTGTGCCAGACGTATGTCCTTTGCAGAGGGTTTCGTTTTTGATGGTAGTACTTTTCTAGTTCTTGGGCCGTAACCATTATACTCATAAGGCGGGACACAACCACAGATGAATGATCGACGCATTAAGTGGGTTTTTCAATAGCCAATTAAATTAAATTAAATTAAAGTCAATGAAAAATATATAATTATTATATTATTGACCCAAGTATCTCACAAAACAATATCATTCAGAATGGCTCATTTTATTGGAACTTTCTTTATTGGAAATTTGGAAAATTGGTTAAAGGTGAACTATGTAGGATTTTTGCAGTAAAACATCCAGAAACCACTAGGCCAGTGTTATATATTTTGTTCAGTTGAGTACTTAGAATATCCCAAATGTTTTCAACTATTTGTAAATCGTGAGAAAATTGCTATTTTAACCAAGGAGCCGGGACGTGTGAGCTATGCGTGTGAGGGAGTCGCCTGTCGATTGCGTCATATCTGCGTCACCCTCGGTCTCCGGTTTTATTCAGTGAAACACTTTACTCTCACTGCATTGTGAACAAGTGTCATAGCAGCCGCCGAGCGAACGTCATAACTTCCTTTTCAACACACTCAGATATATCTAATACGATAAACAGAGCTGCGTTACCTCACACTCAGCACTGGAGAAGAGGAAGTGCCGCCGGCAACCGTGTCATAATAAAAGTCCCGCCGGCGACTATGCCATAATAACAGTCCCGCTCTTCAATCGCTCCTGCGGCCTTGCTCAGCTCCACAACACTCGGCCCTGCTCTGCTTCAGACTACAGTAATGTTAATAATCACATCCATGAACATGATTTCTGCCCGAGTCCTATCCTGACTGTTTCCCACCGGCTGTGAAGTGAAGACCACATGTCCCGAGATTCTGCGCTCAAACGTGGCGTCATCAAACTACGCCTTTGTTTTGAACAGACGACCTCTAGTGGACGGAAAAGTTACATAGTGTAGCTTTAATATATATTCATTCAACTGATATTAAATATTCAATCGGTTAATTCCCCGTTTTTTACATTTAGATTACATTTGCTGTCAACTAACAGTTCATATTTAAAAAAACACAACATGTTAAATTATGTAATTACATTCGTTCATTCATTTTAGACCAAATAAAATATAAAAAATAATCTGCCATTTATCAGATATTTCTGCTAGCAACACCAAGGTCATGGGTTTGATTACCAGGGAATGCATGAACTGAGAAAAGGAAAGGAAATATGTAATTCATTAATTCATTCATTTATTCATTCTAGACAAAATACAATGTGAAAAATATTATCTGCCATTTATCGAATATTCCTGCTAGCAACACCAAGGTCATGGGTTTGATTCCCAGGGAATGCATGAATTAAGAAAAGTAAAGGAAATGAAAGGAAATATGTCACTCACTCAATCACTCACTCACTCACTCATTCACTCACTCTAGACAAAATAAAATATTAATATAAAATCGGATATTCCTGCTAACAACACCAAGGTCATGGGTTTGATTCCCAGGGAATGCATGAACCAAGAAAAGGAAAGGAAAGGAAATAAGTCACTCAGTCACTCAGTCAAACACTCACTCACTCTAGACATTAAAATATAAAAAATATCTGCCATTTATCGGATATTCCTGCTAGCAACACCAAGGTCATGGTTTTGATTCCCAGTGAATGCATGTACTAAGGAAGAGAAAGGAAGATAAAGGAGGTATACCTTGAATACAATGTATATTGCTTTAGGTTAAAGCATTTGCCAGCTGAATTAATGTCAATAGTTATCAGCCATACATGAAATATATTTTAATATCAGTGCATCCCTACTTGTAATGGACTGTCACTAGAAAATATTACAGCTTTGAAGCCCAACACTGTAACATTGGCTCAACCAGTGGTGTGAGTTAAAGGCAAAATTTCAACCAATGGGGGAGTGTTTGAGAAACCATTAGTTTTGCAGTTTTTACGTTTTATGATGAGGTAGATGAACATTATTTCAAGCATCTGCCTTTGTTTAGATGAATTTTAAATTGCCTTTTAATTTTCCTGTGCAGTTGCGTCCTGTTTTTCTTGACATCTAACTTAACATTTGTCCAATGTCCCAGCCGGAGTGTATAGGTTGTGGAAATATTGTGGAACTCGGAAGAGCTTCAGTTAACTCAGTTTCCTCATCTTTTGCTCCATGACGTCAGACTCCAGGGATCTGCAGTGAGGATTTGGGAGGCACTATGCCCCAGGCATCAGGAATTAGTCACCTCTTATCTTCAGTGAGCAGCTATATTTCCCTCTAATCTTATCTCACAGTCAGTGTTTTTTAAAGATGGGCTCTAGTGTGAATCCCTGTGCCTTCAGGAACATGCTGAACACTGCATTGCACCTGCCACTGGCAGCAATTTGTATCTTGGACCTAGATAAAGACATAAGGTGACACCGCTTCCTGGAAAGCTGAATAGTGATTCTACTTTAAAGACTTTGTTTCTGTTAATTACTCTAGGCCTGTAATTGGCACACCGTCGATCCTAAATCGTATGTGAGATGATTATTATTAGGTCCCAAATCATTCATAGTACATTGAAAATACAATGTGAAAGGTTCACAGATGGTGTATTATTTCTTTTTTTTGTGGGTAGTTTCTAGGAGAAAAAAATCCCCTGCTTCACGGCTTAGTAATATTTAAACCAAAGTATTCAATATATATACACTGATAAAAGCAGGAAAACTGGGCAAGCGTAAGGATTTGAGCGAGTTTGACAAGGGCCAAATTGCGATGGCTAGACGACTGGGTCAGAGCATCTCCAAAACTGCAGCTCTTGTGGGGTGTTCCCGGTCTGCAGTGGTCAGAGTATCTATCAAAAGTGGTCCAAGGAAGGAACAGTGGTGAACCGCTGACAGGGTCATGGGCAGCCAAGGCTCATTGATGCACATGGGGAGTGAAGGTTGGCCCATGTGGTCCGATTAAACAGACGAGCTACTGTAGCTCAAATTGTTCAAGTTAATGCTGGTTCTGATAGAAAGGTGTCCGAATACACAGTGCATCGCAGTTTGTATATGGGGCTGCATAGCTGCAGACCAGTCAGGGTGCCCATGCTGACCCCTGTCCACCACCGAAAGCGCCAACAGTGGGCACGTGAGCATCAGAACTGGACCACGGAGCAATGGAAGAAGGTGGCCTGGTCTGATGAATCACGTTTTCTTTTACATCACGTGGATGGCCGTGTGCGTGTGTGTCGCTTACCTGGGGAACACATGGCACCAGGATGCACTATGGGAAGAAGGCAAGCCGGCAGAGGCAGTGTGATGCTCTGTGCAATGTTCTGCTGGGAAACCTTGGGTCTTGCCATCCATGTGGATGTTACTTTGACACGTACCACCTACCTAAGCATTGTTGCAGACCATGTACCTTTTCATGGAAACGGTATTCCCTGGTAGCTCTGGCCTTTTTCAGCAGGATAATGCGCCCTGCCACAAAGCAAAACTGATTCAGGAATGGTTTTAGGAGCACAACAATGAGTTTGAGGTGTTGACTTGGCCTCCAAATTCCCCAGATCTCAATCCAGTCGAGCATCTGTGGGATGTGCTGAACAAACAAGTCCGATCCCATGGAGGCCCCACCTCGCAACTTACAGGATTTAAAGGATCTGCTGCTAACATCTTGGTGCCAGATACCACAGCACACCTGCAGGGGTCTAGTGGAGTCTATGCCTCAATGGGTCAAGGCTGTTTTGGCAGCAAAAGGGGGGGCCAACAGAATATTAGTCATAATGTTATGCCTGATCGGTGTGTTGTAAGTATATTAAATTATCTTATATTGTATTAAATTATAAATAATGGGGATAATAGTTCAGGATGTAAAATAACATGATTAAAACAATTATATTTATGGATTAATCATTTATGTATGATATTTGCAAAATTCATTAAAATGTGTACACTTGCATGTATTCATAATGTAAGATTTTTTTTACTTAATGGTTACACCACTTGATATTTTTCGCACCATCATTGTAGTATGTGTAATAATACTGGTAGCTTTTTTTCCTTTTACCCCCCCCCCCCCCCCCTCCCCCTTTTTATTTAAAGAAAAGCACATAAACATCTCAAGGCACAGTACAAGCATCAAATTGTTACATAATTAAGTGTGGGAAAAACAAAACATAAACGTAATTTTTTTATTAAATTAACCTAAAAATGTGCTCCAAGATTTTAAGAAAAGTACTGGCAGGCAATATAATAGCCTTTTTGCCTGTGTTTTAGGTTGATGTTAGTAAGTTTTATGAAAGACAGAAATTATTGATGATAGTGACGGCAGTGCATCAGTAAAAATAAGGTTGTAGTTAGAAACGAAGAAGTTGAAGATCAAGGAGGGTAGAAGCATTCAGGGCGGTGCAACTGGACCGGGCCCACACTTAAGGGGGCCCCGTGGCAAACGGACTGAGGGGGGATCCCCCCAGGAATGCGATCGCGGCCAGAATGCGAGAGGCCGTGCTTTCGCTACCTTGCAGTGGGCCCCGCCCCATGCTTGGGACTGCACTGGAAGCAGTAATAGTGATGGCATATACGTCATAGGATAATATACCCAAATGCCTTCAACAACAAATCTATGCC
This sequence comes from Gobio gobio, assembly GCF_949357685.1. NCBI lineage: Eukaryota > Metazoa > Chordata > Actinopteri > Cypriniformes > Gobionidae > Gobio > Gobio gobio. Next base: position 11,935,697 of record NC_137100.1, on the reverse strand, counting down.
AGTTTGAAAGATGTGATCCATACTACAACCAGAGCTCAGGAAAGATGCCACTCCCTATTTGCCTCACTACACTGACAAGCAAATGCTCCAAAAATGATGACTAAACAGGTCAAAATCGAGTTATATGTGGAATGTTTGGGATACACTGAAAAAGAAGAGTTTTGATGTTTTTCACTTGTGCTACAATCATTGCTTTGGAATTCCTAGAAATAAACAATGATTCTAATGCTTTTTGAAACAGTAAGACAGTGTTTCACTACTTTCCAGTGAAATTGCATCTGAATTTGTGTCAAGTTTTTGACATTTTCACATGCGAGTTCCAAATGAAATATAGGAGCACAGGATGAAATGGAATGTTAATAATGCTTTTTAAGGTTTTTTATTTTTATTTTTTAAACACTTAGACAGATCAGACAGACCGCGTTTTTGCAGTGAGAGGCGCCTTTTTTGAATAGATTTCTGTTGGCAGCGAGCGTTATGTCGTTGTTTCTGCGCCCCGGGCGCCTCGCGTTTTAACCGCCTCGTTTTTTCGAAGGAGCGCTCTGAGCGCATGAAGTTGAAAAAAAAATCAACCGATTGCAATGAAATTGCAATTTTCTTGGCTGAATCCGATTTTTTGTTAATGAGAATTTTCTTCTTTTTTTTTTCTTCTTTCTAAGAACTATAATTGACAGCAAATACAAACAAAAATCCACTTTTTCTTTGAAGCTAAATTTTTTTTATTCTAAAATAAATTATTAAACATTACAACAGGATCTTCTCTCACTTAAACAACCCTCAAAAAATAAGTGTTCTCTGCCTGGAAAGAAGTAGAAATAACAAATAACTGAAAATCAGTTGCTTTATGAAACAAAACATTATAAATTGACCTTTTTCTCTTTTTTACTAAAGTACAAAAGATCCTGTGAATGAACAAACCTGAAGTGTACAATACTCCTCCAAATAATAGTTCAGTTATTTGGGTAATAAATGTTGCCAGCTAGGGATACGATACCAAAATTCCAGTAGTTGGTACCAATACCATAACAATTTTATGGAACTCTGTACCAATTTCAGTACCACAGCTAAATGTTTTCTATATATATATTTTTTTTATTTTTTTATTTTACCATTCAAAAAAAATTATCAAATGTATTAAGTTTATTATTTATGATGATCATCATTATAAGTAAATAATACATCAATACAAACATTTAAAGGCTGTATGCTGTTTAAAAGTAAACATTGTTTATACAACCCCAAATCAGAAAAAGTTGGGACAGTATGGAAAACGCAAAAAAAAACAAAAAGTGATTTCTAAATTTACTTTGACTTGTATTTCATTGCAGACAATATGAACACAAAATATTTTATGTTTTGTCAGGTCAACTTCATGTCTTTTGTAAATATGCATCCTTTCCTGTCATTTTGACCTGCAACACATTTAAAAAAAAGTTGGGACAGTAAAGCATTTACCACTTTGTAATGTTGCCATTCCTTTTCACAACACTTAAAAGACGTTTAGGGACTGAAGACACCAAGTGATGAAATGTTTCAGGTGTAATTTTGTCCCATTCTTCCTGCAAACAAGTCTTAAGGTGGGCAACAGTACGGGGTCTTCGTTGACGCATTTTACGCTTCAAAATGCGCCACACATTCTCTATTGGAGACAGGTCGGGACTGCAGGCAGGCCAGTCAAGTACCCGTACCCTCTTCCTCCGCAGCCAGGACTTTGTGATGTGTGCAGAATGTGGTTTTGCATTGTCTTGTTGAAATATGCATGGACGTCCCTGGAAAAGATGTCTTCTTGAAGGCAGCATATTATGCTCCAAAATCTCTATGTACTTTTCAGCATTAATGGTGCCTTCACAGAAGTGCAAGTTACCTTTGCCAAGGGCACTGACACAACCCCATACCATGACAGACCCTGGCTTTTGGACTTGTTGCTGGTAACAGTCTGGATGATCCTTTTCTTCTTTGGTCCGGAGCACACGTCATCCATTCCTCCCAAAAAATACCTGAAATACTGATTCATCTGACCACAGTACATCACAGTACTTGTGATGGTCCATCCCAGATGCCTCCGAGCCCAGAGAAGTCGACGGCGCTTCTGGACACTGTTAACATAGGGCTTCCTTTTGGCACAGTACAGTTTTAACTGGCATTTGTGGATGTAACTATGTATTGTGGTACTTGACAAAGGTTTGCCAAATTAGTCCTGAGCCCATGTGGTGATATCGCTTATAGATGAATGACGATTCTTGATGCAGTGCCGCCTGAGGGATCGGAGATCACGGTTGTTCAGCTTAGGCTTGCGCCCTTGTCCTTTACGCACTGAAATTCCTCCAGATTCCTTGAATCTTTTAATTATGTTATGATGCACTGTTGAATGTGAAATATCCAAATCTCTTCCTATCTTTCTTTGAGGAACATTGTTTTTAAACATTTCAATAATTTTCTCAAGTATTTGTTGGCAAACTGGCGATCCTCGGCCCATCTTTGCTCCTAAAGGATTAGACCTTTCTTGGATGCTGCTTTTGTACCAAATCATAATTACAATCACCTGTTGACATCACCTGTTTCAAATCACATCATTATTTAACCATTTTACCTCATTACTAGCCCTAAATTGCTCCTGTCCCACCTTTTTTTGAAATGTGTTGCAGGTCTGAATGACAGGAAAGGATGCATATTTACAAATGACATGAAGTTGAGCAGACAAAACATGAAATATTTTGTGTTCATATTGTCTGCAATGAAATACAAGTCAAAGTAAATTTAGAAATCACTTCTTTTTTTATTTATTTGCGTTTTCCATACTGTCCCAACTTTTTCTGATTCGGGGTTGTAAAAAAAAAAAAAGATCAAGTGAAAAATAATCAACCATTTAAGCATAATGATTATTAGTAGTAGTAGAGACTAGGGATGCACCGATACCACTTTTTTTCATACAAGTACTTACATTTGGGTACTTGCCGATACCGAGTACTGATACGAGTACTTAATAAAACCATTATAGTTCTTCTAACAATATTATTTTCATCAGATGTTTTTCACTTTCTGACTGTAACAAAGTAAATACACAAATTGATGCTGTTGCTGACATTTTAACATTCAACTTGGTGTTTTCCTAAACAGACATGGCACTGCTGCCCATTTCACATAAATGTAACCTGTTACAATCAGTGGATTCCAGTACCACACAACATAGTAGCAGAACATATGAAATATAATAATTATATTTTATCATAGCCATACAGCCCTTTTCGGAAAAGTGAGAGGCTGGTTCTTTTTGATGAAAAGAAGCTTCTCTGCATAATCAGCTATGAGCCTGTTTATGTTTTCATCTACAATGTGTGGCACTGAGCTATGGATGTGCGAGTCTAGTCGATTAAACGTTAGTGCACTTTTTTGGCACATTTAAGGTTTTGCTTTAAATAAATATATTTTTTTTACAAAGGCTATGTTTAAATTACTGTCTTGTTAATGTTATTTGATATGAATATATTATTTTGAAAAGTGTATATCTGCAGCAAAACAAAATCATTTAATTTTACCTCAGGTTTTGGATGCGTTGGTTTTCTCTGGCGCTCGCGGAGGCTTCAGATAAATCTCCACTCGGGTGAAGGAGGGATTTTGAAAGCTTACACAACTTTTCCATTTTCTTCCATGTCATGTCAAACTAGTATAACAATTAAGCTTGCTTAGGCTTGTTATACTACCGGGGTTAGGCTAGTCATTGCGCATATCCCTACTAAACAGCCTTTCACTTTCAGCACTCACTACCGAGAGGTATCTGCCTCACGAGCAGTTAAGCTTGGTTTATACTCGCCGCGTCTGCACTAGCGCTCGGGTGCACGCGGCAAAATGAAGCCATATGGCAGTGCGCTTTGAGAGCGTGAGACCCCTTTGCACTTGGTGCCGGGGTGTACGGGTGTGCACGGCGAATTATGTAACTTTCCGCGGCTCCGCATCCAAAGATGCGTTTCCATAAAATGGTATCGGGTGCGGTTGTATTGGGGTAGTTGTACGAGTACTTGACAACTGGACACCTGAGTACTGGTATCGGTATCGGTGCATCCCTAGTAGAGACGTATTATTATTACATAGAGCCGGCGCTAAATCTACAGTAGGCTACAACAGTAGCCTAATAGTCAGTCAATTAAAACATTTTTAAACCCAACTTTTATTTTCACGGGTTGCCGTGAAGACGGGTTGCCGTTGCCCTTCAGTGTTTGTGTTCATGATATGACAGTTCTCTCAAATGAAATGGTAAATTCTCATGAAGTGACGGTTAATGCGTTCGGCTGATCATCCAGCGCCATGAAGTCCATAATTTCTTTGTAATTGCTTTGGTCTTTTCGCTGCTTATACCAAGGAAAGATAAGAGAGGCTGCAGACCTGTGGCTGGATACTGCGCTACCTTCTTCAAACTGGGCATGTTCCGCGGGGTGATGGAGTTTTAAGTGTCTAATTAGGTTTGTCGTGTTGTGCGCTTTCCTGGTGGTTCCCCCACGGTTTATTTTAACCTTACAAGTTTTACAAATGGAATAATTAGTGTCTTCTAGTGTTTGTATGCGCCTGTGAGCGCGAGTGTGGCCCTGACGTCAACGTCGCGGCCGCGCTCGCATGTAGACAGATCGGCTCAAAATCACCGATCAGGCCGATCATGCAGAAAATCGGCCAATTCCGATCCCTGGCCGATCAATCGGTACATCTCTACTACAGACAGTAGCTCGCACATCAGTCACGTGAAGATCTCGCGCAGAGAGGAGTGCAGAAACTCTGTCAACGCTGTCATGTGATTCATCTCTAAAGTAGCTTAGAAACTCAACCGTATAGCATAGATTTGTCTACCTTTTGAAGTAACTACAAACCACAGCTTCGTAATTAATAGAGACGGTATGACTAATTCACACACACAAACTCTCTCATTAATGCATTCAAATAAATGTAATGTAGGCCTACTGTGCTAATTTATCTGTATCTGATGTACAACAAACAGAAATATGTTAGAAATGTTACGACCCATAGACAATAACTGCTGAAAGTGAGCTGTTTCCTTCAAGTATTTTAAAATTACAAAGAAATGCACTTTTTCAATAGTTTTTTATTGAATATTTTAGAACATTTTGCACACTTATAAAGCAATCTATCAAGTTGGATGGATGAAAGTAGCAGGAGGGAAACGAACAGTTTCAAACAAAGTGCAGAATAATCCACTGAGATTCCACCTCAGTTTGCCCCTGCAAAGGGATTACATGTCTGCCTCGGATCAAAGCTGGGATTTCTTTAATGTGCTCAGAGACACACAGCACATACCCCAGGCTTCTTCTGTCATTGTTTAGTCATTGACCTTGAATTTGTGCAATTAGCTGAAAAGCTAAAATCTTTCTCTTTAGATCAAGTTCTGTCATTCTTGAGCATACTAAGGGTTTATAGACTCTCAAAGGAGGGGCGTTTTCTCTAAAGGTGTTGTCTGTTCAGCTTACTGGAGCTGTAATCTGCTTTGTAATGTTTACACAGGCCTCTCTAAAGTTTTTCCTTCTCTTTCTAGGAACACCCTTTCTTCTGGCACTATTGGAAATCCCTTTATGTTGAGTCTCCTGATCAGCATGTTATCTGATTTGTTCTCTGGGGATGGCAAATGTCCTTCTGTCAGGGATTCTCAGTAAAGCAACTGTTATGAGATAATCCAGTCCCAGCTACGGATGCATCGATCTGATACTGAGTATCAGTATCGGCTCCGGTACCGCCATTATTTGCCTGATCGGGTATAATATTCTGTTATTGTTAAGCCCCAGTGCTCCACAAAAGGCACAACAACATTATAAAGCATAAACAACTCTTCTTCATGCACTATATTAAGTGTTCTGAAGCTATTCCATAGTTTAATGTGAGGTACAGATGAATATTTAAGTCATTAAATTCAAGTTCACATGAATGCTTCCCTCCGCTGTGGCTGTCAGTCATTCTCCATTAAGCTTTAAACTGTGTGTCGTGTTTGGTTTACGACAGTCTACACGATGAAACTCTCCAAGATGATTCAATGTTCATGTTATTATGCTTGATCTGTAGATAACGCTCTATGGTTTCGCATAAAATTACTTTATCTTGCTGGAGTTTATTGCCGTTTCTAAATTGTTACTTTCTCCTAGGTGTCAGTTAGATCACAACACTGGACTAGAGATTGTATTGTTCTTCACACACGGTAACTGAAATTTTAAACTGTTAGAAAAGGCTCAATAAAATATTGCAAAGATAGATACACTACGCATCGATATCTCTTCCCTTTTGTGTTTTGAACTTTTCAATGCGGACGGAGCGCTGCCGCTGCGCGCTGAGACTCCATCTTGCTTTCAAGCGCATCATCCTGAGCATGGGATGCGCATCCGCGCTTTGTGGCACTCTTTATTGGAGCCTTTCGTATTAGAATACTTTTGCGCAATGAAAGATTATTAATAGCATTTCTTGTTCTGCCCTATATCTATTATATGTTGCTGCCTCATTAATAAAACGCTGAAATAAATGTCTTTTAATTTCTTAGTAGGTATATAGGCCCTATTTCTATAAATATATTTACTTGTTTTTCATGCATGTATTTTACAATGTGTGACATTTTACCAGATGTAATGCTACACTTAAAAACATTTAGTAAGGAACAAATAAAAGTGAATTTCCACTAGTTTAGATTTTATACAATTATTGTGCACTCATGATTTTTCTAGTTTAGTAGTATTTTTGTTATAGATTGTGATTTATATATATATTTTTTAATTTGTTGTTTTTCTTTTATAATGAAGACTGTGTTTAGTATATTGTGTTTAACACACAAACGAGTGATTATCAGTTCAACACACTGAGGTATAGAAATCCTACATTTAATTTTTAAACAAAACTGCTCTGTATCGGCAGATACTCAACATTTTTGGGATCGGATCGGTTCTGAATTTTTCCTTTTTCCTGAATTCATCCCTAGTCCAGCGGCACTTTGCAAACCTTTGTGAATGCACCTTTTATGTTATACCATTATCTGACACTATCCTTTTTTTATTACTTTAACCCATGAAGAATTTGATGTAAGAGCATGTCAAGTGTTGTAGTCAGCTCTCCCTGTCCTCTCTCTGCCCACACGAGGACCCCTCCTCTGTAATTAAGCCCGACTGATAAAGGACCTGTACTTGCTGACAGGGGGATGTGAAGTGCTGGCTCAGCGCTGGATGCCCCGTACCAGCCCAGGGTCATCAGTGTAGTGTGTATTTGTGACAGGAAGTGAGCTATTGTTGTGGCCCCATTGTTACTATAAGAATTACAGAAGCCAGATAAAGAGGATAAAGAACTGTTGTGATGACGTAAAGAACATATTATATACACTATCACATATTATACATACTATACATCTTATTTGTAACAGTGTCATTGTGTCGGTTTTCTTGATTTTCAAGTGGGGTGACATCATATTTTATATAAAATATTTGTTGCTGTCATGTGGAAACCTTGTATGTCTAAAACCGCTACTTTCAGGTAATAAAAAAAACAACAACAGTTTTTTTAAATAATTAAACACTATTGTCAGTATGTGGCGTTATATTATTAACCTTTTACAAAAATCAAGCTCAAATGGAGTTAGAAGGTTTTTCTTTTTTTGGACCAGAGAATGTCGGACATGTTTTGTCTGTCATTAGAACGGCTGCATCTGAGGCAGAAAGTGCATGGCATTTAAGTTTTCATCAACTTACAGGTTAGGAAGTTTATGATGTTGTTGCTCTGTTTTTTTCTGTCATTTGGCCTCAATATTATTAAAGATAAAGTGCTTTGCACAGGCTATTTAAGACCGTATTGGCTATGACTCGACGACAAATGCTAGACGAAGACATTTTTTTATCCGATCGTTAAATACTTAAACCATTAGCCTTTATGCTGCATTCACACAGGGCTTCGCCATCAACGCTTGACAGAGGGCATGTCTGAAGCTTGGTGGAGATGCATACATACATTCATTCATTCATTCATTCATTCATTCATTCATTCATTCATTCATTCATTCATTCATTCATTCATTCATTCATTCATTCATTCATTCATTCATTCATTCATTCATTCAATTCATTCAATTCATTCCATTCATTCCATTCATTCATTCATTGTAAAAATGACAGGCTCAGGATGCAAGTGCAAAACGCTCTTTATTAAATGACAAGGTTCGCGGTCAAAACCGGCAGTCCACACACACACAGGTGGTCAGACAGACACAAGCTGGATGGTATGGTGACGCAGGGACTTCGGTGGACAGACGGTGATCGTGCTCAATCCAGGTGTGGTGAATCCTCGTGAAGGTGCCCGTAATCCCAGTGCTGAGTGGAGAATCCAGAACGAACACGACGAAGAACATGGAACCAGGAACCAGACGACAGCGAGGGACAACCAGGGCAGGAACACACACCGGGGAAACCACAACGATCTGACAACATGAGACACCAGTCACTGCACATATAAAGACACAAACAATTGGAACCAGCTGGCGCTGCTGATCAGCAGTGATCAGTGACCACGCCCACAGACACAACACGAGACGAGAGAGAGACAGCAGAGTCATGAACCGTGACATTCATTCATTCATTCATTCGTCACTATATCATGGATATCGCGAGATGACTTTTTTTTATCATGTAAAAATGTATACCGGTGTTATCGTGGACGGTATGTTATGGCACACCCCTAGTTTTGTTAGACATGAGGAATTGAGTAATGAGTAGGCCTAATTTATGACAATTTCCAGTTTTGGGTGAACTATACAATATTTGTTTTCGATTTAGTTTACATTATTTAAAACCTGATATCGTCTAAGGTTACGTATGTAACCTCTGTTCCCTGAGAACAGGGAACGAGCGCTGCGTCTAGCTGACGCTATGGGGGAACGCCCTCGGCGTGACTGGTGTCTGAAGCTACTATCGAATCACGGCAAAGTCTTTGACCGACGTCAGCCCATGACGTCATCAACGTGCGACCCGGAAGTATAAAAGGGCGCCGTGCCAACACATACACATCTTCTCGTCTGAAGGGACTGTATGGCAGATAGGCCCTGAAGCATGGCAACACGACGCAGCGCTCGTTCCCTGTTCTCAGGGAACAGAGGTTACATATGTAACCTTAGACGTTCCCTTTCGAAAGGGAACTCTCGCTGCGTCTAGCTGACGCTATGGGGAACGATATACCAACGCCGCCATGCTGAGGGGAGTGTCTGCCCATTGGCAGTGACAACTGTCAACTCAAGTAATTCATAGAAAAACCTGAGCGATTCCCCCTCAGGTCCTGGGCTGACAGTGACAGCACTCCCTACGGTCATAGCCCAAGCTATACAACTAAACGGAACCCTAACGCACTGCGTGGAGTTCCATCTAGACAGCTCGAAGGCCCGGGACCACTACTTCCAAAGAAGGGGTCCCTTCAAGGGAATGTGGCTAGGGGACCCGAAGGAACCCCAGCCAGTCACTACTCGGGAAATGTTCTCCCGAGTGCCACCAGGGAGGCCTGACCTGGTGCCCTAAGTGTTATGAACACTTCGGTTTAGCCAACCCTGTCTGTTCAAACAGAGCCTCTGGATGGTGCCCAAGGGGCGTCCAAGCTAAGGGACTGAAACACAGGCAGTCTTACTTAGCCCGGAACTCAGAGACGGGTTATCCAAGAGAGCAACACTCAGCGTAGTGCTTTTCAACCCTTGCTATCGAGGGGAGTCTGCCTGCTCAAATCAAGGATCTACCAGGTGCTTGTGTTTCAAAGCAGTAGGGAGGCCGAAAGGGCCTTAATGACTGATCTAACAGGGAGGCCTCATGAGAGGCCTACGACCGTCTGACCAGGCTCAGGCGGCTGAGCACTCATAGACGACCCTCATAGAGGGGAGCAGCTGAGCCTGCCTGGCGAGTAACCTCCAGCTGTAAGCCCAACTACCACAATTTCTCACAGAGAACTGGTAATCAAAGTGCCTAGCTCAGGAACTTCAACTTCAAGGAGGCCCTGTGGGCCTACTACTTGATAGCGGGTATTCCAGGGAGGCCTATAGAGGCCTACTACCTAACCACAAGCCATGCTGGAAACCCAAGCATCCAGGCTCGGGACTCCGTCCTCAGGGAGGCCTTAGTGAGGCCTACTACCTGACAGCAATACCGCCTGCTGAGGTTACCCTTGTTTTCTCAAGGAGGCCTATGGAGGCCTACTACTTGACAGTCAAGCTACGCAGGCTAGTCGGGCATCCTGTTTAAGGAACCCGTCCTCAAGGGAGGCCTATTTAAGGCCTACTACCTGATAACCAGCCTTTAGGGAGGCCTGGAGAGGCCTACTACCTGATTGCAATACGTGCTAAATGACTGGGTCCCAGGAACACCTCAGGGAGGCCTGATGGGGCCTACTACCTCGTTCGAGTGACCACCATCTGGGACTCGACAGTCAAGCTACGCAGGCTTTTCGAGCATCCTGATTAAGGAACTCGCCCTCAAGGGAGGCCTATTAAAGCCTACTACCTGATAAGCAGCCTTCAGGGAGGCCTGGAGAGGCCTACTACCTGTTTGCAATACGTGCTAACTGTTTCAAATGACTGGGTCCCAGGAACACATTAGGGAGGCCTGATGGGGCCTACTACCTTGTTCGAGTGACCACAATCTGGGAGCTCACCCTCCGGGAGGCCTATTGAGGCCTACTACCCGACAGTCAAGCTACGCAGGCTTTTCGAGCATCCTGATTAAGGAACTCGCCCTCAAGGGAGGCCTATTAAGGCCTACTACCTGATAACCAGCCTTCAGGGAGGCCTGGAGAGGCCTGCTACCTGTTTTGCAATGCGTGCTAACTGTATCAAATGACTGGATCCCAGGAACGCCTTAGGGAGGCCTGATGGGGCCTACTACCTCGTTCGAGTGACCACAACCTGGGAGCTCACCCTCAGGGAGGCCTATTGAGGCCTACTAGTCGACAGTCAAGCTATGCAGGCTATCCGAGCATCCTGATTAAGGAACTCGCTCTCAAGGGAGGCCTATTGAGGCCTACTACCAGATAATCAGCCTTTAGGGAGGCCTGGAGAGGCCTGCTACCTGTTTGCAATTCGTGCTTAACTGTTTTAGATGACTGGATCCCAGGAACACCTTAGGGAGGCCTGATGGGGCCTACTACCTTAGAATTTAACAGCAGGCCTTCAGGGAGGCCTGATGAGGCCTACAACCTGCCTCTGGTAGTGATCACAACCTGAGAGCTCACCCTCAGGGAGGCCTAATAAGGCCTTACAACTAACAGCGGGCCTTCAGGGAGGCCTGATGAGGCCTACAACCTGATAGCCGCCAGGCTAGCTGTCCCGATGCGCACATCGGTACATACCTCCAGTGAGGCCTGGTTGAGGCCTTCCAACTGAAAACGCGCCTTGTTCAAGAGGCCTACTGAGGCCTACAATTGACAGCCGACCTTCAGGAGAGCGTTTTTGCCCCTCTTTAACCTGATAGCCAGCTAGGCTAGCAGTACCTTGATGCCTCAGCATTGGCACCTGCCTTACTAGAGCCTCCGATCTAAGTGGTACATATTACCAACGGTGGCGGTGCCTCAGCAACGTGCCTCCTTCATCCACATCCCAACTGACGCCTCAGCGTTCAGTCGTTGATGAATACCCAACTCTATACAGGAAACCTGGGGTCTGTAAGAAATACATATTTTTAGTGTAATACACAAATGACCACTCTCACCTGCGGCATGCTGAGCGAAGACTCATTGTGCGGTTCTCACCACCATGTTCTACCGCCCTTGAATGCCTGAAAGGGGCGTTCTCACTGAGCAGGTCCGGGCGGGCCGTCAGAACATAGTTCTACTCATCATGGGCCCGCCTCAGGCCTGATGTAAGAAGTGCCTGGGTAAAAAATCATTAAAAGACATTAAAAAGGAAAAAGGAGAGGGCTAGGATGTAACCGCCCTCAAGGGAAGTGATCCATCACCAACGCCGAGAGCGTTGGTCCTGGATCACCTCCCTCAGATCCTTTTTCCCCCCGGGAATCCCATCTCCTCTGTGCCCTGCTCCTCCACGGAGGGAGGGGGGGGGGGGGGGGGGGGGGCACGAGAGGAGACGCTAGCTCTCTGGTCCTGCCTACGGTCCTCAGACCGTGAAGGACCAGGTCCCGCCTGCCTGGGTGGGGGCGCGGATCTCAGCGGTATGCATGTCTTAAATGCCGCTGAACGCGCCTTCGCCTCCCTGAACTTTCCAACCCCCGCCTCAACGGAGGTGCCGAAAAGTTCAGTCGGCGAAACCGGCGAATCGAGGAGAAAGCCTCTCTCTTTCTCCCCGATATCAGCCAGGCTCAGCCACAGATGCCTCTCCGTGACCACCATAGCCGCCATAGAGCGGCCGATGGCAGCAGCAGTCTGCTTGGTGGCCCGGAGAGCAAGATCTGTGGTGCGGCGCAGCTCAGCAACCGCCTCAGGGGACAGCCCGGCCCCCTGGTCGAGATCCTCCAGCAGGTCCGCCTGGTACGCCTGAAACACCGCCATGGTGTGAAAAGCAGCACCAGCCTGACCCGCTGCCGTGTATGCCCCTGCCATTAAAGCACAGTTTGAGCTCTCAGTGTTGATGCCCACGAAATGCGAGAAAAGTCTGCAAACTTTCCTCGCCAGTCGGTAGCCTCAACACATATCCATATTCCCCTATCCCCTCGACATCAGCGAAGTTAAACGCTGATGCTGATGAATATTGGGTCGAATATGGATTCTTCCATGCCCTCTCGATCTCTGTAAGAAGATCAAGAAGGAATGGAAGGCTCATCTGAGCTGATGGTTTATGGCCAAGGAGAAAACGATTGTGCAATCTACCACGAGTGATCTCTCCTCTAACGCGCCAACATGGCAGCCGCAGCCTGCCTGCAGTACGTTCCATAACATTCATCAGCTCAGCATACACGGTCAGGGTGGCTGAGAGGATTCATACCACTCTCACCAGCCATCCCTAAGAGCACTTGCTGTTTAGTCTCGTTAACCGCCAGATCGTCGCGACGATCGGCGAGCTGCATCTGAGAACCCATGATGTATGCCAACGCTCAGCCTCAGCTTGAGCGGGACAGCATCATCCAGTCCCAGATGCCAAACTTTCTTCCCTCAGGAAAAAAGCCAGACTAGAGTGGAGCGATCTCAGATTGAAAACCGCTCACACTCACACACAAACAACTTCAAATGAACTTGACTGTGCATGCTCTTGATCCCAGGCAGTAAATACACACTCGTGTGTATTAATAATTGAATTTGTTTTACCTTAACTCGTATAGCAGTTCAAACAGACAGTCCCTGAAGACGAGAAAGATGTGTATGTGTTGGCACGGCGCCCTTTTATACTTCCGGGTCGCACGTTGATGACGTCATGGGCTGACGTCGGTCAAAGACTTTGCCGTGATTCGATAGTAGCTTCAGACACCAGTCACGCCGAGGGCGTTCCCCCATAGCGTCAGCTAGACGCAGCGAGAGTTCCCTTTCGAAAGGGAACTCAACGTTTCTTTAAACATATGTCTCATGTTTGTGTGAGAAGTATTTCACTAAGCTACAGGTCATTTTCTGAAGACTATCTGAATGAACGTCACTGAGAGCGAGGCTGCAGATCGCGCATCATGTTTGTTTTCTTTATTTAGCAAAAAGCAAAACATTTTGTTTGTATTGTGACTGTACACACAAAAATAGAAACTTAACAGATTATAATGATGTATAAAACTCGCCTGAATGATATAAAACGCCAGTTATTGGAGTCTCTTTGGCACTGAAAAAGCGAGTTGATCGCGCAGGTGCGACCGCCGACTCGATTAAAGATTAAAGTTTCAGTTCCCATTGACTTCCATTGTTCATACAACGGAAATCAATAGGAACTGAAACTGTTTAGTTACCAACGTTCAGAATTAACATTTTTGGGTGGACTATCCCTTTAAGTTTTACATTTTAATTCAAAACGGTATGCTTAATAAAAATATATAATTTACATACAATTTTTACACTAATAAAGACACTAATAAAAAATCTAAAATAAAAATAAAGTTTTCATATGCAATAAAGATAAATTAGCTTGAAGCAAGTCTGCATGAAATATTTACAGAGATATTTTCTAGTATTTACATCTCCACTTGAGTTTATTTTGTTTTAGGCAGAACTATTACATGTATTATTTTATTTCTAATTTTCTAAAAGCAACTGAGAATAGACAAAGATATATTTTCCCTTGTCTTATTTATTACTGCTGTAGTTTTAGAGCACTTAAAGGCTGCAATTTGTCTTTATTTATTGCATATTTAATAATGTAGCTTTAATTCTCTGCTGATGCATCAGGGCTATGGAAGGAGGATACAGTAGAGGGTCAGTTTACATAGTAAACAATGACATTACTGTTGTTTATGGATCCACCGAACAGTATCCCGCCTTATTAAGAGAAACAGTGCATAAAGTTCATAAAGTGTGCATTCTGTATACTTCCTACTGTGTGTGTGTGTGTGTTTCTGTACACTGAACATTCCATTTCTACATGCTAATAGCATGCAAATTTAAATCAGAGTTTGTAAGATGAAAATGTATTCATCGACAAGAGACTTGTCAAAATGAGCATCATGTGCAGGAATGTTTATTGTGTTATGTTCAACATACGTTACTGTGCTTTTAGTAAATGTAATGGCAAATATGTCCGGGCTTTCTATAAAAGATCCCCTCTTTGATGAGCACCTGTGATAGAACCATCAGGACAGGAGTTAACAACAGACAAATCTAAGCATATATATTTTTTTTAATTTCGCCAAGCATCTGGCTCCTAGTTGCGTGTGTGTTGTTTACAGAATGCTGTATCACGTCCAGCAAGGCTGTTATTTGTTTACAAAAACATTATTTTCTATCCTTTCACTCTAATAAACAGTGATGTGTGTAAACAGAGGTCCACGTCGGAGCTCCACGATTAAATTGACCCGCCGTGGTTCCCCTGTGTTTGCAATAATACTACCTAAACACAATTTATGCAACAAAATATATTGGCAAGTGTTTGGGATACTGCTAAAGAGAGCGCAGTTATTATGCTGTCGGAATATTGGACTCTCTAACAAGATCAGCACAAATGCCCCTAAATGTTTTTTGTTTTTTTCAATAAATACAATAAATTGTTAAAGTGCTACTAATATGTTAAAGGTTCTTAATTTTGTATTGGAAGTCTCCTACAATCTCAAACTCAATTTACCTGGGGGTGAAACCGTGTCAAAGGTTCTTCTTCTTCTTCTTCTTCTTCTTCTTCTTCTTCTTCTTCTTCTTCTTCTTCTTCTTCTTCTTCTTCTTCTTCTTCTTCTTCTTCTTCTTCTTCTTCTTCTTCTCCTTCTCCTTCTCCTTCTCCTTCTCCTTCTCCTTCTCCTTCTCCTTCTCCTTCTCCTTCTCCTTCTCCTTCTCCTTCTCCTTCTCCTTCTCCTTCTCCTTCTCCTTCTCCTTCTCCTTCTCCTTCTCCTTCTCCTTCTCCTTCTCCTTCTCCTTCTCCTTCTCCTTCTCCTTCTCCTTCTCCTTCTCCTTCTTCTTCTTCTCTTCTTCAACATAAAACAGAACAATGTCTAAAAGCTGCTATGTGACAGGGTGTACAGCAAACAAGCCAGAAAACATAGAAATACGTTTTTAAAAGCTGCCGACCCAAAAATACGAGCGTTTAAGGAGACAAAAGTGGATACAGGCAATAAGATGTGAAGCATCAGCAGGAAGAATGGGTACATTTTGGGATCCTGACACTCAGTATGCCTATGTGTGCAGTAAACATTTTGTCACTGTCAAGTCAAATATCCAAATGTCAGTTTTATATATTATATTTCCTGTCGCTGATTACGTTCCCCTCCAGTGGGTGTAGTTCTCAGTGTAATATAACATGTCGCGCTCTGTCTCAATTGCCTGTATCCACTTTTGTGTCGTTAAACGCTCAGTTTTTGGGTCAGCAGCTTATAAAAACTTCCGGGTTTTGGGTTGTTTAGCTTGTTTGTTGTACACTTAGTCACAAATCAGCTTTTAGACATTGTTCTGTTTTTTGTTATAAGTCAAAAATGACAAGGAGGTTGCCTCATGCAATGCAAAGTCAATGGAGAGCGTTGGATTGTTTTACCCCCCGGTGGGCGTGGTTTTGAGATTAATTACCATATCTAATATCTAACCATATCTCAGCACTTGTATACACAGTGATACGAACTGTAACGATGGCAACAGTTTTACCGTATCATTTCCATCCTTGGAAAGTGCTTGTAAAGTGGATTTGCTTTTGCAGCGCAGAAAATGTTGAAAACATGAACCAAACTCTTCCAGGCCTTTTCAACTACAGTGTTTGAGGGTCAAAGTAGATGTTGTTAGACGGACAGCCAGTGAAGACCATAAGCTGGCCTTTTGCAAATTCGTTACAAGCCTGTGTCGGTTTGTGCATTAAGTAAGACTGTAATTACTGACAACTTTGAACTTAGCAGACCTTTTGCATCCACAAACCGCTATATAGCACACTTAGTACACCTAATGACATATTTTCTTTTTTTTTTTTCAATACCAACACTGCTACTGACGTCTCTATAAAATAGATTTTTTTCCCCTCAATTTTAGTAATTAATTATAGGCATTATAAAAAAATAAAAAAAAACTTTTAATTTAAGTGTACTTAAAGCAATCTTCACATAAACCTATTATAATAAATGTCATACTTACCAGTGCCCTTCATTATATCAGGGCTCAATTTTTTTCTATTGTTCCAGTCAGACCAGTTCAAATTTTTACTTGCCCTGTCAATATGCAAAAAAAAGTTATTGTTTTGTTGTTTTTCGACTCATGTGACCTTGTAAACACTGCTAGTTTCAGGCTGGTCTAACAGGTAGGATATATACAGAAATGTTTATAAAGTTATAAAACACTGCACAGTTTTCACTGAATAAATGATCAAATATGAATCCTTATTAAAGCTACAAAAGTTATTCAGACAAGAGCAGTGAGTCATTTTCTTTTCTTTTGTTCTTTGGTTATGACAAACAGCAGCAGGTTTATTAGGCTGCTGTCACTTTAAGATCAGACGCGGATCTGACATATCCCATTTTCTCACTGCGGTTTACGTTCATTTAAAGCTACACTGTGTGATATTTTCCCCCATCTAGTGGTGAAAAGGTATATGACCATCCAGTGAATTTTAGTTTCTGTTCCTCTCAATTCCGATTTCGTTTCAACTCCTACGGTGGCCGATTTAGTCCAAGATTAACATGGCTTCCAGTTCTACCTCGTCCACATTCGACACGGTGCCTGTGGGATATTCTGTGCGCAGTGGGATGGTTGGAACTCAACTGGCCTAATTATTCGGCTAGAAAGAACTGCAGCTAATCCAGAGTGAACTTTGATGATAGTAATGTTTATTCAGTCATCCAATTGCAAGGCATAAACAGGTTTGCGTGGATATGTACATAAATGTGGTTTCTGTGTGAGAACAAATAAGGATGGTAAATATACATACACAGTTAAGAACTGTATAACTATACTTATAAGTTACATTTGTATAATGTAACCGTAAACCAGAGCTTATTGTACCATATATAGGCGCTAAATGCAGCTGCATTAAAAGGAGCGGAGCTGCCGCTGCTAAAAAGCGGTGTCGGGTTACAAAAGTGTGTGCGCTGCTTTAACGTTAGCACTGCAGTGCGCTCTGTATAACAATTGTTAATATGCCGATCAGACCTGATACATATTTCCATCAACATACATTACAAGCAAATATTTTCTATAAACGAATAAACATTGTTGATAACAAAATAACTGAATGATTATTCAAATAGGTGAGCATTATGCTATTGTATGTTGACACAAAAATACTTCTGAGGTGACATCAACTGAATTACGCGATGACACACTCTGAAACACATCTACAATGACAATAACTAGTATTATTACTTACGGAGTTATTAACGCACAGAAATACCACACAAGGAAAAACAGACTTTTGAGGAATAAACAAGCCAGGAAAACTCTGTATAACTCTGTTACTGGACGCTGCTGAGATGAAAACACTCTGCACATGCACCAGACAAGTCTGAACAAGTTGACGCGCACATGCGCGAGGCAGAGAATTTTGTACAGTGCCATCGAGTATTAAAACCGGTTAAAACGCGAAAGGCGAAGCTTGAATTTACGGGTAAGTCCCTCTTTGGCTAATGTACTTTCAAGATGGAGGGGCAACATGGCGACCACCGTTAGATCCCATTACCTTATGTATTTTCAATTGGCATATTATAAACTTACGAGAATACTTTATTACTTGAAAGAAGTAAATATACATTAATGAGCACATATATTTTTGAAAGAACTAAGTGTTTTTAGCTAAGAATAGACTAAAAAAGTTACACAGTGTAGCTTTAAGACTTAATTTAAAGGGATAGTTCACCTTGAAATTAAAATAAAGTCATCTTTTTCTCACCCTGCTGTTGTTCCAGTGCCCTATGTCCTTCTATCCTTTTCGGACCTCAAAAGCAGAAATTAAAAAAATAGTCCTGCACACACTCCATTGCTATAATGGCATTGAATGGCGACCAGGCTAAAACATTACAAAAAATATACAAAAGTATCACGCAATGATACAGTGAGACGCGCGCCATATATGGAAAGGGTTCAGGCGGCATACTATAAGGTTAAAATTTCTGCTTTTGAGGTCCGAAACAACAGCAGGGTGAGTAAAAGATGGCTTTTTATTCATTTCAGGGTGAACTATCCCTTTAACTAATTTAAGACTTCATTTAACTCATTTAAGACTTCATTTAACTCAATTAAGACAGTGCTTGCGAGGATACTCAACAAAACGGGCATTTTGGCTTAATTTTGTGTGTTTTTGTCCGTTCAAGCGTTGTCTGAAGCAGCTTTCTTTGCGCACGAGTGTGTGTGTGTCACACACAGGAGATTCACAGACGCGCGCCAGTACCGTTCTCTTATGTGTCTTATCATGCTTGAATGGTTTAAAAGCATTTATATGAATAAGAGCGTGATCATGTATTGTAACGGTAGCTAAAGGATGATGGGATGCTGCATTAATTGCGTTAACTATTTTCAATGCGTTAAACTGAAAATGAATTTTGTAAATGTAATAAGTTCATTTTGACAGCACTAAGCACACTACATGAAAGGTAATATCCAAAAAGCATAATAGCATTTTGAACGATGGCAACAATCCCATTTATGTTACAAATCATACTACTATAATGAAAAAAATGTAATTCTGTCCCAGACGGAATGTAAAGGGCAGTGTGTAGTGATCTGATTCGCTTTCCTGGCAATAAACCAACCTACATTCAAAGACATAGTCTCAGAGACATGCTCACATACTCTCGCTCTCTCAGGCCTTCATTTGGCTCATAGGCTGCAAAAGAATATATGAACATAGAGCAAAATCATCTGTGGATAAGGCCAGGGAAGCGCACTATATCCATTAAAGCTGTTCTCCTAGATCCCATTCTCAAAAGTGGTAATTACCGACCACTCAGTGAAAGCAGTCTAGATCCTCCCAGGCTTCAATGATCGAAAACAGTCATAAAGTAACTGTATATTTTTTGTCCTCCAAGAGAGACTATAATGAGATGGTACAGACATTGCTGTATGTGCAGTGCTCTACTACTTTATGCTTTATGAATTGTCCCAGGTGCATTTAAAATGTTGGAAACTACTTTGAAAACTATAGCATGACATTCTAAGTTAAGAAAAATTTTTGTTTTTCTTTCATTTAAAAAAAAAAAAAAGTTAGCTACACTAATGCTACTAACAAAATGCACACAAAAGCTATTAAATGTATATTTGTGTACTTATAATCATTATAAGATTTATATATTTGAAATTTAAAGCAAAAAATGTAAACTGAAGTCACAGCATTGAAATTAATAAACCAACACATAAAACACTCTAAAAAAAAAAGGTTCTATATTGCACCAAAATGGTTCTTGGCTCATAATCATAGGAGAACCTTTTTTAGTGCTATATAGCACCAATTTTGGAGCTTCAGTGGTTCTTCAGCGGTTCTTCAGAGGTTCTTCAGCGGTTCTTCTGAGGTTCTTCAGCGGTTTTTTGACTAAGGTGCTATATAGCACCTCTGAAGAACCACTGAAGCACCAAAATTGGTACTATATAGCACTAAAAAAGGTTCCCCTATGATTACGAGCCAAGAACCATTTTTGGTGCCATATAGAACCTTTTTTTTAGAGTGTACTTCAAAACATGAAATCCATACTTCAAACAACCTACAACAGAATCAACACCATAAAAACAGCAGTTGGCCTATTTAACAAAGTATTTACTTTGTTAGAAGAAAGGGATATATCAAATGTTGTGTAGCAAAATTCATGATAAAATAGTTAGCCTTTTTGGTCATTAAAATGTTGTCAAAGTCAATTTTTGGTCAAAGCACAATGTGTGAAAAGACTCTGATGAAGATGAAGATTACCAGTGGTCTACCAGTAATTTCATCAGAGCAAATATATATATATATATATATAGACCCCTGAAGGTAGACTCCACTGGACCCCTGAAGGTACACTGTATCTGGAACCAAGATGTTAGCAGCAGATCCTTTAAGTCTTGAGGTGTGGCCTCCATGGATCGGACTTGTTTGTTCAGCACATCCCACAGATGCTTGAATGGATTGAGATCTGGGGAATTTGCTCAAGAGGTTAATGCACAGTGAATCGCAGTTTGTTGCATATGGGGCTGCATAGCCGCAGACCAGTAAGGGTGCCCATGCTGACCCCTGTCCACCACCGAAAGCGCCAACAGTGGGCATCAGAACTGGACCACAGAGCAATGGAGGAAGGTGGCCTGGTAAATCACATTTTCTTCTACATCACATGGATGGTTGTGTGCGTAGCTTACCTGGGGAACACATGGCCCCAGGATGCACTATGGGAAGAAGGCAAGCCGGCAGAGGCAGTGTGATGCTTTGGGCAATGTTCTGCTGGTAAACCTTGGGTCCTACCATCCATGTGGATGTTACTTTGACACGTACCACCTACCTAAGCATTGTTGCAGACCATGTACACCCTTTCATGGAAACAGTATTCCCTGCTGGCTGTGGCTCTTTCAGCAGGATAATGCGCCCTGACACAAATTTGGTTTACAAATATTTCAATTGAATTCAAACGATTGAATTACCGTAATTAATTTTTTAGGCGCAAGTGGCTCCGCATTCATTTTTGTGCTCAAGTTTGAGCTCTTTGCTCTTTTAATTGTGATTCTAAAGATGATTTTCTGCTCCTTATTAAATAGCTCACAATTTACAAGTGCTTTTTGGCCATCTGGCCCAAACATTCCCAAATAATACTACTTTCTAGCTAGTAAATACGAAGCATAACTGTTTATGTCTGGAAGTTTAAATGTTCAGATAAAGCAGGAGCTCACACTTTAAAGTATGCTATCTGAGCCCATAGAAGAACCCTTAAGTGCACCCGTTGAAAACAAATCTGATGTCAATATATTTTGGGCATCACTCAACATAAAACCTCTCACAGTATAGCGTGTACGTGGCAGTAAAAGCCTTTTCATTCAATGCTATTTGAGTGGGCTCCAAGATTAGAGGACTATCTCAGTCTATTCCTTTTTCCCCTCTTTGCCTCTAGCTACGGTAATGGGCTACAAAAATGCCGTTGACATTCTTGCATCTTTAAGCTCCTAGAGAGCTTCTTTTTATATCTATTTTTTTATTTCGTTTTCTACCCGTTGGATGGTACTTGTAGAAAACAACAAAGGTGAAGAGTAAATCCGCAGGGCGCCTTCTGATCGGAAAAAGAGCCTTTTTTCTTTGCCATTTAATGCTGTCTGTGGAAAAATGCAATTGTCCTTGTTTTTCATGATCATGTCATCTGTTCACCATACAAGCTGACATATTAAAATGAAAATAAACTGTACCGTCAATCTGTTGGCCTCCCATTGTGTGATCTGCTTGACATTTCATCTCTGTTCTGTTATTTCTTATTGCACAATTGATTACATTCTTTTTTAAGACTCTTTGTAACGTGACATCTTATTGTTAAAAGCTAAATCAATATCACAGAGAAGATATTCAGTTCTGATCCGCAATCAAATGAAATGTTTGGTGGATGTTATTGCTGCCAAACGAGGGTCAACCAGTGATTTTATTTAAGGGTTCAAAAAATGAGAGCAGCACGAATCTTGATTTAAATTATTATTGTTTAATTTTTTTTATCGGTTGGAATCAATGATTCATTGTCTCACTCATAAAGACTTCACTAGTTTCATCATGGGATGAATCAGCGTTTTTGATCAAAACTCTTAAATGTAGACGACTCAACTCCTGCGAGGACTTCAGATGACACACAGTAAAAAATGTATAATCTTCCCAACTCAAAATTTTCTAGTGACTGGTCACATCTAAAATTTTCAATTGGCCAAATTGAATTTCTGTGAATTTAATTTTATCCATTGTGGCAACAGTCTGTTAACATGGGCTCAATTAGAAATAATATGTTGAGCCAATGGAAAAATGTAATTTACCAACACTGTAAAAAATGTCAGGCCTCTCCAATTTCAAATTTTCTAGTGACCGATCAAATCAAAATTTTTCAATTTGGCCAACTAAAACATTTAGATGTGATCAGTCACTAGAAAATTTTGAATTGGAGAAATGTTTTACAGTGAAACTGTGGTTGGTCCAATTAAATATTTTAAATTGTAGTAACAATTGTTTATTTCTCACTGTCCCAAAAGACAAAAATGACTAAAAACATAAATATATTAAGCAAAATACAGAAACAGACAACAGGGTTGACATTTTATCACATTACTTTATTAACAAGTAAATTCCAACACAGGATATTTGGGTGAAAATACCTTATTTTCAATAAGGAAAAACTCTGAATACATTCAAGAAGTCTTCTGCACAACAGGATGTCTTAAAGTGGTGAAGAAAACACGGCACTGCATGCTAAAAACCTGCAAATAAAAATAAAAACTAACATTAATGACAAAGCTCCCCTGCATCACATCTGGCAAGAGACAGAACAGAAGTTTCTTCATTATATAATGAGGATGAGACGAATGAATGGACATAAGAAAATCACGAGCTTGACGTGTTTGATATTAATAGGCAATAACTTAAGCCCTGAAAGAGGCCGACGCCAAACGCACCGTGTTCAACAGTCGCATGCCGCACATATCACACAAATGACTTAATTTCCTTATTAGCTATTGTTTTAGACATATAAGACATGAGGAAAATAAAACTATTGGCTACAGGCTACCATTAGATAATTATGTGGTAAACGAGAACACGCATGAAACAAATGAATGCATGAACTCGTGATTCTACAAAGTGTCTTTTAAACTTCATACCCGGTCATAAAGCAAAACTCTGGATAATAATTTCAGTGCTAAATACTCACCAACGTCTTTGTGAGATGAATATCTCTATTCTCTTGGGAATGTGTCTCGGTCTTCAGCACCTGCTGGTTCGGCTCCGCTCGCGCTGCCGCTCCCGCGTCTCCGCATTTGACATCTCCAGACGAACGGTTTTCTTCAAGTGCATTTTGCGCATGCGTATACCGTTTTTCGGACGGAGGACTTGTTCAGCCAACATGGATTTTTCACTTCGACTTCATAGATTGACTGAGCACAATTAAATATGTTCGGTGAATATACAATTTTAATTTTGAGTGAAGACCTTAAGCTATGATTAGTACAATGCATCTTTTTGCATGGCGATAATTATTTGGAAGTCATTTATTGGGCCAATATGTAATGATCAATTTGCACAATTTTTCCCCCAATTTTTTTTTTTACAGTGCACAGCTCTGCATCAACACACACCCATGCTCATCTCTATATACCCTATTCATTAACAACATGTATTCTTATTTCACTTATTTCTGTGCCATAGTTATTATATTGATTTATAATAGATTGTTAGCTAATTTGTGTGCTTTTGTATATGTGCATTTTTGAAATGCATAACATGTACAAATCAATTTAAATTGTAATGTAGATGCATTTTCTGTGAAGCTGCTTTGAAACGATATGTATCGTGAAAAGCGCTATACAAATACATTTAAATTGAATTGAATTGAATTGAATTGAATGCTTCAATAACAAATAATAATAATAATAATGATTATTATTTATTTATTTAACAATCACTTGTCGCCAATAGGGATGGACTGTTACTGGTTTGATGATGGTTACTGAATTCTCGATAGTTAATATTACCATTTCATATATATATATATATATATATATATATATATATATATATATATATATATATATATATATATAGGCTCTTTGGCCATCTGGCCCAAACTTTCCCAAATAATACCTCTTTCTATCTAGTAAATATGAAGCATAACTTGGTAAAGGTTTTGACACTTATGTGGTACTGTGAAACGCTTACTTTTACTGAAAGCTTTTTTTGAGATATCAACCTCAAATTTGAAACAACTTGTTTAGATTTATGGCTTTGATCTTCTCACAGTCTTAGAGTAAAACATTTTTTGGGAATATGTTTTATACATTTCATACAACATTTAAAAATAGTATTTTTAGGCACTTCTATCACCGTTTTTTTTCTTTTACTTTTTCAACTTTTTTCACTTCAGCAGTAATTTAATTCACTTAAAGATATTATTAAGCAACTTAAACCTACCAATTGTCTGCATGACATGTTTCCAGGTTTTTGATGTTGGGCCTAGCATTTTAGCGATAATAGATAAGTCCCTTCTCAAAGGTGTTGTTCCTAAATACCTAAAGCATGCAATAGTTAAACCCTTGCTTAATAAAACCTAATCTTGACCCAACCATACTTTCTAATATAGACCTATTTCAAATGCATCTTTTATTTCTAAAATCTTAGAGAAAGTTATTTAGGAACAACTGCAGGGTCCTTTGGAGTTAGTGTTTTTGAAGAATTCCTATATCTGGGTTTAGAAAATATCACAGTACTGACTGAGTCGGCTTTATTAAAAGTTTTTAGTGATATTTAGTTTTCTGTTGACTCTGTGATACTCTTGCTCTTAGATTTAAGTGCTGCCTTTGATACTGTGGACCACAAACCTCTTACCTCACGACTTGAACAATGTGTGGGTATTGAAGGTTGCACTCTAAATTGGTTTAACTCCTGTCTGATTGCTAGAACATTTTCTGTTTGTTTCTGTCTTGGATTTTGGAGTCCCTCAGGGCTCCATTCTGGCCCATGCTTCCTTTGGCACTATTCTTTCTAAACATGGGGTATCATTTCACTTTTACGCTGATGACACAAATTTATTTGCCCTTAAAGAAAAACAACAAAAAAAGGCCTAAGCTCATTTTCAGCATGCTTGTCTTATTTTAAGTCCTGGTTTCCCTTAACATTTTTGCATCTAGACAAGAGCAAAACTGAGGTTATTGTTTTTGGGCCCTCAGGTGTTTCAGTTACTCCTGATGGTGACCTGGGAGATTTGGTCCCCTATGTAAAACACTCTGTGAAAACCTTGGGTGTTATTTTTAATTAAGCCCTTAAATTTGACAAACAGATAAATGCTGTAGTTAAATCTAGTTTTTTTTTTCTTTTTCTTTCAATTAAGATTATCTAAGGCTAAAAGTTTGAGAGAGTGATCCATTCGTCCATTTCATCTAGACTTGACTATTGTGTATTAGTCAATCCAATATTAATCGTCTTCAGATGGTTGAAAATGCAGCAGTCAGACTTTTGACTGGCACACGGAAATGTAATCATATTTCTCCGATATTACATTCATTGCACTGGGTGCCGGTTTGTAAAATTCAGCTTTTTGTTTTTAAAGGCCTGAATGGATCAGCTCCAAAATATCTCTGATCTTTTGAAATTAAATAACTCTGCTTGATCATTAAGGTCACCTCACAAAAAAATGACTGATGGTTTTCTATATTTTCTATTGTTGGTCCAAAATTGTGTAATAGTCTTCTTCTATCTCCAAGACTAGTATCCACAGAGTCTACATTTTTTATTTAAATTTAGAGACTGGTGTTTTTGATGTAAACTACCTTTTATCATTGTTTTGAAGTCTTTCTTGTTTTTAGATATTTATCTTGTTGTACAACTACTGTCGTTTGTTTATTGTTCTATATAAATAAAAGTTGATCATTCAGCAAATGCATTTCCATTTCCCATCATTCGCGTTTTTTTTGTCCGCACAAGTCAAAAACCCACCTCAAGTTAGCGTGTAAACGTTTTTGTGCATCAAGGGATTTTTTCCCCCGAAATTTGCAGTTTCCAACACTTGTTTATTTTGCGTTTACCTCAAAATGCACATAAAAACAGGGTGATGGAAACATAGCTATTGTCTGTAATTTTGATGGACAGGGTCGAAAAAATTCCATCATAATCTGTTATTACCTGTCATTTGGATTTTCATATTTTAATGATACTAAGACTTTTTGTAGCATTTGTTTTCATTCACATTAGAATTTTTTATCATAAAGGACGAGCATAAAATTATACATTTATTTATTTACATTATACTGTGCGACACTTTTCATGTGCAGATAAAACGTTGCTTTGATTTTTTTATTAGTATTAAACTAATTTAGTTCAGTTAGACAGACACTACAAATAAAAACTGAACGTGTTTGCTTAATAAAGCGTGAGCTAAACGATCAGCACAGACCAGCAGCAGGAGTCCGATTTCATTTATCACGAGAGCGAGGAGCTGACTGAGAAGATTATCGCGGAAGATTTGGTTTCAAAACGAAATGTAAAAGCACATATTTAAGTGAGTTTGTCATTGTACTGTTTTGTTGTTGTGTTTTTCATTAAGAATAATAGGCTAATGAACCCACCATTCAAGCAACCCGCCCCCGAATTGGCGCTAATTCTAAACCGAAAGTAAAATGCGCATGGCCGCACTGTCATTCATTCACGGCTGCATGGTGCGCACTCAGTTATGGCCGCACTGTCATTCACGGTGCGTGTCCACTGGCACGTTTTCAGTTCATTCTTATGGAAGCTCCACTTCCATAGGAATTCGTTGAAAACACTCGCTTTGCTCTGCTCCACTATGAAGGCATTTTACTTTCGGTGTAGAATGAGCGATTTAAAAGCCCCCATCGGTGATACCGTCATTGTGAAAATTTCCTCAGTCACATCCCTAAATTGAACTAAACTCAAACAACGCTCTGCACTGAAAAAAACAAACAAGTAAAATGTACTTTAAAAATGTGCGTGCAAAACTTGAGAGATAAAAATGAAGTACATTTCACATGGAATTAAGTAAACTCTACTTAACTAAGTTTAATTAACAAAGTTGAAGTTTCCTTCACAATACTTTTTACTCAAACAACATAACTGAATTAAACCATGCTTTTAAACTGTATGCTTTACTTAGAAACATCTAAGTAAACAATACAATAGATATTGTGTAGACACCAGATCTACATAATTGAAGTAATGCAGCAGCACAATGACGGTAACATTCGATGTATCGTTTTCGAGTAGAAAATGAACTCCAAATGTCACGAAATGACAACAACTAAAGCAATGATACAACAGCTAAAAATCTACCTTAATAATTATTCAAGCCCCAGTGCTTGATGGGAACACCATTATCAGAAAAGTTGAGTTTTACTTTCTTTTTTCTGTAGTATTTACTTCACCACAGAATTAGTGTATCTGCCTGAACTCAAGCTAGGGCTGTACGATTCATCGAAAAATAACCGAAACCGACATTCAGAACCTCTAACCGACGTATTTTTCCCATGTCGGTTATTTCGGTTTTCACGTGACTCCGCCCCGTCAGTCACATCAAGTGCAGTTTGCAGGCCACAGAGAGATGCAGGAGCGGTTATCTGTGTTTATAGATGCCCAGAATCACTATAGTAACTGCATGTTTTACACAGTTTATACAGGTCAGTTAATTGCTGTTCTTATAGCCTACGTGCTGACACACACACACACACACACACACACAGACGGCGCGCGCAAGCCCCGAAGCCGCTTTCACTTTCGTGCTCATAAAGTTTGTCAAGTATGCGTTTAAAGGCTTGCCAGTTTCAACATTTAAAGCAATTGTGCACTATTCAAAAACAACAATACGGAAAACTTCTCCGTTCAGTGCTCAGCTTTTTTCTGTGACACAGAGCCGTGTCGCGTCTCTGACAACACGCGCGCACGCGCCCTGAAGGCAGATCTCTCTCATCTGCGTCCTCGCAAAGCTTGTCATTTGTATGTGGTTTAAGCCCTGCCAGTTTGAACATTAAAGCAAGTTTCGACCATCAGATGTGTATTATGTTGAACTAATGCCTGATATATTGTGACAAACGAACACTCAGATCTAGCTCGCACATCACGTGAAGATCGCTCGCAGAGGAGCACAGAAACAGTATTAACGCTGTCCTGTGACTAAAGTCACTAAAGTAGCTCAGAAACTCAACCGGTATGGCATATATTTTAATACCTTTGCAGTAAGTACAAACCACAGCTTCATAATGAATAGAGAAAATAAATATTTTAAAATCACAAAGAAATGCACTTTTTCATTAGAAAAAAAAATTCCACCTTTAATAGTAGAAAATATTTACAGTACAAACCTTATCAGTGAACTTACTCAAAAACCTTAAGAGGGCAACAAAAAAAAAGAAGCAAAATAATCGTTCATTAATCGTAATCGAGGTCAAATGTTCAATTAATCAAGGTTTTTATTTTTGGTCAAATCGTTACCGCCCTAACTCAAACTTTCCTCCTAGTCTGCATCGACTGGATGCTTGTCTGTGCATAATCAAACGGATCAAGGGACACCAATGCAGAGGCAATTGTCATTCGATTTTGCGTCTTTGCCTCGGACAGACGACGACTTGTGACTTCTCGTTTAAATGTTTTTCTGAGTGCTAAATTCATGCTCTGCTGCCACAATGTGGGGTGGGAATTACAGTTACAAGTTACAATAGATAACCCTCAGTGTGATCTGTCAAAATGACTGACGGGCTTCAGATTTTTTCATCATTGCTAAATAAGTTTCAGTCACGGTGTGGCAAGCGGGGCCGAGAGCCGTGGGAACGGAGCGCTAATGCGCGCCACACCGGTCTTGAGTCTCACGGAGGAGCACCGGAAGGATAAAAGAAGTGACAACAGTGCAAGACGAGAGAGGACCAGGCCTGGACTTTTATGTTGTGTTTTATTATGTTTATATGCGGAAGTCGTACGGCTTTTGTTGTTTGTTTATTTTATGATTAAACTTCCCGTCAATTCCCGCCCCCTCCTTGTCTGAGCCTTTAAACCTTGCTACAGGCAGAAAATATTGGGTTAGCGCAACCTCTGAATGACTTAGTCGGAGATCAGATCACATTTTATGACAAATATAGGTGGAAATCCGCTATAGGGGGTTCACATACTTTTTCTTCCTGCAGCTGTGTACTGCTTATTCCCAAGGATTTATTTTTTTTTAAATTGTGGATTAAATAGGGGAACTACAGGAATGAAATGTCAATCCGTATCTAATATAAATAAACAAACGGAAACAAATAAGAGAAAGGATGCTGAACTCTCAAGGGCACAAAGAAACAATTTATCGTTTCCGTGAAATCCTCCTTTGTGGATGGATGGTGAATGCTACAGTGCTTGTCATAAATAAATATTTATCTGCGTTCCCTGTGGCCTCTTCTTTCAGGCCCGAACTCAATACATCCGGGAGCTGTTGAAACTTTTGATATGAATCTGTCTCCTGGTTTATTACCTGGTAAGAGTTTTATGGAGTCTTTTGCCACATTCTCCCATAACAATTACAGAGTTGTCATTCACGCCATGATCTTCAACGACGGCAGAGTGACACGCCATATTAAGATTTTTTTTTTACATTTATTTGCTGTTTGTTTAGTCTTCAATATATTCCGCATAGGAATGCAATTACGCATCAAACTAATTTAGAAAAATATGCTGAACTTACAGACTGAGGGGTGCAGGCTTTTGCTTAATGTTGAAATTGAAATGAATCTCAAGGGGCTTTTTATGCAAATGTAAAAAGCTGTTGATCAGTGACTGACACCTCGTGTTTTGCTGCATAATGTAAAATGTAATTGTGGTTGTCTAGTTTAGTTTGTTTTGATTTATTAAAGAACACTGTAAAACCAGCTTTTGTCATATAATGGATGAAATAAACTTTGTTTTCGTATTTTTTCACATCAAAATAACTTGTGTTGCCAATCTTTTGAGGAACTGTCACTGTAGCCAGATGCAGCATTCAAATTTTGTCCTTAAAATGTTTTTCTATCCCAGTTTAATATGCAGATAACCTATAATTATGCCATTTGTAGGTTTATAACATTTCCACCGTAACCGTAGCTTTTTTTGAAATATAGTGTCCCAGGACAGCAATATTAGCTCAACCAGTTGTGTGAGGGCAGACGAGGACCTGTTTGACAACAGCCGTTGTTTTTGTAATTCTGTTTAGTGACACTGACTGGTGTAAGATTCTAAATTAGAATCTAAAAAAATAGAACTATTGGTACAGTTGTCATTATGGCAGTGATTTTGCTGTTGTGAGAGGGATGTTGTTATTGTTCGATGTCGGTTGTATTTGTAATGTGTTGAAATCTGTTGGCGTTTGTATTTGTCAATTGTTGTTGGTGATGACTGAAGGGTGCCACAGACACTTAACGAATTTCCCAAAGGACAATAAACTAAACTAAACTTGTGACATGTATCAGTGAATTAGATCATAACAGGCCCTTAACTGTTACATACTCAAAATATAATTTGTTATTGTAAACCCGCTCTCTTTGTATCTACTCCTGCCAACTTTTGCAAATGGATGCAGCAAAACTTCATTCTTTCTCACTCTATTTATTGCTGCAGTTTTCACTGTAAAGCTAAATGTTGCTCACCGCATTGATGCATGGTGGACACTGCAAAGATTGCAAGCCTATCATTTTCAGCCTCTTTCGTATACATTTCACCCTGTGTCTGTGTTTTGAAAATGAGTTTCTTGTAAATCTAGAGATGTTCCGAGGGAAATTGGCCCTCAACTTACAACTTTTACATAAAATAAATTAAATTTAGCCTCATACAAATGAGACAAAACTGGTTGTTTTAGGTATGTGTATACAAACAATGGAGATAGCATTTTGAATGACCACTGAGCAAACGCAAGCTTATGTATGTATGTATGTAATATATATTATAAAGATCTCACTTTCAGAAATGTACACTGCTCAAGATGAGGTACATTGTACATTGATTTTTTTGTACAATGGCAGGAAAATAAACAGAATGTGTAACAGGAGGGAAATAACAATCCACAGTTGTTCATTTAGGGATTGAGAGGGACTGAGATGAGTGTCATGTTAAAATTGCATTTTGATGTATTATAATCATTAGAAATGTTGAAAAAAACGCATAAAAAAACAAACAGACAAACAGCATTTTTGTAATGCATAAAATCCATTACTAATACTTATTACTTAATAATAAGTAATACCCCCCCCCCCCCCCCATCAAATATTATGTAATTAGCTAGTTACCGTTGTGAAAATGGCTTTTGTTAGGTAAAGAGATCTGTTAGTGGGTGGGATATATTTGAGAGCAAGTGAACATTTTGTCCTCAAAGTTGATGTGTTGGAAGCAGGAAAAATGGGCATGCTTAAGGATTTGAGCGAGTTTGACAAGGGCCAAAGTGTGATGGCTAGACTGGGTCAGAGAATCACCAAAACTGCAGCTCTTGTGGAGTTTTCCCAGTCAGTGGTCAGTATCTATCAAAAATGGTCCAAGGAAGGAACAGTGGTTAACGAAGGCTGGCCCATGTGATCCGATCAAGCAGATGAGCTACTGTAGCTCAAATTGTTCAAGAAGTTAATGCTGGTTCTGATAGAAAGGTGTCAGAATACACAGTGCATTGCAGTTTGTTGCGTATGGGGCTGCATAACCGCAGACCAGTCAGGGTGCCCATGCTGACCCCTGTCCACCGCCGAAAACGCCAACACGTGAGCATCAGAACTGGACCACGGAGCAATGGAAGAAGGTGGCCTGGTCTGATGAATCACGTTTTCTTTTACATCACGTGGATGGCCGTGTGCGTGTGTGTCGCTTACCTGTGGAACACATGACACCAGGATGCACTATGGGAAGAAAGCAAGCCGGCAGAGGCAGTGTGATGCTCTGGGCAATGTTCTGCTGGGAAACCTTGGGTCCTGCCATCCTTGTGGATGTTACTTTGACACGTACCACCTACCTAAGCATTGTTTCAGACCATGTACACCCTTTCATGGAAACAGTATTCCCTGGTGGCTGTGGCCTCTTTCAGCAGGATAATGCGCCCTGACACAAAGCAAAAATGCTTCAGGAATGGTTTGAGGAGCACAACAATGAGTTTGAGGTGTTGACTTGGCCTCCAAATTCCCCGGATCTCAATCCAATCGAGCATCTGTGGCATGTGCTGAACAAAGAAGTCCGATCCATGGAGGATCCATTGTTTTGCTTTCTCTTGTGTCCTGCCTTAAGAAATATCACCTTCCATCCATACAATTAAACATACTGTATATTAAAACATGATATTTAATTAATATTCATATTTCTAAATAAATTGCAAATTTTGAATATTGTAAAGCCGATGTACTGAAATCCACCTCTGTGTTGTATTAAGTGTTATTGTCATGACAGACAATTGACAAAAGTTTAAAATTTTAT
Source organism: Gobio gobio (assembly GCF_949357685.1). Taxonomy (NCBI): domain Eukaryota; kingdom Metazoa; phylum Chordata; class Actinopteri; order Cypriniformes; family Gobionidae; genus Gobio; species Gobio gobio. The sequence continues at coordinate 11,903,083 of NC_137100.1, read as the reverse complement.
CCAGTATACTTAGACATGTATTTTATAATACCGACATGAAAATGTGAGGCAGGAACATTTTACTGATAATATTGCTTCAGATCAGGCCAAGGAATGTTTACATCACTGATAAAACAAGATCACAGGAACCAAGAGACCCACTTGAGTTAATGTAAATCTTTCCAGCCGTCATACATGTTCCTTATACTGATTATTGATTAATCACAGAGATACTAAATCAAGGAAAAGTTACCCAGCCAAAGTAATCTCAATCCTGCCACCGTAGCCCTTCCCGCCACCACCCATCCTCTGAGAAAACACATCCTCACTCAGAAGCAGGATGACATCAGACAGATTGAATTGCATGAGAGCGTTTAACTCCCAGAGAAAATGTATACCTCCCTCTGTGGTAGATTCTTTCTCTACTCCACACTCTTATTCATTTAATTTCCCTCGGCCTGATGCAGACTGTATTACAACATTGATCAAAGAGCAGATAACACTGCACACTGCTAATGGCCTCCTCTTTCTGATCACAATTCTCCTGACTGCTGTGAGTCGCTGTTGCCCTAAAGCGTTGTCCCCAAAACCCAGTTAGCTCAAGTACCATATCCTCAATAATTATAGTGTATTGGTCCTAATAGAAAGCCTGTCTTTCAGTAGGTGACCTGTACTTAACAATGTGATACAGTTTACATATTATATATATATATACATAATTATATTTAAAGTACTTGCATTTAATTAACATTTGTAGTTATTCTGTTAACTTTACCCCTAACTGTAACGCAACCATTATCCCAAAAAACTCTAATCCCTATTATTTTAACTCTAACTGCTAAAACTAACCATACCTCAAATTAATAACAAAGGTTAATAAGTGTTGTAACAAATGTATTGCTCATTGTAAATGTTAGTCAATGCATTAACTAACTTTAATGGCACCTTATTGTAAAGTGTTACCAAAATGTTTGTATTTGTCCAGACACATTGTTAACATTAGTTAAAGGCAGGATAAGTGCTTTCTGGTAACCTATGTTGATTTCAAATCACCAAAACAAACACGCCCCTATTTTCATAGCTCCGCCCCACACATAAAACGTCACCCAGACAACGACTATGGCGGAATATGCTGTGCCAGCCGGCCGAGGGTATGATGTCATCAATAAGTGAAAGCAATGTGTGTTATTATGGTAATCCAGGTCGAATGTTCAGTGATAGTCATCCCTTACATCTCAAAAACACAAACACAGTTCTCATGAACAACTCGATAGCACGAGCACGAACATTTTACAATTATTACAAGATTAGAGTGTTATATTGATCATGAAAAGAGGAACCAAAGGAAAAAAAAAAAAATACTAGGAGTATATTGTCTTACTTTTTCGGACACACTTTGGGAGCTGACGCGTGACAGACAGTGAGGAGGTTTAGACGCTCCAGGCTTATACGGTGTGGAAATTAATGGATCTTTATCATTGCTGAAGTGAACGACGATGCGATTGCAAATGGACAAACAAGCGAACATGACACATGAGCAAATTCAAGCAAAAGCCAGCATATATTAGTTCTGTGAAAAAAACTAAATCAATGTTACTCGCCTATCGAGCAGAAATAAAGCAACCTCGGCGTCCGATTGCAGGCCTTCCCACTCCTTGAGTTCTCTCCAGCGCTGTAAAGCTGATACTTCTTGCCTGATCGTAAGCCTTCTTTTGTTCCAAAGACATTTTCCACATGTGTTTTTTATCTACCATCTCTCTCTTTCTGTCGTCACTCGGCTAATGTCCGTCCTGTGTCGTGTCTTTGGAATAATGACGTGCATTGAGCGCTCTCTTCTCCCTGTCATTAGTAGATACGCCCCTTACTGCTGATTGGTTATAAGTTTGTTTTGGTACTCGGCCCGAGACACTTTTCTAAAGCAGTTTTGAAATACCACTTGAGAGTTAAATAATGTTCACAATTGAAACCTCATAAAGCGCTACAATTTATTTGCAAGTGATTTTCAGTAGATGTCATATCTGTACAGTTTTCAGTTAATCTTAATGTTAATTTCAACATTTAAAATCTGATAACATTTAGTTATACTACTTTAAAGGGTACATAACACACCGTTTCTGCCAATCTCATGTTAATCTTGAGTATCTATAGAGTAGTAATGCACCCTTCATATCTCCACAGAGTCTTTAGTTTTATCGCATTTATTAAAGACAGATACGCTGTACCGATTCTTTCAAAAAACAGCCAAGCTTGTGGAGGCGTGCAGTGGACGGAGCTAAAGAGTTACGAACACACACACACACACACACACACACACACACACACACACACACACACACACACACACACACACACACACACACACACACACAATACATCATGGCATTATCCCTAGATAACTTTCGATTCACTATAAGTTTGTGTTTTTGACATTATATGCACTTACGCGCCGATTGCCAACATAACACAGACTTTTGATGCAGTTTCACTCACCGCCTGCGGTTTCAACTCATGACCAGTAACAGACAAACACACTTGCACAACTCTGTTGCTGTACCGGAAAAACAAACTGCATCCACTATTTCCTTAACGCTGGGCTATTTGGGAAGCTGAACAAGGTTATCTTTCCCTCACTTTCAGAAACACACTTCTTTAGTGACATTGTTGATTTCGTGGTCTAAAAACAAAATGACAGCGCTGCCTATGGCTACCGCAACCGAACAAAGCTCGTTGATGGCTGTGCTCTTGCTCTCGCTTCGGTTTGTGTGCGCACGCGCTCATCCTGTAGAAGTGCCCATATAAGGAATTCCACCCTTTATGATGTCATACAGGGCCATATTCTAGAAAATAAATAAAAAACTTTCCGAAACTTGTTTCAGTGTATTTGGCACAGAAATATTCAAATACTTTTTGAAATTTTGGCCATGTTTAGAATGAGAATCCAAATCTTTAACACTGTAAATAAGTCAGAATGCATGATAAATAGCATTAGACCCTCCCATTAATATGTTGTCATCGATGATTGGCTATTAGTTTTCAGCATTAAAACGATACTCGGTTACTTAACGTAACCTCGGTTCTCTCTAGAAGAGGGAACGAGTATTGCGTAAGTTCCTTACGCTACGGGAAAGTATTCTTTCTTCGAGATTTCTGAAAAACCCAAAATTATCCTTAATTTTGTAACATTGTCAACGCAGTGCGGCAGCCTGGCAGACCATAGCAGGCTATTCCAGCGTGCTATTGGCTGCTCTGCTGGCAACTGCAGCAGCCTATCGGTGAGCCCGCGTGACGTGGCGACCAATGAGGGCGCTTCGCGCCCACCTGGCTTCATTTGCCTACAGGTGGGGCGTGGCCACGTGTATATAAGCAGGGCTCACGGGCTGCATATTCGGTTTTCTTAGTTCTGAAGCGTAAAAGCCAGCGGGGCGCACGGCAAGGAACGCAATACTCGTTCCCTCTTCTAGAGAGAACCGAGGTTACGTTAAGTAACCGAGTATCGTTCTCTTACGAGAGGTTCTCTCGTATTGCGTAAGTTCCTTACGCTACGGGAACATATTGTCAACGCCGTGCGCGCCTCGCATACAGCATATGTATCCCAGGGAACCGGGGACCATAACACTGCTCGGGCAGGGTGGCCGGTAAAGAAAAAACGGGCCACCACATATACAGACACTTCATTCGAACTGACGGGTGGTTTACGACGGGTGGTTACAACACCCTGTCCCATGAATGAGGGAACGGCACCTGCCGGTCTCCTTCAAATTCACCACACCTTGTCTCATGAATGAGGGAGCGGCAACGCCGGTCGCCTTCAAATTCACAATATCTTGTTATATGAGTGAGGTAACGGCACCGCCGGTCACCTTCAAACTCACAACAGCTCGTCTCGTAAATGAGGGAACGGCACCGCCGGTCTCCTTCAAATTCACATGAGCCTAGTACCGAACTTACTACCAGTATGTGAGCTATGTCTGCGCAGAATCACTGGGCAGAACCAACGGCCCTATTGAACTGATAACACTTTCGCCTGTAAGGCAGGAACTTCCAGATTGTAAAATCTCACGAACGTAGACGGGGAGGCCCAGCCTGCCGCCATACAGATATCGTGGATGGAAATCCCTCTGGCCCAAGCCCACGAAGAGGCCATGCCTCTGGTGGAGTGTGCTCTGACACCTAGCGGGCACTGCAGGTGTTTGGAAGCGTATGCAGTTGCAATCGCGTCCACTATCCACCTGGACAGGGTCTGTTTCGAGGAGGCGAGACCTTTAGTGCGCCCACCAAACGAAACAAATAGCTGCTCAGAACGCCTGAAGGCGGCGGAGCGTGTGACATAAACCCTCAATGCCCTGACAGGGCAGAGGAAATTGCCACCGTCCCCCTCATCGGATGCTGGCAGAGCCGAGAGGGAGATAATCTGCGCCCTGAAGGGAGTGCCGATCGCTTTGGGGACATAACCATGCCTCGGTCTGAGAATGACCTTAGAGTCATTAGGACCGAACTCCATACACGTCGGGCTCACTGAGAGCGCGTGTAGATCCCCCACGCGTTTCACTGAAGCCAGAGCTATCAGAAACGTGGTTTTCAGCGAAAGGAACCTTGGTTCCACAGTCTCGAGCGGTTCAAAGGGATGAGCCTTCAGGGCCTCTAGGACCAAGGCCAGATCCCATATAGGAACCGACGGGGGCCGCGGGGGATTCATCCGTCTGGCTCCTCTGAGGAAACGGACGATGAGCTCGTTCCTTCCTAGCGTGCTACCTAGCGTCGTCTGAGCGAACGCTGCTATAGCCGCCACATACACTTTGAGCGTGGAAGGGGACCTGCCCAATTCCAAAAGCTCTTGGAGGAAGGAGAGCACCCGCTGGACCCCACATTGCTGTGGGTCCAATCCCTTGGAAACACACCACTCAGTGAACACCGACCACTTAGAACTATATAACCGCCTCGTCGAGGGGGCTCTAGAGTGTGAAATCGTGTTCATAACCCCTTCGGGCAGGTCAACGGGTATCCGTTGGTCACCCATACATGCAGAGACCATCGCTCTGGATGGGGATGCCAAACTGAGCCTCCTGCTTGAGAGAGAAGGTCTGCTCTCAGCGGAACTGGCCAGGGGGGTGAGTGCGACAGCTTCACCAGCTCTGGGTACCAAATCTGGTTCTCCCAGCGCGGTGCTATAAGGAGCACCGGACGGCGCGTTTCCCTGATTTTCGCTATGACCTGGGGCAATAGGGAGATCGGCGGGAAAGCATACAGCGGGAGGCTGGGCCAAGTTTGGGACAGCGCATCCTCGCTTTTGGACAGAAACGTCGGGCAGCGGGCGTTCTCTTTTGTTGCAAAGAGGTCGAGCTCCGCTCTGCCGAACAGGCGCCATACCAGCTGGACTGTCTGGGGGTGCAGGGACCATTCTCCTGGGAGAATGAGGCCCCTGGACAGCTTGTCCGGGCCCACATTGAGGTGGCCCGGCACGTGCGCAGCTCTCAACGAGCGCAGCGAGCTGTGTGCCCACACGAGCAGGCGTTCTGTCAGATTGCCCAGACCTCTGGACCTGACACCGCCCTGCCGGTTCACGTAGGACACCACTGTGGTGTTGTCCGACCGGACTAACACATGGTGTCCTCGTATAAGCGGGAGAAACTGCTTGAGCACGTTCTCTACCGCTATCATCTCCAAACAGTTTATGTGTAGGAGTTTTTCCTCGCTCGACCAAAGGCCCGAGGCTGATCTGCCCTCGAAAACGGCGCCCCAACCCGTGGTGGAGGCGTCCGTCGAGATGACCTTGCGGTGTGAGATGGCTCCCATCGTCACTCCCCTCTGGTACCAGTCGGCTACTAACCAGGGCTCTAGGGCTGACACGCAGCCCTGAGTCACTCTGATCTTGAAGCCACCGGACGCCCAGGCCCTGTGAGGCACTCGGGCGTTTAACCAGCATTGCAGCGGGCGCATGCGCATTAAGCCCAGCTGGAGCACAGCTGCAGCTGAGGCCATACGTCCCAGCATCCTCTGAAACAGCTTGAGAGGTGCGATTTTGCCTGGCCGAAAATACGCAGCCATGCGCCGAACTTGGCGCGCGCGATGGGGTGACAGGCGGGCTGACATTGCCACAGTGTCCAGATTCAAACCCAGAAATGAGGTTGATTGCGTGGGCACTAATGAGCTCTTGGTCCAATTGACCGTGAGCCCTAGGCTGTCCAGATGGCTGAGCAGCATTGCCCTGTGGGCGAGGAGCTCGGCCTCCGACTGCGCCAGGATGAGCCAATCGTCCAGATAGTTCAATACTCGCATCCCTCGATTTCTCAGAGGAGCGAGGGCCGCGTCCATGCACTTCGTAAATGTACGGGGTGCTAGTGACAGGCCGAACGGAAGGACGGTGTATTGATAAGCCTGGCCGTCGAAGGCGAATCGTAAGAATGGCCTGTGACGCGGCGTTATCTTGATTTGAAAATATGCATCTTTCAAATCTAGGGAGATTAGCCAGTCTCTCGGGCGAATATGCGCGAGGATCTGCTTGGTCGTGAGCATCTTGAACGATCTTTTCATAAGAGCTTTGTTCAGACGCCTCAGATCCAGAATCGGTCTGAGCGACCCATCCCTTTTTGGCACGAGAAAATACCGGCTGTAAAAGCCTGACTCGCTCATAGAGTGGGGAACCGGTTCTATAGCCCCTTTGCACAGCAGCGTGGCTATTTCTGCTCGAAGTAGATGTGCTACTTCCTCGCTCACTCTCGTCTCTGTACGCGCACAGAAGCGCGGAGGGCGGCGAGCGAACTGCAGAGTGTAGCCGTGCTTCACTGTTTTCAGCACCCATTCTGATACACCTGGAATGGCTTCCCACGCTCTCGCGTGCGCCACACGGGATAGAACGGCCTCCGGGCTCGAAACGCCGCGCTTCGCGGGTTTGACGGCCCGTATAGGAGGGGCGGGCGCAGTGCGCGCGCTCTCTGTGCTGTGGGCCAGCCGATCGCTCGCGATGGCTGGCCGCCCTACACACTGCATCTCTGCCGCTTCGAGCGGGGAGTGGCTTGTGTGCGGCCCTACACTCATCGCTCCGGCCACCCTGGGCGGAAAATAAATGGTGTGTGGCGTGGCGCGTGGCGCCTGAGGCATAATGTTCGCGAAAATGTGTGAGCGCGTTTGAGCGGGCACAACTCTTACGCGTGGAACATGACCGGTTAAGAGTGGCTGTGTGACAGCGCGTGTGGTGGTTAGTCGTGGACGCAAACAAGCGGACACGTGACCTAACTCTAGCACTCGAGCGGCCGGTGGCCGCTTTATGTGAGTGGGGGACACAGGGTTTATAGTGCTTGTGTGCAGGGGTGAACACAGAAAAGTGGGCACATTTACTGCATTTGAAACACATACGGCGCGAGCCGTGCGACCAGAAATAATGCAACTTTTGTGATTTCTCTGGTTCGCCGTAAAAACGGCGGTTGTTGACAGGCGAGAAGGCATTTTTGCCGGCTCGTTGGCTGCGTGAAATCCATCTGCAGCAGCCACAGTGGTGGGGGCTGACAGGAAAAAGAGTTTTGACGGTGGTCCGGCCGCGGCGGGACTTAACCGTCGTTTCTCGCCTCTTGCTAGGAGGACTTTGGAGGCTCGGGCTTCAGCGTGATCCTAGGCCGGGGGCCCCGAGGTGGAGGCGGCTTACCACGGCTGGAAGAGCGCGATCTGGGGCGGCCGCTCGGTCTTCTCTGAGACGAAGGGGGCCGCGCTGGGCGCTGCGCGGAGCTCGTTGCTGGCTGGTCACGAGGACGGCGAGCAGCGGAGCTATTGCTAGCGCCGGGGCGTCGAGGCAGGAAAAGGTTCATGGCCTGCGTCGTTTTCTGCACTTCGGAGAAACGGTCGACGATCCCCTTGACCGCTGGTCCGAAAAGCCCAGACGGAGAGAGCGGGGCGTTTAGGAAGGCCGCGCGCTCTGTTTCTCGCATGTCCGCGAGCGTGAGCCAGAGGTGGCGCTCAGCTACCGTGAGGGAGGCCATAGAGCGTCCGAGGGCCTGTGCTGCGGTCTTGGTGGCGCGAAGGGAGAGTCGCAAATCCGTGATTAACTCAGCGTCACAGCATTTCTCGTCCATGTCGCGGAGGAGATTAGCTTGGAGGATTTGCAGCACGGCCATAGAGTGCAGAGCGGACGCAGCTTGACCGGAGGCAGCGAAAGCGCGGCCGATCAGCGATGACGTCACTCTGCAGGCCTTAGACGGGAGGGCAGCCTTTGAGCGCCAACCAGAAGGCGGGCAAAGGTGCGCTGCGACCGCCTCTTCCACCGGAGGGATAGCGTTGAGAAGTTCGCAAGAGTTCGGCGTCCTCACCCGCTCGAGAGCGTCCGGAGCCCCGGACTGAAGAGGATGCGGAAGACCAGTCCTCGCTGTCGGAAGCCATGATGGAGCAGCTGTCGGCCCGTTCTGCGGCCGCATCCGCCTCATCCCCGGAGGCGGCAACAGAAATGGCGGCCTGGGGTGGGGGCGGGGAAGGCGAGAGTGAAGCGGGCGGGAAAGGTTCCGGCGAGCTTCTCTCTGCGAGCTCCGGAGTCCGCTGCGAGCGGCGCTTCTTCTTGCGCGGCGTGGCAGGGACTGGAGGGATATCATCTTCGAACAGGACGAGTCGAGCCCGCAGGGTCGACATCGTCAGTTCTTCGCACTCTTGGCATCCGCCAGCGTGGAGTGCGGCGGCGGCGTGATCACGGCCCAGGCAGAGAGCGCAGATCACATGGCGGTCCCCGGAGCTGAGCTGCGCGTGACACGAGCCGCAGGTGGAACGAGACATTTGTATCAACGCTCGGCTCTTTTTGTGAAAAGTGTGACGCAGCGGCGACAACACTTTGAGCGTAAAAGGATATGGGGCTGCCGGATAGCAGAGCAGGCACGGAAGGCTGAGGGTGGCGCGATGCTGCCGGCTTCCTCAGGCGCTGTCCTCTGCTTGCTTGTCTGCGCGGTCACGGCGGCGGGTTCCAGATCCAGCGATGCGAAGGGCTTCGCTGAAGAAAAGAAAATCGAATATGCAGCCCGTGAGCCCTGCTTATATACACGTGGCCACGCCCCACCTGTAGGCAAATGAAGCCAGGTGGGCGCGAAGCGCCCTCATTGGTCGCCACGTCACGCGGGCTCACCGATAGGCTGCTGCAGTTGCCAGCAGAGCAGCCAATAGCACGCTGGAATAGCCTGCTATGGTCTGCCAGGCTGCCGCACTGCGTTGACAATGTTACAAAATTAAGGATAATTTTGGGTTTTTCAGAAATCTCGAAGAAAGAATACTTTCCCGTAGCGTAAGGAACTTACGCAATACGAGAGAACCTCTCGTAAGAGAACTACAAATGTCAATATCACAATTATGTCATGTGAGGCACAGGTTTTATAAAGTTCCAACAGGATTTTTATATATTTATTTTCACATTTCCATTTTAATAACAAATAAAACCACACTTGAACCACTCATAGCAAAAACAGGATTACCGCAATGCACAATCCTCATACTATCATACTTTGTTGTTGATGAGTATCATCCAGTTGTTTTATTATATGGCCATTTGGACAATACGGGCATTTCGTTAAGCCCTGTGAGTGAGAGGGATATCCACCCTCTTCCACAAGAGAGGGATTACTACACAGATGATTTGGGCCCGTATCCAGATCACTGTCATATATTGTCATATGTTGGGAAAACATTTGAAAATCAGCATCGACTATCTTTTTGTTCCCAAATCAAAGATTTGAGCTATTTTGTTTGTATCTGTGAGGTACGTTGTTCCAACCTGGCTGTCCTTGACCCTGGGTTTTACGATTTAATTAAATTAGTTGCATATCATCTCCTTGGAATTACAAGGTTCTATCTGACATTTTTGTCAAAATTTAGTTATTCACATATTCTTATTCTGTGACAACTTCTTTACATTGTGATGTTGTTTTTTAAGTTTTTTGGGACTTTTTATTTAGAAAATGAAAAGGTTCTTTCTACACCATCAAATGGAATGCAAAAAAACGTTAAAGCTCAATATCTCCAAACCTGTCAGAATGCAGATAGAACCTTATTAGATTAGATTCAACTTTATTGTCATTACACAAGTACAAGTACAAGGCAACGAAATGCAGTTTAGGTCTAACCAGAAGTGCAATAGCAGCAAGTGCAGGATATACAATGGATGCGTAAGTGCAGGACATGGATATGTACTGAATATGTATAAATATGTATAAATAGAGAGACGTTATTACTATAAACAGAACTGAATTTACAGGTGAATATGTACAGTGAATAAATATACAGATGGCTATTACTATAAACAGAATTTACAGGTGAATATGTACTATGAATACAATATACAGATGGCTATTACTATAAACAGAATTTTACAGATAGAGGTATACAATAATATGTTAGGCTAATATGAGGAATAGCAGTGGATTAGGGTAGTGCAATAAATTATGGACAGAGCTATCCGGAAAAAAAAGTGTAAAGTGCAGTGGAAAGTGGTTGCATATTACATTTAGAAGTACAGTGCAAAAATGCAAATGTAAACATTGGTACTATAAATACAGTCAGCAGTGCAAATGAGCATAATCCAGTTAAGATATGGCAGTGTAAGATGCATATGTAAACAGTTGTTACTGTGATAAACAGTCGGTAGTGCAAATAACAAAGTGAGGGAAGATGTGAGGTAGGAGAGTTATCAGTTTATGAGGGAAGTGGATCAACGGGGGTTTGAGTTCAATAAAGAGACAGCTCTGGGGAAAAAACTGTTCTTTAGTCTGCTGGTCCTGGTCCGGTGGATCCTGAAACGCCTGCCGGAGGGCAGGAGAGAAAACAGTCTGTGGGCTGGGTGAGAGGAGTCCTTGAGGATGCTGTGAGCTCGATGCAGACAGCGTTTCCTCTGGATGTGTTCGATGGCAGGCAGTGGAGTCCCTGTGATGCGCTGGGCAGTTTTCACCACCCGCTGCAGTGCCTTGCGCTCCGCAACAGAGCAGCTCCCATACCACACTGCCACACAGTTGGTCAGGATGCTTTCTATTGCGCAGTGGTAGAAGTTCACCAGGATAGCCGAGGAGAGCTGATTCTTCCTCAGTGTCCTCAGGAAGAAGAGGCGCTGGTGAGCCTTCTTGACCAGGCTGGAGGTGTTGGTCGTCCACGACATGTCCGCCGAGATGTGGATCCCCAGGAACTTGAAACTGGAGACACGTTCAACAGCCATTCCATTGATGTGGATGGTGTCGTGTGTGCCTCTTGACTCTTTCCTGAAGTCCACGATGAGCTCCTTCGTTTTGGTGGTGTTGAGGAGCAGGTTATTATCAGCGCACCATGTGGCCAGGTGCTGGATCTCTTCCCTGTAGGCAGTCTCATCGTTGTTGCTGATGAGACCAATCACCGTAGTGTCGTCCGCAAACTTGACGATGGAATTAGATCCATACACAGGCTTGCAGTCGGCGGTGAAGAGGGAGTAGAGAAACGGGCTTAGCACACAGCCCTGTGGTACACCAGTGTTGAGTGTGATGGATGTGGAGCAGGTGAATCCTGAACGAACATTCTGGGGTCTGTCAGTTAGGAAGTCCAAAATCCAGTTACACATTGAAGTGTTGATGCCCAGTTCTCCAAGTTTAGCTATTAACTTGGATGGGATGACAGTGTTGAATGCTGAGCTGAAGTCAACAAACAGCATGCGTGCATACGTGTTCTTATTGTCCAGGTGAGTGAGCACAGAGTGCAGTGCCATGGAAACGGCATCCTCTGTGCTCCTATTGCTGCGGTAGGCAAACTGGTGTGAGTCCAATGTGGATGGTATAGAGTCTTTTAGGTGTTCCAGGACCAGCCGCTCAAAGCACTTCATAACGATGGGTGTGAGTGCTACAGGGCGGTAGTCATTAGGGCACCTCGGGTTAGAGTGTTTCGGCACTGGCACAATGGAAGTGCGTTTAAAGCATGTCGGTACAGCTGCTTGGGCAAGAGACAGGTTGAAAATGTCTGTAAAAACCCCAGCGAGCTGCTCCGCACATGCCCTGAGCATATATAATTCCAAGGCATATATAATTCCAAGGTGGCGATATGCAAAATAACCATTAACCTGATCTGTGACTAAACGGCATAAACTCTGGTCCACACTGCAGCTTATTCTGGCCAAGAATCACCTTCTTAAACAGTATAGTAGGAGATACACTCTTAAAAAATAGTGTCCAAAATTGGGTTTTCGCAGTGATGCCATAGAAGAACCACACTGTAAAATCCAACAGTTGTTCTAACTAACATTTTTAGTTAACTTTACTTAATGTTTTAACTTAATAGTAAAAATCTAGTAATCTGTACTATTCACACACATATGCCTTAGTTACTCGGAAAAGCCAAGTTAAAGGGATAGTTCACCCAAAAATGAAAATTAGTCCATAATTTACTCACCCTCAAGTCATCCTGGGTGTATTTGACATTCTTCTTTCAGACGAATAAAATCGGAGTTATATTACAAAAGTCCAGGCTAATCCAAGCATTAGAATTAGAGTAATAGTGGCTCTGTTTTTGAAGTCCATAAAAAGTGCATCTGTCCGTCAAATAACATGCTCCACGCGGCTCCAGGTGTTAATAAAGGCCTTTTGAAGCGAATCGATGCGTTTGTGTAAGAAAAATATTCATATTTAAAACGTTATAAAGTAAACTTTCGACCGCCTTCCGTGGAAAAGTGTTGAATGTTGAAAGTGAAACTGAAAGTGAATGTTGAAAAAGATGCGTACGTGACGTCATGACGAGCCTACCTGGTCGCGTTAGTCTTTCGATCGGCAGAGTACCTTTCAACAATTTTTCCATAAATTGAACAGGGAAGGCAGTCGGCTGAAAGTTTACTTTATAAAGTTTTAAATATGGATATTTTTCTTACACAAACGCATCGATGCGCTTCAGAAGGCCTTTATTAACACCCCAGAGCCGCGTGTAGCACGCTATTTGATGGGCACTTTTTATGGACTTCAAAAAAAGAGCTACTATTACTGCTATTCTAATGCTTGTATTAGCCTGGACTTTTGTAATATAACTCAGATTTTATTCGTCTCAAAGAAGGATGTCATATACACCTAGGATGACTTGAGGGTGAGTAAATTATGGTCTAATTTTCATTTTTGGGTGAACTATCCCTTTAAGTTGAATTGTTTGGTTTGAGTACCATTTTGTCAAGCAAAAACTCTCCATTATGGTGATTAGTGTTTCCTTTGGTTGGTCACTTGGAACTTCATTTATATTACTATAATTATCTTCCTATTGATGCAGTGATGCAACAAAAAAAAATCACTGTTATTTGGTTTCAAAGGAAGGTGAGTAATAAATAGGTTGCTTTTAAAAGGTGACCTAACATCTAACTAAAGCCCTATTCGCACGGGATTAGTATTATCTGGGGACCTCTGGTGATTTGTAATAATTGCAGAGAATGTCTGTGATCTTAATCCCATGCGAATCGGCCATGTCTGTAATTTGTAGAGTAAAAATTCCCCCGCAAAGTACCTACCATATTTCGCCAAACACCGAGGTCCTGTGATAATATTAGTCCCGTGCGAACCGGGATTAGGCGGATTGTATATACATTTTGCAAGGTTTTTGTTTCCTGTGCACATTTTTATCTTTATCTTTCACAAACAATGGAGCTAGGCTGCATATAATGCGCACCGTTGTGAATTCCTGTGCGGCCGCGCGGATACTTTCACTTTAGAATGAGCACCAATTTGGGAGTAAATTGCTTGAATGGTGTGTTTAATATTATTCTTAATGAAAAACACAAAAACAGAACAGTACAATGACAATCTCGCTTAAATGGGCGCTTTTACATTTAGCTTTGAAACTGAATCTTCCGCTGTATATTGTTATTAGCTATAGGCCTATTGCTCAGTTCAATTTTTAATTGTAGCGTCTGTTCTCTAACTAAACTAAATTATTTGTATTACTATAAAACAATCAAAATGATATCGATACGACGATTTCATACAGCTATATCTATAACTAAAAAACATTAACAAGTCTTGACATCATATCCGGGAGATAAGTCTGTAAATACGAGTAAAATCACAGGCTTGATTATCCCGTGCGAATGCGCCACGCGAAATTCAGATGTGGGGGAGTAATTTCTAAATCACACGAGGTCCCCAGATAATACTAATCCCGTGCGAATAGGGCTTAAAGCCTTGTTTATACTCGCCGCGGCCGCAAGAGTGTGAGGGTGCGCGCGGCAAAAATGACGTCAACGCGGAGGGGGCGGTCTCGCGCGTTGGCTCCGCAAGACCCCATTTCGCCTGGCGGTGCGCAGCGCATTTTTTGTAACTCCGCGCGCACCTCCGCATCCGAAGACGTACGATCGATTTTGAGGCGACTTTGTCCGAGCTGGTGCGTCAGTACCGGCACATTTATGACCCTTCCATGAGGGATCATCGCGACAGCCAGATGGCACAGAATTCATGGAAAGTTTGCATTGATGGGCATCCATCCGTCCAACCATCCATTCTTTTTGTGAATAGGACTTTAGAATACATTTGCATTAAGCACCCAGTTTGCACTTGTCTTAAGTAACTGCTTACATTTTCAAAATAAGCCTACACTAACTGAAATAGAACCTTTGATAAAATAAGGCATGTTTTATAAAAACTAACTGTACAAAGAGGCATTTCATTTAGTACATTAGTTTACAAGACACTTTCTACAGCATTTATTGTGCTTGTTTAGTGTTAATTTTAGAATGTACAAACAAAATCAGAAATTAGTTGTCGTCTTCAGTTAATGCACTGTGAACTAATATAGTAAAAAAAAAAAAAAGTATTATAAAAAATTAAATTTATTTATTTATATATATATATATATATATATATATATATATATATATATATATATATATATATATATATATATATATATATATATATATATATATATATATATATATATATATATATATATATATATATATATATATATATATATATATATATATATATATATATATATATATAGTATTAAAAACCATCTGCAAAATTTGGGGGAATGTACTTGTACTACGATCAACGAAACTGTGGTCGAGCCCAACTTGTAACTGGAGGCAACACATTTTTGGTTACTGCCAGACGCAAGAACACGTAGTGTGACGGCCAGTCTCTCTTGTAAAGTTACGGGGCTCATGTGGGTTCATTTATGTTCCACGAACGGCTTGCGGGACGCCATGTTCACCTGTATTGTTGTTCCGGTAAACTACTTCTTCGCTCCTGCTTTCGACGGATTTAAGAACAATTACTCCAAGTCGCCCCCTGTTGTTTCACAGAATACTACAACGGCGCGCGCGTCGACTATAAACGCCTCGTCCGTTTGGGGGAGGAGCGGAGCTCGCGCTGCGGAGCCAGGCACGAGTATAACCGGAGCTTAAGGGTGCATCTCAATCAGCTCCCTAGTTCAGTAGTCAGGGCACTGATCAGGGAATCTGCCATTTTAAGGGCTGTCTCAATCGCAGAATCCTTCCAGTGCACCGAAACGTTCGCTCCCTAAAAAGTCCCACAATGCACCACAGAACCCAGGGTGCATCGATGCTCACTATGCTCCCTTAACGGAAGTTCTGAAGCACGAAACTTAAATCACATGAGCGAACTCGCTACACATAACGACGATAATGACACGCAATATATGTTTTTAAAAATAGAAACCATTATATGCTTCTTCTTCTGCTTCTTCTTCTGCTTCTTCTTCTTTAGCCTCTACCAAACAATAATAAAAGGTAATCAAAATAATACCTTTACTAAATAAACTCAAACAAAATAACATTTACAACACAATACCCCGTATCATGCCTAACATAATACAATCATATAACCAAACAGATGAAAAGAAAATATTCAAATCAAACAAAGGAATAACAGAATAAAATAAATCTAAAGATCCCCCCGAAATCAACACATGATGGTACAGTCCAACTTCCTCTGGAACAGCATAAGTTTGGAGGCTGAATGCCCGCCTCTTCCTTTGACTGCTGCCACATGGAATGTGAACAACCAAGCAGGCCTCCATGGACCAGAGTAATCGAGGACTCGGGTAAAGTTAAACAGCAAAGAGAAATATAAGAAGTGTGCACCCTTCAAGATTTTAATAAACTTTTAACTCATTTTCTTGTCCTTTGTGGTTCTTATAATACTGGGATTTAAATAAAGTAACAAACATATTAAATTAAACTCCCAAAATAACCAAATATGTGAGGTGGGCTACGCACCCGTCACACTAGCTAACATTTATAATTTATTTAAGGCTGAAATGTTGCACGTATATGTAACAAGCAAAGTATTTATCATAATGTACTTTATATAACATTACAAGTAATGTCAGAAAGATATCAGCTCTGCTGTTGTTCATAAATACCAGTAATGATGTTGTTCAATGTTGTTCGTTGTCATATCGCCAGAAATAGTCATCAGTGTACCAATGTGTTGGGAGCCAGCGTCCTTTACTGTCCTTACCAGTGCCCGAATTTGTGTACACGATATACTGATTCATGAGCTAGGGAACTGAATGAGACGCACCCTATATTATTAACTAGTTTATTTTTCATGTCGAATAAAGACCTTTTAAAATTTTATTGCCAACACTTATGTCATAAACACCTTGTTAAACTTTTCATTGGGTTGATATAATCCCTATATATTTGTGACAATATCTTGCAATTGTCCCACAGACTTCAACATTCATGCATGCAAAACACAACAATGGTAACAATTAGTGTTGTCACTATGCCAAAGTTATGACTTCGATTCAATACCAGACTAAAATACCTTGATACCAATACTGAATCGATACCACGGCAAAAAACCTGTAAAATGAAATATGGCTTCATATGGAAATAACAGGTTGGGATGACCAACATCTTATTTCATGATTCGAGTAATTTAATATATATATTTTTTTATTACTTTATTTATACATAAATATATACATACATACATATATACATATACATATATACAGCTCTGGGAAAAAATTAAGAGAACACTTAACATTGAGAAAAACACTTTTGCTGATATTGAGGTTTTCTGTTTTCTTTTGTTGTTTGATCAACATTAATCACACAGAATATTAGGTACGGCCCTTTAAGACCTGCATGGACCAAATTCTTTGGAACACATCCAATTTCTTACTCAACTCTTTATACGCTCACTAAAGACTTACCCGACTGCGTTTACCTGAATACTCGCCAGGACGTGCATTTTCACATATGTTTGACCATTCAAACCCAATAATCCGCGAAAGAGAACTGAATCGCGATCGCATGTTGTCTGAAAGGCCTGTGCAGGTCAGAGTCCGGAAGCGCGAGCATGTCACGTTTTTTCTCATGCATGCACGTTTCTGTTGCTCTCTTTGTCATGCGCTGTGCATATATTTAACTTTTCTACTTCCATTGTTTAGTGAATGGTGGAAGCAGAGCTCGGCACACACGTCATGACTCCTGCTGTCACAGATCCACGCAAATTATTGAAGTGCTGTCCTTCTTAAAGTACCGGTACTAATATAATACAAATAGCAGGTCATCGCGATACTTTTCTACGGTATATTTTTCTGTTGATATGAACAATCAGGTACTTTTAGCAATATAGCTGGTGTATTATGTATATTATGATGCTATAATGAACTACATGCCTTTCTCCACTGATGTTCTAAGTTGTTCAAAGTGTTTCTAAGGATACTGATTTTTAGAAGGCAGCTCTCTGACTCTGAGATGGCAAACGGGAACATGGTTTGTGTAACATTAGCAAAAGTGTAGGGGACTGTTACTTTTAAAAGCAATGCTTTACAATATTGCGTTACTCCCTAAAAAAAGTAACTCATTGCATTACTTAGTTACTTTTTACTTACTTAGTTACTTTAAAATTACTTTTGCGTTACTTTTTCTCACCTGGGTGGGCTGTTTGTTTTTTAATAACAACAAAATCTATTTTTGACAAATGTAAAGTCCCTTTCACAATAAAAGTGAAATGATTAAGCCTCAGGCTGAAAGAAATGCAAATTCACGCCTGTACAATAGAGAGGGCACAGTTAATTCTGGATTGAAGAAGAATAGGATGCAGGAGAATAAAGTTTAACACTTCAGCAATAATAAAAAAAGAAACATAAATGGGTCAAAATCACCATAACCACTTTTTACACTCACTGAAGTTAGCTGAGCAGCATGTGGGACATGCCAAAATCACATACATCCAATCAAAGAAAATGGTATAAAATGAGACGCACATTTCAAGAGACTTATCATTGTACTTGAATGTGATTAAATGTTTGGCCATTCATAATAAAACCTCCATAAGTTCATGATGACTGAGCGATTCTGATGAGGACACCAAAGGCACTTTATAGTGATATTGACCCAAATGAGATGTTTATAAAAGTTGTTTTTCCTTATTAGTATGGTTGAAGTGGATCATCAAATGTAAGCAGCAAAGACATTGGTTAATAAAGTGAGATTAAATACATAAAGTATATTTGTGTCAATTAATATACAGCTCTGGAAAAAATTAAGAGACCGTTAAGTGGTCTCTTAATTTTTTCCAGAGCTGTATTTATTTATTGCAGTTTGTGTAATATTCTGAGATTTCATTGAACTGTTTTTATTCATTTTTAGTAATACTGAATCTGTGAGATGAGTAAATGTCTGCTCACATTTATTCTAAAACTACAATAGCCATCATGTTCACACAGCACACACAACGGCTCTGCACGTATTCCTGATTTCTCTCAACATGGAGACAGGAGAGCTGTAGGTCAATACATGGAAAAACAAAGTAACGTGCGTTACTAGTTACTTGAAAAAAGTAATATGATTATGTAACTAAAGTTACTTGTAATGCGTTACCCCCACTGACACTGACTAGCAACACATTATTAGCTGTTTGATAACGTAGTCAAGCAAAAGGCTAACCATATTAATTACAGTCATGTGTTCGACGATGTAGTGAGTGATGCATAAAACACATGACTATTCTGATACATCGACATAAACAAGCCTGTATGAGTGAGTGGAGGCTGGGCTAATTTGCATATTCATGACTCCTCGTATACTAAATGGAGCAAGGGTGTGGAGTTACATTCAAGCTATACACATTTTTTTTCACAGACATTTTTTTTTTAAAATATGCCTTTTTAGTGCGCTAAGATGAGTTTTAAGGGATACGATTATTGACTACAGGGGGTTCTTCAGGGAACCTTAAGCCACTTTTCCACCATCGGGCCAAACTGTTCTCATTGCTTAACCATTCCATTCCGTGCCGATCCGGCCCAGCTGGTACGGATTCTCCACTGTGGAGCTGATAACAGAGCTCTTTGGAGCTCACTATAGAGTTCCTCGCGGTTCGCTAACTGTGCTGATAATTCCGGGCCATGCCGAAAGTGGATATATAACTGGAACCATTCCTTACCATTCTTCATAATTGTTCACCAATTAATGAACAATTATTTTGACTTTTTTTTGCCCTCATAAGGTTTTCGAGTAAGTTCCTGATAAGGTTTTTACTGTCAGTATTTTCTACTATTAAAAGTGGAATTTTTTTTTTTTTCTAATGAAAGTGCATTTCTTTGTGATTTTAAAATACTTGAAGGAAACGGTTCATTTTCAGCAGTTATTGTCTATGGGCCATATTTCTGTTTGTTGTACGTCAGATACAGATAAATTAACACTGTAGGCCTACATTACATTTATTTGAATGCATTAATGAGAGAGTGATTGTGTGTGTGAATTAGTCATACCGTCTCTATTCATTATGAAGCTGTGGTTTGTACTTCAAAGGTATTAAAATATATGCCTGTAACGGTTGAGTTTCTAAGCTACTTTAGTGACTTTACTTTAGTCACAGGACAGTGTTGACACTGCATTTCTGTTTGTCACAATATATCAGGCATTAGTTCAACATAATACACATCTGATGGTCTAAAATCGCTATAATGTTCAAACTGGCAGGCCTTTTAACACATACAAATGAAAAAGCTTTGTGAGGACGCAGGTGAAAGAGGTCTGCCTTCAGGGCGCGCGCACGTTGTCAGAGACGCAGCACGGCTCGGCTCTCTGTGTCACAGAAAAAAGCTGAGCACTGAACGGATACGTTTTCCGTATTGTTGTTTTTGAATAGTGCACAATCGCTTTAAGTGTTCAAGCCTTTAAACGCATTTACTTGACAAACTTTATGAGGACGAAAATGAAAGCGCGCCGTCTGTGTGTGTGTGGCAGCGTGTAGCCTATAAGAACTGCAATTAACTTACCTGTATAAAATGTGTAAAACATGCAGTTACTATAGTGATTCTGGGCATCTATAAATAAAGATAACTGCTCCTGCATCTCTCTGTGTGCCGGCAAACTGCACTTGATGTGACTGACGGGGCGGAGTCACGTGACTAAAACCGGAATAACTGACATGGGAAAAATACGTCGGTTAGAGGTTCTGAATTTCGTTCTCGATTATTTTTCGATTAATCGTACAGCCCTAGCTTATATGTGTGTGTGATTGTCTACTTGAATGGCACATATCACTGTTTTTGCACCATATTTCATGCTGCATTCCATTAAAACACAAAAACAGATTTAGCTGTCATATTTTTCCTCACAACCTCCAAGCCTTTTTTCATTTCCTCAAAGCAGCAGCTTATTTCAGTAATTGGTTAAGAGCTTGTAGTTTCAGTTAAAAAGTTAAAAGGCATAGAGCTTCACTCAACCGGCCCTGCATCCAAAACCTCTGTTCTTTTAGCAAACACGCTGTAGGGTAATATTTACACACGTCAATAGAAACACGTTTCGAGAGAGAAAATTAATCCCTGAATGGTATAGTATGTCTAGACTGTACTTTCATCTGTTCCACCTCATTCTCAAATGTACTGCTTGTAATCTTTTAATGTAAAAATATTATAGAAATTATTTAATTGAAATATTATATTATAATATATATATATATAATATTTTTTTGTTGAAAGAAGTCTCTAATGCTCACCAAGGCTGCATTTATTTGATCAACATATATTTTCATTAACATTCCTTGCAAAAAAAATATGGTTCAAATGGTTAAATATTATTTTAATGTCATATCATAGCTAAGAGGAACACAAACAACAAGGGGAGAAAGGAAGTCAAGGAGGAATACGTTAATAGTAAATTTTCCAAATGAGATAATTAATACACCTGCATATAAAAGACATACACACACATACAGCCTGTGTGCTGTTAGATAACTGTCGCAGGCAGTCTGTGTTAATTGGCTCCGTTAGCAACAGCATGAACTAGAGAGATGGGTTTGTAGGTTATTCATCCATCACGCGGCCTGGCAAGTTAGGGAGAGATCTATAGATGAGGCTTCATCAGCCCAGAGAGACTGATGGGGCAATATAACAAAGTGATGTGGAAAGTCAAGGCTGATTTGTAAGAGTGTATGACAGTGGTTCTCAACCTTTCCCTCTACTCTAAGACTCACGGCTGCATATCATTTCAACATACATATGACATCATCAGTGCAACCAACCAGGCTTAATTGTAGGCTGCTTTATGTCAGTGTAATATTATTATAAATTTGTAGATGGCACTTTAGTTAATTCACTAAAGTTCATTTAATTTAATTTAATTTAAATAAACTCTTTCTGACACAATAAAACATTTCCCTAAGACTGCAATAAACTACACAACTTTTTAAAATCTGAAGAGTTTTATATTCACTCAAGGTATTCACTTTAATGATGATAATAAAAATAAAATGCAATTATATAATTCATAATAATCAATCAACTAAAGAAAATACTATTTTTCTACAAACTACACTAAAAAAGTGGTTACCTGCAACTGTTACACCGTGTCCTAACTACACGCGACACGATAAGATTCTAGCAACAAGCAACTAGTCCACACCAGACGCGACTATGAGGTGCGACAAATCAATCAAAAACCACAGCAAATCAGAACAGCGGGTGGGCAAATGTACGGCACCAGAGATTAATCTCTACTGCACTCGCAAGGAAATGGATAAGTACATAATCAAATTCACAAATATTATACCGTTTAACATTACAAATACATACTGAGTTACTAAAATAATCTTTGTCACAGAATATACTTGTTTGTTCACAGTTTGAACGTTTAATTTCAAGATCTGAGGTGAATTATACATTGTTGCTTTTAGTATGACTACGTTACAAAGCTGGGAGCACTAAATGATATTCAAAGTCACATTACACGCTTTTAACATTAAATAAAGCACATAAACATTACCTGATGTTATGTTTTGTGTTGTTGTTCCAGCCGCGACGTCGCAGAAATAGAAACCGTTTCTAAAATAGAATCATCGTGTGTCGCCGACACGGCTGTTTAGGACAAGAATTCTAATTAACATGGAAAAGACCTTTTATCGCGTGTTGCGTCGTCGCGTCGCATGTAGTTAGGACACGCTGTTACCTTAAAGAGCTATATCTACATGATTTAACCCATACAAATATTTTTTTGTTGGTATAAATTAATATAGTAGGGGTGTAACGGTACACAAAACTGACGGTTTGGTACGTACCTCGGTTTTGAAGTCACGGTTCGGCACCGGTTCGGTACAGCAAGGGACAGAAAACTAAATACAAAATTGCCTTTTATTTATTTTTATTAAACAGTGGTTTACTGAACAAATTGTGCCTGTCCTTAAATGAATTCCATTATAACTAAAGGTTTCCTAAAGATAATGCTGTAAACTATAGGGAGCACTTACTTGCACATTAGTGCCGCTTGAACTGACGCGCCTATACAGTGATCTGTCATGTCGAAGCCTGCAGCACTCATGTTAAAAAACGAAACCTACGCACCTCAACCCCCCCCCCCCCCCAAAGGGGGGTTGGTCCCAGTATAGGTCATAACCCCCGCCCCTCCATGTATTCTAATGGACGCGAGACAAACTAAACAATCAAAATTACACTTCATATAATTTTTTCCCAAAGTTGGTTTCTGTCATTTTATCCTTCTTTTCTGGATTTTTGGGAGGAGATTGGAGCTTTAGCTTTAATTTCTACATTTCCATAACTAAATAATGAATTGTTCTGCATCTTTGAGAGTGTGGGCGGGCTTTTGATATCACGGCTCTACTTCCTGCTCTCTACTGCGCAGACTCCAGCCACAAATCTGAGCGCCATATTCGGAACTCCTGAGGCTTCACTTTTCTTCAGCGGAAGAGAATGAAGTCGCGTCGTCCATATTTTTTTTTTACAGTCTATGGTCACATCAAACGATAAATGACGTTTGACGCTCTTTAATGTGAAGTACGTTCCGCGCATTAAACAAGCCTACTGTTAACTGTTAAAGATTGCATTCGGTACACACATGCACCGTACCAGAAGTCCTGTACCGAAACGGTTCGGTACGAATACGTACCATTACACCCCTTGTATATAGGTTGGTTCAGGGATGTTAAATAATATATTTGGCTTGAGTAAAACTTTAGATGTTACCATCAGAGTAATTTTAGAGTACAAACACATTTTTAAAATGCAGCGAAAGGCTCTTTGGAACAAATCTATAGCAATTTAAGTTTAGCTATATTAAACTTTCTTCCATCTGACTGACTCTTTCAGCATCTTTTCTGCTCTCCAAAACATACTCGCACAGGTAATCTGATCCCCAGAAAATGACTAAATGCGTAATAGCTGAATCATGACTCTTTTTTATTTATTTATTTTTTAATCATAAGACACCCTTTTTTTTTTAAAGATGTGAATGGCATGCTACAGGTTGAGAACTGCTGGCGTATGACTCAAAACTCATTGCTTTCAATGCAGATAGAAGACCCACTGTATAATGTCAGTGTGATAAGACTCTGACTCATCACTTTACTTGCCTCACTGTGCTGTGGTTAAACTACAGAGTAATTACTGACACCATACTGTCAGACCAGAGTTACTGGTAGTACTCCAAAAATGGTGTGCTTTTTAAAGTACTTTTTTGCTTCTCTCCTCTCGACAGAAACCTTGAGAGACCTATATTCGGCAGATTTATTAGGCCAGTGAGAATACCATGTCAATATCAGATTACATATTGGCACATATTACATATTATCTCTGTCCTCCAGAGCCCTGTAGCTTCCTACCTGATTTACAGCTGTTGATTGGTTAACAGTCCACATCGCTGATTTACGGCCATTCCTATACCACACCCTGGAGATGGCACTGACTGCGCCAGCTGTCCTGCTATATTAGATATAAAGCCAAAGTACTCTAGCCTGCACATAAACCCACCAGAGAAGTGAGAAGACTTGTATGCAGTTGTTTTTCTTATCCAGGGTCTATTGGATGGATGGATGGATGGATGGATGGATGGATCGATGAATGCATGTATTCATGAATCCCATCCATCCATCCATCCTTCTATTATTTCAATCGTTTAATATTTCATGTCAGTACTTGATTTTACATAGTTTTATTTTTATAAATAAATTATAAATTAATCCATATTAAAGTTACAAAAGTTATTCAGTAGTGTTCAGTTAGATCAGCAAGAGATTATTTATTTTGTTCTTTGATTTAACAGTAATGACAATGACAGCAGCATGTGTATTAGGCTGCTGTCACTTTAAGACCTAATGCAGGATCCAATATACTGTTACACATGCATTTTCTTTCTCTACTGTTTACGTTCACTTAAGACATAACAGACTGTTTACAAGGATATGTTGACATAAGTTTGTGTGTATTTGTCCATATAAGCTCAAGAAGACGCAACAAGAGAACTCAATTCAGTATTCGTGTGAGAGGCGGCTTTTTGTGTGAGCGCTCTTTATGCGCCCAGGACAGAAAACAGTGTGCGAGTTCCGAATAAAGTTATCTTTCGCTTGAATGGGTTAAAGCCACATTAAAATATGCACACAGGAATCGATAAATAGAATCAAAATTAAAATGTTATAACAATAATCTGATCCCAGAATTGGAATTGATTTTCGATTCCCAACTGTAGATCTGAAAATTCAGCTTTTGTCCCCGTTATGATTGAATCACAGGACCGGATACCAGTTGCCTTGTCAAAAAACTCTTTATTGTAATATGTCTCAAGACACAGGAGAGAAACTTGTTGTTATCGTGCCAGCTGTATGTTTCTCTGAGGTTGTAGATTAACAGTGAGCATTATATACCACTGACTACAGGATTTGTAATTCCTTACAAGGTAAAGAAACATGTTGGTCTGTTTAAAATAGAATGTATACTTAATGCGTACATCAGTTGATAATATAAGCTACTGTTACATCATCGGAAACAGGTGCTTCATATACAGTAAGGTCCCTCAGACAGTCCATGACAGAACATGTACACACATTCTTGTATGACCAAAATTATCTCCCTGTGTCCTTCTCCATGCCATATGATAGTAATATGTCATGCAAACTTCAGCTCATGCAGTATATATAACTTTCTCATGCACTTAAACTTCACAAATACATTATAGATTTAATTATGCATATAAATAATATTAAAATAAAAAAATTCTGATCTACACCAACCCTAGTGACCAGTTATAGCACCTAAAATATACCAAAAATATACACATTTTAAACCATTCTTGATGTTGAAAGAAGTTAATGGCATGCATTGACTTCAACATTGCTTACTTGTAATATCAATTGCGTCTAATTCCATATACATTGTGCTCTTTTTTGTGTGATTTCTCTTTAAAAAAAAAAAAAGGAAACAAAAAAACGATTCTGTACTTCATGTTTGCAGTAGTCTTGCAGTGATCTCGCCTGGGGCTCAACAAATCCTGTGCTCTTACCACTGCCATACACTTGAAATCAATAACAGAGACGCTGGGCAAAAGTCATTGATTTCCAGTGGACTTGTTCTTCCATGATATATTTCTTATGAAACGTGTTTTTATGATAATGAATGTGTCGATGAATCAATTGATTTCTACTTACTCTTAAAGCAAAGTACTGTGATGGTAGCCTGGATGCCAGCCAAACGTATCCCCGCCCACAACATTTTAGGTCGGGAAGTTCGGTCAGGACTTGATCCGTTGTGGAGCAACTATGCTCGAACCAGAGCTGTTCGGACCAATCAAATTGTCAGGGCGGGCTTTATACGATGATGGATAGATGACCAACTGTAATGTAACCATCCACGTCACCAAAGAGCGCTTGGGTTCAATTCGTTCTAATCCGAAACGGAAAACTTGTTCGTATATGCATTCACCTTTACTATTTCTCTCAAAAATGATGATCGTGTTGGTAAGTACTCTGTGTATCCTTAAATTCTTTTTACAACACCGGCAAAGATCGTTTACACTCATCTTCTTCTACTTCTTCCAGTGTGCGTGCAGTTGAGTTCTGTTGACAACTATGTGTTGCTCAACATTTCACTTACTCCTTTGCTCTGGTTGGTTGTAGGTAGGGATGAAACGATTACCGGTTTCACGATAAACCACGATAAAATTTAGTGACGGTTAGTAATATAGTATAAAATTTTATTATCATTAAAACCGCGTGTGATTATCACGGTTGTGAAAACTCGCGGTAAATCCTGTGTAGTCAGCGTCAGTCAGGCGCAGCACCGCTGTTTTTTGAATGATAAGAAATGGCAGAAGGCAGTGACAGCACTTCTGGGGATTGTTCAGCCTCTAAAAGGACCAAATCTGAGGTGTGGTCATATTTTGGCTTTTACAAAAGAGGGAAACTTAATCTAAGATGGTCACCCTGTCTGCAGAACATGCCAGAAGAAAGTCACTGTAATAGGGGAAACACTTCAAAACTACGAACGGCAAGTGGACTTTGACCTCAATACCAAAACTACATCTGGGAAATAATAACGTGAAGCGAACGAACAAATTTAGTCAAGACTAACATTTAAGGGATAATAATCAGGGCTTGACATTAACAACCGCCATTTGCGGGTGTGACGTTATTTCGGCTGCACACTAGTCACTCTGGCTGTTGAACTTATAATAGTCTTCTCAAAAGCCATCTGTTATAATCGCGTTGCGCATTATAACCACTCACACGTGTTTCTATTGAGTTTATGAATGCAATGTCTCATAATCAGAGGCGTTCAGATTAGCCGGAGTTTCATTCAGAGCGCGCGCCGCTCTTACTCGCTGAAATCTACACTAAGCAGAGATAAACGTGCGATGTATGCAGGAGATTCATTCATCATATAGTGGTTGTACTGTTTTTGTTCTATTTCAGCAGCGAAAATGGTTTTAAAAACACAGCAGAAGCACAGCGCATCTGACATGACTGGCATAACGCTGGTGAATTTAGGGACCGTCTCTAAAGTTACATACAACATTGGTAACGTTACACGTTTCAAACTTCAGCATTTGAAGAGAATGACAGTCACAAAACTGACTGTAAAGTGATCATTTAGGTGTCAGGTATGATGCACACATTTTGATATTTAATAAAATAAACTGTCAAATCATATGGAAATATGGATATGCATTATTTCACTTGGATACTGTTTGGGCTCTAACACAAAATATGCTAGATTTAAATGCATCATTGCTGAACACTGTAAATATATTCTCAAGCAATATTCTCATCAGAGATAATATTAGAGATTATATTTACGACAAATTATTATTATTTATGTGTTATGCGTTGCTATTGACGACGGCCATTAAGGAAGGAAATCCCACAGAATCTAGCTTAAAAAAGTGCATAGAGCTGCTTGATTTATTTGTTGTTTGTTGATTTTCAAATATAAAACTTGTTGAAATGTTTTAAGTGTGTGCATCAGTTCTTTTTGAACACTTTCATCTCGTTTGAACAAAACCGTGATAATATTGATAACCGTGATAATTTGGGTCACTATAATCGTGATGTTAAATTTCCATACCGTTTCATCCCTAGTTGTAGGTCTATCCAATTGAGTGCAAAGGCATTTTCTTTCCTGGTTCGGTTGAAACATGCCTCATAATCACAGCCCAATGGAGCAAAATCAGACTCATATTCTGACTAGAATCTGAGTATTATGACGTCAGGCTACTGTGGTTTTACACTGGGAAGGTTTCATATGGTAGTACTTTGATAGATACCATGGTACTGAATGATAAACCATACTGAGCTCTTGATAAACCATACTGATAAGTAGGGTTGGGTACCGTTCACATTTTTCAATTTAATTAATAAAAACAACCATATTCTTTTTTCTTTTTTTTTCTTTCATTTCTATGAAAAGATTTCCCACAAATTATGTGCTGTGTATTTTCTGGTAATGAAAATGAAGACATAAGACATTAATTGAATTTATCTTTTAATATAATTAAACTTTTTTTGTCAAACAAAGTTCTGCACAACTGAGCTTTATAATTAAAACATTAAAACAGATTTTTTTAAATGTATTACTTAAAAAATAAAGTTTTGATTATTATAGACCCTTTTCACAGACTGTGATGACGTGTTTTAACGGTCATCAATATCGTAAATCCTGCAACGTTTTTTGTATTTTCATTTTTTAAAATATATATGTACATTTATAACACTAATACTTTGTATCTTATTACTTTTGCATCAAATTACAATAAACAAGTTACCGCTGCTGTGAGGGTGTTTAGTAATAGCGTCTATGGGAGTGATGGTAAAAATTTACATATTTCTCTCTTTTCACTGCCGTTAACAGTCTCACTCTATTTTTTCCCTCTTTTTGAAAGTTGTGTAATCACTACTGTGGCGTTTTTCTTTTGCTATGTGAGCAAATGGGCACACAAAAAAATATTTAATATATTCTCTCATTCACAGCTATAATATTTAACCCAACTATGACGTATTCCGCTCTGAGAAACCCGGAAATGTGAAAAGGGTCTATTATTACATTTGTGTTAGTATTATTAATTGAGACATATCTAAATTCTACTGTACAACAGTGATGTATTTGTCAAGATAAACCGGACTTTTATTTTGACGGGTTGCCGTTCCTTTGAGTTTCTTTGTTTATAATATGATGGTAGTTTTTCTCAAATGACACGGTAAAAGGCTCATAAAGTGACTCTCAGTGGCTCTGGAGATGACGTTTGTGCGTTCATGTCTTCATATGAGACGGCAGAGATGGAAACACGCGACCGTCAAAGTGATAGTGAGCGCGATAGTGTGTGTGTGTGTGTGTGTGTGTGGTAAACCGTGCTTCTACGGCATTCATTCGCACAGAGACACGCAGGATTCGTATTTAAATAGTCTTTTTGCGGTTTAATATTCACAGACAGTAGTCTATATCACCAGATGCGTTCTCAGGTACTCGAAATTTGGTACCGATTGATTTAATGTGAATCGGTACTCGGTAGTACCGACGTAATTCGGTCGGTGCCCTTAAAAGTACAGAGTTCGGTACCCAACCCTACTGATAAGCCATGGTTTTAAAGGGGTCATGAACCGGCTTTTTTGTTTTTTTATATTGTTGTCTGAGGTCAACTTAGGGCTGTACGATTAATCGAAAAATAACCGAAACCGACATTCAGAACCTCTAACCGACGTATTTTTCCCATGTCGGTTATTTCGGTTTTCACGTGACTCCGCCCCGTCAGTCACATCAAGTGCAGTTTGCAGGCAGACAGAGAGAGAGATGCAGGAGCAGTTATCTGTGTTTATAGATGCTCAGAATCACTAGAGTAACTGCATGTTTTACACAGTTTATATACAGGTCAGTTAATCGCCGTTCTTATAGCCTATGCGCGCTGCCACCGACACACACACACACACACACACACACACACACAGAGAGAGACGGCGCGCGCAAGCAACAAAGCCATATCTCTTTCACTTTCGTGCTCATAAAGTTTGTAAAGTAAATGCGTTTAAAGGCTTGCCAGTTTCAACATTTAAAACGATTGTGCACTATTCAAAAACAACAATACGTATCCGTTCAGTGCTCAGCTTCTTTCTGTGACACAGAGAGCCGAGCCGTGTTGCGTGACGTCTCTGACAACGCTTGCGCGCCCTGAAGGCAGACCTCTTTCACCTGCGTCCTCACAAATCTTTGTCATTTGTATGTGTTTTAAGCCCTGCCAGTTTGAACATTAAAGTGAGTTTAGACCATCAGATGTGTATTATGTTGAATTAATGCCTGATATATTGTGACAAACGAACACTCAGACAGAAGCCATAGACAATAACTGCTGAAAGAGAACCGTTTCCTTCAAGTGTTTTAAAATCACAAAGAAATGCACTTTTCATTAGAAAAAAAAAATTCCACCTTTAATAGTAGAGAATATTTACAGTACAAACCTTATCAGGAACTTACTCAAAAACTTACGAGGGCAAAAAAAAAGAAAAAAAAGGAAAAATATTCGTTCATTAATTAAAAAATTAATAAAGTGTTTTGAAAGCCTATGGGGAAAATGCAACCGAAATGAATCGCTCACAGGGCTCGCAAAATGCCTTTATCAAACAAACACAATGATTTATCTCTCATCCACCCGCGATTAATTGCGTTTTGTAGCCCGTCTGAAAAACACATAGCCCTGGCATGTTGTGCTTTGTGAGCCCTGGACATGGCCCATATATGTCCAAGTCTGATCCAGAATCACAATGAACCACCAACAACACAAAGGATTATCCAGCCTTTGACAGCGTGCTAAGGTATGTTCAGTTAGACATATACACATAATCAATACGATCTGTAACAATGCAATACTATCGCATATAAAAAAATTTTTTACTCACATTAGTGTGTTGCTTCATTCATTCATGTAATCTCATCCTATCTGCCAATCCAGTCTCTTGTTTACAAACTAATCCGTGGTTAAATGAAGGAACAGACGTTGTTCCTCAGATGTCTTCCTCCCCCTTAAGCTGGAGATTCATTAAAAATAAAGTTCATCCATGCATTCATAATATTGGAATCCGAATGAAGCTTATGCGGTATGTTTACTGCTTAGAAATTCAATGTGGTTTAGCTCTATGTAGGCCTATGCCATGTCAGTGGCTCAAGTCGGTGGGCGGGGCTACAGAATCAGGCGTTGTTCTTCTTCTGTTGAGGCAGTGTTTCACCACACTCTGACGTCATAGCCTGGGACATTCTAAGATTGAGCGTTTGTTGGGCCTGGTGTCAATAAAAGCTTTTCTTTGACTAACAAGGAAGTTTTCAGCTCTAAAACTTGCAGGATATTCTTATATTACCATGACCTTTTATATATCAAAAGCTCAAGGGAAAGTTGATTTCTCATTTCATAACCCCTTTAAATAATACATGTCTAAAAAACAATGTAATATCAAGTGCATAAATGCTTGTAATTGTACTATAAATGTAATGCTCTCGAAAGGGAAAAAGCACTTCATGCTCTCATATTTATTCTTGTATTTTCAATTGCATAAAATATCTGAATTGGCTTCGCAATTCACTCTTATAGCAGCAGCAAGAAAGCAATTTTCTAATAAAATGGTGCTTGCAGGTTTCACAGATACTTTTGACACCCCACGCTAATAGCATGTGAAGTTAAAGTGAAGGGCTAGTCTGAACGCAGAACAAGCAATGGAATAGAATGAATAATTCAACTCCATCCAACACGTTTCATGTTTTTTTTCCCTCCCTTTTATGACATCTCAGAAGGCGGAGGAGAAAGAGGATGAGGAGGAGGCGCTCGGGATATTGGAGTGGGATAATTATGGCGCAGCAATACAATTGTGGTGGCTAATGAAGGCGCTAAGCTGATGTACAGCACAGCAGGTTACTGTCACTCTATGGACTCTTCCTGTAGCAGAGGCCTGGAGTTATGAGGAGTTACGAGAGAAGCTGGATAGAGGGCATGAGAGAAACTTAAATCACTCTCAAGGCTGCTTGTGGCAATTTAACAATCTGCCCACATACTGTAGTAATTTTGCTGTGCTTGTTCGGGGCTATTGATATCTCATGGCTCATTAGCACAATGGATGTCAGTAAGTTTTTAACTATTTTTATTAGGCTCTTCTTACTAACACGCCTCTCTGGAATGCTTGGTTCTGATTGGTCAGTCATGGCATTCTGTGGTTAAATTGTACAATGGCCCTAAACTATATAATTGACTGTTGCCCCTGACAACCCGTCTGCTACATGGTGCTGGTTTCATGTCTTTCATTTTACAAGATAAAACCAACTCTTGTCAAAATGTTTCCAAGTCAATATTTCATTTATTAATTAGTCAATTACTTTAGTATAATATTAGAATATTGATTGTCTACAGGAAGTATAATATATAGGCTATAATTACAAATGCAAACTGTTCCAGGCTTGGTATTTGGACCCCGTATTATGTTATGCTTTATTTAAATGCATACAGTATGTCATATATGTAATTCATCACTTCAGTGAGCACAGAGGTGAATGTTAGTCCATTGACTTGGAAATGTGTATATATAAAAATGTTTTGCAATTTCTTAAATTATATTATTTTGTTTTTCCTTTCCAGTGTCAATAAATCTAACACACACACACACACACAGACAGCAAAACAAGACTAGAAATACAGACATTAACTGGAAAACAGATTAAAAACAAACTCTAAACAAGATGTATATACTGTATATCATTAATACTTATTACATACCAAAGCACCAATAAAAAATACGTTTTATATTTTTAGCTCAATATACAATGGTAAATGCAAGCCGTTGCCATAGTGCCAATATGCAAATCTTATCCACCAGAGTCTGTGGAAAGTAGCCTTTGAAACGTTTTGCATTTTCACACATTTTCAGTGCTCAAATAGCCATATGTCCAGTGTCAAAAGTCATCTAACCCCTAGAATCATGCCCATGGTTTCACTTGAGCCCTGTGCATCATTAATTCAGAGGTAAGCTGAGCCACCCTGGAGATATGTGAATGGCTGCTTCACTAGCAGTAATTAAAGTCTAGGATGGGCTGAGCAGCAGTCAATGCCCTCGGGCTTATTCTGTGTGACTCCCATTTCAGTCTCCCGCCCCCCTGCCTCCCTCGCACACACTTCCAGAAGCATTCTGATTTTGATTGTTGCATTTCCCGTACGCTGGAACGCGAGATACTCTGAGTGACTTCTCAAATTTGCCTGATTTTAAATGCTGCATCCGCAGTTAATAGTCACAACTATTTCTTCCATTAAACAGGAAATGGGACTTTTTGAAGAATGCCCTGGCTGGTCTCTTTAAACGGGATAGTTCATCCAAAAATGAAAATGTGATGTTTATCTGCTTACCCACAGGGCATCCAAGATATAGGGGACTTTGTTTCTTCAGTAGAACACAAATTAAGATTTTTAACTCCAACCGTTGCAGTCTGTCAGTCGTATAATGCATGTTGTAACATGCATCTATGAGAGTAAAAAAACACACACAAAAAAACGTGCACAGAGAAATCTATTGATGTCTTAAGACACGAAACAATCGGTAGAAACTGAACAGTATTTATATATATTATTTTACCTCAAATACACTATGTCCAACAGCCTTCAGCGCGCGATCACTTCCGATGAGTGAGGTCAAGGTACACGATATGGCGTAGAGATACGCGCGAGAGATCACTTCCGGCGCTTGCATAAACTATGCCATATCGTGTACAGACCTCACTTACCAGAAGTGATCACGCGCTGAAGGCTGTTGGACATAGTGGTGTATATGAGGTAAACAAATATATAAATACTGTTTGGTTTCTCACACAAAATGATCGTTTCGTGTCTTAAGACATCATTGTGTTGTGTTGAGCCACAGGGTTTAATATTTTGTCTGGATGGATTTTTACTCTCGTAGATGCATGTCACCATTCACATGCATTATACGACTGACAGACTGCAACGGTTGGAGTTAAAAATCTTCATTTGTGTTCTACTGAAGAAACAAAGTCACCTATATCTTGGATGCCCTGTGGGTAAGCAGATAAACATCACATTTTCATTTTTGGATGAACTATCCCTTTAATATAATGAATGATGACTGGGGATGTCAAGTTGTAAAATTAAACAAAAACACTAAACTAGTATCATAGAAGTGGCACAGTGACACACAGATCTTGTGATCTATTTAAAGGGTTCTGAAGCCATATTGTAGTTTTATGTGATGAACAGACTAAAATTAAAGGTTAGTTCACCCAAACATTTCTGTCATTAATTACTCACCCTCATGTTGTTCCAAACCTGTAAACCTGTAACCTTTACCAAATTAAGATATTTTTGAAGAAATCCGAAAGGTTTTTGAACCATCCATAGACAGCAACGTCATTGCAACTTTCAAGACCCAGAAAGGAAGTAAAGACATCATTAATATTGTCCATGTGAATACAGTGGTTCAACCATCTATTGTGTTTTTGAAAGCTGAAATCTTGGAAGCTGTATGAAAAAAAGTAAAAGGTAATTTTCTTTTGAGAGAGAACAATAAATTATCAAACAGATTGATCAAAAATTGTTACAAAAGATTTTGTATTTCACAAGTTCTTTTTTTTACTTTCTATTCATTAAAGAATCCTGAAATATTAATCTGTTTTTAACATTGATAAGAAATGTTTCTTGAGCACCAAATGATTTGTGGCAATTTAGCTTTGCCATCACATGAATAAATTACATTTTAAAATGGAAATATTCAAATATAAAACAGTTCTTTTGTAATAATATTTCACAATTACTCTTTTGCTGTTGATCAAATAAATGCAGCCTTGCTGAACATAAGAGACTTAGATAGAAAGGTAAATTATTTAAAAAAAACAGTAGATTATTCAAAAGTTCTCCTTTTGTGTTATTTTAATTTTTGGTGAACTATCCCTTCAAACATGGATAGATGCAAACATCTCTCTTTTGTTGCCTGTTCATTTTCCCCGTCCTGCTCACTTGAAACCGAATTTGAAGAAGCAAATGGCTTCAGAAATATGGCTATGCATGTTCATACTCTGAATATTTCAAAGGCTTCAATATATGTTCTCCAGAGACCCATTAAAGCAAAATCAAGGAACTTTAAAGGAATACATTAATTGCTGAGCTTGAGGAAATGCACAGTAAGATGTTGCGCTATCAAAGGCTTGTGTTTGGAAATATGCAGGTTAAAGGTGGATAAAACGTGGGGAAAATCTTGCAAACACTAACTAGTTTTGGCTGAAACTACATTTATCATCACTGGTATGGCTTGTATTGGACAGGCAGCTCTAAACGGTTCTTTCTGCATGTGGAAATTACCCCTATGTGGAAAACAAGCATGTTTGATGCTTTCCAAGTGAGAGCTTGGCTCATTATCCGTTTTCCCCTCCAAAGGCGGAAGATGGGCAGTTTTCTACCTCAGCTTTGATTGATCTGTGTCTGGCGCACTGATGTGCTTACATCGGAGATCCTGAAGTGAGGACATCATCTAAGCATTTTAAATTCCGTATGGCACTCCAGCACATCCACAGCCTCAGGAGGGGTGTCTGGTGCCAGTCATAAGATGATGTCATACTACGAGTCCCAAGCTCTAATGCTCTGCTTTGCCTTTCCCTACGGTTCCCCTCTGATCTCATCCTGCAGAGGAGTAGATACCCTTTCATTTTTAAACCAAATGTAATTCCAGGTAATTGCTTTAACATTCTGCCATTAAAAGCTAGAAATTATTATTATTATTTTTTTTTAGTTTGAAAGACTGTATTTAAATAAAGCATTCAAATTATGTTTTTGTAAATACTTGCTTACTCATTCTTAGGGTTGGGTACCGTTCACATTTTAACCGGTATCGGTACCTGAAATTCGGTACTTTAGTAATGTTTACATCAATAACTGTAAAGAAACCGTAAGTAGTTTATAGAGGTGTAATTGACATTATGCCAGAGCTGCCCTGGTCTCTGTCTGCCATTGTCTGTGATGTTTGTATACTGTAATATTTACTAGTAAATAGTAGGCTACTAGGTACTTAATTTAATTCATTTAATTATTTGTTGTTTTTAATTTCATTTCTATGAAAAGATTTCCCCCAATGTATGTGTTGTGTATTTTCTGGTAATCAAATGAAGACAAAAGACATTAATTTAATTGATCTTTTAATTTAATTAAATGTTTTTTTGCACAGCTTTATACACGGTGTGCAGAATTATTAGGCACATGGATTTTCTGATCATATTTTTTTTCCAGGTACATTTGACCAATTCCAAACCACAGTTATCCTAATAACTACTATTAATTTAGGATTTAATAATGTATAAGTGATATATAATTGTTCATGAAGGAAAATGAAAAACACCTTATATTCAGGTGTGCAGAATTATTAGGCATGTTTTCTTTTACAGATAAATTGAGCCAAAAAAGAGATTTAACTCAGACTGAAAAGTCAAAAATGATTAAATGCCCATGAGAAGGATGCAATACTAATGCAATACTAGACATTGCAGTTAAGGCATGACCATTGGACAGTGAAATGCTCGTTGGGTCAGCAGGGTCAGACAAAAACATGTGGTGGAGAAAAGACACCTGTTAACTGCAAAAGAATGAAGAATTTACATTTACATTTAGTCATTTAGCAGACACTTTTATCCAAAGCGACTTACAAATGAGAGCAATAGAAGCAGCTAGAACAGTTAAGGGCAACAGTATGCAAGTGCTGTAACAAGTCTGTTAATCTAGTACAGAACACACAGGACAGAATTTTTTTTATTTTTTTTTTATTTATTTTTTTATAAATAAATTAGACAGACAGAAAATGAATAGAATGATAAGTGCTATTCTTGATTGGTCAGGTGCTGCTGGAAGAGATGTGTCTTTAGGTGTTTTTTGAAAATGGCTACAGACTCGGCCGCACAAATTGAGATAGGCTTGTTTTTCTTAATGTTTTAATTCTTAATTCCTAATGTTTAAGAATTAAGTGTGAAACCATCAGGAACCCTTTAGTCTCCAGCGCCACCATTTTCCAGAGCTGCAACCTACCTGGAGTCTCCAGAAGTGCAAGGTGTCAGGATCTCAGAGACTTAAATTAGGTAAAGAATCCTAAAAAATGACCCCCATTAAATAAGAATTACAAGCTGAAGTGTTGTAAAATACATGAAGACAGATAGGTGGAGAGTGACTCTTGAAGGACCAGCACCACATCCTCTTGCACTACTGTTTGAAGAATTCATCTTCCAGAATCTGGCAGTACGTTTTGGGAGTTCATTTTTAGTCCAATACTGCAAAACGGACTTCAGGATGGACTAAAATGAACTCCCAAAAAGTACTGCCAGATTCTGGAAGATGAATTCAGGTGTCTTTTCTCCGCCACATGTTTTTGTCAGATCCTGCTGACCCAACGAGCATTTCACTGTCCAATGGCGATGCCTTAACTGCAATGTCTAGTATTGCATTAGTATTGCATCCTTCTCATGGGCATTTAATACATTTTGACTTTTCAGTTAAAATCTCTTTTTTGGCTCAATTTATCTGTAAAATAAAACATGCCTAATAATTCTGCACACCTGAATATAAGGTGTTTTTCATTTCCAGCCTTCATGAACAATTATATATCACTTATACATTATTAAATACTAAATTAATAGTAGTTATTAGGATTATTGTGGTTTGGAATTGGTCAAATGTGCCTGGAAAAAAAATATGATCAGAAAATCAACGTGCCTAATAATTATGCACACAGTGTATGGTTAAACTTAAAACATGAAGAAAAAATTTAATTTGTTACTTAAAAAATAAAGTTTTGATAATTTATTATTATTACATTAGTGTTAGTATTATTATTACACTGATACATATTTAAATTCTACTGTACAACAGTGATGTATTTGTCAAGTTAGCCAAACTTTTATTTTGACGGGTTGCTGTGAAGATCTTTGAGTTTCTGTGTGTTTATGAAATGACTAGGGATGCACCGGTTGACCGCCAAAAATCAGAACCGGCCGGTTTTCTTTGTATTTTTCTGCCGATTTTTCCACATACGCCTATATTGCAATCATTCGTGAACATGTCACTTGTGTGTTACAAACGGAAACTGGAGACCTGAGGGAAGAGACGAGATAGGCTGAGGGGAATGAAGAGCCGCTTTCCTACGCAAGCTTACCTCTCCGCGCGCTGCACAAGCGTAGATAGTGGGCGTTTGTTCAGCTCAGCTTCTCACGTGTTGGATCGGATGAGAACGAAACACTTGGGGTTACTTGACTGTAACCCTGTTCCCTGATAAAGCGGAACGAGATGCTGCATAAGCTTATGCAAATGGGAATGTCTTTGACATAACCAGCTGTGAAAATAGTGTGAAAACACGTCAATGAAATTGACCCGGAGGTATTTATAGCCTCGGCCGGTGACGTCATAGGCGCACCTGCTGCACGAGGCTATAAATAGATGAGCTTCCGCTGGAGCAAACCAGATCTTCTTTGTTTGAAGACCAGTCCTGAAGCATCATCAGCACGGCCTAGCAATGCAGCATCTCGTTCCGCTTTATCAGGGAACAGGGTTACAGTCAAGTAACCCCAAGTGTTCCCTTTCAAAAGCTACACTCAATGCTGCATAAGCTTATGCAAATGGGAACGAGAATACCCACGCCGCCGTGCTTGATGGTGCCTGGACCCCTTACGGTTGTGTAGGTGTGCACAAGAACGCAAGAAGCCTCAGGCATTAGCCTGTGATGTCGACTCAAGGACATGAGAGCCCAGAGTGGCATGAGCATCCAAGCTATAAAGTCTTAAGAATGTGTGCGGAGAGGACCAACCTGCCGCATCACAAACACTTTGTAAGGGAGCACCCCTTGCTAACGCAGTAGAAGAAGCGACTCCCCTGGTGGAGTGAGCCCTTAATCCTATAGGCGAAGCTTGATCGCGCACCTCATAGGCAAGAGCAGTAGCATCCCTGACCCAATGTGACATTGTTTGATGGTGGCAGAACCTCTGTTACGGCCCCCATGGCAAACAAACAGTTGCTCTGACTTACGCCACTGGCTAGTGCGGTGGACGTAGGCCTGAAGAGCATGGACTGGACACAGTCTATGAAGTTTCTCCTGATCCGGCGTTGTGAACGGCAGAGGGCAGAAGGTTTCAAGAGTGACAGGATGTACAGTCGACAAAGGAACCTTAGGCAGGTAGTCAGGGCGGGGATGCAAAATCACTTTCACCAAACCTGGGGCAAAGTCTAAGCAGGATGGCGATATTGACAGAGCCTGCATGTCCCCAATTCTTCAGAGAAGTTATAGCCATAAGAAAAACCATCTTTAGAGTCAGAAGTTCGTCATACGCTGATTCTAGAGGTTCAAAGGGGGTCTCAACCAGACCCTCGAGGGCTAAAACTAAGTCCCATGAAGGGATCTTGGCTCTTAATGGAGGCCACAACTGCCTGGCACAACAAAGTGAGCAGGCAGAAGATGCCTCCCAAGCGGCACCCCATCCACCAGGGCGTGGCAAGCCAAAAGAGCGGCCACATAAACCCTGAGAGTGGAGGGGCAAGCTAATGTTTCAAAGGGGGTCTCAACCAGACCCTCGAAGACTAAAGCTAAGTCCCATGAAGGGATCTTGGTTCTAACAGGTGGCCTCAACCGCCTACCCCACGAATGAAGCGAGCGAGTAGAGGACACCCGAGCGGCACCCCATCCACCAAGGCGTGGCAAGCCGAAAGAGCGGCCACATGAACCCTGAGAGTGGAGGGGCAGGTGCCTGATGACAACTTTTCTTGCAGAAAATCCAGAACTGAAGTTACCTGGCAGTTGACTGAATCTACATTGTGTCGTACACCACCTTTCAAAGACACCCCATTTATTAGCATAAACTTCCGAGTGGAGGAAGCTCTAGCACTTAGAATGGTCTCAATAACTGCAGGCGAAAGCCCCGTGTCCCTCAGTTGGTGCCCTTCAGGGGCCAAACATGAAGGTTCCACAGGTCGGGCCTGGAATGTAATATCGTGCCCTCTGCCTGAGACAGAAGGTCCCTCCTCGCCGGAATCGCCCAAGGCGAGCCGTTGAGGAGAGACACTATCTCCGAGAACCAAACCCTGCACGACCAACGCAGCGCTATTGATAAGAAGCAAGACCCTTGTTGGCGAACCCCGGCTAGAACTCCCAGGAGCAGAGCGACTGGAAGGAGGGCATACAGACACATTTTGGGCCATGTATGAACCATCACATCCAGACCCAGCGGGGCTGGGTGACAGAGAGAAGCAGGGACATTGCGCTGTCTGAGAAGAGGCGAAGAGGTCCACTCCCTGTGGTCAGCTCTGTACTGGTGATTATATACAAGATATTTAGCTGTACTGTCCACCCGCACTAGGACATGACAGCCCCTCAATTGGGGGAGAAAGTATTTCAGGGCCAGAAATACAGCCGTCAACTCGAGGCAGTTGATGTGCCAACTGAGTTGATGACCCTCCCATTCCCGTTGGGCTGGACGACCACTTAAGGCCGCATCCCAGCCCGTCAGGGAAGCGTCCGTCGTTAGCAACTTGCGACGACAAGGTACGCCTAGAGTGGGACCCGCCACTTTATTTGCCTGAGGATTGGCCCTAAGTCCTCTGGCTTTGAGCCACAACTGAAACGGTCTTATGTGCAACAACCCCAAAGGGAAACCCGTGGATGCTGATGCCATTAGACCTAACACTCTGGTGCTGATGATCAGTAAGATCTTGGTCTAGCCTGACTTTGCTCAGGGAATACTGAATGGTCTTGATTCAAGCGGGAAACCATTGTGCCCACCTTGTGACCAAAAACCGAACAAACCCTAGATAAGTCGTTCTCTGGGCAGGAGAAAGAACACTTTTCTTGGTGTTGAGTCTCAACCCTAGAGAAACTAGATGAGCCAACACACTGTGTTGAAGCACCATCTCATGTGATTGTGCTAATTTTAGCAATCGCCTTTGTAATTCAAAATTTGAATGCCCCGGAATCCCAATGGAGCCGGTAATACATCCATACATTTTGTTTATGTGCGGTTACAAGGCTAGCCAAATGGAAGACCCGAAATTGGTAAGCTTTTGCCCCCAAGAGCGAACCTCAGGAACTTCCTGTGTTGTGGCAGACTTTATATGCGAATACATGCGTCCTTCGGATCAATCGTGCCGAATCCAATCACAATGTTGAATATGCGACACGACCGCCTTCACTGTAACATCTTGACCTTGAGTACTTTAACTGCTTCACGGTTTAAGACTCGAAGATCTGAGATTAGACACCCCCCCACCCTACTGGGGACCAGGAAGTAACTGCTGTCACTTGTGACAGTACGAACGCCAACTCCGCCTTCACGGAAGTGGAGACCACGCCGTTCAAACAAGGAGGATGACAAATAAATTAGTTTACTAATTTTTACTGTGCTTAACACCCATGCAGAAACGCCTGGCAGAAGTTCACACGCTGCCTGAGACTCTGAGAGTGACAATTTTAACACTTCCTGTTGAGGGGATGTTAGACGTTCTATGTCCTGGATGATAGCAGGATTTAAACACTGAACGTCTAACATTTCACTGGAAACCACTGCCCCCCCGAATCACCAGAGGCGGCGGGGATGGAGTAGTTTTGAGGATAACGGGGTGGGGCGAGCAAATGTTTGACACGCCCTGTCCCGTGGGGGCAGACTGGGCACCAGACCACCGGACTTCTTATATTGACGAAGTCTGCCCTGGGAGGTTGTTGAGGATGACGAGCCGGTCTCCAGTCTTTACGAGGGAGAGCGCGACTCGCCACACTCTGCTTATTACCCCCTTAAATCTTGAAGGACTGAAGAGAGGTTTTGTGGCTGATAGCCCCTCCCCTTGAGTGCATTGAGGAAGAAACTGAGTGAACACTTCATGTTTTTTTTTCCACTCCTTTAAATCTGGCCACTACAGAGTTAACTGAGTCACCAAATGAACCACTCAAATCCTTCAGAAGGTCAGCCTGATATGCTTGCAAGACAGCCATAGTGTGCAGCGCAGCACCAGCCTGTCCCTTTATATTTATTATTCTTATATAAATCATATACAATATATATTCCATATAAAATAATATATTATATATATATATATATATATATTCCATATAAAATAATATACAATATATAATTCATATATATAAGCTTTGCCCATGACAGCCGACGTTTATTTTCTACATGGCTTTATGGGGAGGTATGTCTCTTTAATGAAAATGCAGACCCAGGCGAGAGATAGCTCGTGAGCGTTTCCCACCTGGGGTATTCTCACATATCCACGCGATTTCGCACCCATGATAGTCGAAAATGTCGACGTCAAGGGTACAAAAACACGTGCAGTAAATGTTTTTTTTTTTTTTTTTTTTGACAGAAACCTCAAGCTCACTGCGTTCGGGGATCTCTCATTCACGGTACCAGACAAACTGCCCTGGCCACCGCGCGAACAACCACCTCGATAAATTCCTCGTATGGATTCACTATCATGTGAGGAACGATCGCAGGCGGCTGCTCGAGGTCCGCGGACCCAGAGATTCATCATCATTCCCCGCGCGAGCCGAAGAAACGCCGGAGCGCGCTTCGGGATCACGCGGGGAAACATGCATTTGTTGAGCGAGCAAGCGAAAGGGACGGACCCGTCTCTTGCTCGTCAACAAACCCATTCGAGAGCTCCGAAAACTGGTGCGGACTGAAAGTAGCCCAGACGAGCATAAAGCATTCTAACTGTAAAGGCTTGCAATGCTCGCACTCGTCTGACTCAATGCAGAGACCGCATGCTCTTCCCCAAACACACACAGCAATAAACGTGTGCATCCAGTTCTGTTATTTGAAAGAGAACATGGATATACAGCGTTTTACTCTGCTGACTTGTTTCCAACTGATCAGATTTAACTAGAACTCTTTCCACATATGTTTCTTTGTAACAGAGATGAGAAAGAGAGAGAAATCTGCACACTGCCATGTTGAAAACTAACTCCTAACAAAGATCTCGAGTTGAGTCTTGAAAGAGAGAGAGAATTTTTTTTTTTTTTTTTTTTTTTTTTTTTTTTTTTCAGAGACTTTGTAACACACCATAACACAGAGTTGGTCTGAAAACAAAAAGACCTGGTTTGCTCCAGCGGAAGCTACTGGAGACCTGAGGGAAGAGACGAGATAGGCTGAGGGGAATGAAGAGACGCTTTCCTGCGCAAGCTTACCTCTCCGCGCCCTGCACAAGCGTAGATAGTGGCCGTTTGTTCAGCTCAGCTTCTCACGTGTTGGATCGGATGAGAACGAAACAGACTAACAAAGCCGAAATACTTCTTTTTGTAGCCTAAAGAAAAACATGCATGCACTTTTGAAATGAAATAGGCCTACTATCAGTTCTGTAGCCTACAGGATGATCATTTTTATTTTACCTTAAAATTACATTGACTTAATTTGATTTAAAAAGCACCTGCTGTAGCATCTTAGTTTTTTTCGTTGCACTAAACATTATTTGATTTAACATTTTGGAACAATTATATACTTTGGTTTTATTTAATTTCACTGGTAAATGCTTTTTTTCTTTACACTGAATTTAAAAACAAATGCTGGTTTACGTAACATCTTTGTTTGGATTGCAGAATATGCAGTTGTTGCCTTTAATGTCACCTTTCAGCCTTTTAATTTCCATTTCAATTTCCGGTTAATTTCAGATTGCGGACTTGTTTTCATTAGCCAAAAGCCAATTTAGCCTGTTAAATACCAAATAAACATCTTGTTCATGTATGCTTTCATTCTTTTATTGTGTAAAAAAATTAATTAAAATAAATCGGAAATCGGTATCGGAATCGGCCAGTTTTATTGAAAAGAATAGGTATCGGAATGTAAAATCATGATCGGTGCATCACTAAAAATGACTGTAGTTTTTGTCAAATGAAACGGTAAAATGCTCAAAGTGACTCTCAGTGGCTCTGGAGATGACTTTCGTGCGTTCATGTCCTCGTATGAGACGGCAGAGAT
The DNA here is from genome assembly GCF_949357685.1 of Gobio gobio. NCBI lineage: Eukaryota > Metazoa > Chordata > Actinopteri > Cypriniformes > Gobionidae > Gobio > Gobio gobio. The sequence continues at coordinate 11,859,427 of NC_137100.1, read as the reverse complement.
GGAAACATGCGACCGTCACTCGCGATTCTGAGTGTGTGTGGGAGGTAAACCACGCGTCTACAGCATTCATTCGCACAGAGACACGCAGGATTCGTATTTAAATAGTATTTTTTGCGGTTTAATATTCACAAACATTAGGCTATATCACCAGATGCGTTCTCAGGTACCGACATTTGGTACCGATTGATTTAATGTGAATCGGTACTCGGTAGTACCGACGTAATTCGGTCGGTCCCCTTAAAAGTACAGAGTTCGGTACCCAACCCTACTCATTCTCCGTGTTAGCTGGGCTGAGAAATTCACGTTGTGTCATACTGTATGATACTATGTCTACTCTTTAAACAGCATTACGGTAAAAATGGAACACTATGGCAACAGCTTTCTTACCTGTACATGACGACATTTTACTTCGGTGGAACTGATAAAACTGCAGTTTCTTCCTTTTTCCCCCTGCATTTGGCCTAAAATTTCGTTTGAAATGGAGGTTTTTCAGATTTTCTGTGGTGCTGTTCTTTCCGTATTTACGATTCTTTGCAGCCTTTAGCCACTGCCCACAACGCACTGGATCATTCACTGGCAACTTAGTAACTCACTCCTGCTAAATGTTTTTACTCTTTGAATTTTTGCACTTGGGAACAATAGAAGTCGACACCATTATGACTCAAATTTTGCTAGGAAGTATTTCCTACTAAAGCAAGACAGTATTTGACTCTAGTAAGCATATCCACTGCAGACTAGTGGGACTGATCTTGGATGGTAACATGCCCAGTGCATTATCGGTGTTGAATTTATCGCCTTTCTAGTGTAGGCTGCCACGTTTTATTGAAAGTAGTACCTTAAAAGTAGGCCTATACATTTTACCTTCTTTTTCCTTTTATTTAATTTTATTTTTTCTTTCTTTTGCTACCTTTAATTATTGTACATTTCATGTTTTAAATAGTTAATTTCTTTTTTTGGTCGTGTAGATTTAAAAAAAAAGAAAATACAAGTGCCACTCATGATCCTACGACTTTGTCAGAATGCTGCTGTTCAGTTGTTTGGGTGTTCTGTATGATTTCTAGGGTGTTGCTAAGTGGATGCTAGGGTGTTTTAGGTGATTGCTTACTGTACAGAATCCATGTTCTTGTCTCTATGATCCCTGCTTCAATGCTAGTCAATTTTCCCCCGCCTGTTTTATCGTCTGCCAATTGTAATTCTAAAGCCTGATTGCTAAGTAACAGCACACCACTCCTCAACAAGCTATGTGACTTGAGGTATTGTTCATGCCTATGACACAAACTATCCTGGATGAGTTACAATCCCAAGCTTAATATTTAAGCTGGGGTTTTTGAAAAATCCCCAAGTATGAGAAATAGTAGCAGTGAGACTTGTCTGAGATATGAAGGGGCAGCCTTTATTTGCAAGTAAAGTTTGACCTTTTAACTGGCCATCTTTGTTACCTTGACCTTTTCACGTGGAAGGGTATAAAACCAGCCGTACTATGTGCAGCTGAAGTTTTGCAAAAAGCACTCCATCACCAAAATAGGAGGAGCACTTGGTTCCATACTTTTGACCTTTTTTAGGCTGTTAACAACTTGCTGCCCAAGTACAAATTGAAATAATTTATGGTTTGTGACGCCTGACGGCCTTTGTCTACAACTTCAGCTTTCCTATCTGATTGGAAAAGATCCTCTTCTCATTTATCTTCCGTCTGCCATCTGCCAGACCTTTATAGACTGAGCACCTGATGCAGGACACTCAAGCATTTCCTTTAAGTCATATTGTGTCTGCTGCTAAATTAGGTGCTTCTAACACTTATTTAGAGATGACAAATATGCCCATTTTCTCTATCTCAGAAATCAATTGCGAGACTAAGCTTTGGTAATGATTTAAGCTTGGAGCTTCCATGTTCTTGAACTCCCGACTGATGTATCACTTTGTTTCATAGAAATGGGTCTGGCAGAGATACAGCCTTTCGTACTGCTGAGGGATAGTTAATTAGCTTCGGAAAGGTTCAAATTTGATGCCCAAACAGATATGTTGTGTATCACTGGAAGTCAGGAATCTATTTTGTTTTCAGATCACGTAACACTCACTGTAATTATGAGTTTCCAAGTTGTAAACCCCTTCATGTCTTTGTTGAACTCGTAATTACATGTTGGCAATTTAATGAAAGCCCCAACTTCCTCTCACTTGTTGTGGCATCATAAAAAATAACCAAAATGACAGTAGCCTCGACGGTTAAAGTAGGCAGGTGGCTCTACACATACTTGCATACAGTATGTCATTTTATTACAGGTGGTGTTACCTGGTGTGCTTTTTTGTTCGTAAACATTGTGGAAGAGTACATAGAGGTAAATAATAGTGGCTAAATATTTTGCTGCCACTAACTACAAAGCCACGTGTAGATTCATTTTGCTATTGCTTTTGTTATGAACGTTGCCATTGAAATCGTTAATGTCTGACATTAATAGCTCAGGGCACTTAGGCAAGGCAAGGCAAGTTTATTTGTATAGCACATTTCATACACAGTGGGAATTCAAAGTGCTTTACACTGAAATTAAATAAAAATATTAGTAAGTGAATTAAAACAGTTATAATAGGAATGAAAATAAATACAAAATAAAGATGAAAACCCCTATCTGTGGTGGAAGAAAATGGAGAGTCAGGTTTACTTTGGGACTTCCCCATATTGGCTGTCTGCTTCTGTGGTTTTTAACCGGCTCACAGCACGGCCTCCTCGCCCACGTGATATCTCAAATATCTCAAAATTTCAATCACGTTGCGTTTACCACAGAATCAGTCATCCACCTATGGTTTATCCACCCCACTTATTTATCGCTCCCGTCTCTCAACATCTTCCACCCAGATAGCCTTAACAAAATAAAAATATTGAAAGATAAAAATAAAGAGTATAATTAAAACTAAAAATAAAAACAGGGTTAAATTGAAACATATAAATTAAAATGCAAGCAGTTCGGACAAAGCACGTACAGTGGCACAGTGCTCATTCAGTAAATGCACAGCTGAACAGATGTGTTTTGAGTCTGGATTTGAAAGTGGCTACTGTTGGAGCACATCTGATCTGTTCAGGAAACTGATTCCAGCTACGGCTGGCATAATAGCTAAAAGCAGACTCTCTTTGCTTTGAGTGAACCCTTGGTATTTCTAACTGACTTGATCCTGAAGATCTGAGTGATCTGTTGGGTTTGTACTTTATCAGCATATCTGCAATGTATTGAGGTCCTCGGTCATTGAGTGATTTATATACAAGTAATAGCACTTTAAAAACGATCCTAAATGTAATTGGAAGCCAGTGTAAAGACCTGAGGACTGGTGTGATATTGTCATATTTTCTGGTTCTGCTCAGAATCCTGGCCGCAGCGTTCTGTATGAGCTGCAGCTGTCTAATGGTCTTTTTGGGAAGGTCGGTGAGGAGACCATTACAATAGTCCACCCTACTGGTGATAAAAGCATGAGTTTCTCTAAGTCTTGCCTGGAAACAAAGCATCTAATTCTTTCAATATTTTTCAGATGATAGTACACTGATTTAGTTATTGCTTTGACAGGACTACTGAAACTCCGGTCTGACTCCAAAATCACACCAAGATTCCTGACTTGATTTTTTGATTTCAGATCTTTGGCCTCAAGAAATGCGTTCACCTTGAGAATTTCATCTTTGTTTCCAAATGTAGTGATTTCAGTTTTGTCTTTGTTTTAGCCTCTTTTAATAACGAAACAAGGAAAACATAGCATCATTAGCTCTGTTAGTCAGCTGCCTTGCTGTCTACTGTCTATAAAGTCAGCTGAACCTGTCACTGATGTGGGAAGCTTTTTATAGGCTGGAGTAGCGAATTCATTCCAATGGAATTTAATGTTAGCATGTTGCTAATGATACTCACACAAAGATTAAGTAGTAAATATCTAATTAGACTGAACTATTTTATTTTATATTTTACATTTTCTACATTGAGATAATATATTTTTTTCAATAATAAATATACTTTCATTTTTAAAACCAATTAATGTTTCAAAACCTAGTGAGCGACTTTAGTGTCTACTATCTGAGGCAGCCTGCTCTCACTGTTTATATGTAGGTATTTGTACGAAAAATTAGCTGGTACTTTTTTGTATGTTTGTGTAGATGCTGAAACATACAATATGGATATACTGGCATCTGAAATGAATGCAGTATTACAGCTTATAGAAATGTAAAATATATACAAATGCTTAATATCATGTTATATTTTTACTGTTGTATAGATATATCCCTCAATCTTATACCCAGATAAAATCACTTTTAATCTGTCATTCACTTGTCCGAGTAAAAAATGTGCTTGTCCGGAATTATTATTTTTTTTTTTGTGTTGTAAATATAATTTATTCTGAAATTCTCACCAGTGTTCAATCAGCTTTGACATATTTAAATCTGCATAGGATATTTTTACCTTTTATAAAGGGCATTTTTTCCATAATCTTATTAAATATAGGCTATGCTTCAGCTTTTATTTTTTATTTTTTTATTTGATCTAGAAATTAAAGTAGAATAAGACATTATAGGGCTGTTCCAGACCAATCAAATTAAATAATTTACACTGAAAAATTACAACTGTATTAAATAATGTTATGAGATTGTTTTAAATATGTTGATTCATTCAAGAATGAGGCAGGCCTTGTCCCAAACAACACACTTCATGTGCACGTTCGGTCTTGTGGACTTACAATGGCCGCTGTGTGCGCGTGTCTGTTAAGTCCACGAGACCGCACAGTGTCCAGTTTGTCATTTTAGGTCTCAGAAGGGTGCTCATAAGCGCCCCCTTTGCAGTCGATATGCGCCCTCGATGCGCACTTCTGCCGAGCCCGCACTGGTGCGGGTTACGCAGCAGACTTCTTCCTGGCAGTCTAAGCGGCATTACGTCATGAAAGTGCGGACTCAGAGGAAGATCATGAGGGTTTAGGGTGCCATTTGGGATAGGGCCGCAGTCATTTATGAATAGGTAATTGAATCTTTGATTCAACCGTTTCATTCAAAACGCTGAATCATTCAGTAACCCACAGTTGCTGTGAGATGCGTTATGGTTCTGCTGTGATCTTTGTTTGGAACAATTTTTGCTGCTGAAATAGAACAACAACAGTCAATATTGCATCTCAAATGTAAGTGACTTAATGTTAATTAATTGTTTATGGAACTGTCATATGAAATCAGTGTCATTTTCAGTCGTGATGGTATTCAGGAAAACAGCACTCTTGGTTCTGTGATGTTGCTTTACTGTAGGCTATCATGTTATAAAAATATAAACTCCACACTTTGTAATTTTAACCGTGTATGTTAACTGAGTTTTTTTGAATGAGCGGCGCTCATTTGTTGTGATTTCTCCTCGAGAGGCTGCGCGAGCCTCAACAGCGCAACATTGTTACCATCAGTTTATTATTATACATGATATATTATTATCCACTATCGATTGCCACTTACACTAAACGAATGCAGAATCATTCTTTCATTTTGGTGATTCCCTAGTTATTTTTTTGGCGTTTTAATCAGGATACTTGTCTAGTCGGGCAAGTAAAATTCTTTCACTTGCCCCTTCAAAAAATCCACTTGTCCCGGACAAGCGTTAATGTCGAGTATTGGTACTCGAGTTGGTACTAAGTATTGGTTAAATTATTACATTTCAACATTTTAAAGTGTATCTTGTTTAAAATCCCCAAAGATTACATGAGCACATTTACAAGAAAATACAATTTCACGCTTTCTACTTCAAAAATCCATGTTTAATCAATGTGTTACTTGTTGATCCTTTGTAATTCTTTGTAAATAATTTCTACACCCAATTTTCAGTGCAAAATGCTACGTTTTCAAACCAATCTATTGTGCCTTATTGGTATGTTTCAGAATGGCATTGTTGACCCACAATTGGATCAATCAGCAGATTACAAGCTTAATAAACATCAAACCACCCTAGATTAACTCATAATCTGAGAGCCAAGTGGGATAAACAATTGGGATTGATGGCTTTACCTGTGACCGCAAGCGATATTAACTGACATCTGCAACATCATCAAATCGGAATGTGAATATACCTGTATTGATTTTGCATCATATATGTCACATGTGGCCCATAATATTTCTAACATTATGCCCTTCTCTCTCTCTCTTTCCTCTATGCTTTCCCTCCTGGCTAACCACCTATAAAGGTAAGTCAAATCTAATGATATCTTCCTTGTGTGATGTGTGGGAAGGGTAAAGATGTTAAGCTAAGGTCATCGGTTATATGTTTCACACGTTTATGGCGCTACTGTATTGCCGTCTTGAAAGTTTAGTGGCTCTCTGAGTGATTAGTGGAGTTTGGAGCTGATTGTTGAATGGAAATGAAGCAGACCAGATCTCAGGGCTGACCTTGGCACAGGCTTAGAAGCAAGTTTAAGGGAAATTTAGACACGCAGCCATCAGAGAGGAAATGCATCTTTAGAGCTGACCATCTGGAAAATTGTTCAAGCTTTGCTGGTTTATTACATTACCTTTCAGTTTGTGCAGCTGAGTAAAGAACATTAAAACACTTTCAAATCGCGCTCACATTTTTATGAAAGAGGGTTTTAGAGATGTGCTCTGCTTCTGTAAATGGTAAGTATATACTTTTATACTTCTTAAGTGAGTGTGATCCAGCATCTTTAGAGAAATTAGGTTTGATATGCTCAATAAAAGTGCAAATGTATGCAGCTTGAATACGTTTTTCAAAATCCTTTTGGTTTGATTAACACTAGCTGTGTTGTCAATGGATTCCAGCATACTACTGACTGCGAGCTATGCAGTATTGAAAACTAAGACCCACTTTTAGTAAGTGTCTATTACTATGTGACTAATATATAATAACCTTTCAAATAATCAATTGATACAATGTACTTAATGTGTAAATACATGTTTTTACATTGCACGTAGTTAAAAATACTTGCATATAAATAATATCAGTATTTACACCCTTAAACCTACACACACCACAAAACCTGTCCCTAACCTTACCTGTATCCTACCTTTTATAGCAGTACAATTGTTTTGCAATAAAACATGAACACATGGGTGAATTCCAATCGGAATTGAGCATCCCTATGCACTACACACTCTGAAGCAGATCATTTGATGTGGGGACACATTGGAATAGATCAAATTGGGATTAGATTTGACCTATTTTTGTAGATTTTTTTTTTACTGTATTGAATGAAAGTAGTGTATTTATATGTAATAATAATTTATCTTGCCTTATTTACCACCTTGGATTGCCCCTCCAATTAACTAATTTCCAATGCCTTTTCCATGAGTGATACATGCAATGCTGACTTAAGATGCGCACAAATTTTATGGGCAAAAAAACGTCATTGTCTATTGTCAATATTATAGCAATGCATGAAGCACTGCTCACACAGTAGTCACTTTCAAACCAATACGTTTTTTGTTGGTCAATTTGCAGTACCAACTCGAACCGTTGCAAAATCTGCATGGGTAAATGTTTCGGCTTCACGCAAAGTCCTCAAGCGCCTGAATTCCTATTGAAATACCTAGATTTTGCTCGTGATGTGACTGCACCTTTCTAATTTGGCTAAAGAAGTAAAAAAATGGAAATACAAAGACTAGAAGCCTACTTTTTACGCTGTTTTCAAAGTTGTAAATAAATCAATGATAAAGAATATCACTTTTATTCGCTTGACATTAGGTGTGTCGAAATTATTAGTTTCTATGATGCATCGCGATGCAGACGAGGACGATTCGGTATCGTTTCAGTAATAGATCATAACCGATTATAATGTACTGATTATTTTCTGACGTCATTTGTCGCGTAAGTGCTTTGTCGCGGTAGCATACAATGGCAGAGGGAGACGAGACACGAGTGCGACTAATTAAAATGCTCCAACTACTATAAAAGCCGACATCTGGGCACATTTCGGCTTTTATGAACAACCTGGTAATCACGACCTGGAGAACACACGCACTGTGTGTAAATCAAAGCTATCTGATTTATCAAAACAATTTCATTTACACTTGCGCACATAAATGTATCTCCGCAAAACGGATATAAATCCGATCTTCAATTCCCGCGCTATATGCAGATTAGGGATGCGCGGAATACCGGTACTGGGAAAATACCGGTATATATTTTATTTCAAACGATTTTGCTAATTTCGGTATATGCTGCTGTTCCGAAGTTCACCGCTAGATGGCAGTGCGCTACCCAAACTGACGCAAAACCGGCAAATGTGGCGCCACAGAGGAACAAAATGAATACAGCATTTGATTCTCACTCAACACGCCCAAAACTAATTAATAAAGAGAGGATTAGACATGAAATTTGGAATTACTTTGCTTATAAAACTGCTGAAGAACCATCAAACCTTGCCAGGTATCTGTCACTTGCCATTCCTGTCTTGTATAAGAGATCGACAGGTGAGTGCATCATTCAAACGATCTAATTAAGTTAGACATTTGTTTTCTTTTAAAACTCGTTAACACACATAAGGTTGTATTGTTTAAACATCATGAAATCTCCAGCGTTCGTTTCAATCAGTGATGTTTAGATTTCATAATATTTGCACGCATACTATTGCGATATTTACATTCGCGAAAGACATAACCAACTGTGTTTATGTGACTGCTCACTAAAGATGGACATTTTTGACATAATTTTGTGTGTATTTGACTAAGGAAAAACAACTTAATTTGGAATGCGCAAGCTCTTTAGGCTTCTGTGTTTGTTGTTGGTATGAGCACAAAGAAAACTCTCTCAAAGAGCTCCCATCCCATGTATTATGAAATTCTATAAAATCGCTTGCATGTTCAAATTGGCAAGGTTTAAAAAGACGTGGGCAAGTGATTTCCGTCAGCTCCCGAAACGACAGTGAAAGTGTTGAATCTGAGCGCGCAGATTGCTTTAGTGTAGGTATGATGTCTTTTAAAGCCAGAAGCAATTTGCTTATTTTGAGAGCTAGAGAAGGGAGCAGTATTGCTGAAATTACTTCTTACTAAATAGTTAACAAATGCCTGATTTTATGTGATTAATCTTTGTTGATTAATTTAATAATAAACATTTGCGGTATTTTCCCGCTTGATAAAACCCCAAACTTGCGAGAGTGAGTAAACTTATGCGCAATACCCGTGCCAAAATTCAGACCCTGTATGGTATCGATTTAATATCGGTACTTCGGTATTAGATTGTGGTACCGTACCGAAGCCAAAATGGTGGTATCGAGCCATCCCTAATGCAGATTTATTGGAGTTCACGTCACCGAAAACAACAGATATGAGCTGCATTTTATTGATCATCAGCTAATTTCACAATCAAAGACCGCAATAATAGAGAGCGCGGCAACAGCACTGGTAAGATAATTCGGTTTCTTTACTTTTAATGAATATGATTCTATGTTGAGCACCTACGACTTTACTTTCAGTAGTTTGTGCGTTGGCTTGATGAAGAGAGATACGCAGCTGTTTGTCTGCGGCGATGCGTGCTTCAGTAGCGCTGTCATATCTGGCTATGTCATATAGCCCATAACACGCTCTCACACAATTTTTTTTAGCATTCTTGTGAGGAGTAAAATTTACATATGTGATTTCAACAACCAGATGCATTTAGACTTTAGTTTTGACTGCAATGCGGCCCAGACCACCTCCTGAAGTGGCTTTGAGTATTTTCCTGTTGTCTTCAGTGCCCAGACTTGAGTTTTGTTTGATACATTCAAGAAGCGTGTTTTCTCTGAGCAGGTAAAATTAAAGGATCAAGTCCTTAACTGACTGACAAAATGGTATACATGAGGATGCAGTGCATCATCAAAGCATTGTGATGCATCGTGATATGGAATTGAACCGAATCGATGACATGATAATCGTAATCGAATCGAACCGAACCGAACCGAACCGTGAGACGAGTGTAGGTTCACACCCTTACTTGACATTCACTGTAAAAAATGACATCATCAATAAGTCATGACAGCATATGTTCTTAAATTACTTCAACTCATCCAAATAAGACAATTTTAACTTTATTTTTTTAAAGTTACAATACATGGGATTCAATAATTGTTTTTAAGCCTGTTTAATGTAATTTTAAGTTGAAATGACTTGCCCAGCCAAGTTGATTTTTCTTAACAAATTTAAGGCAGAAAGTTGTTTTTTTATAGTGTTTTTGTGGCCCTGCTTTGCCCTTTTACCTTTAAAACACTCATGCTTCAGAGCAGTGTTAAAGCTTTCCCACAAAGGTGCTAATGGATGTGTAATTTAAAATACATAAATATGTATAAAATTACCCACAAGCATTTTCTGTTATTTCAGTTCCATTCTTACTGCTATGAGTGCTGGGCTCTCACAGTTGGGTTGCATGGAGACTTGCCATAATTTTCATTATTCCAAGAGTGAATGTTCTTACATTGAGAGAGATTACCCGACCTAGAGGGGGAAATTCAAGGTTAAAGAGGATGCTTATAAAGATGAAGCTAGCTGCAATAAGGTTTGTATGCACTTTACAAATTACTAGGTTTTGGACACTGCTGGCTTTTATTGGAAGCAGGATTTTACTCTTAGAAATGAATTGCCTTATCTCAACTTTAGGGCAAAGAAAAGAAGAGACTACACAAGCACGCAGCAACACTTTAACTGCTGCTGAATATAAAGTATGACTATGAATGCAAGAAGTAAATATGAACACTGTTATAATATGCTCAAATTTGCATATTAGTGGATCTTATTCAGACCTACACACTCTCATGGCAATCTATTTTAAGTTTTGGCGATTTGGTGGCAAGTTCATATGAATTTGTATTATCTGCTGATGGTTTAGGGATGGACCTTCATGTTTACATATTTTTGGTAACACTTTATTTTACAGTGTCCTTGTTACATGTACTTACCACAGTAATAACAGTAAATTATGCATAATTACATGCAACTAACCCTCAACCAAACCCTAATCCTACCCTAACCCTATAGTAAGTACATGTAGTTAATTAATATTACTCAGTACTTAAAGGGCTTTTTGCAGGTTAGAGACTCAATGTATAGATGTCTAGGTTTCTTTAAAATATACCTGTAAATATGCTACTAAGGCTTTTGGAGTCGTTTTTGTGAGAACATTTTACTTCCGCATCTAAAAATGCCAAAACCGGAAGTGACGTAACGGGAGGGAGTGCGTTGAATTTCAAGGATAGGAAAACAATGGATTGCAATGACAGTTCGGACGCTGAGGAAATTATAAATGTGTATGAATACTCATATGGCAGACCGCAGCCATACAATTATGACACACAATTAGGGACAGGCCAGGATTAGACAGAACAACGATTAGAGGAGACAAATTGAGTTGTTGTGTGAGGAGAAACAGTGGAGAACAGCGGCAGGAGTCTAGGTGAGAGACCAGTGTTAGCTAATGATATATACATGCTAGCTAAAGATATGAACACTGTGCTCAGATTACAGTACTATACAGATTATTATCATGTATCAGGCAATAGCAAAGATGGTATTGGTCATCTAGGAGTATTGATACTTACCAATAACAGAAACTAATAATCTTTGACCACGTAAAAACAACGACAAAGAAGCATCGCGTGTGGATGTTTATTCATTTAATATCACCCTTTACATGAGTATTACAATGTAGAACTCCATCATATCGCCGGGATGATAATCCTCCGGTCAAAAGTGAACAATATAACGTTACACACTACCGCGTGTTTCCAAGCAGATGCAGAAGTGAAGTCCTGTCTCATCACCTGCACAAAACGCCACCATGCAGATTTTCTAACTTTTTTTTTTTTCTAAAACTTTTTTTTTTTAGGAAACCTGTGGACTCCATGTCCTGACAGGCTGGACACAATAATTTACCATGACAATGATAAATTGAAACAGAAAAACTACCGAAAATACACATACTCATACATACGTACTGAATACCAACCTATTCTGCACTGAGCCAACGCAGAGCTCGGCAAACGACTCCCTCTCGTGACGTAATATGACGCAATGTTGAAAAAAAAAAAACGTTTTTACAAACGGCCAACGAAACGGCCACTTTATCTATTAAATTTGTGCTCTTATTAAAACATTTTAAATCCTGCATTACCATTTCATATGGTTTTTTCTTACTAGGTTATATATTAACTTGGAATTTTTTTACCTGCAATATGCCCTTTAAATATATAATTACACAGTAACAATGACACCGTAAAATAAATACATCTTTTTTATTACTAAAAAGCATATATTTGCAAATTCATACAAAACCACCACCTGTTGTTTTCTCATGGGATCAGGTTGATCAGGCACAATGTAACCTATTGTATAGATTAATGTTCTAAATTCAGGGTTTCCCAACATTATTGTCAGACAAACCCCTTTGACCTAAAATTTTCACTTGAAATACCCTTAGAGATTTTAAGTTAATATGTCAATATTTTAACGGCTCTGTATTATTCATTTCAGTTTTTTTGTATTCACTTTTTTTTTCTTCATTTTAGTATTTTTAGACTGGAATCAAGACAAAATAATAAATAAGAAAGCATTTTTACAGTGTTCATAAAGTCACTACAGTTGCCTCACAAAACCTGGTTTGGAAAACCATGCTTTTTGATTTATTTCTACTTGCCCCAAAATTGTCTCCCAAGTGTCAGCATGAAAAAACATTGACAAGCCATTTTACCTTCATAAATTTGGCACATTTCCACATTAAACTGAATATTTGACTACAAGAAAAACTACTAAGAAAAATTACTAAGAAAAACATGTTTGCTTCAGAATAAAATGGCTAATAAATCGTCCACAATAAAAACCAGAAACGTATACATTAAAAAGGCTTGATTTTTGATACTGGCATTTTTTTATTTGATATTTTTTATATTGACTTTAAATAACAGTTCAGCAACAGCAACAAAAAAACGGCAGTATTCCCTTTTCTCTCATTCTCACTTTCAATTTCGGTCACTGTGCCGCTGCTTCTTGCTCACTATATCTACCGTGTGCTTTACTCTGAGATGTCAGAGATAGCTTCATCCTTGGAAATGAAATTTGTCTGTTGTAGTGCGTTTCTGGGTATGTCTTTTTTGAGTGGCAAGCACCCATGGCTACTCATTCAAATGGGAAGAGGAAAATAATTTAAAAATGATTCCCCAGATCTGAAAAACATTATCTACACAGACACACTCTGGCTTACTGAAAGCCCCAAGAGGTGATAGATGCAAGCATATCCTCCCTGTACAGCTCCCAGTTGTTTCTAAATGGCTACAGTAATTAATTCTCGCATTTATCAGTGAAACAACTAAGGACGGTTTAGATTTATATCTTAATTGCCCCAAATTATGCTTGCCTTACAGCAGATACTGAGCTAACCTAATGTAGGGATACCAGCATAGAGTATGTACTTAAAACTCTACCTCAAAGTGCACATTTAATACACCAATGCGAGTGATAACATATAGGGGCCTTATTGAAAATGTAATGCAGAGCTGTGGTGTGGTGCTCTTTGAAGTGATAATGATTTGAATAGATTCTTGCTAGCTAGAGAACTCCACAGTAGAGCAATTAAATCTGCCTTATGGAAACTGCAGACACAGGGAAAACGAATATGAGGGAAGGGCATGATTCCCAGATCTAGAGCTAAGAAACAACCTGTAATGTTTTACAGTGCTGGGAATTGAGTATGTAAAATAGCCATACTTCTAAATTACCTACATATTCCAGTACCTTAGCAGCCAGGGCCGGCCCGTGGCATAGGCGGAATAGGCAAATGCTAGGGGCGCCACTCATCCATAGGGGCGCCAAAATTGATAACTGATACTATTTTATTAATATTAATTCGAAATATTAACTTAACTAAGTCCCCCGCCTCTTCCCGGTCCGCCTCATCAATCTCCCCCGCCGAGCTACTTGAAGTGCGTCAGAAATATAACACGCGATCAGTTTAACGTTGGGAATGTGTTTGTGTCGCGTCGCCTCTCGCCACATCTAATGAAGACAGGATTGCTTTCATTTTTTAGGGTGCTCTGCTGCTCGCGCCAGGTGTAGACACGGTGAAAGTTTCCTGATAATTTATGATGGATGGCCGAATTGTAGTGTCAAAAAAGACAGAAGCCCTCTGATGCAGGGAAGATAAGGCATTCACTGCAAAAATGCTCTTCTTACTTAGTATTTTTGTCTTGTTTCTAGTCTAAATATCTAAAACTTCTTAAATTAAGATGCATTTACTAGATAAGTAAAATGACATAAGATATATTTTCTTGTTTTCTTGAAAATAAAATCAAAATTAAGTGAGTTTATGCTTAAAACAAGCTAAATTATCTTCCAATGGGGTGAGAAAAATAATTTAGTTTCTGATTGAAATCTTGTTTCTTGTTTCCGTCCCAAACAGAAATAAGATAATTTTTCACGCCCCATTTGGCAGATCATTTTGCTTGTTTTAAGGAAAAACACTTCATTTGAGTGTTTTTTCCCCCCAGAAAACAAGAAAAAATATCTAATGTCATTTTATTAGTAAATACATCTTGATTTAAGAATTTTTAGCTATTTGAACTGGAAACAAGAAAAAAAAAATACTAAACAAGAGCATTTTTTGCAGTGTAAAAACAGAGGTTAAGTGATGTAGGCTAATGCATGTACAGTTTATTTAATTGCATAGTAGTACAATACTAATGTTCGCTAATTAATTCCAGTTTTACCACACAGCCAGTGTGATTTTGTAAATAAAATCGCATGCAATATCACTTTTTTAATAGCCTAATGTTTTTACTCTACAGTTGTGCAGTTTTAAGGGGACATATGGCAATTTTAAAATGTATTTGCCAAAATTAGAAATGATATTTATATACAGGTTTATTTAAAATAGCAACATTTTATTTAAAATTCACATGAAATATCTACATTTCTCAGTTTAATTCATGGTGAAAACATGAATGTGCATAGTTTAGTGGAAGATTGCTGCCATCTACTGGAAAACAAACACTTTTGCTAGTTCTCAATGAATAGTTTGTGCATGAATGCTGGATGCTATTTGTGTTTAGGCTGTAATGTGGCATAGGTGCTAGTTTTGTATAGTTTAACTATCATCAGCCTTTTAAAAAACAAAATAATAATAATAATATCATGAACATAATGACGGGGTAGAATGGACTGGACATATAAAACAACAACAATGAAAATAAAAATAAAAACATCAATGCATTATAAAAATAAAACAGTAGTAATTCCACAACTTAGGCTGATAACATGTAGTGCTAAACCTTGATACACGGGGCACCAAGTAAAATCTTGCCTAGGGCAGCAAATTGGTCAGGGCCGGCCCTGTTAGCAGCTACTTTTGATGACAAGATGTGTAGCACAACAAAATGCTACAATGCTAAGCTATCCTCTTGTATGTAGCAATGAGAAGTTCAGATGGTTCATGCCTTCATGGTAATGAATCACTTCCAAAACGATCTACCAAATCTCTTTGAGATGTTTTATGTAGGTCTGTCTGGGGTCTTTTTGTAGTTTTTGCTGCCAAGCTCAATGTTTACATCTCTATATAGCATGATGATAACCATACATAAAAAAAAAACATAACAGAAACTCTTCCAAATTAGCATAGCAAAACATTAAACTATAAATACTGAAGCTATTATTTAATCTTGGAAAAAAAAAATAGAGATATCTTAATTTTAGCATGTACTCTCCATTTTTGGTATCATGGCAAAGCATGCTGGGAAATATAAATCACAGCCCAGTTTTAGTCAAATTTAAGTTTGTCTAAATAAAAGAAACAGACATTTTTGGGTGAACTAACCCTTTACCCAGTTAGTGATTCTTATTTAATGTGTTTAAATAGATTTGTCAAGAAATGACA
Organism: Gobio gobio; assembly: GCF_949357685.1. Lineage (NCBI taxonomy): Eukaryota > Metazoa > Chordata > Actinopteri > Cypriniformes > Gobionidae > Gobio > Gobio gobio. The sequence continues at coordinate 11,843,597 of NC_137100.1, read as the reverse complement.
GCCACGGTTAACATATTGTACATTGTAGATTGTTACCCATAATCATATAATTTGAAAAAGTTGTATATAAAAACTGCCTTATGTGCAATTTAAATGTATATACAAATCGTTTTTTATTTGTGTTGAGCATTCTATGTTTAAATAGCAATTGCTAACTGTTTTTGCTTTAGAGTAGCATAACTATAGTTAAACTACATTATAGAAGCTTTATTAATCCACCATTTAATAGTAGCGTCTTACATTTGCACTGGTAAAAGAACAGCCTCCTTATCTTTTTGTGAACTTGGTCATGGGTAAAATGATCGATGATCATTTTAAAATGATCGACCTTTGAATAGATAAGATACAATTTTAATTATTGGCTAATTTATAGTAAGTGATTATCTTATAATGGACCTGAGGCTGCTTTTCCTTATTACACTACCGTTATTTTAGTCGCTTATAAAAGATTTTTCTAGTTGAGGAGTCTTTGTATTTCTCTTTAATTAACTGTAAAGGTCTCCATTGAGACATGGATTAGGAGAATACTGGGGTGAACATGTACACTCTTACATGGGTGTAGAAACTATCTGAAAATTTGGGAGGTGGGGCATATTATAAACCTTATCAGCATGGCTCATGGATATAAATTTGGTGGCATTGTTTTTGCTGAAAATGTAACACACTTTCACATACAGTATATTCAGTCCGTTGCTGATGCAAACCAGTTGAAAGAGGCTTTAACTTGGTCTGAGGACTTGTGACGCATAACCAGGCATTTGACAAAATTATATTCAAGTACATAAAATCACTGTGATTTAATTTGCTTTTGCTTTCACAACTTGTTTGAGTGCTTTTAGCAGTTTTTTGCTATTAGATGGAACGCATGAAGTTTGAATCTTGCACCAGCAGTTTGTCGCTATGCACCAATCAATGATGACAATATTTGGTGACACCTTAGATTAGGGAACACAGATTCACTATTAACTAGAGTTTTTCCTCAATAAACTCCTGATTACTGCTTATTGATAGCAAGTAAGATAGTTGTTGGAGTTGTTAAGTTTTGGTATTGGGTAGGATTAAAGGATGTAGAATATGGTCATAAAAAATGGCATATAAATGTATATCCAAACAGTTGCTCGCCTGTCTAATAAAATAGGTTCTATATTAAAGCGTCTTTGGTGTTTCCATGGTTTCTATGGAAATCAAGGGAAGCACGGTTATGATGCCATTGACACAGGCCGTTACACTGGTTAAAATAGCTGATTTGTCTGGATTTAAACATTGTTGGAAACATTTGGGATAATGTACGTGCACAGGTCAACAAAATATATAACATTGTTCTAGTGTTTTTTGAATATTTGAATCTTAAAATCGTACATATTGTGCCTTTTGGATTTGTTGAAACCAACGCAGGGAACTTTTTCCGAGCTGCTCCTTGTGTTATAGTTCATCCCATACTTGCTGTTGTCTATCTGCCCTTGAAAACATCTCCTCACCTGCAGAAGCCAAAACTGAAGGAGGAATAAAAGGTAAAAAGGTCAGGTGAATCAGGTCAGTGAAATTCCTAAATAAAATACAACCAAATTCCCCTGGAAAATTCCCATGTTCAGCCGGATTCAGTCTCAGGAATTCTTACCTATATAATATATCTAGTATGAGAGACAGACCAAAATCCCTTATTGTATCATTAAATAAAAAATACAATATACTCTACCAGTCAAAAATTTTTTTTTTTTTTTTATATATACAAAAGTATCTTATGCTCACCAATGCTGCATTTATTTGGTGAAAAATACAGTAATTAAAGTAATATTGTGAGAAATTATTTGAATATATTTTAAAATCTAATGTATTCCTGTGATGGCAAAGTTGAATTTTCAGCATCATTACTCCAGTATTAAGTGTCACATGATCCTTCAGAAATATGCTGATTTAGTACTCAAGAAACATTTCTTACTATTATGTATTGTTGAAAATAGTTTTTGAAGCTTAATATTTTCAAAGGAAACTGTGATACACCACTACCATTCAAAAGTTAAAGGTATTAATTAAAGAAATGTATACTTTGGTTACACTTTAGAAAAGGGTCCAATTCTCACTATTAAATGCAACTTTTGCCTCAAACTCCTAATTACTGCTTATTAATAGTTAGTAAGGAAGTTGGTAAGTCTAGGTATTGGGTTAAGGGATATGGAATATGGTCATGCAAAATAAGGCATTAATATGTGCTTTATAAGTGCTAATAAACAGCAATATCCTAGTAATATGCATGCTAGTTAACTCTTTCCCCGCCATTAACGGAATTTTCCGGCTTTCCGTGTTTTCACTGTTATATGGTAGGGGGCGCTATGACGCATCTTCTGAAAGAGTACTGAATCTCCTGATCAAAACACATGTGAAGAAGATTCAGAAAAAAGCGATATCATATGTAATTATATGCATATGTAAAATAACGTGATCATCAACATTAAACAGCATATAAATCAAAACTGTCTAATGTTACTGAATGAAATGTCAACCCAGGACGAGCTACGGGACTGTGAAGCATTAGGGGTGTTGATGGACTCGATCTACTCCATCTATGTTTTCATCAGCATTCTAAATCCGATCCATACATAGTCTTTGACAACAATGTGATTTACTTAGCTTTTTGCTCAAAATGTTGCTTTTTTGTGAAACATTGATGATATATTGCATGTTCAGATATTCATACAACCAAATATTCTGGGGACCTGGACATTTTTGTGAAAATTATCAAAAAAACTGCCAACGGCACTGGCTGGCAATTAAAAAAAAAAAAAAAAACACTGGCGGGGAAAGAGTTAATAGTGAGAATTGGACCCTAAACTAAAGTGTTACCAATACTCATTAAGGACTCATTAAATCGATCAAAGGTTACAGTAAAGACAGTTGATTCAGCTTTTCCATTGCAGAAATAAATGATGTTTTAAATATTTTAAAATAGAGAACAATACTTAAATTGATATTTCACAATATTACAGCTTTAAAATAAATGCAACCTTGGTGAGAGACTTCTTTTGAAAAATATTCAAAAATCTTGATTCAAACTTTTATAGCATTTTAGACTTATTTAATGCATTATTATATTGGCTTTAAATGTACATGTGACAAATTTATTGCAATTTATTACATGAGGAACTAGTTTGGCCATGTCCATAAACCTTAAAAAAAGAAGAAAACGGGACCCTCCCCAAGACTGGTAGACACTCGTTACAATAACAGTGCAGTGCAGACAGAAGCAGAAGCCGAATTCTCTAAAGTGCAGATTGTGGCGACGGGCCATCAATAATCTTGGCAGGACGCATTTAGGCCGGACGTTGAATATCCCTGCTGTAGCATGTAGGCGCCCTTAAAGTCATTGTTGTGTGTGGCCATTATAATAGTTGTTTCACCTCTGCACTCTCTCTCTCTCTCTCTCTCTCTCTTCCCTCCTCTACCTCCCACACAGTCTCACAGTCTCTTGTGCTCTGGAACTGACGACCTGAAGCTTTTCTTGTGGGAGGATTTCAGTTGTCAGTTTTTTCAGGCTTATAAAGGGAAATAACATTTAACCTCTAACAGTTTCTGTGTTTTTGGAGAAGGTGTCCTTTCCAGAACATGTCGGAAAGCTTTGGGAGCCTACATCATCTATTTTTTTGTGCGTGTGAGACTGCGTGCTTGTGTGGTCCTGTATTCACTACGTTATGGGGACCAAATGTGGATCAAATAAACTATGTTAGGTCCACAGAAGTGTAATACCAATACATTTTGACCTTGTGGGGACATTTTTTGGTCCCCATGAAGAAACAAGCTTATAAATTATGCAGAATGATCTTTTATGAACATCTAAAATAGCAGAAAGTTTTCTGTGATGGGCAGGTTTAGGGTGAGGGATACCATATACCGTTTGTACAGTATAAAAAACACTAAGCCTATGGAAAGTCCCCATAAAACAGTTTTACAGTTACTCACAATACAATTAGTATTCCTACTGTACTTTCACAAGGTTTAGCTTCAGTATATGCCGTGTATCCATGGATACCTGCTTAGGCAATAATCCAATTAGCTTCAAACATAATTGTAATGTCACCATTCAATAATGGCTGCACGCTAGCAGAGTTTCTTGCTTTCATTTTGCAGGGTTATTTTCACCTTTATGTTGGGAATGTGTCTCTAAAACAGGGTTGGAAGCCTTGGTGAGATTAAAACAGGGGCATGATGGGACTGAAATGCATTTCTTATATAGAAATGCCCTTGTTCAGGATTAATCTTCCAGCTTGCAGAGCTCTTTTTGCAATCATGTTCTCCTTTAAATATTACATTGAATGGTTAGCAGAGAACATGTTGTTAAAAATGCTTTATGTAATTGACAATACTCTGTGTAGGTGATGTGAGGTGAGAGCTGTTGTAGGATTTGGATTATGTATGTGATAATACATGACAAGGCTATGGGTTTGTTATTGTGTTTTTTTTTTAATGATCATCGTGATGTTTTCAGACAGCAATGTAAACAGACATTTAGCCAGTTGCTCAATTTTTTATATATATATATATATATATATATATATATATATATATATATATATATATATATATATATATATATATATATATATATATATATATATATATATATATATATATATATATATATATATATATATATATAAAAGTTTATAATATATATATATATATAATATATATATATATATATATATATATATATATATATATATATATATATATATATATATATATATATATATATATATATATATATATATATATATATATATATATATATATATATATATATATATATATATATATATATATATTAGGGCTGTCAAAAGATTAATCGCGATTAATCGCATCCAAAATAAAAGTTTGTGTTTACATAATATATGTGTGTGTACTCTGTTAATTATTATTTATATATATACACACACATTTATGTATATATTTAAGAAATATTTGCATGTATATACTGTATATACATTTATATAATCTATAATATATATAAATATAAATGTTATTATATTTTTTTCTTAAATATATACATGCTAGTCTGTGTATTTATATATAAATAATAATTAACCGAGTACACACACATATATTATGTAAACACAAACTTTTATTTTGGATGCTATTAATCGCGATTAATCTTTTGACAGCACTTTAATTTAAATTAATTTAATATAATATGATGTCAAAAAATAAGCAACAATATTTATTTATAACTATTTGTTTTCATTTATATGAACACTGTTACTTATTGTATTATTTAGATACTATTAGTAATTATTAATATATTACTTTATATTTTTTGTTAGTCATTTTGCTATATGTGCTTTTTTTCCTTTGTATTAGTTTTGTTTTTATTCAGTATATTTCTGTTTATTTTAGTTTTTGTAAATGTAGTACTTGGTGTCTATATAAATGTTGCCTTGGCAACTACTGAAATAAAAGCTCATTTCCAATGAATGAAAACTATTTTAATAGTTTGTTTTAATTAACAATAACATCACTGATGGATCACTTTTCTGAGTGATGACACAAACTAATTTTGACTAAATTTTCTTTGAATTGATTCACAGATACGATTCAAATCACCAACATTTCTGCTACTGAAGTTTAAATCGAAGACCTTCTCTGTCTCAACACTCTAGTTTTGAGAGAAGAAGGGATCACGAAAGTAGTCTCTCTTTTCAAAAGCGCATTAAAAGCATTGCAATATTTATGTTGCTTTATTATTTATGTTCAGCAAAATCATTGCGAATGTGCTGCGAATATTCAATACATCACCCAACCATACACCGTTTCTCCTTTACCTATTTAAATATATCAAATGAAAGATAGTTTGTGGCGTTTTGCCACCCCTGCCACTGACAGCCGTGCCCTGCGCTGAAGTCACACCAGACATAATGCATTCTTTTCAGCCCATTGATCCATGCCAAAATGAAACCATTACTCTTTCATTGATTTCCATTCTATCTCTACTGCTGCTCTTTCCCAGGTCTTTCTTAATTAATTGCAGTGTTCTCTCTCTCTCTCTTTATGAACATGGCTGTATAGATTGTGTCCCCACCGATGAGAAAGAGAAACTTGGTTCCACTTATTTTAAGTGATGCTGCCTTAAACATTAATTGCAGTGGGCCTGGAGTAAGCAAAGCAAATGCACCACAGGAGATTTGAAATATTCATCTCTGCTATGGAAGATGGGCCTTAATGAAGGGGTTGTTTTTATTCGCCCACAAGGCATTGCAGGAGCTGCATTATTTTCCTTGGGGTACTTCATGCACCAGTCATAAAAAGATTCTCTATCAGAGTATGTGATCTTGTGACGGGGTCATGACAGGAATACACTAACTAGAGCGCTTGGCCATATTTGTTTGATTGACAGTTGTTATCCCTAATAGATAGCTGAGCACAATAGGATATGATGTACATGAGCTTGACTAAATTTAGCCTGACTTAATGGTGGCTTAAACCTTTGCTGCCACTCTGTCCACACTGACACAGCTAATGATCTCATGCCATTAGTGGAGCATGAGGGCAACTCTCAGGCCATCGCTAACTCTTTAGCTGATGACAAGGAATGACTAACTGAGCTTTTACAGCAAATGTCAGCTTGTCTCATATGAGATCTCCATAAAATAAAGAAAAGAAAATAATAAAACCATATTTTCTTGGTAACTCTAAAACTAGGGGATAGTTCATCCAAAAATGAAAACTCTGCTATCATTTACTCCAGTTCCAAACCTTTCTTTCTACTGTGGAAAATAAGAGAAGATATGTTGAGAAACGTCTGTAAACAGGACAGGCCAGTGACGGGACATGCTGAAGACGGACGCAAAGAAGGCCCTGTTTTCAGCTGGCATTAAAGTGCCCCTATTATACGATTTTAAAGGCTCCTAAATTTGTTTTGGAAGTCTCCTACAACAGGTTTAAATGCATAAAAAAAAACTCTTTAATTTTCTAATAATATACATTGCACATCACAACACTTGAGAGGGCGTTCATGTCCAATTTTTAACTAGGAAAATTACGATGGCATGTGAAGGTAGCATTAATCCCTCCTTTCTGTGAGCTACTCTGCTCTGATTGGTCGGATGGCCCAATCTGTTGTGATTGGTCTACCGTTTACAGCGCGGAAACAAATGCCCATTACTATAAACTTCATCTCCGTGCGGAGGCTTCCTAAAGCTCAGAGATTGTACACTGTAAAGACAGTAACGATTGCGTTGATTTTGCCATATCAATCCGGGCGCAAGTCCGATGATGTAACTTTGAAAGAAATAGTTATTCAACACGAACATCCATCGCAAGAACGACTTGAGCAGGACGTTTCTCAGTGATACACTACTCATTTTGAGGTACATTATGAGATGTTGCAGCTGTATTTCCTCACCATCATTAACGAGTTTATGTCCATTAACAAACCGATGTGAATATTTCAAATTTATTACATTGTACATGCGGGAACTGAATTAACTGTATCAATAATGGTGCATATGTTAGCCAAACACTAATGTGAATGACTGATGTAAAATTAAAGTTTGCAAAACAAATCTTGCTCCATCCTTTATCTTTACTCAAAGTAGAAAAAACGACAGTTTTAGGTAATAGTGGCCCACAGCTGCTTAGCAGAAGTAATTCAGTATAACAGTAATAACATGAGTTACACAATCTAAAACATAAAACTAAGCATTTTGAACACCCAGTAGAAAATATATACAACAATAATGAATTATACTTACAGGTTGTGATTCTGAGGAGAAAGCCTATTGGTCCAAATAAACAAATAGAGCCATCTTTCCAAAGCAAGTGCTTTGTGAATCCCGCTTTGAACTACGAGATTTGAGAAGCAGCCGTCAGTAAAATGACGTGTTTGAGGGCTGGTCAAGTTGTTAGTGGACAGACATACAACATAGGAGGGCATTATGCAAATGTATTTTTTAGTGACATAGAACTGTCACGCAGTAAGATTCAGAAACGACTCCTATAGGCAGTTCAGAGTTGATTCTTTCTTTTGGATGACAATAACTTTATTTATTGTGCACTTTTGACTTTACAACTTTGCAGAACGTTTACATTCCCTAACAGCTATATTACACACTGCATGAAAGGGAATATTCGAAAAACCATAATAGGGGCACTTTAAGATGTGTTTTGGTCAATCGGATCAAATGTAGATGAGGGAGATACAAAACCATTTACACCTGGCTAGGCCTGTCACGATAACAAATTTTGCTGGACGATAAATTGGCCAAGAATTATTGCAACAAACGATAATATTGTCGTTCTGAGACCATTTTCATCTAAAATAATGATAATGGCATAATAATGCAGGCACACCTTTTCAAAGATCAATAAACTTTTATTTCTAAAGACTATTTAACACTGAAAACGGAAAACATTTGAAATATCCACAATAAATGAACCAAACAACCAAAAACAATAAAAGCAATGGACTCTCAGTCTGTTAACAAAAAATACACTTGAATAAATACCAAAAACAATAAATAAAATGGATGAAAACTGCAACGGATGATTGTGTTTTAGGTGCATATTAGGGGTGGCACGGTTCACAAAACCCACAGTTCGTATCACGGTTTTAGGGTCACGGTTTTTCGGTTCTGTACGGTTCTTGTTGTTGTTTTTTCTTTTAATCGTTAACAGTCCAGAAATGTACTTCAGCATATAATATTTAGCTTAATTATCCACAATTTAGGATACAGTATTTAAAAAAAATTGATATCATGTAATCATGCACAAACTGAATTTGACTTGACTTTAAGCACATTATTGTATTGGAACCATCTCTGAGGAAAGCTAGGTGAGATTTTGATACAGCAAGACATTGATGACATGCTTTTCATTTATTTGGCAAAAAAGGAGAATATGTATTGCTATCTCTACAGGAACTGATGTGCCTTTTTGTACTTGAAGCACACAAAGATTAAGCTGAAGAATTAACTTGCATTTATCAAACTGCCAACTTCAGTGTAGCTTTGAGCCTTGTTTAAACTTGACGCGTCCGCACGAGCGCGAGGGTGTGCGTGGCAAAAATGACGTCAACGCGGAGCGGGCGGTAGTGCGCGAGACCCCATTTCGCTTGGCAGTGTGCATGTCAAATTTTGTAACTTTGCGCCCGTTTCCTCAACCGAAGTTCCAGCACAAGCTAATTTTTTTTATTGTGCGATTAATTTATTTATTGACTATCGCGACAGGCCTACGCCTGGCATTAATCCGTCTCTTTTGTCCACTTTCAACCACTTCTGTCCTGATTTCTTCAAGGGGAGGGCCTATGGGCTGGTAAATGTACGGGTTTTTCAGATCTTTTGATCTAATGGACAAAATAAGCTTGGGCAGTACAAACACGTCCGTAGATAATGGAAAAGAGGCAGCAGCTTTTGTTTCTGCTCTGATAGCCGCAAGACCACGCCGAACGCGGTGAGTGCATGTTCGAAATAAGAAATGGTGAGAGAACATTGTGCTTGGTACGTTTATTGTCTTCAAAACAAACTTAGGTCTTCAGCTGATAGTTTAAATCCTGTCTGACTAGCCCACTTCCTATAATGTTTACATGTTAGGTCAGTAGGCGGTCTTTTGTGGCTGTTCGAACACATTTGACCACATGAGCGTTTACACTACGAAAGCAATCCAGTCGAATGCGTTTTGACTACCTCTGGAAGTGGTCAAAAGTGGACATGCTCAAAACCAAAATGCATCTTAATACCAGGTGAAAAAGGGCCGAAGATAACAGAGGCAAATATAAATAATGAATCGAGGGTGGGGGTTTAAATGAATGTATCTCTGAATGGAACTGACTGTCTTTAGAAAACTTTTGATTAGAATTTTCTTTTCATCTTACCTCCATATAAAGTAGTATTTATAAGCACAGGGCTGCTTTGTGCACAGCGGTACCCAAAGAAACTGCTGCTGTTCCATAAGCGTTGGAGAGTGAATTTGCATTTTCGTTCAGTCCGTCTGCTGTTTTTGTTGTGTGCAGGTTTGTCTATATAGCATCATTTCACAAATCTGAAGTAAGACACTTCTGTTTTTGCTTTAAATCCTGAAATGACATCAAATTCAATTAAAAAACAACTGCTCATGCTACATGTGTGTAGCATGTTTGTTTGGATCGTGATTAAAATGCATTGGTTGCCTCTAATTTCAAATGGCTACCGATATTTTTTGTTTAAGGCAAGTTTGCCTGTTATAGAGCAAATAAACAACAGATGCATTTGTTTAAACAAAGAAAACAATGGGCAACCTGTATCGGAAGCAGCCAATTTGCTCTGAATCAACCATGAAAAATCATGCTTGGTGCATCACTAGTTGGCAAAAGTGTTTGCTTACCAACATTCTTCAAAATATCTTCTTTTATGTTCTACAGAAGAGTGAAAAGTATACAGGTTTGGAACGGAGTAAATGTTGACAGAATTGTCATTTTTGCGTCAACTGTACCTTTATCTTTCATTAAAAGCATTAACTAACTGATCATTTGTTAGAAATGAATTAATAGTAAGTATTGTCATTATATAATTTAACCATGTTTTATGTTCTCAAATAAACAGATAAATCATATCGGTAACACTTTAGTTTAGGGTCCAATTCTCGCTATTAACTAGTTGTTTATTAGCATGCATATTACTAGGCTATTGGCTGTTTATTAGTACTTATAAAGCACATATTAATGCCTTATCCTGCATGACCATATTCTACACCCCTTAATTAGGGCTGTGCAATTAATCGAATTTCGATGTCGATTTCGATTTTGCCTCCCAACGATCACCAAAATAGTACAATCGAGAAAAAACGATTATTTTGTCTTGCGTTCTGAATGAAACGCGCACGCGCTCATCCGCCCCTCCCGAACCCACAAATCTCTCTCAGGTCGTGACTCGTGTGCATATCATCCGCTGGAATTTAAAAACTCGGCGCGAGTAAAGATGGCAGAAGGAGGGCAGTTACAGCAGCGTTTGGTGAGCAAAAAAGGCAAAACCAACTCCGTTGTCTGGAAACAGTTTGGCTTCGAGGAATCAGACGACAAGCAGAAACATGCTACGTGCAAGATTTGCTACATGGTAGTGGCTGCAACGCAAGAGAACACCACGAATTTGTTTACCCACTTGAAAATTAAACACAGAGTGACCTATGACAATCTAATATAGAAACAAAAACTGACGAGAGCAGGGATGCCGTGTAAACGTCCTTTTTTTCCTTCATATTTTTCAAATAATTCTCTCTTTAGTAAACTTTGTTCAATGCATGCGAGATTGCGAGTGCTGCCATATTTTCGAATATGACCAGTCGTTTTCACCGTCATCACCCGGGTTTAGTGCTTTAGGGTTTAGGTTTAGAATGAGAAGCCGCGCGCGCTGTGAGAAAATGTGTCTCTGTGTCATCCGAGAGCGCGCACACGTCTCTCAGCGTGCAAATATTGAGTTCTCTTTCAAGTCTTGCTCTTGAACGGACAAACTCACACACAACGTATGTCAACATGTCCATCTTGATGAGTATCTTAGCAGACATAGTCTGTATATGCCTTAAGTGAACTTTATACAGTCGATAAAGAAGACGCGAGGTCTTAAAGGGGCAGTAGCCTTTACTGCTGTCTGTTTAATGTCAAACAACAAAAGACAAGGACATCACTCACCGCTCTTCATTGAATAGCTTTTGTAAGTTTAATAGGATTAATCTTTAATTTATGCACTCAAATATGCAATGTTATTTTACATTTGATACATTTCTGTACCTGAAAACTAATGTTAGACGTACATGAAAAGCATAGCCGAACCATATTGTTGATCTTATTTATTTGTGGTTATCATTTTTACGTGAATACTTTTATACTTTGATTCGAATATGTTATATTATTTATTTTAATAGTTCAAAAAGTACAACAAATGTTACAATTTCAATTGAATTGTTGAAAGGTGTATTTTTAATAAATACAACACATTCCCAAAGTCATGTGAAATAATCGTGTTACATAATCGTGATTTCAATATTGACCAAAATAATCGTGATTATGATTTTTTCCATAATCGAGCAGCCCTACCCTTAATCCTACCCAAAACCTAAACTTAACAACTCTTACTAACTATTAATAAGCAGTAATTAGGGATTTATTGAGGCAAAAGTTGTAGTTAATAGTTGTTAATAGTGAGAATTGGACCCTAAACTAAACTGTGACCATAACATCAATAGAGCTCCGGAGGTTGACGTCACGCAGCCTAAACTCCGCCATTTTGGCAGGCAACCAGGGGGGCACTAGAGCGGCTGTTGCATTGGTATCTATAAAATAATTTAAAACCGGACTGTTTAAACCTTACTATTTCAACATGATGGACAGCTGATGTGCGCCAGGATGCCAGAACAGGCGGGGGAAAGCAAATGGGAACAACTGGTGTCCTGACAGGAAAGCTATACGTTCCTTTTATCGATACATGTGAAAAGCACCCCGGGGACATTATAGGGATCTGTTATGTTTAATCTATTAAGTTTTGCTATGTAAAAGTCTATGTCTTTTGAATTAAAGTGTGCAGTGAACTCCGTTGCCTTGAAACTCATGTTGATGCCGGCTGTTCTTGCCTGCCAAAATGGCGCCGTAAACAGAATGGGTCACGTGACCTCCGGAGCTCTATACATTATTAGTAGTATTACTACTACTAGTAAACAACTCATAAACAATTTTAACATCAAGTACAACCTAGGCTGAATAGGAATATTAATTTATTTTATCTTGCATAGTTTTGTTGATGATTTTTAAGGACAAATAAAGTCATTCACACTATTCATGTTCACATCTGCCTTATTCGGTTAGCTTGCCAAATGATCACTTGGTAAAAATACTGTAGCATTTGATTGGATGCTCAGCCTAAAGATGTAGATCACATTTTCATGGCCCTTTTAAACGTTGATAAGCTCATTTATTTTGCTGTCCTCACCATGTCTAATTATATGATTAGCTTCATTATTTGCAATTAGCATTGGTTTTAGTATTTAGCATGTAGCGAACACACCGCCGTCCCATTTATAGGTCTTGACCCAGCAGTTTTGCCACACAGCTTTGCAGTAGGGTCTATATATTCAGGTCAAGCGAAAACTTGTGTTTTTTTTGTCTTCTTTTTTTTCTAAAGAGCAAGCATGCCTGCCTTTATATATTTTTGTCTCTGTTGTTTGGCCTATGTTGACCTATATTGCTTTATTATCGTGGCTGTTGTGTTCCTGGGGGAAAGACAATAAGACCTATACCACTGGAAGCCTCTGGCGTGGCACTTCTGCTGTCTAACTAGCCCGAGTCTCTGCTTTCAAAACGAATCGGAGTTGGCGAAGGGGAAAGAGACTGTTTATGAATTGAAACTTTGGAGTATTTTGACAGCACAGCTGAACTGCAGACTAAATTATACATGGGCACAAGAACTGTGGTGTGAGGGGACAGCTGACTGCAGGTAGACCTCACCATCAGTACTGCCAGTTTGGCATTGACATCCCGCTCCATGCCAGAAAACACTGCCATCATGTCAGGGAACATCTTTCTCTGTTTCCTTCTCTTCACACAAACAACATAACTCCCATGGTACCAGAACAGCCGATTGACAATGCTTGACAGGTAAGGCTAGTGGTTCATTTGCTTGGAACTGGTGGATAATGACGACACTTGTTATTGTGCTTTATGGAATTTGGGGCAATAAAAATGAGCATCCTTTCAAAGTACTTGGTTTTGAAATTTGCCGAACGGTCTAAACCAGTAGCAATCATATCAACAGGAAGAATCCTCAAGATGTTTCAGTATGGTTGAGATGTTTTAAGTGTTGTTTCTCCTTGATCTCATTTTAAGGTAGACGCAGTGATAAAGTACTAGTCAGGCAGTTTCTCTCTGTGGGTAAAAGTTCTAAAGCGCTTAAGTAAAGGATTTTTTTCATCACTCTGCTTTTGGAGCTGATGAGTGTTACTTCAGGGATTCAGAGGAAAGAAACATTTGGAGTGCTGTGAAAGAAATCTCTTTTTGCTGCCAGCCTGCATTCAGTTCCACTAAAATACTCTTAGGACTGTTTAATAATTATTGTATGTGATTCACATTCAGACCGGGGAAATCAAGAAGGATTCTTGGCTGCTTCTTTACAGTATATATGGTTGCAATCATTTGAATTTAAATTAAACATGAAACGTTGAGAGGAAATGTTAGTCTTTCTGTGAATATTGTTTCATATAAGCATGCATGCGCTAGACAGCTAATTGCTTGATAACTGGGTCACAACTACTGGCAGATGAATACAAGAGTAGTCACAAAAGGAAGGTTTCTAAGTGTGAATCAGTAGCAGAAGAATCTTGAAGTATGATTACCTCTGTAAATGCATGGATGGGCATCAAAAACGGGATGCAGCCAATTTGCCAATACTTTTTGGCCATCGAATAGTAACATTTTTTTGAATACCTCTGCCAATTTTTTGAACACAGCCAATACGCAATTTCATTTAAATGCCAGCAAAACTGTAATCTTGACAATTCATGTTGATATATAAGAATTGTTGTGTACAACATCCCAGAAATACAAGCAGACACTTATAAAGGCAACCGCCACTCCAAAAGAAAGTGTCAGGAAACAAATACACTTTACTTTTTTTATAAAGCAAAGTTATATAAGTGGAGAACATCCTGATCCTGAGATGTTGACGTGGAGAAAATTACAATTTCACTTTTTAAAAATGGACATGACTGCAATTCTTGGGGGGAAAAATGTTGCATAGAGAGTAATAGATCATTTAAAGCTCCAGATTGTTCTATAATTGTATTATTTTGGAAGTCACATTTAACATGTACAAATATCATTGCAAAAAAAACAACACCTTAAAAATGTTAGTTTAATGCTTTACCATGTGTGATTTGATGTTTTTTGATGGTGTCACGACCGGCTCAAGCCGTGACAAATGAGTGGAGGCCATAGTAGGTTGGTTAGGTGAGGATCAGAAAATATATAGAACAGTAAATCAATACAAAATAACTACAATTTCTGTCTGACAACTGGTGTTAAGATGTCAGACAGAAGCAAGTTTAAAGTAACAACAAAGATAAACTGAACAAACAATAACAAAACCATAACATAAAGTAAATTGGAGCAAACAATTCTCACGATGCTCTCATGTTAGTGCCAGACGCCCCGTGGCTCTCTCTGGCTACCCGAAGCCCTCTCTCACTCTCAAAGGCTCTGCTTTAATAAGGGAAGAAACAGGTGCACATCATTCGCTCAGTGAGCCTGCCCAGGTGCACATCGCTCTCCCGATGAGTCTCACAGCCACACCCGCCGGTCGGTAACAGCAGGGATAACGAGACCCGTCACAATGAACATGTAGGGTTCCAACCTGATCTCATGAGAAAACGTAACTATTTTACACATTGGTGATTTAGTTTGACTTTGTAAGATTTGATTAGCGTCAAAACGTTCGATTTAAGCTCCACCTCTAAGCTTAACCCTCAGTGTTGCATGAGCAGATTCTACGAAAACATTTAAAGTAGAATTGATATGAATGAACCACCAGTTCACCAAAACATAAAATGGTCATTATAGTAAGAATTGTCATGTGTGTTGAGGGTTCTCCTAATTACTCGTGATGGCTAACAGGCTCAAGCTAGCGGCTACATCAAACACCAGAGAATATGCCTGTCTGACATCATTTCCCTCAAATGAAATTGGCTAATATTTCCATTTAGTGACAACAACCAAAAAAAAAGTTAGTCTTTTGAATGTTGTCAGTGATTCTGCATTCCGGATGGAGGTGGGAAGATCATTCCACCAGCAAAGAACGGTGAATGAAAATGTTCTGGAAAGGGATTTCGTGCCTCTCTGTGATGGTACCACGAAGCCGTCGCTCCTTAGTTGAGTGGGGGATGTAGACTCGTAGGAGCGAGTGGAAGTATGCGGGTGCTGAGCTTGTGCTGGATCTGAAAGCAAGCGTCAACGCCTTGAACTTGATGCGAGCAGCGAGTGGTAGCCAGTGCAGAGAGATGAGGAGAGGTGTGACGTGGGCCCTTTTGGGCTCGTTGAAGACAAGACGTGCCGCTGCGTTCTGAAGCGTTTGAAGCGTTTTGATCAGACACGATGGAAGTCCAGCCGGAAGCGCATTGCAGTAGTCAAGCCTAGAAATGACCAGGGCCTGGCCGAGAAGCTGTGTTGCATGCTCTGTTAGGAATAGTCTGATCTTCCTGATGTTGTGCAGCACAAACCTGCATGGCCGCGCTGTTTTTGAAATGTGGTCTTTGAAGGACAGCTGGAGTAATCAAAGGTTACTCCAAGATTTCTGACCGACCTTGAAGGGGAAATCAAGGATGAACCTAGCTGGATGGTGGGTTATATATCATATATATATTAGTGCTGGGCAAATTAACGCGATAACGCGGGCGATTAGTTTTTTCAGTTTAACGCGTTAAAAATACTTAACGCAATTAACGCAGCATCCGTTTTTATATCCATTTTTGCCCAGCGTTACATAATTTAATCACCCTCTTATTCATGTAAATGCTTTTAAACCATCTGTGCGACAAGACGAAAGAGAACACGCTGTATGTCAATGTCCCTGTGTGGGTGTGTCTCAATCGGCTCATAGAGGGACACCCTGACACACACACACTCAAGGCACAGACAGACTCACGTCAGTCTCGTGCACACATCGAGTTCTCTTTTGCTCTTGAACAAACAATAACAACAACACAGAGAATTTTGCCAAAATGCCAGTTTTGTTGAGTATTCTCATAATAGGAGTCTTAAATGAGTTAAATAACGTCTTAAATTAACTTGTGAGAAAATGAGATGCGCGTGACAGCGCGTCAGATCTGCGTCATGTTCGGCAGCGGCCGATCTTAAAGTGACAGCTGCACAGATGATGCCTGTCATTAATGTTCATCAAATTAATCTATATTTAATTTATTATTTATGCAGTTAAGAAAGGTGTTTGATAACTATTACATTTCTGTATAGGCTATGTCTAACAGGGAAGGCACATGTATTCTAATGGGTTTATGTAAAGATTATTAAATTTTAATTTAAATTTTAAGTTCATTAAATTAAAAGTTGATTTTTTAAAGCCTAATAATTGTTGAAATTGGTAGCTTTCAGTTAGACTGTATAGTGGTGGGCATAGATTAATTTTGTTTTATCTAGATTAATTTTACTGTAATCTTGGAATTAATCTAGATTAAAATGGCTAATTTGAATTCTGCCAAAGGCATTCAGAATATGTGTGCTCATAAGTGATCGTTTGTCTTTTTGTATTTGAATAATAATAAATAACTTGCCGCACGCATGGATAAACACTGTTCCTGCTACACATTCTTCCTGAACTGGTTACGACTGTGTTTAGGTTAAAACTCACCAAGATGGGCATTGAGACATTTTTGAGTGTATTTGACCATTAATAAGCTGGAAAAAGGAGCTCATTTTTGCACTTGTATATCAGGGGCGGCTTTATTACGGTATGTGTGTGTGCGCTTCAGATGCGAGCGTGAAATCTGCGGGAATTAGTAGAATTAACGTTATGTGCAACCCTGCGCAAAATTCAGACCGGTCAGACCAATACTAACACGCTGTCATGAGGAAAAATCCAGCAGAACACCCGTTCGCCATGTTCAGAGGGTTAACGGGACTGAATGAGAGGAGACGGGTGCGTGTCAACTCACTGTCGGTCGGAGAGGAGAGGAGAGCGCAGCTGATATCGATACTGTAGAAAATGAGTATCGTATCGTTTCAGATATTTCAGTATCGATACATATCGAAATATGGATATTTTTGACAACACTAGTAGGCATACACACAGGTTCGAAGACTCTTTCTCTCTCGCCCCTACAGTGCAATTCGGCTAGGTATACATCCGTGCTAAAATATCAAGGTGAAAGTCATCATAGCTTGCGTAGTATAGACCCAGCTCCCAACCTAACTTTGAGAATAGATTAATGGCAATATTTATTTTATCGCCCCCGATAACGGCCCACCACTAATATATATATATATATATATATATATATATATATATATATATATATATATATATATATATATATATATATATATATATATATATATATATATATATATATATATATATATATATATAAATAAGTGCAAAATCGAAATGAATCCAACTACTAGCAAGTAATACTCTAAGCAACACAACAGAACTAGGGTATTCCCAAAAACACTTGCGTCCTCCCGCTGTTTCACTGTCCAGACACTTCTCCTGTCCATGTTTGTCCAATCATTGCATTAGGTCCGAATGCAATAATTGGATGTCTTACCTGCCTGTCAACATATATATTTCTATACCACCGTGCACCTGCAAGTGCAGACACGTCATGAGCGCACTCCATGAGGCTATGCAGAGTTGTGGACAGACAGCCACTGAGTGCCACAACCAACAGCCGCCTTTCATAGTTCCTCCTGAACCAAAACAATGAGCTTATGCTGCGTTCACGCCATGTTGTAACCATAGTTATGACTTTCATACTGTTCATGTCCTCAGACTCGGATTTATGTGTTTCGATGTTTACACTATCCACTCTGAAATTAATCAGCAGCAGTCAGGTAGTACAAGTCAGAGCTCTCTAAGTTGTTTACATTCATTATTATTGAAAAGTTATGTGCTTAGAGACATGAGGTAGTTTAACGCAGTGTTGCCACAGTTACTTTGAAAAAGTAACTTAGTTACTTTACAGATTACTTGATTTTAAAAGTAACTAAGTTACTTTACAGATTACTTGATTTTAAAAGTAACTAAGTTAGATTACAAGTTACTTTATTAGTTACATTCATCAGTTGCCAACAACCCCTCTGCAGCAATGACAACCGTTTTTGCCAACACTAAACATAAAACACTAAACATAAAACCCTAAACATGTTAATGAAAAGGTACAAATTACTTTGTGTTCTTATTAAATACATTTATGAAAAACATTTTTAATTTATATATGAATGTAAATAATGATATGGGCCTACACAAATAATATAAAATTACAAGATTTATATTTTATTGTAAACGTAATGTGCAGCTCTGTAAAGGGACAACAAATATATGATCGATCCGTGAGAACAATATATTTTTTAATAATCTTTAAGTGCACAAAACTATGAAAATATATGAAACGCTTCAAAACAGAGCGGCAACAAAGCGCTTATGCGCATCCCGGGTGCAGAATGATGCGCTTAAAGCAACATGGAATCAGAGTGTGCAGTGCAGCGCGAGTGCACATTGAAGAGTTCACGCCACGGCATAAAGAGAAGATGAGCGTTGAGCCCACAAATCCTAGTCTACTATGTAGCCTATATCGGTCCAAACATTCACTGATTATTTGTTTCTTCACAGTTTTTAATTCTGGTTATTGTGCGTGTGATGCTAATTAATAGTCCTTGTGTTGTCACCTGAGTAGCGAGCACAACATCTTTCAGAAACCGCTAGATAAACTCCAGGAAGATAAATTATTTTATCAACATATCAAGTATTATAACGGGAATATATCATATGGAGTGAGCTTTACCGTGCAGCTGCTGACTGTAACCGAACGCGACGCGCAGTTTTGCTGAACGGAGAATGATTGACAGCTACAGCAGAGGAAAGACATTCAGCTATGGAATGGCTTTAGATGACTTTGTAGGCTACTAGCAAATAATAATATTCTAATAATGATTGCTGAAGGATAATGTGACAATATATATTTCTGATGATTATTTAATTATCACGACATGCCTAATCTGAGCAAGTGACTGCCTGTCTTGAGTTTTGTCGAAAGACGGAGGCGGCAAGAAATTTGACGGAGCGGCCGCCTCGTAATTCTCTATGCAGGAAAACCCCTGCTGAGACTAAACAAGAAAGCAAATATATATATTTTTACTAAGGAAAATGACAAAAAAAGTAACTCACAGGGACTTGGATAAGTTACTTTAATCTGATTACTGGTTTGGAAATAGTAACGCGTTAGATTACTCGTTACTGGAAAAAGTGGTCAAATTAGAGTAACGCGTTACTAAGTAACGCGTTACTGGCATCACTGGTTTAACGGCATCTCTTGTGACGCTTTGCAGCTCTCTCTGTGCGTTCATGTGTTTTGAGTGAGGCGTGGCTATGGCAATGCTCTGAAGAGAGGGTGGGATCTCATGCTTTTAAAAGGGTTGCTATTGCTAGCCTTTCCAAAATTGCCTACCCTATCTTTAATATGATGAACTACATTTGTGGTTATACATTTTAAAAGAATTGCAAACATGTAAGGAAAAATGTAACACCATTTCTTTGCAGATGTCACTGAATATTTTATATTAAATGCAATGAAGTTCAGACATTTCTAAGTGTGGCTTAAGTGTCCAATTACATTTTTTGGACCACTATAAACAATTAAACAGTTCAGTGTCAACTGTGTCAGATGAAAGTCAACTTCTCTCTTGTTTTAATCACACATTATTTCATATTAGCGCAGGGCCCATTACCTGCTATATACAAGAGCCTCTGTCCTCCTGAGATAAAGGATGAGCAGCTTCACCTATAGTGAAGGTCTTAATGTTGAAACATCTCTTTGAGCGAGTTTCACATGGTGTTGGTTTCAAGCCATGCACACTCAGCATTGGTGTAGCGGTTGCCGGATTGCACCTGTCAGCATTCTCACTCGATCACTGGCGCCTGACCCTTGTGGGGCGGCAGATCAAAGAAGAAATAGAGGCTGGGCTTCATCAACGCTTCCTGCTTTGGTTCCTTCTGTTAGTCAACTCTATTAACTCTTCATCATGAACATTATTAGAGGAGTATTTCTTCCCAAACTGACAATTCTGGTTTAATTTGGACCACTTTTTTCTGTCCGTTTTGAAGCACAATCACAATGAATCGTTGAATGGAAAATAGCTTTTTATATATATGAGTGTCATTTTTTCATTCTTGGGTGAAATATTTTTCTAACCACCTCAAGTCCAAACAAAATTGTGTAGAAAAATGGTAGTTGTGATATGATAAGTATATATATATATATATATATATATATATATATATATATATATATATATATATATATATATATAGATAGATAGATAGATAGATAGATAGATAGATAGATAGATAGATAGATAGATAGATAGATAGATAGATAGATAGATAGATAGATAGATAGATAGATAGATAGATAGATAGATAGATAGATCAAATCAAATTCTGAGATTGTGAGTCACAATTGCAAAGTCACTTTTTGAGATATAGTCACAACTACGAGAAACAAAGTAACAATTACGTGAAACAAAACCATTTTCTGAGATATGTAGAAGCTATACGAGAAACAGTCACAAGTGTGTCATATGAAATGAATGAATTCTGATATATAGCCATCACAATGGCTATATGGGAAACCATCACAATTGTGCGATATATATCATTCTGAGATTTGTAGTCACAATTCTGAGAAATAAAGTCACAATTGCGCTAAATAAAGTAACAATACCTTTTTTTCTCCATTCTGAGGCAGAAACAGGCTTCCATGTCTATTTTATAAGCTAACAAGGCTAATATGAGGTTGATGAAAGGAACAACATTTCTCTTTCTCATGTCACATGCCCTGAGTGCTGCTTGTGGGACAGTTGGAACCTTTCTCAGACTGCACTAAAAACAGACAACAACATTGTCAAAATTATCCCCATTTCGTTTTCAAAAGCGTGCGTTTTCAGGCTCCCAATACGTTGTCGTCGTGTAAATGAACGCTGAAAACGCATACTAAGTTTTCAGTTGAAAATTGTGTCATGTAAACACCCTTAGTCCAGAAACACACGGAAAGGTGGAAACAAACTGTGAGAGGTTTCAAATAGAAGTTTGGGTGTACTGCTTGACTGGCACTGACTGTCATCTTAGTGTTGTTTACTTTCTTGGTTAGGTGGGTGGTGCTGTGAGTAGGCATTTGTGGATGATTGACAGCCTGTTGTTGCGGCTCACTGTGCAGTGTTCAGTTTTGTGGCGGTAATGTGTTGTATGTCTATTAATAAATTTAAAAACACAGAATGTCATGTGTCACAGAAAGAGGTGGGAGTTTCGTAAGTGTGTGATCTCATCTGCGGTTTATTGGATGTCAGATCAGAAGCTCAGTCCCAAAAACAGGTGTTTGCTGTGTTATCTCATCGGCAGACTAGATGAAAGTGCACAAAACCATGCTGTCTCTTCTCATTTAGGTAGAAGCATCACTTCTTTTTCACTGTTGTTGTAACGGTTAGGTTTAAACTCTTAAATCCAAGGGATTACAAACCTTTCCCTCAACAGTTAATTCACCTCTTTAACTTTTTACCATTTAAGCAATTAGTTTTTATTCATTTCCCTTAATGGAAATTGACATCTCACATAATACACTGCAAAGTCTCTTTTAAATTGTCACTGAGAAGAATACTGCATTCATAGATTCTTTTGTTTTTCCCCCTGAATGAAACAGTGACCACATGCTGCAGACATTTTTATTGCATTACTGAATATTGAATAACACGGTGAAAATAATCATGGTGAATTGAATAGTAACTGTCTCTCTCAGAGAACAAAAACCCTAAGGAACATCCTGGTAATGTTATCTTACTGCCCGTAGAATTTCTTTATAGCTTTTACGGCACCTAATAAATGTGGCATGAAATAATCAAGGAAGACACCACATTCTCTCCAGCCAATTGAACTCCATTTGAGCAAACAAAACAGGGTGAAGATTGTGTTGGTCGAGTAATTATGGGACATATGTAAACACTGGTCACAAACAGCTTTAGAAAGGCTGGAAATGTTACGTAATTGGGGGGGAAAGTTTAATAGGGGTCAGTGTGTTTAATTTTAATTAACACTGCTGTTTAGAGGCCAAATGTTCAACTCTTAAGCTTTCCTCTGGTGAGCTTGAATGTTGACCGCAAGACCTGGCCCATATCACAGTGACTGTTATCAATTAGTTCACAGAGGATTTCACGTAACTTTTTTAGTGGCGTTAAGAAATATGTACTTAAAGTGTAGGGAAGGCAATTTTGGGGAGGCTAGCTTTGAAAGCATGAGATCCCTCCCTCCCTTCAGAGCGTCTCGAAAGCCACGCCTCCTTCAAAACACATGAACGTGCACACCCAGAGCAGAGTCTGCGAAGCGCCACAAGACGAGAGACGATGTTAAATTAACTCATGTCTCAAACCACATATAATAATAAACGTAAACAATAGTGTTGTAGTAGTCAAGACCGGTCTTGGTCTCGAGACCGGTCTTAAAGGGATAGTTCACCCAAAAATGAAAATTAGATTAGATTCAACTTTATTGTCATTACACAAGTACAAGTACAAGGCAACGAAATGCAGTTTAGGTCTAACCAGAAGTGCAATAGCAGCAAGTGCAGGATATACAATGGTTGCGTAAGTGCAGGACATAAAAATGTTCTGAATATATATAAATATGTATAAGTAGAGAGATGGTTATTACTATAAGTAGAACTGAATTTACAGATGAATATATACAGTGAATAAATATACAGATGGCTATTACTATAAACAGAATTTACAGGTGAATATGTACTAGAATATAATATACAGATGGCTATTACTATAAACAGAATTTACAGGTGAATATGTACTATGAATATAATATACAGATGGCTATTACTATAAACAGAATTTACAGGTGACTATGTACTATGAATAAATATACAGACGGTTATTACTTGAACAGAATTTTACAGTTAGAGGTATACAATAATATGTTAGGCTAATATGAGGAATATAGCAGTGGATTAAGTTAGTACAATAAATTATGGACAGAGCTATCCGAAAGAAAGTGTAAAAGTGCAGTGGAAAGTGGTTGCATATTCCAGTTAGAAGTACGGTGCAAAATGCAAATGTAAACATTGTTACTGTAAATACAGTCGGCAGTGCAGATGAGCATAATCCAGTTACGGTATGGTGGTGCAGAATGCATAAGTAAACAGTTGTTACTGTAATAAACAGTCGGTAGTGCAAATAACAAAGTGAAGGCAGATGTGAGGTAGGAGAGTTATCAGTTTATGAGGGAAGTGGATCAACGGGGGTTTGAGTTCAGTAAAGAGACAGCTCTGGGGAAAAAACTGTTCTTTAGTCTGCTGGTCCTGGTCCGGTGGATCCTGAAACGCCTGCCGGAGGGCAGGAGAGAAAACAGTCTGTGGGCTGGGTGAGAGGAGTCCTTGAGGATGCTGCGAGCTCGATGCAGACAGCGTTTCCTCTGGATGTGTTCGATGGCAGGCAGTGGAGTTCCTGTGATGCGCTGGGCAGTTTTCACCACCCGCTGCAGTGCCTTGCGCTCCGCAACAGAGCAGCTCCCATACCATACTGCCACACAGTTGGTCAGGATGCTTTCTATTGCGCAGCGGTAGAAGTTCACCAGGATAGCCGAGGAGAGCTGATTCTTCCTCAGTGTCCTCAGGAAGAAGAGGCGCTGGTGAGCCTTCTTGACCAGGCTGGAGGTGTTGGTCGTCCACGACATGTCCGCCGAGATGTGGGTCCCCAGGAACTTGAAACTGGAGACACGCTCAACAGCCATTCCATTGATGTGGATGGTGTCGTGTGTGCCTCTTGACTCCTTCCTGAAGTCCACGATGAGCTCCTTCGTTTTGGTGGTGTTGAGGAGCAGGTTATTATCAGCGCACCATGTGGCCAGGTGCTGGATCTCCTCCCTGTAGGCAGTCTCATCGTTGTTGCTGATGAGACCAATCACCGTAGTGTCGTCCGCAAACTTGACGATGGAATTAGTTCCATACACAGGCTTGCAGTCGGAGGTGAAGAGGGAGTAGAGAAACGGACTTAGCACACAGCCCTGTGGTACACCAGTGTTAAGAGTGATGGATGTGGAGCAGGTGGATCCTGATCGAACATTCTGGGGTCTGTCAGTTAGGAAGTCCAAAATCCAGTTGCACATTGAAGTGTTGATGCCCAGGTCTCCAAGTTTGGCAATTAACTTGGATGGGATGACAGTGTTGAATGCTGAGCTGAAGTCAACAAACAGCATGCGTGCATAAGTGTTTTTACTGTCCAGATGGGTGAGCACAGAGTGCAGTGCCATGGAAACGGCATCCTCTGTGCTCATATTGCTGCGGTAGGCAAACTGGTGTGAGTCCAATGTGGATGGTATAGAGTCTTTTAGGTGTTCCAGGACCAGCCGCTCAAAGCACTTCATAATGATGGGTGTGAGTGCTACAGGGCGGTAGTCATTAGGGCACCTCGGGCTGGAGTGTTTCGGCACTGGCACAATGGAAGTGCGTTTAAAGCATGATGGTACAGCTGCTTGGGCGAGAGACAGGTTGAAAATGTCTGTAAAAACCCCAGCGAGCTGCTCCGCACATGCCCTGAGCACACGTCCAGGGATGTTGTCTGGTCCAGCAGCCTTGTGCGCGCTGATCCGGCTCAGTGCCTTGCAGACATCTGTGGAGGAGAGTGTGATTGGTGGGTGGTCAGCTGAGGGTTTGAGCTTGGTGGCAGTTTCTCTGTTGTCTCTTTCAAAACGAGCATAAATGTAATTTAGCTCATTCAGGAAGTTGACATCAGTGGCTGCGGGGGTGGAGTGGGGGGGTTTGTAGTCACTGATGGCCTGGATGCCCTGCCACATGCGTCGAGGGTCAGAGTTGGAAAAGTGACCCTCAATCTTAAGCTTGTAGCAGTGCTTGGCCTTTTTGATGCCCCTCTTCAGGTTTGCCCTGGATGCGCTGTAGGCTTGTGCATCTCCTGATCTGAAGGCAGTGTTGCGTGACTTCAACAGGAGTCGTACTTCCCTGTTCATCCAAGGCTTCTGATTTGGGTATGTGGTGATCTGTTTCTGGGTTGTAACACTGTCGATGGTGGTATTGATATGATCCAATACTGAGGAGGTGTAGGAGTCAATGTCCGTGTGAGCGCCACTGGTGGCTTGAGAAGCAAAATTCTGTCGTCATTCTGTCATAATTTTGTAACAAAGCAGATAGAGCAACCATTGACTACCATAGTATTTTCCCCCTACTATGGTAGTGAATGGTTGCTCTCTCTGCTTGGTTACAATCATTCTTCAAAATATCTTCTTTTGTGTTCAGCAGAACAAAGAAACTCATACAGGTTTGGAACAACTTGAGGGTGAGTAAATGATGACAGAATTTTCATCTTTGGGTGAACTATCCCTTTAAGACCATTTTTTGAAGGTCTTTGTCTTGTCTTGGTCTCGACTGCATTTCTCCTCTGTCTTTATCTCAAGACCAGCCAAGACCACAACTGCAAGGATATCACTAAATTGCCGGTGCATTGTCTGATTTAACATCATTAATCTGATTTGTGATTTAAACTTACTGCTTAAAATGCAACCAATAACTTGGTTGTAATGCGATTTCTTTTGTTACTGTGCTGCCGGGTTCAAAATCAATGCAGCATTGTCTCACAAATGCCCCAAATAAATATAAATGCCCACAAAATTCTGAGATTTAGTTTTTTTTTTAATATAAAATGGAATATAATTAAGCAATATCAGAAGAGCAAGAGAGCTGTTTTCATGAATATAAGCATGATTGCAAATTATATTGATTCATACAAATGTTCAATAAACAAGAAGTTAATATTAAATTACACATTTTAAACTGTGTCTTTGCTAATTCGGCCACGTTTCGTTATTAAATGAATCAGCTGTTTTGAACAAATCGGTTAAATAAATGATTCTGTGACTGCTAAATAATATTAATGTTTTAATGTTAAATTAATCTGAACATTAATTCATAGATTCATTTCTGCGTTGATATTGTCGACAGAAATTATGGTTACGACATGGCGTGAATGCAGAATAAGCTCGTTGTTTTGGTTCTGGAGGAACTGTAAAAGATGACTGCAGTTTTTTTGTGCATAGCCTTACGGAACGTGCTGATGATGTTTGATGTCTGCACAAGCAGGGTGTATGGAGGTATGGAAATAAATATGAAGTGTTCAGATGCAAAAACCTCTAAGTCCGTCTGACATGTTTTCTTTTAAAAGAGCATTTTTTTTTTATCAGGCTCCTATGTTTAGGTTCAGTAATTTCACTTTAATGGCAATGGAAAGGTTATTAGTCAACCTTATTTTCAAAAAATGTCACTTTAGTCAATTCATTGGTCCACCTCTTTGGACAACAAGACATAGTAAACAGTTGCAAAATCACTAAAGATGCAAATGGAAACATTGCAAATGATGAAAGCAGAATTCAGAATGAAACAATGAAGAAACTGATCCACATCTGTTTCTGTCAGTTTTACAGCAGCACAAGGTACACTGTTTGGTTGCTACCAAGCGGCAACCTCCCGCAGTTTCTCTTGAAGCCAATACGGAAGTGACATAAACTGCAATTCATCGACTGGCCGCTAGGGACAGCCTCCAGAAGGGAGCAGAATCTCATTGAGTCCCATGTTAAAATGCCCAACTTTACAACAGAAAAAAACATGTTTACAGCCTGGAACAAATTGTGGTTTTGGTCTATACGGCTAATTTTGCCCTTCATGACAACTGTGAGGGGGGTGTTTTTTTTTACAACTAATTTGTTTACATTATATAAAGCCTTAAAGTTCTGCATAATTAAGGGCGTGACCACTTTGAGTGCCAGGTGGATATCCATTTATCGGCTGTCTGTTAGTCATCGTGTCACCTAAGCTCCACCCACGTCCCGCCTCTTTGTCCATTTTCTATTATCCGAGAGTGATGAGCGATGACACACTGCCAAGATGGCAACGGCCAGCTCATCCCTACTTTACGCTTCAAAACTGCTCTTCAGAATCCTATGGGTGACGTCATGGATACTACGTCCATATTTTTTTACAGTCTATGGTTGCTACTCACGAAATCCTGTCATTGCCACTGTAAAGATGGACAAAACATGATAATAACTTGCAGCTCGGCAATTGAAGGCCGGCTCATACGCACACCGTCATTCATCTTGAAATCATATGATTTGATTTGCGTCTTCTTGATTGCTTTCTATGGACTTGGAGGATTTTGCTTACAAAGGGAAGTGGTGTTTAGCGGTTTCTGCCAACCCGTATGTCTGAATGGGATTTAGCGGATTTGAAGCGAAATTATTTGATGAACGTATACTGTGTGGAAAGCCTTCCCTCAATATCATTATCTCATTTTTGACGGAGGTGGCATTAGCAGCTTTTGCATCTGAAGTCTTCATATGTTGACAGGCGGGTAGGACATTATAACAATTATAACAGTATAACAAAAAGTGTTTGTTTATGCCTACCCTAGCTTAAACCTACAGTAATAGTTTATATTCAGAGTTGACATGATTTAGCCTTCTGTCATTCATCCCTGTCTATAAATAAAGACAAAAAAGGACATTATAACAATTATAACAGTATAACAAAAAGTGTTTGTTTATGCCTACCCAAGCTTAAACCTACAGTAATAGTTTATATTCAGAGTTGACATGATTTAGCCTTCTGTCATTCATCCCTGTCTATAAATAAAGACAAAAAGTTCAGACTACTGTGGCTGTATATATACTACCTACTTGCTCAAATGGAATATTTTTCAAATATACGTTTTGTAAGATTTTTTTCTAGTATGTATTCCTCAAATCGTCAGATTCATTCAGGCAGGAGAACACAACTGAGATAAAATTGTTCCTCTAGTCTACAAGTAACTTCATTTTTATGTTGTGACCACAGATGGTGATTACTTTAATAAAGCTCTGAACAATAAGGCTTTGTGTCCAGCAAAGTGTTTTTAGCCATGTGAAAACACCAGACAATCTTTTAAAACCGCCTTGCTGAGGGTACTTGAGAGCTACACTGACCTTGCTATGGAGGACGCACGGCCTAAGGCTGACAACTAGTTGCCCATTCTGATCCATTCCTAATTATGATTTCACTAGATTTGTTTTAAAAGTAGTTTTTAATGATGGAGTTGTAGAAATGTGTGGGTTTGGTAACTTTTTAGAACAAAACCGAATGATGTTTTTCGGCATTATACATTTAGCAAATGCTTGGAAATGACATATTCGTAATTCGAGGTTTTAATTGCCTTATTT
This sequence comes from Gobio gobio, assembly GCF_949357685.1. Taxonomy (NCBI): domain Eukaryota; kingdom Metazoa; phylum Chordata; class Actinopteri; order Cypriniformes; family Gobionidae; genus Gobio; species Gobio gobio. The sequence goes on along the minus strand of NC_137100.1, from coordinate 11,814,606 downwards.
CGGGTTTTTATGTCAAAATAATATTGATTCCAGCCTGGGCGACTTTAACAACTTTGTGTTAGCACTGAGCATATCATGTTAAACAAAGAGAAAATACCAAATTGTCTTCACAGACTAATTTTTAAGGCCAGCCTATCTTTCAAGTGTGGCTTATTGAATTAAGCTTTGATGTACATTACTTAATTTCTAGTTTTCGATTTAATTTCAGGAGATGTGGGTCAAAATGATACTAATATTCTAAATAGAAGGTTGTTTGTTCCATTTAATGTTCAGTGGTCACCACCAGCAGTGAAAGTAGGTGAATTATCTACTTGCATGATTTATTCACTTAAAAAGACATGAGTTAAACCATTTTAATTTGGGCAAAATATATATATATATATATGGACCATCATAAAACACTTCAATGGTTTGAATGAAAAATAAATCACAAAGAATGAAACAAATTTGTGTTCTGGTATTTGAAGAATGCTTTGTTTGTTGTATCTACAGTTCTCCAGTGTTTACAGTGCTCATTGTGAATTTTATTTTCATTTTATGAATTAAAAAAAAAAACATTTATCTATTTTTTCTAAACTCTTAATATAGTCTGTTGAACTGGGTGAACCAGTGCCACCATGGCCCTTATGTAGTCTGGCCCCTGCCCTGTGTTATGCCAGTTTACAGCTGGCCCACTGAACCAAACAATAAACTGCACTTTGCCGTTTTATGTGGCTGTGATTGATCACCAAATGAAGGCAGCCTAAGTGCTGCAATGTGAAGCAGATGAAATGGAAAGCTCTAACCTAAACTGACAATCTGGAAAGTATTACAGAGGTCAGCAGCAATCCCCAGGCATTTAGGGAAACATACAAAGTATGACTGTATATTGATTTTGAAGCAGTATGCATCTCGCTTAAGGAGTTTGTCCCGCACAAGTAAACAGCTGGTACACATACGCCCGAAAAATCAACATGTCTCCACAGTTTAGCTGGATGCAGTGTCATTTTGGAACATTTCTTCTGCTCACATCGGCTAGCTTGGTTGGATCTCTAGATTGGATCTCACCAGCACGTCACAGCAATTGATGTACATGTTGCGATCTGTGCTATCAAGTTTACCTCAAGTTTGTTTTGTAGCGTGTGCAGTCCACAAAACCCTTAGTTATAAGGTTAAAGGTACCCTCTGTGAAACATGGGTTGCAAGAAACAAACAGGGTCCACTTAGGAACTTTAAGGCTGCCATTAAGTATTTTACCTTAATTACTTGAGAGTTCCCTTAAGTTCTGTTATGCGTTGCAACGAAGTCCTTAGTGACCATTTAGCCCTAAACAAATTTAGGTATCAAAACAGGTCCCTTAAGTCATCTGCTGAACTCAAAAGCGATGTAGGATTTCATGTTAATAAATTGGGGAGGCCTTTTTACCAATCCAGATAAGCCTGTTGAAAGTATGACTTGAAACAGTGTGTATTGTCATAAATATAATTTAATAAACACTGTGTGCTTGAATCTCATGCCAGGCTTTGTCTTGTACGCAAGAGTGACTCATTATAGCGGCAGGTTTGGATGTTTCCCCCCGGCTGTTTTTCAAAAAATAGCTTTTTTTTGTCCAGTTTAGTTTAGATTTCTTGTTTTCAGCGCTGTAAGACGGTTAACACACAGGACTAGACGTTGTCGTGTCTAGTTGCGTCTATGTCATCGAGTGACCGAACGCTTCATTCTGTGAAATCACCACAGACAAAGTGCCGTTTGATGCGTGAGTACAATACAATAAAAAAGAAAGCAAATAATGTAATTTAATGTAAAACTATGTGAGCGGCACGGCAGGATTTTGAGCATCCTCCAATAATAATAATTCAAATATTGTAGTACAGCTGTATAGTTTAGTAAATGTTACACTTGTTTGTGGTCTGTTATGTTCTGTTTGGTGTGGGAGATTTCATAACTATAGCAACCGCTTCTCCGTTGCCGTGTTTTGCCAGAAACTATTGCAAAATGCTTAGTATAAATACTTAGGTACGGGTAACGGTTAAGACGTTTGTTGCAACGCTCTTAAAGAAATCTCTTACCTCAGGGATTTCACCCCCTCAGGGATACCTTTAAAGGGATAGTTCACGCAAAAATTACTTCATGGACTTACAATGGCCGCTGCGTGCGCGTGTCCGTTAAGTCGACGGGACCACAGGGTGTCCCATTTGTCATTTTAGGTCTCAGAAGGGTGCTCGCGAATGCCCCCTTTGAGGTCGATATGCGCCCTCGATGCGCACTTCCTAGCCCGCACTGGTGCACTTCCGTATTCAACTTACGAAAGAAGCAAAACTGGTGCGACATTTTTTAAAATAACTCTGATTGTATTCATCTGAACGAAGAATGTCATAATCACCTAGGATGGCTTGAGGGCGAGTAAATCATGGGGCAATTTTTGGGTGAACTAACCCTTTTAGTCAAACCACTTAACAGGTTTCATGCAACCGGTCCCAGTATAGTACAATCCGACTTAAAGGGATAGTTTACCCAAAAATGTTTATTCTGTCATTAATTATTAGCCCTCATGTCGTTCCAAATCCTTAAAACTTTCGCTCATCTTTGCAAAACAAATTAAGATCTTTTTGATGAAATCTGAGAGCTCTCTGTACTCTCTATGGACATAACCTTGGGTGAGCTATCCCTTTAAGAGACCATAGATTGTTGCACAGTCTGCCTTGACATTTAGCCACCAATTGTTATGGAGTCAACCCACCTTCATGTCATTACAAACCTCTCATTGGTGAGCTCATTAGAGAATGTCTGATTCATGAACAAATCCTTGCTTTGATTTAGATCTTTTCAGTGAATTGATTCATTTGGTTTATTGCAATAATCAGAATATTTTAATGAATCAGACTGATTTGGTTCTCGAATCAGCGATGCCATAAAAGAACCATTTTGGGCTCCATAAAGAACACTTCAGTGAAAATTTCTTAAAAGAACCTTTTTTTTTTTCTTTATTGAATTTTTTTTTTATAATCTAAAGAACCCTTTTTGACTAGAAAGAACCTTTAGTGCATGGGTATCCAATCCTGATCCTGGAGGGCCACTGTCCTGCAGAGTTTAGCTTCAACCCCAATTAAACACACCTGTACTTAGCTAATCAAGGTCTTATTAGGTATACAACTCCCAGACAGGTGTGTTGAGGCAAGTTGGAGCTAAACTCTTGGGGTGCGTTCCGTTCGACCGTAAGTGGACTGCGAAGTGGACTTCAGAGGGTATTCCGCCATCTTAAGTGAGATTCCAATCCAAAGGGAGCGAACATGTTCAGTCCGAAGGGTACTGCGAACGGCGCAGGGAAGAAGGGAACATCGATACATCACTTCACAGGAAGTGGAGAGTGAAAATCACCCAAATGTCTTTGCGCGTCGCATGCATCACCTGTCTGAACTAATTAATGATGGAGCAGAGCCGTTGGTTGGAATAGTTTTTAAACAGCTCTGCGATTAAGGAGTTTACATATGCATTTGAATATTCATAGTTATTATACAAACTAGAGTATTTATGAATTGTTATGGCAATAACTGTTACATTTGTATATTATATTTTATGAATATGTAAACAAATTAAAAGTGTTGAGAAGCACCTGAGGGCTGTCATTTTATATTTTACTTTATTTACCTCAGGAATGTTTACTGTGCAGCTGCACTTGGGAAAGAAAGCGCACGAGATGAGACCGCTACAAAGCCCATTAAGAATAGCCTACAAACATAGTTAACCAAATCAAAGTATTTGCATATTGAATGACAGGTGCAGCTTCAAATCTGTTCATAGTCAATACAGGTTATAAGTAAACTAATAAAACTAATGGACAATGTTTTGATTATATGTTTTAGCATACTGTGTGTTTTGTAAATGTATGCTTATTATATGGTTTTCAATTTGAAAGTAAAGTAAATTACAATATTAATTTATGTCATAATCTGCACCCGTCGTTGCCTTTCTTTGATGACGTTGCAGGGCGTTCCAAATGAGCGATTATTGTCAGCGAAGTCCACTTCAACTGATATACCGTGCTCAGGGAGTAGGGAGCAGTGAACAGTGCGTAGGGACCCTGTCGAATGGAATGAGATAACTTAAGGCTACTGTAGGCCATCTTTCCCAAATAAATGTATATAATAAATGTATATAATTATCTCACCTAAATATTTGATCATGCAGTGCATTTTTGTTTTTAAAAACAATTTTTCAGGTAGGTCTAACATTAGTATTGAGGTAAGAAATACTAATGACATTTAATAAGAAATCAAATGTAAATTAATATTGGTCTTCCCTGAATAAATTAAATTAGATTAATCCTTACACTTAAGGTTGCAAAAGTTAGTCATTCAAGAGCAGTGAGTGTCATAAAGGTTCATCAAACAACACAAAACAAAGAGAAACTCAGAGACAGCAGCAGTTTATTCGACAGCTGTCACTTTAAGAGCGAACACGGATACGGTTACATGCAGTAGCACAAATGTTAACTCGCGAGTCACGACGGGGTTTACGTGCATACTCGTCAAGACGGTAATTTAGTACATACATTTGTGTGTATCTGACAATTTCAGCGCAATTTGTACTTGCAAGCTTTTTGTGAGATGGCCTGTGTGTGTGTGTCTCTCCAGACCGTGCGCGCGAGTGCGGTTTGAACACTGGCAAGACTTAAAAATAAATGCAAATGATAAACTTTAGTGACGATGCGACGCTGCCTCGATTGTGCAAAGTGGCAAATCCTGTGTCAATTGTGCAGCTCGATTTTAGTGCAGATGCGATGCGCTGATGTGAAGCCATTTGAGCATTTTGAAAGGGAGAGAGAGAGCGCGCGCACGCACGCGGTGATTCACGCGCGCTGTTTGTGAACTTAAGTTACGTCCCACAGAACGTTTTCAAATGACTGCGTAAGTTATTTAATATAGAAATATGAATTGTACCTCACCTTCAGCATTATAATTATTTTACCCGCGCTGGAAAGAGAATGAGACGGTGTCGCTGCATATCATGCCCTAGCTCTCACGGCAGGTGCGGGTTTTATGTGTCGTCAGCATGCGATCGGTTCATGAGATCGATCGGCCTTTTTGGAGACCGCCGATCAATCATCCCAAAGCGATTATCGACCGATCGAGATCGGTTGCCGATCGAGATCGGTTGCCGATCGATCGGAGCACCCCTACTAAAAACACATCTGCTTGGTTTTGATTATCATCTATATCGCGATCACTCTCACAGATAGCAAAGTTCTTCTTTCATCATTAAAGTTTATTATTTCCTCGTGTTTTAAAGCTATACTTCTAATGGGTTGTTTTCTGAGCGTACTTATCTGAAGCACACTCACACAGACAACTGGCTTTCGGACGTCAAGTCTCGGGAATCACTTCTCTTTCACATTTTTGTTGTGTAAACTGTCAAATACACACAAGGGTCTTGTTCACCGTTGTCGCTCGCGCCATGGGTGGAAACGTTCAGAGTAAGGGGCGGTAATATTATAATATGATCCCCTTCCTACGTCAGAAGTGGCTAGTTTTTTCACGTGCTTGTAGAGAGAGGCTTACCAAAACAAAGTTACTGGGTTGTCCTTTTTCACGTTTTCTGGGTTGGTAGATGCACTGGAGACCCAATTATAGCTCTTAAACATAGAAAAAGTGAGATTTTCATGAAATATCCCCTTTAAAGGTCTGTTGCAAGGCAAAGCCAGGCAAGGCAAGTTTATTTGTATAGCACATTTCATACACAATTTCTATGTAAAGCACTTTGAATTGCCACTAAGTTAAAATAGTCATAAGTGAAAAAATAAATAAAAATATATATAGTATAACAGTTATAATAGGAATTAAAAGGATATAAAAAATAAAGCTGAAATCCCCTGAAATCTGGGGTGGAAGAAAATGGAGAGTCAGGTTTACTTTAAAAATATTTGTCAGGTAACTGAGCGTTTAGACAGTACCCTTACAGACAAATCTTCTTGGCCTAACTTGAGGGCGTTCTCTAGATGTTTTTCCCGCCAGAGCAGATCTAAACGGGTCTTCCTCGCACCGGAGGGAGTACTCAAAAAATATTTGTCAGGTAACTGTGCATTTAAACATTACCCTTACAGACAAATCTTCCTGGACAGGTACACCAGGGCTATCTCTACTTTGTTCGACCGTCAGAGCGGATCTACACGGTCCTTCCTCTTACCACCAAGGCTATACAGATCTATCCGTCAGAGCAGATCTAAACGGATCGTCCTCGCACCGGAGGGATTTCGATTTATCGCTCCCCTGTCTCTCAACCTCTTCCACCCAGACAGCCTTAACAAAATAAAAAATAATAAAAAATAAAAAGTATAATTAAAAACTAAAAATAAAACAGGGTTAAACATAATTACAGTGCAAGCAGTTCGGACAAAGCACAGAGCTCATTCAGTAAATGCATAAGATAAGGTGCAATCAGTCAGACGTACAGTGGCACAGTGCTCATTCAGTAAATGCACAGCTAAACAGATGTGTTTTGAGTCTGGATTTGAAAGTGGCTACTGTTGGAGCACATCTGATCTGTTCAGGAAGCTGGTTCCAGCTACGGCTGGCATAATAGCTAAATGCAGACTCTCCTTGCTTTGAGTGAACCCTTGGTATTTCTAATTGACTTGATCCTGATGATCTGAGTGATCTGTTGGGTTTGTATTTAATCAGCATATCTGCAATGTATTGAGGTCCTAGGTCATTGAGTGATTTATATACAAGTAATAGTACTTTAAAATCTATCCTAAATGTAACTGGAAGCCAGTGTAAAGATCTGAGGACTGGTGTGATATGGTCCTATTTTCTGGTTCTGCTCAGGATCCTGGCAGCAGCGTTCTGTATGAGCTGCAGCTGTCTAATGGTCTTTTTGGGAAGGCCAGTGAGAAGACCATTACAATAGTCCACCCTGCTGGTGATAAAAGCATGAACGAGTTTCTCTAAGTCTTGCCGGCAATAAAGCTTCTAATTCTTGCAATATTTTTCAGATGATAGTAAGCTGATTTAGTTATTGCTTTGACATGACTATTGAAACTCAGGTCAGACTCCAAAATCACACCAAGATTTCTGACTTGATTTTTTGATTTTAGACCCTTAGCCTCAAGATATGCGTTCACTTTGAGAATTTCATCTTTGTTTCCTAATGTAGTGATTTCAGTTTTGTCTTTGTTTAACTGAAGAAAGTTTTGGCACATCCAACTGTTAACTTCATCAATGCATTTACATAGAGAGTCAATGGGGCTGTAGTCATTAGGTGATAGGGCTAAGTAGATCTGGGTGTCGTCAGCATAGCTGTGGTAAGCCATTTTGTTATTTTTCATTATTTGGCTCAGTGGCAGCATATACAGGTTGAATAGGAGTGGTGCAAGAATTGACCCTTGTGGGACTCCACATGTCATGGATGTCCACTCAGACTTATGGTCACCTATACTCACATAATAACCTCTCCCTTCTAAGTATGACCTGAACCATTTGAGGACCATTCCAGAAAGCCCAACCCAATTTTCTAGCCTGTCAAGAAGTATGTTGTGGTCAACAGTGTCGAATGCAGCACTGAGGTCCAGTAGTACCAGAATTTATGTTTTGCCTGTATCTGTATTGAGGCGAATATCATTTATAATCTTTATGAGCGCTGTCTCTGTGCTGTGATGCGGTCGGAAACCAGATTGAAAATTGTCAAAGTATCCATTTGAGTTCAAGAATTTGTTCAGCTGACTGAAAACAACTTTTTCAATGATCTTGCCTATGAAGGGGAGATTTGAGATTGGTCTGTAGTTGCTCAGTATGGAGTTATCCAGATTTCTCTTTTTAAGGAGAGGCTTTACTACTGCAGTTTTAAGGGAGTTCGGAAAAGTCCCAGAAAGAAGTGAGGCGTTTACCACTTCTAGGAGATCTGCTTCTAAACAGTTAAACACACTTTTGAAAAAAGAAGTGGGGAGTGTGTCAAGAGCGCAGGTTGATGTTTTAAGGTCCTGTACCGTTTCTTCTAAAATTTTACCATCAATTGCTTAGAAATCAGTCATAATAACTTTATGAGGTTGTGGTCTGATCTGACTCACCTCAGAGCAACTCAAGGATGTGCTGTTCGCATTTCTGATATTAATGATTTTCTCGGAGAAGAAGGAAGCAAACTCACTGCATTTGCTGTCTGAGAGCATTTCACTGGGAATGTGACTCGGGGGGTTTGTTAGTCTCTCTACAGTAGCAAAAAGAGTGCGTGTGTTGTTTATGTTTCTGTTTATATTATTTGAAAAGAAGGTCTGTCTAGCTTTGCCTAGTTCCACATTGAAAGCACGAAGACTGTTTTTATAAATGTTGTAATGGACTACAAGTTTTGTCTTTCGCCACATGCGTTCAGATTTCCTGCATTGTCTTTTCATTAATTGCACTGCTGTTGAGTTTCTCCAAGGTGCTTTTTGTTTGCTACTCTTTTTTCTGACTTTCACAGGAGCAATATCATCAATTACACCCTTAACTTTTGAGTTAAAAGAGTCAAGGAGAAAATCAACAGAGTCTGCAGATATGCTTGGTGTTAGAGATATAGCCTTCATAAACAGCACACTAGTGTTCTCATTTAAGCATCTCTTTTTGACAGAGACAGATCTAGTTTCAATGGCAGGAGAGATTGATATATCAAAGAAAATACAGAAATGATCAGACAGTGCCACATCCTTAATAACTATTGATGAAATGTTTAGACCCTTACTGATAAGTAAATCTAGAGTGTGTCCACGATCATGTGTGGGTCCGTGTACATGTTGTGTCAAATCAAAAGTGTTAAGAACAGTCATGAGATCTTTTGTTGTACTGGATTCAGCATTGTCAATGTGAATGTTAAAATCCCCAGCAATAGCAAAACAGTCATACTCAGAGGAGATTGCTGATAACAGCTCTGTAAAGTCATCAATAAAGGCCGGAGAATATTTCGGAGGCCTATAAATAGTGATAAGCAGGATGCGTGGTGCACCTTTTAGCACAATGCCCAGATATTCTAGAGACAAATAATCACCTAATGATACTTGCTTACATTGATAAACATCTTTAAATAGAGCAGCGATCCCCCCACCCCTTCTGACTGGTCTGCAGACACTCATAAAAGTAAAGTTAGGAGGGGCTGTTTCATTGAGGACTGTTGCACTGCAGCTGTCTTCTAGCCACGTTTCATTTAGAAGCAAAAAATCTAGGTTGTTTGTGGATATTAAGTCGTTGACTAGAAATTATTTGTTTTTAAGTGAACGGATGTTTAAAAGTGCTAACTTAACAGTATTCATTTTAATTTTTTCCCCCACAGTAATCTTAGTTTGACAAGTAACAGGCAGCAGATTAGATGGGTTTGCCATACGGCCTGAGAAAGCCTTGGACTTTCTATCACTGTTGTAGAAAATTCAGCTAGTTTGGAGTGATATTGCATGATTTCTCTCTTGGTTTCATTTGAATGAGCTAATTTAAAGACATCTCAGGGGTAGAGATGATACGTGGCATAATATGAAATTAATCACGGTCATCAGTATAGACTAAGTCCACCCCTGTTTTTAGGAGAAACTAAATTAATTCCACAAAAGTAGATTTGGGGTCTAAAACTCAGACTGATTAACTAAAGATAAATGTATTCCCTTTTGCTTCGTTGCTGCTAAACTTTGTGGAATAATCACATTAAAAAAGTAGAAAGAATTTATTATGCACTACAATAAAGGGAATTGCTAACTGATGGTTCTGAGGATGGGTTTCCGTTGCATCTTCACATCCCCAAAGGACTCACATTGCTTTAAATTACAGCCTGAGAAGCAAATGATGGCAAGAGCTAATGTACCCAGACACATACATTTTAAGAGCTAAAAGGTTTTTCATCTTCTTCTCTTATTTCCTTTTCCATTCATTTTTGTCTAGTGCGCACAGCAGAAATGTACACTTTTGCAAGCAAGCACAGACTCTTCCAGTTTGAGCAGCAGCGGTTTTCTGGCCTTAGGGAGCATTGGGGCATTGTATTAATTATAGAATAAATGCAGTCTAATGCGCTGCTTCGTTCACTGAAAAACAAAACATACTTTGCCATAATATTTTACAGTAATTATTTTGTTTGTGTAATTTAATCGTGGTGCCTGTGTAATGTAAAAACAGCTAAAGAAGCAAAACTGTGTCAGGTTGTGTAATTGTTATGCACAAACAAATGAATTAGTGAGATTTTTGCATAAAACAAGCAATTTGACATTGAGGTAAGAAAAAAAAATGCAATTCTAAACTTGTATATGAAAAAAAATACAGATTAAGCTTGTTTGCAGTGAATCAAATACATATTCAACTGATCAAAAAGGAGTGCTTGCACAATGTAAACATACAAACATAGAAAATGTAATAAAAGTTATTGCCAAGACAACTTTTATTTTTGTAAGAAATCATACCATGAAGCACACATTATTTATTTATTTATTTATTTATTTATTTATTTATTTATTTATTTATTTATTTGTTTGTTTACATGATTTCACAGCAAACTATATAATAAATGTTACATAATGTACAACATAATGAAAACATTGCCATGGAGAATATTTATTTATTTGTTTGTTTGTTTACATGATTTCACAGCAAAATATATAATGAATGTTACATAATGTACAACATAATGAAAACATTACCATGGATAATATTTATTTATTTATTTATTTGTTTGTTTATTTGTTTGTTTGTTTACTTGATTTCACAGCAAAATATATAATGAATGTTACATAATGTACAACATAATGAAAACATTACCATGGAGAATATATATTTATTTATTTATTTGTTTGTTTGTTTGTTTACTTGATTTCACAGCAGAATATATAATAAATGTTTCATAATGTACAACATAATGAAAATCATACCATGGAGAATATTTATTTATTTGTTTGTTTATTAATTTTTTTATTTACATGATGTCACAGCAAAATATATAATGAATGTTACATAATGTACAACATAATGAAAATCATACCATGGGGAATATATATTTATTTATTTACTTACATGATGTCCCAGCAAAATACATAATGAATGGTATCGTCAAGGTCACTTTTATTTATTTACTTATTTTCTGTTTTACAAATCATACCATGGAGAGTGTTTATTTATTTATTTGTTTTCTCTTTTGTTTAACAAATCACATCATGGATAATATTATTTATTTGTTTATTAATGTATTTATTTTCATGATGTCACAGCAAAATACATAATGAAAATTATCACCAAGATAACTTTTAATTATTATTTTTATTGTTTTACAAATCATGCCATGGAGTTTGTTTATTTACATGATGTCACAGCAAAATACATAATTAATGTTATCAAGACAACTTTTATTAATGAATGAATGAATTAATTACAAATCATACCTAGGAGAATATTCTGTTACTAATATTTATTTATTTGTTTGTATTTTTTTTTTTACAAATCATACAAAGGAGAATATTATGTTACCAATATATATATATTTATTTATTTAAATGATGTCACAGCGGAATACACAATGAAAGTTATCGTCAAGACAGCATGACTGAAACTGTCACTAAAAAAACTGACACAATCGTGAGTCATAATAGTTTTATCACTCATCAATATAAAACACACATTCCCGTTATTATAAAACAATCACCTTTCCTCAGCAGACCTCTGTGATGGTCCTGCACACAGCAGACGTCTGCTCCTTTGCCCCTCCGCCCCAAGTGAAGGGGATTATTGCCTTCTCCTCCGTGCAGTAGGTCAGCTGCAGGCCAGACAGGAGTGACAGCTGTGAGCGTGCAGAGGCTCCGTCGGGGCTCGCTGCGCGGGAGAGCGTGAGGAACGAGCTTTAGGGGCAGAAGCGGGTGGTTGATGTAAAGCTTTGCTCTCTGACCCGATCATCAGTGATTAAAAAAAGTCCCCACAGAGAATTCCTGGAAAACAAACAACAAAATGTCACAGGTGAAATGAAGAAAGACAGGTGGGCTCTGAGCTGCCTGTTATACCAGCACAGGCACTAGAAGGGCACAGCATCCTCCTGCCCAAACAGACACATCTCTGCTGCTTTTCTCCGAACACTTAGCAGAGAAATACCAAATTAATGTTGAGTGTGGGAATGCTCTATGCTGTTCTTCTTCACTTTAAAATCGTTTTAATTAGCAGGGGGAAGTTTCTTCAATAACAAGTAATACGCAGCACATCTTTCTTAATCTGCACTCATTTGACCTGGTTACTTGGAAATTATCAACAAAGCTTATTTTTACATAACACATTTGCACAATGCAAGATTACGCTCTTCATCGGCTGCACATGAACGTCTCAGACCTTTGACCCTCAAACACTGCAGTTGGAGCTGAGGCCTGGAAGAGTGTGGTTCATGTTGTCGACCGTGAAAGCAAATCCACTTTGCATTCACTTTCAAAGGATGAGGATTTATACAGTAAAACCGATGTCATCGTTAATGTTCATTCCTCTGTGTACTGAAGTGCTGAGGAAGCCTCCGCAGCTGAATTTCAGATATGCTAATGGTCGTTTAGTTTCCGACACGCACTGTAAGCGGTAGACCAATCAGAACAAACTGGGCCATCTGACCAATCAGAGCAGAGTAGGCTCTCGAATAGGAGGCATTTAGAGAGACCGAATCTTTTTATCAAACATTTCAGACATTGTGAGAAAAGAGGTGATGCTGCAATATCAAAATTATGAGAAAATGAAAGTTTACCTTTGATGCATGTAAAGCTATTGTAGGAGACCCTCAAAATAAAATTACACCCTTAAAAATAAAGGTGCCAGGAAGAACCAAAAAGGGGGTTTCACTGTGATGCCATAGAAGAACCATTTTTGGTTCCCCGAAGAACCGTTTTGTGAAAGGTTCTTTGAAGAACCTTTTTTTTCTAACTATTTTATAGTCTAAAGAACCTTTCTGTGCTACAAAGAACCTTTTGTGCAATGGAAAGGTTCTTTGGATATTAAAGGTTCTTCATGGAACCATACACCTCGCCAAAGAACCATTTAAGAACCATTATTTTTAAGAGTGTAAGAACCATTAAAATAGCATAAATGGGGCACTTCATCATGAATGACAGCCAATAACACTGTCGTTGGTAGCAAGCTTGAAAATTATTCTTTAAAATACATAATTAACATTATTTCCTCTGAGTATGTAGCTGAAAGCTGCTTTCGACTTATTAGTTGATCAGTATTTAATTTAATTAAAAATTATTTTACATGTTTCAGTTAATTAAAATGAAATGCAGGTCCCACTTAGACTTGCTTCAAGCATACTTTATTCCTGACATCTAAAATAATTACTACCATATTCTTGGCAGGATATATATATACAGTATATATATATATATATATATATATACACACATACACCGATCAGGCATTCCATTATGGCCACCTTCCCACTATTGTGTTGGTCCCCATTTTGCCAAAACAGCCCTGACCCGTCGAGTCATAGACTCCACTAGACCCCTGAAGGTGTGCTGTGGTATCTGGCTCCAGGATGTTAGCAGCAGATCCTTTAAGTCCTGTAAGTTGTGAGGTGGGGCCTCCATGGATCAGACTTCTTTGTTCAGCACATGCCACAGATGCTCGATTGGATTGAGATCTGGGGAATATGGAGGCCAAGTCAACACCTCAAACTCATTGTTGTGCTCCTCAAACCATTCCTGAAGCATTTTTGCTTTGTGTCAGGGCGCAATATCCTGCTGAAAGAGGCCACAGCCACCAGGGAATAGCATTTCCATGAAAGGGTGTACATGGTCTGCAACAATGCTTAGGTAGGTGGTACGTGTCAAAGTAACATCCAAGATTTCCCAGCAGAACATTGCCCAAAGCATCACGGCCTCCGCCGGCTTGCCATCTTCCCATCTTCCCATAGTGCATCCTGGTGTCATGTGTTCCACAGGGAAGCGATGGCCTCCGGCCATACACGTGATGTAAAAGAAAACGTGATTCATCAGACCAGGCCACCACCTTCCATTGCTCTGTGGTCCAGTTATGATGCTCACGTGCCCGCTGTTGGCACTTTCGGCGGTGGACAGGGGTCAGCATGGGCACCCTGACTGGTCTGCTGCTATGCAGCCCTATATGCAACAAACTGCGATGCACTGTGTATTCTGACACCTTTCTATCCGAACCAGCATTAACTGCTTGAACAATTTGAGCTACAGTAGCTCGTCTGTTTGATCGGACCACACGGGCCAGCCTTCGCTCCCCACGTGCATCAATGAACCGGTAACACTTTACAATAAGGTTCATTAGTTAATATTAGTTAACTACATTAGTTAACATGAACTAATAATGAACTGCACTTATATTCTAACATCAACTTTGAGGACAAAATGTTCACTTGCTGCCTAATATATCCCTCCCACTAACAGGTGCAGAGACGAAGAGATAATCAGTGTTATTCACTTCACCTGTCAATGGTCATTATGTTATGTATACATATAATAAAATACTAAAAAGATGTCAGGTATTTGTAGGAGTCTGTAAGTTATGAAGGGAAATATGAATTGCCCTGGTTTCCCCTATGGCAAAGGACTAATGAGTCTTCAGAATATCAATGTCAATAAAGTGATAACTCAGTAAATAAAGATATTGCATGATATCTACTCCTGGTTTATGTTTCATTTGATCTCACTTTCCCTAACATTTATCATTTTAATAACATTTTACACATTTAAAAAAAAAATCTAATATGAGGTATAAGTGTGTTATGTAAGAAAAAAAAAAAGTTAACATCTCTGATGTGTTCGTATTTCCATAGTCTTTGATATTATAGCTGTTGATTTGCATCATAGCAAATTCCCTGAAGATGGTGAGTAAATTCTTCATAGACTCAGTTGTAATAACATTCTTGTGATGTATCTGACTCATACAATGTTAATATTACAAATTAATTTAAAAGTTCTAATTTTTAAAAAGTAATTAAGGCTGTCATGAACTGTCATTTCCTGTTAGCCTATCTGGAATTTATAGTTGTCTATAAAAATCAGGCCAGGCCAGGCCATGTAGTTAAAATGAACCCCCTTAATATAATCAGTCAGAAAAGGTGAAGGACTGGGTTTATGATATCAAGGTCACTGTGCCCGCTTCATATTCTAATCTATATAGCCATAAGACTTCATATGACACTTCATATGAGAGCCTGAGAGTGGAATTAGACTTCATTTTAATTTAGTTTCTTTATATTGTTTAAAAAAAAAAGAAAGTTATATTCATTCATCATGTCTTCTAAAGCCTTGTCTTTCGTGAACACAAGGATAAATATATATGTATACTTTTTTTATTTTTTTATAGTTTTTATACATAGATTTGTTCATGGCTCAGAGTTTGACAGTTCATGTATATTTGAAGTGTCAGGCGCTTTTGTTAGAAAAAGGGTGTTATTACTGAAGTGTGAAATTAATATAGACTGTTTAAAAAGTGCCTTTTTGTGAATTTCAAGATGCATTAGCCACAAAAATAACAGCTATCCCTTTTGCAAATGAGGATATGGATAATTACAGCTTTTAGCTCCATTATGAAGAGGCAATGCAGCCAGATAATATTTTAGTCAGTGATATTCCTGACAGTTTGCTTAAAATTGTATACTATGAATCCCATCTCCTTGTAATGTAGCTACTGTACAGTACAAGGCGCATCTTCCACAAGGCATCTTGAAGCAATTCCACTGAGTCATCCTATTTTTTTTCTTTTAA
The DNA here is from genome assembly GCF_949357685.1 of Gobio gobio. Taxonomy (NCBI): domain Eukaryota; kingdom Metazoa; phylum Chordata; class Actinopteri; order Cypriniformes; family Gobionidae; genus Gobio; species Gobio gobio. The sequence goes on along the minus strand of NC_137100.1, from coordinate 11,798,933 downwards.
ATCTCTTTTGTCTGTTGACAGAGCAAAAAGAACAGGGATCTGAGAAGCTGTTAACTCATCCACAAGCAAGAGTTCACAGTGTAGCGTGAGATATTGATAGGCACCGTTGAAGGTGTATTTCCTTCACACATCATCAGCCTGCTCAATCTCCTGATAAAATCACAACAAGTTTCTGCTATCTCAAGTGTATGCTCAGCGCACACATATAGACAGTTTATATTATGAATATATGAATATTTCCATCTCATTCCATCTAATACATTACACTTTACAGAATTACATTACACCACAGAAGGCCATTTTTGCCCACTAGCATGAGACTTCCACTTTGGACAGAGGTGTCACTGTGTGAAGAGGCTTGAATTCAAAGCGGTTCTGTAGGGACACACCTTTGTGCATAATCTATAGATTGTACAATTTGTATATTTTACGTAGTACTGTTTTTCAGTATATATGGTTTTGTATTTCCCAGTTTGTTCATCCATCCACTTATGCATGCAATATACACTATTATACATATATCTGCAGCATTACCTAATTTGTTATGTTTGCATTACTTTGTTAGGGCAATTAAATGAACAATAAGTTAAGTAATAAATTAAAAACATTAGCAAAATGAAAAGTTCATGTAATTGAAAGGTAAGAATCGTTTAATAAAATTAGAGATGCAAGTTTAAATCCTTGATTGCTTTTCAGTGAAGTAGCAACTGCATTTGTTTATTGATTTTATTGATTTTAATTTGAAATGTACTGCATTTTATTATTATTATTATTACATTCATGCCCCACCTTGAGACTCTTGGGGAAAACACATGACCGCAGAAGTATAAAGTGGAAACATCTATGTATAATCTATTAAACAATTTTCTTAGTATCTATGTAAAATGTAAAGCATAAACCAACCATTGTCAACCTATACATATATATACAGTGGTGGTCAGAATGATTGCCACCCCTGGTAAATATGATCAAAGATGGCTCTAAAAATAAATCTAGATTGGTTATCTTTTTGATCTATCATTCAAAAACTGCACAAAAATCTAACCTTTCATTGAAGTAAAAGAATGGAAAGTCGGGGGGAAAATCACATTATGAAATAAATGTTTTTCTCCAAAAAATGTTGGCCACAATTATTGGCACCCCTAGATTTGTTTCTGAGTAAAATATCTCTCTAGTATATTCCCATTAATATTTAAATTTTTTAGCACACCAGGGTGACTAGGAACATGAAATTGTCTAGCTATGACGTCTTGTTTCACAGGAGTATAAATATGAGGAAACAGAACGGCCAAATTCCCTTAATCATTCATCACAATGAGTAAAACCAAAGAATACAGTTCTGATGTGCAGCAAAAGATTGTTGAGCTTCACAAAATAGAAAGTGGCTGTAGGGAAATTGCTGCGTTGAAAATCTCCATTTCTACCATCAGGGCAATAATTAAGAAGTTTCAATCAACTAAAGATGTTACAAATCTGCCTGGAAGAGGACGTGTGTCTATTTTGACCTAATGCACAGTGAAGAGGAAAGTTTTAGGATTAGTTGAGTCTTGGGGTCAGAAAGCCTAAAAAAAAATCCTTCTTGCTCATCCAGAAACAAACTCCAGCATATTCAGTTGTCAGACCCAACTGGAACTTCAAAAGCGACCTGGTTCTGTGGTCAGATGAAACTATAAAAAGAGCTTTTTGGCAGAAAACCCACCAGATGGGTTTGGTGCAAGGGGGTAATCATACACCCGGAAAGCGTACCTTCCATAGGGGCGGCCATTGCTAACCAAGCCATCACCTGCTGTTAGCATCCCATTGACTCCCATTCATTTTGGCGTCACTTTGACAGCGAATAACTTTACATCTGAGGCTTTTAAAGACTCCATTTGTCCATTGTTTATTTCTTAAGAAACACAACAGTGTATAAAAGGCTCCATTACCTTGTATCTTACACTATCGCCCCGTAGAAGCCGGTTTTGTAAAAAATAGGCTAACGATTGCATCATAACCACGCGACAACCGGTGCATAGTAGATAAATTACCGTATAGACAGGAGGAGAAGCTCGCAGGCAATCTTTTACTGTCTATGAGGCAATCGGGGGGACGTGGAGGCATGAAGTCTGATAAAGTCAAGGGAGAGGGCATGGGGAGAAGCCCATGGAGAGCCAAAAGCAACAGGACAAAATATTTCAACAACGTGATTCAGATTTCACTTTGCACAACTACTAGAAGACTTGCCACTGTCAGACAGGTTGCTCACATCACATCTATGTTGTCAAGCTCAGTCTGAGGCTGCGCAGTACGCTTAGCCATCAGGAAGTGAGTGCTTCTACCTGACTTAATTTTTTGTCACTGTGTCCATATCTTTTACTGTCTATGGTTTGGTGCAAAACAGGGAAAAAAAATGTACCCCATGCCCACCCCATGTTGAAAATACTGCTGGATCTTTAATGTTGTGGGCCTATTTTTTTGCTGGAGGTCCTGGACATCTTGTTCAGATACATGGTATCATGCATTCTAGCAAATACCAACAGAAAAAAAAAAATCAAAACCTGACGCCCTCTGCTAGAAATCTTATAATGGGCCGTGGCTGGATCTTTCATAAGGGCAACAATCCAAAACAAACATCAAAATCGACACACAAATGTGTCACTGAACACAAAATGAAGCTTCTGCCATGACCATCCCAGTTCCCTGAACCCTATAGAAAATGAGTGGGGTGAACTGAAGAGAAGAAGCACCAACATGGATCTGGGAATCTGAAGGATCTGGAGAGATTCTGTATGGAGGAATGGTCTCTGATCTCTTGTCAGGTGTTCTCTAAACTCACCAGGCATTATAAAAGAAGACTCAGAGCTGTTATCTTGGGAAAAGGAGGTTGCAAAAAGTATTTAATAAAAGGGTGTCAATAATTATGGCCAAAGTGTTCTGGAGAAAAGCATTTATTTCATAATGTGATTTACCCCCAACTTTCAATTATTTTACTTCAATGAAAGGTTTTATTTTTTCATGATTTTTTAAAAATAAAAGATGAAAAGGATAAACGATGCAGATTTAGTTTTACAGCCATTTTTGATAATATTTACCAGGGGTGCCAATAATTCTGACCACAACTGTATATAATGCACACATACTTATGCAGTTATGTTTATTGTAAGATTTTATTTTCATCTTTTCTCTGAAATGTAATTTTGGAGTTCAGTGTATTTTATTTTTAATATTAAAGGTGTCAAAGTTCTGATGTAATTTATCTTTGTTTCATTTTATATCCATATTTTATATATAGACTTTTTATATCCAATGTGGATTATATATGTATAATGAGGACACCTACTTCTCTGACCCTTCGTGGCATTGAGTGTACAAATGTATGACAAATTGTCACATCTATACTGTTTAACTCTTAAAGGACCTTCTTTAGTATACTGGTGCTTGAATGGGAGTGTTTTCGGTGTTGATCAAAATCCCCCACAGGTGCCCATTAGTGTGAAATGGTTGTCCATAGTGTGAAATGGTTGTCCACTGAAGGATTTTCACTTTGGGAGAATGTATAGAGTCATATTGAAAAAGTGCCCAACAACACAGGGAATAAGGAGCTTGTAGCGTCTTCCGTTTCAAGATTTTGTATTACGTGACACCATATATTTAGCATGACTCTCTCACTCCCCCAGCACTCATACATTCCATACATATAAGAACTTTACTACCACCAAACTTCACTGTGGTGACCAGGAACTTCTCACTGTATTTCTCCCCCTTGCAATGCCATACATTTTGGATGCTGTTTGATCCATAATGATTGATTTGGTCTCATGAAACCAGAATATGGATTGCCATAGTCTATTCCAAGTCTATAGTCATAGCAAATCTATATTTTGTTGATATGGGCATTGGAAAAGACTACATGAGTTTCCTGTGCTTTGGCTACAGTAGATAGTTTCTTTGTAGACAACAACAATGCATTTCACTTCTGCACATTGTGTCTTCTCACAGATTTTTCTAGCTCTGAGACATTTGCTTGGCATTTCTCCTGCTCTTTTCTCAATAAAAAATATTCATCATAAAATGAAAGCTTACAATGAGGTCTTGATTGTTTCATAATTCCATTCTTTTTGAGTTTCTGTGTTACTTTTGCTATATTTTCACACTTAAAACTTAGCTTTGGCAATCCTCACGTACCATTGTCCTATTTTGTGCAAAGAAATAAGTCTTCTGACAATTCTCTCCCAAGTGATTCCATTGTTTTGAGCATTAAGTCTGAGAATGTTTCAGTGGGCTATAAAACACTTCATTTTTAAAAATTAAAATGTATTCATTCAACATACTCACCTGTTGATGAACAGTTGCCTTCAACTTGCACCATAACGTTTTTATTTAGTTTTACTTTGTAACTTTCAGGAGGGTTACATCCAGAGCACATCTGACTCTTCTGTGAGAATCAACACCATTTTATCTGTGCTCAAAATCAAATAATGCTTTCAGATCCAGTCAAAATATCACTATAGATCATTCATTTGACACTACATCAAAAAATGGAGAACACAACATCCAAAGTATGCAGTCACAGAAAAAAAGTAACTATATTGTAACACATTAAATTAATTTTGCAATTATGTTAAAAGTATAGTAACCACAACTTACGGTATAGTAAAGTGAATAAATTGTATACTGTATGCACTGCAAGCAAGTATAGTATTGAATATTGTATAGTACTCAATGTCTGTCAGCACTTGCATACTGTAAAAATACAGGAGTCTGCAAAAGCAAAAAAGGTTAAAAAAAAAGTGAAAAAAGACATGTTATAGTATGCTCAAAAGAGCTGTGCAACTGCAAAATCTAAAAGTCAGTGAGATATTAATTCAGCATCACATCTTCGTGCTGGATCCAGCCTAAGGACTTTGACTACATCACAGGCAATGTCGTGTCTTGCCAGGCAAAGGGGAAGACCCTATAGTGTGATTTTCCATTTATTGTTAGCATCAACATTGTGCATCTGATCTGTGCCACCTGCACACTGAACTGGCTTATTTTGTACAGTTGATCTGATAACATCATTCGAAATAAGTGAGAACAGTGTTGTTGTATGTAAACAACGACAACGTTTTAGGTGTGTTTAACCTTTGCCTGCCGGTGTTTAGCATTTTGCAACATGTGTTTTAGTGAGTAAGAATGTGTTTACAGAAGAAAAAAAAGTGGTGTCTAACTGCCTGAACTTGTTTAAGGTTTTACAGAAAGAGTGATTTATTCCACAAATTGGTTTAGGCTATTGAGAATTTGGTTCAGAGAATGGGGTTTAGTGTTTTAGCAATTCAGAAAAACTAAGTCTTATTTTCCTGATATTCCCATATTGACATGCTTCTTTGGTAATCAATCAAGCAGACTTGCTGGAACATATCTTCAAGTAAGCCTAACTTTCAAACTCATTTATTATGAGTACTCTATAGTACTGTAGAAATGATGGGAACACTTTAGTTTAGGGTCCAATTCTCGCTATTAACTAGTTGCTTATTAGCATGCATATTACTAGGATATTGGCTGTTTATTAGTACTTATAAAGCACATATCAATGCCTTATTCTGCATAACCATATTCTATAGCCCTTAATCCTGCCCAATACCTAAACTTAAACGCTACAAAAATGACCTTACTAACTATTAATAAGCAGTAATTAGGAGTTTTTTTATGCAAAAGTCATAAAAGTTAATAGTTAGTTAATAGTGAGAATTGGACCATAAACTAAAGTGTGACCGAAACGTCTCGGTTACGTATATAACCCTCGTTCCCTGAAGGAGGGAACGGAGACGTTCGTCGGAACTGACTGACGAATTGGGATCTGTTTTCAGAGACCGACCTACTTCGAGTAATTAAAAACGAGCCAATAAACATTGGCATGCGATCACGCATTCCACGCACCACCCCGCGTTGCGGGTATAAATAAGGAAGTGGAAGTGCCGCATACCGTTTTCAACTGAGGAGCCGAGATAAGTGGCTCGGGCCTTCAGCTGAAGCACAGCACCTGGCGACGGGACGTACGTCTCCGTTCCCTCCTTCAGGGAACGAGGGTTACATACGTAACCGAGACGTTCCCTTTCAGTCGGTCACGTTCGACGTACGTCGGAACTGACCGACGAATTGGGATCCCTACCAACACGCCAGGAGGCTGGCCCTTCCAGCGTCCTGCCTGAGCTTGCTGGACCACTCCTATGTAGAGGCTCCGGGCAGGGAAGGACAGTCACTGCTGTTCCTGCAAGACCCACTCAGCGTGACTTTTGGATAACGCTGGGAAAGCGTGCCCGTCTCGGGAGATGGTACGCTGCGGACCACATCCTTCAATGGAAGGAGAGGTGGAATACACATAAGGACTAACCTAACAGGGTAGTGCAACAAATGGCAGTCTCTGGAGTGGACCCAACCTGGTTCCAGGGGGGGAAGAACACAGCCAGAGACGACAGAGGAAGCTCTGTCGAGGGAAAGACACGGGGCTAGCCGAGTAGGGTAGCTGGTACCGTGGAAAATACACATATGGGGTAGCCTAGAGGGGACCGCAACATATGGAACCCAGCCTACACACACGTTCCACAAGCATACGGGTGCAGGCCTGGCATCAGACGGCCGACACGTCTGACACCGAAGGGGTGACGGAGGAACTCACAGGGTTAGTCGGATTTCGGGGGAACACGACTGGAGCAAAATAGACGCACGTATCCGGCCGAGAGGGCGGGAGTGGCATATGCAAGCCGACACTTAGAACGGGCACTTAGCGCTGCTGGCCACTGGGGGCGAGAATGCGGGAAGATACCGGCTCTACACGGAGGCTATAAAATCTAGCGAACGTGTTAGGTGTCGCCCAGCCCGCAGCTCTACATATATCTGTCAGCGAGGCGCCTTGAGCCAACGCCCAGGAAGAAGCAACACTCCTTGTTGAGTCTGCTCGCAACCCGAACGGGCAAGGTACATCTTGGGACTGGTAAGCCAAGACAATGGCATCCACTATCCAGTGGGCCAACCTCTGCTTGGAGACAGCCTTCCCCTTCTGCTGGCCTCCGTAACAGATGAAGAGCTGCTGTGAGGATCTGAAGCTCTGAGTCCGGTCAACGTAAGCGCGAAGAGCGCGGACGGGACATAACAAAGCTAGGGCTGGGTCTGCCTCCTCCAAAGGCAGCGCTTGCAGGTTCACCACCTGGTCCCGAAAGGGAGTGGTAGGAACCTTGGGCACGTATCCAGGCCGGGGTCTTAGGACAACGTGAGAGTTGGCCGGCCCGAATTCTAGGCACGATTCGTCGACCGAGAGTGCATGCAGGTCCCCTACCCTCTTGATTGAAGCCAATGCAATCAGGAGAACTGTCTTCATGGACAGGATTTTTAGCTCAACAGACTGCAAAGGCTCAAATGGGGGACCCTGAAGTGCTCTGAGCACCAGGGCTAAGTCCCAAGAGGGTATCGAGGTAGAACGAGGAGGATTTAGTCTCCTCGCAGCTCTGAGGAACCTGACGATTAAGTCGTGCTTACCTAAGGATTTACCATCTACTGCATCGTGATACGCCGCTATTGCTGCGACGTACACTTTGAGGGTGGAGGGAGACAGCCTTCGATCCAACCCATCCTGCAGGAAGGAAAGCACAACGTTAATCGAACACTTTCGGGGGTCTTCCCGGCGGGAAGAGCACCACTCGACGAACAGGTTCCACTTCAGAGAGTAGAGGCGCCTCGTAGAGGGGGCTCTAGCTGAAGCGATGGTGTCTACCACTGCTTGTAGTAGGCCACCTAGAACCTCCGCGTCCCATCCAGGGACCAGACATGGAGATTCCAGAGGTCTGGACGCGGGTGCCATAGAGTGCCCCGCCCCTGAGAAAGCAGGTCCTTCCTCAGGGGGATCGGCCAGGGAGGGGCTGTCGCGAGGAGTGTGAGTTCTGGGAACCAGGTCCGGTTGGGCCAGTAGGGCGCAACTAACAAGACCTGCTCCTCGTCCTCCCTGACCTTGCACAGTGTCTGTGCGAGAAGGCTCACTGGGGGGAACGCATACTTGCGTAGGTCCCGGGGCCAGCTGTGCGCCAGTGCATCTATGCCTAAGGTACCTCCGGTCAGGGAGTAGTACCACTGGCAATGGGTCGAGTCCGGAGAAGCGAACAGGTCTACCTGTGCAACTCCGAAGTGGTCCCATATCAGCTGGACGCTCCGGGGGTGGAGTCGCCATTCGCCCGGAGGTGTCGACGGCGAGAGAGCTCGTCGGCTGTCTGGTTCAGCGCACCTGGGATGTGAATGGTACGAAGTGACCTCACAAACTTCTGACTCCACAGGAGGAGATGGCGGGCGAGCCGGAGCATGCAACGGGAGCGTAGACCACCCTGACGGTTGATGTACGCAACGGCCGCAGTGCTGTCCGAACGGACCAGTACGTGCTTGCCCCGAAGCGGTTTCTTGAACCGGGCCAGGGCAAGACGTACCGCCAGTAACTCTAGGCAATTGATATGCCAACGCAGTTGGGGCCCCGTCCACAGACCCGAAACTGCGTGCCCGTTGTACGTGGCCCCCCAGCCCGTGGGTGAGGCATCCGTGAAGACCACAGCATGCCTCGACACCTGTTCTAGGGACACTCCGGCCCGGGGAAACGAGGGGTCTGACCACGGACTGAAGGTTTGGCGACAGTAAGGAGTAACTAGGACCCGGTACTGACCGCTCTGCCACGCCCATCTCGGGACTCGTCGTGCAACCAGCGTTGAAGCGGTCTCATATGAAGCAATCCGAGCGGCGTTACCGCGGCTGCAGATGCCATATGCCCCAGGAACCTCTGAAATAATTTCAGTGGGACCGCTGTCCTGCCTTTGAACGTATTCAAGCAGTTCAACACTGACCGGACGCGCTCTGGAGTGAGGCGCGCTGTCCGGCTGACCGAATCCAGCTCCATACCGAGATAAGAGATCCTCTTTTTGAGTTTTTTTTTAAGAGTTTGCTCTTCTCTCGGTTGACCCGAAGTCCCAACAGGCTGAGGTGACTGAGCACCATGTCCCTGTGTTCGCACAACTGCTCCCGAGACTGGGCGAGTATGAGCCAGTCGTTGAGATAGTTGAGTAAGCGAACGCTGCGTTCTCTGAGCGGAACAATGGCTGCCTCGACGACCTTCGTGAAGACGCGAGGCGACAGGGACAGCCCAAAGGGCAAGACTTTGTACTGATATGCCCTCCCCTCGAACGCAAAGCGCAGGAACGGTCTGTGTCGAGGAAGGATAGAGACATGAAAGTACGCGTCCTTCAGGTCGATCGCTGCGAACCAATCTTGGGGACGGATGCATTGGAAAATGCGTTTCTGCGTTAACATTTTGAACGGAAACTTGTGCAGGGCCCGATTCAGAATGCGCAGGTCCAAGATTGGTCTTAACCCACCCCCTTTCTTGGGTACAATGAAGTAGGGGCTGTAGAACCCCGACCTCATATCGGCAGGAGGAACCGGCTCGACCGCGCCCTTCGCCAGCAGGACATCGATCTCGGACCGCAAGACATGGGCATCGCTGCTCCGCACGGAGGTGAAGAGGATGCCCCTGTACTTGGGAGGCCGGCGTGCGAATTGAATCGCATAGCCGAGTCTGATGGTACGGATGAGCCAGCGAGACGGCCTGGGGAGACCTAGCCAGGCCCCCAGAGACCGAACAAGCGGGATCAACGGCACCACAGACATACCCGGGGTGAGGCAGCGAGGTGGAGTATTCAGACCCGACTCGGGAGGCCCGGAGGCGGCCCGGAGTGTTGTCTGAATACTCCAGGTGGGGCAGAGAGTGGGTGAGAAGGCCCGGGGGCGTCCTCGGTGCCCACTCTGCTGCCCCCTGGCGAGGGGTGAGAGGGAAGGAAAGGAGTGGCAAGGCCCGGGGGCGTCGCGCACTGCCAACCTGTCCCTCTCGGAGCTCAGGGAGGGAGGAAACTGCTCTTTTATTGAGAATGTGGGTATCGCTGGACCCCGGAGGGCCAGCGGCAGGATGTTGTGTGTACCAGTGTGGACATTCCCCCCCGGTCCTCCTCCTCCACCACCTCCCCTGGAGCAGCTCCTCTTCTCCCTGGGCTCCCCGTGTCAGGGCCACTTGCCCTTGCGCTTGCCTGCCGACTTAGCGGGCCCCGCCACGGGTTGGGCGGCACCCTTACGGCGGCACCCGATGGTGGAGGCTGCTGCTTGGGTTTAGCAGGGGCGGAGGCGGCCGCAGGGGGACGCCCTCGGCGACGAGCAGGCGGAGGTGCAGCCGGCGACTGGGTGGAGGCAGCAGCAGGTCGCCGGGGCAGGATGTTCTTGATGGCCTCCGTCTGCTTCTGTGCCACCGAGAACTGCTGGGCGAAGCTCTCGATGGCGTCGCCGAAGAGGCCGGCCTGACAGACAGGGGCGTTGAGGAACCGCACTTTGTCGGTCTCACGCATATCTGCCAGGTTCAGCCATAGGTGGCGTTCCTGGACCACCAGAGTGGACATCGCCCGACCCAGGAGGGCGAGGTCCGTTGCGGTACGCAGTTCCTGCATAACCCCTGGGTCGGAACTACCCTCGTGCAATTCCTTGAGCGTCTTGGCCTGGTAGACCTGCACGAGTGCCATGGCATGCAGAGAAGACGCGGCTTCTCCTCAGGCTGTGTAGGTCTTGCCCGTTAGGCTGGACGAGAACCTACACGCCCGGGAGGGGAGACGCGGATGGCCCCGCCAGTCGGAGCCGGTCTTAGGACACAGTTGCATCGCAACCGACCGTTCCACTGGAGGGACCTCCACGTAACCCTTAGCCGTGCCTCCATCGAGGGTAGTGAGGACGGAGGAACTCGCTGATCGTGAACGAGCGCTGTAGGGCGCCGTCCACGACTTCGTGAGCTCCTGATGCACTTCCGGAAAGAAAGGCACTGGGGCGGGGCGCTGAGAACCAGCACGTGCCGTCCCGAGATACCAATCGTCCAGCCGCGAGGGTTCGGGACACGGTGGAGGGTTCTACTCGAGCCCGACACTCGCGGCGGCCCGGGAAAGCATAGCCGTGAGCTCTGGATCAGACTCGGGCAACGGTGCCACAACCGAAGGGGGCAACGCAGCCGAATCCTCATCTCCAGAGTCCATTAGCTCGTCCCCCGATGCAGCTATCGACAACATGTCCTCAGCAGGAGCCCCGAAAGAAACGGGCGGCCCCCCATGGGAAAAACCACCGCAATCTTCCGGGAACTGCGCCGGCGTAGCGGAGGGGGGAGGGGCCCGAGCAGCCTGTTGACTGGGCGGGGGTGCCCTGACCGTCACCCTCAGATCTCCACCAAAGGCATCAGCCAAAGTAGCAGCCCTCTGCTTTGCAGCGGGAGGACCACTAGATCGGGGGATGCGCAATGGGACTCCATCCCTTTTGAGGTATAGGAGCCTAGACCGTAGCACTGCGATGGTCATGTTCGCGCAGTGCGAACATGACTCATCCACGAAAGCCGCCTCTGCGTGCTGAACGCCCAAACACGAGAGACAGCGATCGTGTCCGTCAACTGGGGACAGAAACCGACGGCATCCAGAAACACACGGTTTGAATGACATCTTAAAAAAGACGCAGGATCAAACCGTGTTGCTCTTTTAGTGAGAGAAGAGAAGAAAACCGCTCCGTCAGTGCCGAGGCACGCAGGGGAAATGGCCGCGGCTCACAGCAGTTCAAAGGTGCAAGCCTGCTGTGAGCACTCAAGGAAAAAACGGCCAGCGAGCTGTGGAAACAGCTGTTTGTCTTCTCCGGAGCTCGCGACCACCGCTGCAAGGCACCGTCACACCGACACTGGAACCGGAACAGGTAAGACCTTTTCTTCTCGCTCGTTCAGAAAACTCTTCGTAGGAACACCAGGAAATGCTGAAATGCTCGGCTCCGAAGTTGAAAGCGGTATGCGGCACTTCCACTTCCTTATTTATACCCGCAACGCGGGGCGGTGCTTGGAATGCGTGATCGCATGCCAATGTTTATTGGCTCGTTTTTAATTACTCGAAGTAGGTCGGTCTCTGAAAACAGATCCCAATTCGTCGGTCAGTTCCGACGTACGTCAAATGTGACTGACTGAAAGGGAATGATATAATCGGGGGTTTTAATCATTGTATTATGGCAAAAGTACTGAAAAACAGATATGTTCCTTGTCTGGCTATCACCAGACCAAGCTCAATATTTTAAGATTGAACATTGGTCTGTGGAGTCTGCTCTGTATTTTCTACTGCACAAGAAGCGTGATCAATGGGCATAGTTCAAATGACACTGTACGCAATTGGATAGTCCTTCAGCCAATCAGACCAACGATCCATCGCTTCTCTATAGTCATTGTGTTAAACCCAAATTTGTAATGGAAGCAGGATAGAAAAATGTACAGGTTTCCAGCCTGAGCTGCAGAGCGATGTTCATGTTTTTCTATTCTAGTGGGGACTTCAACCTGAATTAGGGCTGCTCGATTATGGAAAAAATCATAATCACGATTATTTTGGTCAATATTGAAATCACGATTATGTAACACGATTATTTCACATGACTTTGGGAATGTGTTGTATTTATTAAAAATACACCTTTCAACAATTCAATTGAAATTGTAACATTTGTTGTACTTTTTGAACTATTAAAATAAATAATATAACATATATTCAAATCAAAGTATAAAAGTATTCATGTAAAAATGATAATCACAAATAAATAAGATCAACAATATGGTTCGGCTAGATATGCTTTTCAGGTACGTCTAACCTTAGTTTTCAGGTACAGAAATGTCTCAAATGTAAAATAACATTGCATATTTGAGTGCATAAATTAAAGATGAATCCTATTAAACTTACAAAAGCTATTCAATCCGGATCGGATATGCGTCATCTTTATCGACTGTATAAAGTTTACTTAAGGCATATACAGACTATGTCTGCTAGGATACTCACAAAGATGGACATGTTGACATACGTTTTGTGTGAGTTTGTCCGTTCAAGAGCAAGACTTGAAAGAGAACTCAGTATTTGCGCGCTGAGAGATGTGTGCGCGCTCCCGGATGAACGCACAGAGACACAATTCCTCACAGCGCGCGCGGCTTCTCATTCGCGTCTTCTGGCACTAAACCCGGGTGATGACGGGCAAAACGACTGGTCATATTCAAACATACGGCAGCACTCGCATGCATTGAACAAAGTTTACAAAGAGAGAATTATTTGAAAAATATGAGGGGAAAAAAGGACGTTTACACGGCACCCCTGCTCTCGTCAATTTTTGTTTCTTTATTAGATTGTCATAGGTCACTCTGTTTAATTTTCAAGTGGTTAAACAAATTCGTGATGTTCCCTTGCGTTGCAGCCACTACCATGTAGCAAATCTTGCACGTAGCATGTTTCTGCTCGTCGTCTGATTCCTCAAAGCCAAACTGTTCCCAGACAACGGAGTTGGTTTTGCCTTTTTTGCTCACCAAACGCTGCTGTAACTGCCCTCCTTCTGCCATCTTTACTCGCGCAGAGTTTTTAAATTCCAGCGGATGATATGCACACGAGACTCCCGATCTGAGAAAGTTTGTGGCTTCGGGAGGGGCGGATGAGCGCATGCGCGTTTCATTCAGAACGCAAGGCAAAATAATCGTTTTTTCTCGATTGTACTATTTTGGTGATCGTTGGGAGGCAAAATCGAAATCGAAATCGAAATTCGATTAATTGCACAGCCCTAACCTGAATGCACACTGACCCATGGGGACTTGCGTCACCGTGGGGACCTAAATTGAGATCCCCATGAGGAAACAAGCTTATAAATCATACCGAATGAGTTTTTTTGAAAATGTAAAAATGCAGTATATGTTTTGTGTGATGGGTAGGTTTAGGGGTAGGGTTAGTGTAAGAGGGTAGAATATACAGTTTGTGTAGTATAAAAACCATTATGTCTGTGGAGAGTCCCCACAAAGATAGCGAGCCAGACGTGTGTGTGTGTGTGTGTGTGTGTGTGTGTGTGTGTGTGTTTAGGCACTGGTGCAGCTGTGTTGACTGACTGCATGGTGAAATTCACGCAAACAGGATTAGACACTGTGGGATTAGCTGTATATTGGAACTGGTGAAAGGAAGAAATTAAAACACCATCAGAAACAATCACCCACCCCCCCACCCAAAAAAACAAAAAACAAATCAGGAGGCTTTGCTTAAACAAACACAATTAAGAACTCAATTACCGCATCTGATGTTGTTCAACCGTGTTCGTTTCTATCTGTTGCAATGCTTTTGCGCTTTTGTGTTACCTTGTCTGCATTATGCTTTGTGTAGGTTGAGCTCTTGTAGACAGGAGTCGATCATGTGTTGTCTCATTAAAGGTTTTGGTGGCATGAATGTTTGCCATTCTCCATCCCAATTAACTCACATTCTGTTTATGCTACTCTAACACTTGGTGACAGTGATCACACTCAGCAGAATGTGGGAACTGCCGTTTGCTCTGCTTCCTGGCTGGCTTTGTTTTTGCATTTTTGCTGCTTGCTGGGATTTTAGTAGAAGTGCATTTACAATTTTAAGAGACAGCAATGATTAATCATGAAAATATGACCTTTTTTTTTCAACTTCAGAATATTTTAGATAAATATTTTCACTGCACACACAAACATGTCAAAAAGGAGGCTATTTTTGCCAACACTTTAGATTAGGGAACATAAATACACTATTAAGTACTTGCCTATTAGCATGCATATTACTAGCATATTGGCTATTTATTAGTATTTATGAAGCAAATATGAATGCCTTATTCTGCATGATCATTTTCTAAATCCCTTAATCCTACCCCATGTCTAAACATAACTACTACAACAACTTCCTTACTATCAATAAGCAGGTTTATTGAGGGGAAAACTCCTAGTTAATAGTGAATATGTGTTACCCTAATTTTTAATTATATGTTTGGTTGCAGTGTCATTTTGGAGGCATTTATACTCTTGAAAGAATATATACAAAAGATAATTTGATCAGAATACTGAATTTTAGCAGGGTAATTGGCGAAAGATACCAAAGAGTGAGACCTCATGCAATGTTCAAAGATGGTTTATATGTACATACATATATTTTCATATATTTTTTGTGAATTTGATTAAATATAATAGTGGCAGTAAACGCTGTTTTTTTTTTTTTACGGTAGACGTAGGCAGAAGTACCGCCCCCGTGTTTACAAAGCGCTCGTGTGAAGACTAATACAAATGCCCTTTACCAAAACACTCAATTTTCAACTTCAAAATCGTCAGACATGGTGTTTTTTTTGTTTTTTTTTGCTAAAGGGCATTTGTATTAGTCTTCAAGCGAGCGCTTTGTAAACACAGGGGCGGTACTTCTGCCTACGTCTAGCGTGACCTTTCCGACGTGATTATGTCATCCTTAGCACCACGCAGAGCTGGCAAGATGAACAATTTAGGTTAAAAAGTATATTAAATTTTTTTTTTTTTTTTTTAACGACCGATCATTTTGCTAGATAAGACCCTATTCCTCATCTGGGATCACGCAGAGCCTCTGAAGCCCATCGAAGTGCTTTGAAACTGCATTGATTTGGACCTTCAGCATTTTGGTTTCAATTGAAAAGCAACTAGAAAAAGCATAATTTATTTTCGACTGAAGGAAGAAAGACATGAACAACTTGGATGGCATTGGGGTGAGTAAATTATCAGAACATTTTCATTTTAGGGTGAACTAATCCTTTAAATGATAGGTAAATGTTTCTTGAGCAGCAAAAAAGAATATTAAAATGATTTCTGTAAAATGTATCATTTGGCTTGGCCATCACAGGAGTAAAGTACACATTAAAATATATGTAAAAAAAAAAAAAAATTAAAACAGTTAAAATTGGCTAATTGGTCATCCACTTGCAGTTGGTGATATCTATGCTACAGTGATATTTTGTCAGCCCACGTGCAGGGCATAGACTGAAGGTGTGTCGTCCATCTTTTTTTACACTCTTTTTCCTTTGAATTAAGTGAAGCCAAATATGTGTCGAAATATGGCGCTGACATCGTTATTCTCCTAGCATAATTGGCCAGATCAGATTGGCCAAAAAATGACTTGGGCAATTATGCTATGAGGCTAGCGACATCTTGGGTCTCGAGTCTGCGCAGTAACAACTTGGAGCCAGAGTCTGCGCAGAACTGTGTGCGAAGTGGAGCTGCGATATCAAGGTCCCGCCCAAACTCTCGCCTAATCAACAACTTTTTGTGAAATAAACAGTTATGGACAGTGGCGGCGTTTCACAAAAACCTAGGGGTATGGCATGAGCCTTTCTGGCCATACAACAATAGCCACGTTTACATGCACACTTTTTTGTCATTCCGATTGAAAGATTCGGTGGACCGTTTACATGAGACGTTATCTAAACCGATTTGGTGTTTACATGTGCTGACGCTTTCAGCCGGACTCATTTTGTGACATGCGCACAGTTTGTCTGTCGCATAGATTCGTAGCTTTGCCAATTATAATAACTGCGACGTTCGTGGATCAATAGTTCTGTGTTGGTAATTTTTATATTTATTTATTTTTCTGTGGGCTGACATGCAGTAGTTTAACCTAATTTATGTCCTATACAATGGCTATTTCAACAGCTGTGAATGATGAATGCGGCCTCAAAATTAATTCAATTCATTTATTTTGAAAAACACAAAATTAACAATAAAATGCACCCAAATTATTAATAAAAACATAGGATATGAAACATGAATGAAAGCATTCAAGACGTGCTCAGCATCATTACTACATACTAAACGCATACATATTTCAGATGATTAAGGAAAGATACCATAATCACAGAGGTATAAATATTAACAAAAGGTTAACTGTGGGTAATGTTACTTAACCAATTTGAAACAGTTGTTGAATTTTTTTTATATATAACTTATGAGAAACTCCAGCAGTGAATGTTTCCCGTTGCAATGGCAACTCTCAACGGCCACCAGGATTTATACAGTTTTATAAAAGCTATTTATTATTTGTTGTAAAGTGTAAGAATCACCTCAGAAAAATAAATTCTTCTGTCAGGCGCAGTTGAAGCCTAGGACAAACGCTGTCAAGATGAGATGGTGTAGCCAGGCTATATCTGTGTCATTATTCCAACATTATGTTCACAACTTGTTACAAAATAAAAAAGTTTAATACCTCAGAAAAATTAACTTTCCTCTCTTGTCAACATCAGCCTGGTGTGAGCGCGGAGCGCGGTCTTCAGTTGTGGAGGCGCGCGCTATAGCCTATATCACGTCACAGAAAGACGTGCACTCAAAGTAATCGGATCAGGTCGTTTACAGGGTGGAATTTTTCGTTTGATCGGTTCATGAAAAGGTTTATCCCACCCCTCTCAAACCGATTACAATTTCATTCGGTTTGGCCATTTTTATTCCGATTGAGGTGTTTATATGGAGCGTTTTCATTCAGATTGGACTTTTAAACCGATTACATTGCTCCATGTAAACGCACCTAGTGGCATTCCCAAATAATAACACTATCTTTACAAAATGTGGACAAAATCCACAAAAAGGACTTAACAACAATGCAAATACTGAAATATATATAAGCCTTCACTGTGTCCTAACCAAACGTGACACGTGAGAAAAAATATATTTATTTTACTGTTTTTATGTCTGCGGCGTTGTGGCTGAAACAACATACAAAGTATGACCATTGCAGATCATGTGTCAAAAGAATTTAAAGTGAGTTTGAATATAATTTTTCATGACCTTTTTAGACACAGCCTTCTATGATTAAAAATCATTTGAAAATTGTTTCAGTCACTCAGAATGTATTTATAATCATGCTAAAATTGTGTACGATTTTGGAATTTGATATTCTACTTACTGCGAATGCAGTCAAAGTCAGGGACGGACTGGGACTAAAAATTGGCCCTGGACTTTGACTAGGCCCGGCCCAAAGCAATCGGCGCGCGGAAACTCGACAACAACAACATTAGCTACTGCATGTGGCATTTTACAGCTAAAATATTGAAGTTTAGCTGTTTTAACTACTGTAATAATTAAAAATGTAGCAACCTGAATATCACTTCCTAACATCATCCCTAGCAAGTAACTGTCTCTCTCCTCTCATGTTCCATACTTACTTGCCCTGGATCTGCCTGTGGAACCAGCTCAGACCTTCAGTATTTGCTATGTTCAGGGAAAAAAGGACTACTGTCAAATAAAAATAAAGAAAATAATAAGAACAAATAATTTAAATACAAGCAGCAGCACAAATAAATACTATTGAGCAAAGATACTAATAAAATAAACTATGCTTTTCAGGTTTTTCAGGTACGTCTAACATTAGTTTTCAGGTACAGAAATTGATCAAATGTAAAATAACATAGCATATTTGACTGTATAAATTAAAGATTAATCCTATTAAACTTACAAAAGCTATTCAATCAAAAGCAGTGAGTGATGTCCTTGTCTTTTGTTGTTTGACATTAAACAGACAGCAGTAAAGGCTACTGCCCCTTTAAGACCTAATGCATGGATATGCGTCGTCTTTCTTGACTGTATAAAGTTTACTTAAAGGGTAACTAAACCCCTGCTCAGAGCTTAACTCCACCCACTGGCAATTTTCAAAAAAAAAAGTGGGCAGAGCCCGGCGGACACAGAGGGGACGAACCGAGGGCGGGGCTGAGCGGAGGGTGTGCACCTGAGACCCGCAGTGACGGATTGATTGACAGCTGTCAGACTCGCGAGTCGCAAAGATGGAGAATGACTGGAGTGACGCCAGCTTTGCAACAGAGCGGTCATTTCTCCTACCTTCACCTGAAGTGGAGGAGGGTGGATTGTCTGTAACAGACACAAACCCGGAGCCTTATCAATGCGAGCCGCAGCTCAAACTGCGTTAACTCCCGATGCAGACGATGCTAGTGAAGCAGCCGCGCAAGAGAACTGACCTAATCTATCTGCGTCTGCGGCAACCACTTGCGTGACAGGGTTTGAAAGCGCGTCTCATGTATGAAAATTATCTGTACACATGACGGGCGGCAATAATATCGCAAGAAAAGCCTGACGTGTACTGACAACTGCATTATTTAACCGTATTTTCTTCAATACAATGTTAAAGCAAGTGTCAAGTGAGTTTCATTCATAATGTTTCTACTTCATGTAACATGACAGTTCATACTGGAGTGAAGCCGTTCTCATCGTGTGATTGGGGGAAACATTTCTGAGGGCGTGGTGAGCTCGTGCCAGGGGCGCGGATAGTGAGCCGTTGGAGGTACCATCCTACGTCACGATGTACCACAACGTCCAATAGGAAAATTCAACTGCAGTAGCCACCGTTCAACCTTAAGAGGGCAGCACTTTGGCGGTTTTACACCATATTTTATAGAATTAAAACACTTTATACTCAAATGTCAAAACATTTACTCGAATCAATGAACAGCATTAATAAAGCCCCAGTATTACAGATCATTAACTAAAAAAAGTTGGTTTAGGGTTTAGTTACCCTAGTTAGTTTGACATACTTTTTGTGTGAGTTTGTCCGTTCAAGAGCAAGACTTGAAAGAGAACTCAATATTTACGCGCTGTGAGACGTGTGCGACTTCACATTCGCGTCTTATGGCACTACACACGGGTGATGACGGCGAAAATGACTGGTCACATTCGAACATACGGCAGCACTCACATGCATTGAACAAAGTTTACAAAGAGAGAATTATTTGAAAATTTTTTGAAAAAAAAAACATATATTTGAAGCACTTTTACACGGCACCCCTGCTCTCGTCAGACGGCACACCGGTTGGGAAACACTGTTCTATCTAACGTCTTTGCTGTTGGTTTCTTCCTACTCTTCCACTTCTTCTTCTCCTTACTTGGCGGCCACGGCCAGCGCAGCTGGCATCCAACTTAAAGGTGCATTGCTGCCACCTACAGTACTGGAGTGTGAAACAGATTAATGGGGGGGAGAACAGGTGATGACTGCGTGCGTGGTGGGTGGTGGGCCGGCCCGCCGGCCGTACTGGAGTACCGGCCGTTCTGTGATTCTCCAGATCACACAGATGACCAGTCCGCCCCTGGTCAGTGTGCTTGCAGAGAGCCCGCCCACACGCTCTTCTGATTGGCTGTGATTTTTGGTTGATTGATCTCGGGTCGAGCCTGGTTTGCCGTTGTAAAATCTTGTCGCATCGCGTCTGGTTAGGACACTGTGTTAGGCTGTTTAAATTTGCTTTTCAAAGCTGCAAGAGAACTATCGAGCAGCATCATAAGCCGTTTATTTCCCCTGCTTGTCTGAATGCTAGAGTATGGCAGCTGCCCCCGGTTATGGAAATGTAGAAATTAAAGTTAAAGCTCCAATCTCCTCCCGAAGTTCCCGGAAATGTCCATTAATATCTCAGTGACTACTTCGCTCAGAGAAGCTGTCAATCATAACGTCACACCCCCGTTTTTCTTGCATCAAATAACTAACTAAAACCAAAGAACGAACACTTGAACTAACATCAGCATGATAAGTACTGCCTAAAATGACTGAAACCATCTTTGGAAAAAAGGTATTTGAAGTGTAATTTGATTGTTTAGTTTGTCTATGTCCCATTACATTACATGGAGAGGGTGGGGTTTATGACCTATACTTTATCCAGCCACCTGGGGGCGATCGAGGCGCTTTGGCTTCACTTTTCAGGACTTATGTGACACGCTTGGTGCAGAGATATGAGAAGTAGAAGAAGAAGAATGGATTTCCCATGCATGTCCTTGTCAAAAAATTGTCAGCATTTTGAGTGAATTTGATTCATTCATTAATAATTGTTCATCCCATTCATTATGAATTAGACTGCTACAGAATATTCATTGTTAGCAGCCTAATTTCCTTGACAAAACTGGTCAAATTAGTGATTATCTCATTTTTACTGGTATTATATCTCATTTGTGAATTTAGTGAAGTCGCATAGTCTGGATGCTGAATGCAATTATGTGTAGGCTATTTTAGCAATGAAGTCACATTTAAGAATATTATGCATCTATTAATCCTTGTTTTACTGTGGCCCTGATAAACGTTAAGTACCTTTTTATAGCTGTGAAGCACAGTGGAGTCCTGAGTCAGATGTGTGTTGCTCTGCGCTTGCCTCTTACATACAATACCCTTTACTCCCTGTGAAACTGCCAAAACCCCACTGACTTTCTGACACTGCATTTGCCAGCTGTACAATTTCCTGAAGCCTGTAATAATGAATGCAAACCGTGGCTGCAGCATTAACTCTGATTGGATAGGTCCTGTGGGGAAGTTGGGGCCTCGACCCTCTCTGGTCACACGGCAGGAGGTGAGGAGCTGGTGAGCACTGCTTTCTCTCTAAACGGAGTCAACTGGAAACGGTTAGTTTCATGGTATTAATTTATGGTGGTGGCAAGACATGCAATAGGATCTGGAAGGCATTTGCATGAATTTCCCATGGGACTTGAAATGCAGGGCACTACTAATTCGGTCCGGACGTAATTAACAGCCTGATATGACAGAGATCATTCACATGACTAATATCACTCGAAATGCATATTCATTTATGCCATAGTTCATATTTAGGAGCATACCAAGTTATTAAATTGAGAGTTTCACACAATGGGAAAGCTGGTTTGTTGCCAGTCCAAGGTGGTTTACTAGCCCTAACCAACTTTACCAAAAAGGCTTATCTGGCATCTTGGCACTAACCTTGAGCAGTTTACGTAACCTTTGACGACGGGCGGTTTAATTATTAGAACAATAATGCACACTCTAGGTGGTAATGCAAAACGGAGTCAATTATTCCGCTTATACTACGGTTACCACACCTCAAAACGTTGTTCAGATGATGTATTTCAGAACATTTGTCAGGTTTTTGTTCTTAAATGCTTTTATGTATAAGACTAATTTCTAATGCATCCAGGGGCGTAGCCAGAATGTTTTTTCAGGGGTGGCCAGGTAAGACCCAGTGATTTTATTGGGGTGGCCACAATTTTTTTTTTTTACTACTGACTGTGACATGCTGTACCAAAGCAAATTCTACTGAAATGATAAATCACAAACAAAAATAATTTAAAATTGTCAATTTATTTACAATGTCATACAAAATAAGGAAAATATGTATGCTGATAATTTTAGGGGAAAAAAGACAAAGCTTACTCGCGTTTCTTTTATTCACCTAGGGAGAAATCATGAGACTTGAATGTTAAGAGCCTGAAAATAACCTAAATGTCTGATCATGTTTTCATTCAAATATGAGGATTATTCTCTCAGTAATGTAGCTTCTGTAAGCTTTTATGTCAAGAAAAGTCTAGGCGTCCTTTCAAAAAGGACATTTATTTCAGAACATTTGTGATTGTAAAGAGTAGTTTTTTTTTATTCAAATTAATCTGCAATAAACTGGTCATTATAATGCATATACAGTTACTGAAAAACTATAGCAACTATTTACAGAATTTGCAAAGTGTAAAAACTAATTTAGTTGATAAGAAGTGTCAGTCATAGTCTGCGCGCTCCATTGCGTGTGTGCGCAAAACTGGCAGACGAGTGAGCACAAGCAATATTGATTCCATGCTTACAAATATTGCACAAGTTGATGCCTTTTGATTGGTTGCTAGGCCATCCAGCACATTTTACCCCCGAACGCAATTTTTACCGAGGAACCACTCCCCCTGTTTTGGGCTAGTTTTGAGTAGCAATTGAGCAATTTGTTGTGAAAAACCTGGCAACCCTGAGTACTGCGGTTATTTTGTTCATGTTTAAATAGCGAGTGTTTTAGTATTTCATTTAACCCTTTCCTCTCTGGCGTATTTATTGCAAAAACAAGTTCAGAACATGAATATTGAGTGTTTAGCTTTCAAATGATGCATAGTTGATTGAATATTTTGTATAAAACAAAATTAAATATAGACACTGATAACGGTTTATTTATTTTTTTCCCCTATTAAAATCCATTCATGCAGCAGCTCTTCTGCCGCTCAGTCACTGGCTGAGGGGGCGTGTTCCGGCGGGAAAGTGACGGCGATGCATACCCTCAATTGTAGCCTACGCAAAAATTTGTTTCTGCTAGGGAAACATTCACATTACCACAACTTTAACAAACTTTTCGGAAAATTTTGGAAAACTTCGGTAAATAACGTTGACTTTCCTAACCTGATCCTCACCGTATCCTCTTGCGTTGCTCGGCTTGTGCTGAACTTGAAATATTACCGCTGGCTTCTACCCTTTACACACGGAGGTCTGTGCACAAACCACAGAGCCAAACCACTTCACCAGAAACCCCGCCCTACAGCTTATTTCATTGGTTAAGGTTGCAGTGACAGGTAGGTTTAGGGATCAGTGTTTGGTCAGTACTGTGATTTGACATGACCAATAAAATCGTAAATCATCGAGCTGTTCAGAGTAGCGCAGAATAGTGTCAGAGCGGCGAAGTAAAAGTCACCTCTTTCTCATTGTCAAAAGTGCTTTTCAGCTTGCACATCAGGGGTGGCCAGAGGGGTACGCATCCTGTACGCATCTAATCCAAGCCTCCGTTGCTAATTCCAAAACGTCATTTCAGAGCTTGTAATGGATGCTTCAGCCACTAACAGCAGACTAAAGGCCTGTTCACACCGGGACACTTTTCGCGCACATTTATCGCCGTCGTTTAAAGCCTCGTGACTAGACATGTGCCGGTACACGGTAATATGATTTATATCACGATAATGAACATGCACAATATTGTTATCGTGGGCACATCAAAATACTGTGAATAATTATTTATTATGAATTATTCAGATTTATAGAATGCATTTTAAGAATACTTTACCCATTAACCGTTTAAAATGAACAACACGTCAAAGAGGAATGCGCACTGATGTAACCAAACCCAACGTGCATGAGCAGCACATGGCGGAACGAGTGAAGGAGACGCACATTCACTCTCTGACAGCAGAGGGCGCTGACGGAACAGCAGAAATGCAGCCGTTTCCCCAGTAATCCTCATAAACAAAACACTCCTGCTCCTACTAAACACTCAGCCGTTCAGTTTTCAGTATTCGCTAAGGTGCTCCTCACATAACCAAATACTTAATACTTAAAGACTTAAGGCTATTCATTTTCAAACTTAAACATTTTATATTTTAATCTGGACTACATGCCCTAGATATGTTTGAGTATGTTTTGATTCTTTATTGTTCAGTCACACACTTTACAGTTCATTTATGTTGATTTAGTTTTAGTTCATTTATGAACAAACTGACAATGAAAAACACTTCTAAATGTTAGTCATGCAAATATGTCCATTTTGCTGTCAGGAGAGGACGAGCCTTCTGCAAGTGAATCTCCGCTACAACTCAGGCTCCCGTGAATGAGCGCCGCCGCGTGCATGCGCGCCAAACAAACGGAGCGCAATAGAACGGAATAATTTGTTAGGCTACATATTTCTAAAATATTTGTTGTTGGACAATAAATGTGCCATATGTGGAATTTTAAACCTACACATACTGTATTTTCATGAAAGTGACCATTATAATGGGGTAATCAAATATAGGCTAATATGCTTTTGTTTTTATTTTCATTTTTAATTTAATGAATTTAAAAACAAAATTATTAATTTTGTTTTTAGATTGTAAACCCCATTTTTGAACATAATATATTGCATAGCATACATTACATTCACTGTATTTTTGTATAGCCTTCAATATCAATATTGTTTTTAGGACATCATTGGACAGGATGTGAAATAAAATTATTAAAATAAATACCGTTTTTTTTTTTTTTATCCAAATAGAAAGACTTAGAAAATAACGGGATATATACCGTGTATCGGCATTCAACCAAAAAATACAGAGATATGATTTTTTGGCCATATCTCCCAGCCCTAACTATATATAAATGTTTCAATTCAATTGCATTTTTTTTAATGTGATAATTACGAATTAACGTAATTATTAAATTGCAGTTTTGGCCTTATTTAAACCAGTATGGTCGGTGTCTCTCTCTGCTCTGGAAGTAATGCCTTTGATTAGTGCATTAAACTGAAATTCACTCCACATAACTCATAACCTCACGTCTGATATCGGCCTGTGTATATCAAGAAGCTTATAATGTCTGAGAATTATTTCTGGTTCGACCAAACAGACCATTTCTAAAAAAAAATTTGCATGAGATTGATCTTATTAGGATGCTTGAGGGTCAGTTTAGATTAAGTAAATATCAGAGGTTCACCAGTATATCTTATTCTCAGCTGAGACCAGACCTGAATGCATCATTAGTTGTTAATAGCCAATATTTTTCATTTTATAGAAGAGCTATTTTGTCAACTATCAACTTGAGTGTGAAAACAGTGCACTGGCTTCATGTTGACTGTTAGTGCTTTTTTGGCCAGAAGCAATGTTTTTTTTTTTCTGTCATGTTGTGGTGCTTGCAAAGAGCGCACAACAGATGAGTAAAGCAAACAAAACCAAGTGTTTAAACAGTCTTTATTAATCCACACAGAAAACACAGATCACAGGAGAATAAACACATCAACAACACATCGACAATAATTGACAGAGAATTAAGGATAACTCAGGGCTTTAATAACAAGGAGGTAATGAGTATTCTAATTAGACAACAGGTGAATGAAATCACTGGCTATGGGAACAGACTGGCACACATTGGGACGTCAAGATACACATGGCAGGGAAACAGACCCAAACCAAAACACAATGAACAAGACGTAATCCTGTCAATACATGTACCATGGGAAGTGAAATGAGACTGATAGCATGTATGTGTATCACAGGGAGTTGAATCACTGTATCAGTGTTCCAATGTATCAACAAGTGGTATCGATGCATGATTAGTTTTTTATTACATTACAGACATATTTCCATATTTACAATATTACATATTGTAGTACATAACATATTGTACTATATGTTGGTAAATATACTAAAATACTCAAACGTATTCAGTACAGAGTATCAGTATTTTATTTAAATGTATTTTACCAATTAACTAGTAGAAAGTGGTTTCAATGCATTATTAGTAATAAAAGTTATTTAGTACTACTGAGTATTAATAATTTTTAAAGCAGTGATATTCATGTGACGTTATTTAGGTTAATGTGATTGATGAAATTAAATATTAAACTAAATTTAATTTATTTAAAATACATTTGACCTATTAACTAAAACAAACCATATAACTGGTTTTATTCTTTGTTGTATTAGTCAAATTTTGTTAAGAAAATGATTTATCTGAATGTACCTGACATTTTAGGTATATGAAAAATATATAGAGGAGAATGGGTCTATTTGTCAAAAAAAAAAAAGGTTTGTTATATGTTTTGTATGTATGTGTGTGTGTATATATATATATATATATATATATATATATATATATATATATATATATATATATATATATATATATATATATATATATATATATATATATATATACATACATACATACATATATACATACATACATACATACATACATACATACATACATACATACATACATACATACATACATACATACATACATACATACATACATACATACATACACGCACATACACGCACATAAAACATATACCAAACTTTTTTTTTTTTTGGACAAATAGACCCATTCTCCTCTGTATATTTTTCTTATACCTAAAATGTCAGGTACATTCAGCTGCGTGTCCTTGCAATTAGACACACCCTACAGGGTTCTGTAAATCAGGTTATGAAGGTTGCTGATTGTGATCTGAATCAAAATCTCTTGATTTGCTCGTTCTCTTTTGCATGTCCCAGTCCCTTGTAGTTATCGTAAAAACTGAATGTCATATCATCTCCCGCTGTTCTGTCTTATCTGGCAGATTTAACCATCTGGCCTTGACGTGATTACAAACCCATCCAAATCTTTTGTTGTCCGCAGTGGCGGAATCACCAGCGCCTTCACATGACAACAGCATTCAAGAGTCCCTAAATGAATATTAAATCTGAGTTGAAGGAGTTACTTAAGCATGAGCTGGTGGCTTGTAGGGATAAAGGGGTTTATACAACAGTATAGGGGGGCTATATTAAAGTCCCCTTTACATAAACGCAAACGTTGACATTTTGCAATTCATCTGCCTTAATTCCCTTGTGTCTAATTGCGCTTAATTACTCAATATTTTGTGCTGGGTGTCACCTTTAGTTAGCTTTGTTTAAAGCATGCATCTCCCGAGGTTATTGTTAGCCTTTAGCACATCTGTTTAGTCTCAGAAGTTCTCATCCTTTAACTCCTTATTGGTGGGGGGACGGGACGGGACTAGAAACAGTTGCCTGTGCAGAGGGAAGAGTGTTCATTGCTTGGAGGCTGAGTTTATTAGCCAGTCTCTTTAATTTGGATCCAGGATTAGCATGGATTTCATTGCACACTGGTCAATTTATCAACTTGGCTGACTGTGTTAGAGAATTTTGCACTTCTTATTGACCAACACATTTGTGAATGTCAAGCTTTAAATGAAAAAGTGTACCACAACAGTGGTCGGTGTTACTTTTGTGCTAGATTCCAAGTCTTCTGAAGCCATATGTTAGATAACCAGTGAGAATTTATTGAGAATTTGTGGCTGTGCGATTTAAATATGCGCATATTAAAATGTGGCCCTTCACGATCAGTTATGAGACAGAAGTGCTGTTTGGCATCATTCATGTCATAAGGAGCATGGCATTAATGTGCCATATTTTAATATGTTAAAATGAAAAAAAAAAAAAGCTATGAACAAAGCTATCTTCAGAAAGATAATCATATGGAATACTTGTATGGTCTTTTTTTTTTTTTTTTTTTTTTTTTTTTTGACACACCCTGATCACCCAGTGCTGTTGAACAACACAAGAACAGGCAACTGAGGAATGCATATGATTAAATACATTTATATTTTTTTATCGTAAGTTCCCAATTCCCATAAAACCAATACATTTTTTTAAAATTAAAATAAAAAAACTCAAATTAATTATGCTTAATTTAATCGGGCCATAATCATTTTTTTTCAGTATATTTATGTAATTTTTGAAAATGTTTCTTTTTTCAGAGAGAGAGCGAGAGAGAGAAAGCGAATACAGGTCTATCAGATTATAATAACATTTTGATTATAATAAAAGAGGCACTTGTGGTGGCATTTTTGCCCCAGACCTCGGTCACCACTTACTTTGCGTGTGGAAAAAAGCAGCGTGAACATTCTGCTAAACTCCTCCTTTTGGATTATACAGGGAAAAAACAAATAAATATCCTGCTTTAAAACAACGCAACAATGGATAATTGTAATGACCAAAAATAAAGAGAATGTCAAAGAGAGGTTGTTCAGTGCTAAACCTATGCTTATAATATTCTAATTATATATCTGAGACATTTTTTTGTCACTATTGGTGGCATTTTTTTGCCTCGGAGCACTGGTTCATTTCTCAACCAGTTCTGATGACCTACTTATTCAAGTGTTTTTTGAAGATACAGAATGATCACCAACGTCTTGACCTCGCTGTGGTGAAGAAATCGCTTCTTTTTCTCTGCCATGGATGAGTTTTGTAGGTTAATCTGAAGAAACAGGAAAAGGCTGAGCATGCATCGCTAACCAGCTTTTCTCTAGCAATTCTCGGCCTCCCTTATTATAGTCCCTTCCTCCAAAAGGCTTTATCCTCTTTTTTCATATTTTCTCTTTTCAACAGTCATTTCCTCAGTTGCTGTTTGCCCTGGTCCCTCTCCGCGCCCACAACCATATCACTGAACCGGTGGTCAAACATTTAGTTTCAGGCAATAGGCCATGCCCTAATGCATTTTGGGTGAGCAAGCAATAATCGAAATATTTTTTTTAGAGGGAATGCTCTTTGCGGTTTGACCGAGCTCCTCTGGCTAAAATAGTCGTGCAAAAATTCTACGATCTTCACTTTATTGACCGCTGCATGGTGTTGTGGCTTGCAGGCTTGCCACCATCACTAGCAGACCCACTTTTGGGAGGTCTGCCAGTCAATAAAAACCTCATTTATTTGCATGATAAGGAAACAAAGTAGTACCAATCGACAGCAGTCTAGACATGACATGCGGTGATGACAGTTTTACATTGGAGATGGCACTACATGCTGTCCTCGTCCCTGCTGGGTGAATTTGCTTTTATGAGAGGATGGCTGAGATAAATATACTGTATATAGTGAACCTATGGATAACCGTTGCTTCTAAAAGCCACCATCTCATGACATTGATTTGCAAAGAAGTTAACGCTCCCCTTTTTCCATCTATAAATTGACTACTGTATTAAAACACCCATTTCATTTAAGAAAGGATCATTTATTACTGCTAAGAAAGCTAAAATGTCTATGTCAGTCATTCCCAATGGTTATAAACATCATGTGACAGTCATAAACAATGATAAATATTCTAGAAACCACATATCCATCCATCTATCCATCCAGTTAGTTAGTAAAAAGCTCCATCTATCCATTCATCCATTCAGTTAGTTGGTAAAAAGCTCCATCTATCCATTCATCCATTCAGTTAGTTAGTAAAAAGCTCCGTCCATCCATCCATCCATCCATCCATCCATCCAATTAGTGTGTAAAAAGCTCCATCCATCCATCGATCCAGTTAGTTAGTAAAAAGCTCCGTCCATCCATCCAACCAACCAACCATCCATCCATCCATCCATCCATCCATCCATCCATCCAGTTAGTGTGTAAAAAGCTCCATCCATCCAGTTAGTTAGTAAAAAGCTCCGTCCATCCATCCATCCATCCATCCATCCAGTTAGTGTGTAAAAAGCTCCATCCGTCCAGTTAGTGTGTAAAAAGCTCCATCCGTCCAGTTGGTTAGTAAAAAAGCTCCATCCATCCATCCAGTTAGTGTGTAAAAAGCTCCATCCATCCAGTTAGTTAGTAAAAAGCTCCATCCATCCATCCATCCAGTTAGTGTGTAAAAAGCTCCATCCATCCAGTTAGTTAGTAAAAAGCTCCATCCATCCATCCAGTTAGTGTGTAAAAAGCTCCATCCATCCAGTTAGTTAGTAAAATGCTCCATCTATCCATCCATCAATCCATCCAGTTAGTGTGTAAAAAGCTCCATCCATCCAGTTAGTTAGTAAAAAGCTCCATCCATCCATCCAGTTAGTGTGTAAAAAGCTCCATCCATCCAGTTAGTTAGTAAAAAGCTCCATCTATCCATCCATCAATCCATCCAGTTAGTGTGTAAAAAGCTCCATCCATCCAGTTAGTTTGTAAAAAGCTCCATCTATCCATCCACCCACCCACCCACCCACCCATGTACTTCCTATAGTAATAACAGTAATGTATGCATAATTACAAGCAACTAACCCTAAACCAAACACCGACCTTGACTCTATAATAAGTACATGAAGTTAATTAATATCACTAAGTACTTATTCGTGTAATTACACTGTAACAACATCTCATTCAAATAAAGTCTGTATTGTAAACAGCTTTTATTGGAGAAAACTGAATTCACCATACTTTGAGAATGATCCATGTATTTTTGACGACCTAGACTTGATGCCTTCAGCTAATGTCTAAATGATTGCTTAAAAAAAAAAAAGAAAGCATAATGGATAATTGGTATTGGTCATAATAATGCTGTAATTGTGCACGTTCGGTGTACATTTCAGTTAGTACACATTTTGTGTGCTGTTGATAAAGATTATCTGTAAAGCTTGCCAAGCAGACCTACTAATTTAGCTGTTCATGAGGCGGCAATATTTTGCAACAAAACCGCATTACCCATCATTCTCAGTGGCAGCACAAAAATGGAAGTCATGAATAAATACATTAAAGCATCAATTACACTCCTAACTGGCATCTTTTACTCTTCATTTTGTTGCATTAGCATTAAAACAGCCTGATTTAGTCAGAAAAAGGATAAGAAATAGGACTACACATCCATTTTATTCTGACCACAATTACTTGAAAGTAGATTACATTATGCCGTAATTACCACTTCTGGACTTCCAGGGAGAACTTGAAGGCAGCGCGAGTTTTTAGTCTAAATATCTGCTTCTGAAATATCTGCTTTTGTCTTGGCACTTCAAGCATTATTATTGTCTTCCTTATTATTTCCCATTATAGAGCAGTGGTTCTCAACCAGGGTGACTAGAGAGGGGCCCCAATATGACTTCTTTTTTCTTTCTTTTTTTTTATATGAACTATTTTAAAAAGGGAAAAAAGCATTTAAATCAGCTAATTCAATTACAAATCAAGGTAATTCTTATTATAGATCTTCCCCTCAACATCTGTCTTGGAAAACCTGGATATTTGAGGAAGCCTAATTATAAAAGTGTGGTTTCTAGACCTGGAAAAGTCATGTAAATTTGTACAATCTTAAATCTCCATGGGCATTTTTTCTAGAATATTTTATCAAGTAGAGATTGTGAGTCAAAAATCTTCAGATGGTGATTCACAAATGACATTTAAATTAATTTTTATAAAGAGTAGGAACCTTAAATAACATTTAGATATCAGAACTTTATTTACTTTACAGAAAAGTTCCAGTTCTTTGAATGTTGTTGTGGAAAATGGGGAGTCTTGGAGTCCAATTTTCTGATTTAAAGGTTCCCCTCATAAAAAATATGCGGCACTACCATTGTACAGTAATTTTATCAGATGGTAATATCATGGAATTTTCATATACCGCATAGCATCCTAATAAAGGATTACCATATTAATTCCATTATATTTACATCATACTCAAAGGTAGCCAGCTTTAAAATATTCCATGGTGAAATTTCCATTTTTACCATATTAACATATCCAGAAAGCCATTGTGATACTATTTTTTTATTTAATTGTTTTA
The DNA here is from genome assembly GCF_949357685.1 of Gobio gobio. Classification (NCBI taxonomy): domain Eukaryota; kingdom Metazoa; phylum Chordata; class Actinopteri; order Cypriniformes; family Gobionidae; genus Gobio; species Gobio gobio. The sequence continues at coordinate 11,767,287 of NC_137100.1, read as the reverse complement.
TTTTTATTTGACTGACTTGATGAAAGCAATGCATAAAAAAGAGCCCTCCAAACACCTGCACCTAATCAGTCTACTTTCAGCCAGGTTTTTTACACATTTTGCACTGCGTTTGTTGTTAATTAAAATGTCTGAAATACAAGGCACTTACAAGTTTAACTGTGAGTCTGTTCCTCTTGAAATATTCACGTACAGGCAGAATTTTCTAGTGCTATATTTTGCCTAGGTAGAAGCTCAATTGATATGTGTGTAATAGTGTGTGACACTTTAGTATGACATTTAAAATTGATTTATTTTTTACAACAGATGCTATCAAGTCATATGTCAGTGAACCAAAATGAAAATGATTGCTAAAATGCATTTGAGATGCACTTAATTCCATCTGTTTTTTACACATACACACAGTGCATCCACTTTGTTTTGTTTACAATGTGGAAATGGTTTATAGTGAAGATTTCAAATGCCATATGTGGTATACAGAAATGGAGAGTCTCAATTTTCTTCTGCTGAAGTTGGCAACCCAGCTTCCTTTACCTGCGCAAGTTGTATAAATCACTTGTTCATATGCCAATCTACAACAGGAAGCGGCTTGCCAATTATAGGGTTTAACAGAATTAACAGAATGGGATTTAAGAGACTTTCGTCATTTTTTGAGTTCGGGGTTTGTTGGTGAGAAGTGGGCCTATATAGCAAATCCTCAGAGCTGAGGCTGTGAGATACATGATGATTGTCTGCGTGCACCAGCTTTGCATGATCAACAAAACAAGGACTGAATACAGATGAAAGCCTAGAGTAAAATGAGTGTGCTGGTGGAGGGAGATATCAAGGCTATAATGGTAGAACATCATGGCAATGCTAATAGTGGCGGCTTGCAGGCTTCCTTTGGCACTTTTATATATATATATCACTAGACAGTGCAGAAAGGATCGTGGATCAGGACTTTGACAAAGTGTAACTTTCAAAGTTAAGCGTTAGGTCACATTTACACTGCATGGTTCAAGTGACCCAATTCCTCCCATGTGGCACAGATCGGATATGACCTATGAATGTGTAAGCAGGAAAAAAAAGCGTGTGGATTCCAATATTCTTAGATCGGTTTCAGGCCTCATTCATACGTGGAAAGTATGAACGGAAGGCGGTCCACCGGAAGCTAGATATTTTACTTTATAAAGGTTTTAATATGGAGATTTGTGTTACACAAACCTATTGATTCACTTCAGAAGGCCTTTATTAATAGGAGCCGTATGGATTACTTATTATGGATTATAATTGATGGATGCACTTTTTTGGGCTTCAAATTTTGGGCTGCCATTTATAATGCTTGCATTAGCCAGGACATTTTTTGTATTTAACTTTATATTCGTCTGAAAGAAGAATGGCACATACACCTAGGATGGCTTGAGGGTGAGTAAATCAATTTTCATTTTTGGGTGAACTATCCCTTTAAAAGTTCTTGAACCTGCTTCTTAATTGATTGGATTAAATAAAATATTTGATTGTGAAACATGCTGGTTTCTTAACCTGAGACAGATGAGAAAGTTGCTTACTAAATTAGTTGCTAAGTAGTCTCTGTGCTTGTAGTATCTAGTTGTCTGCAATGAACTGTAAAGTTATTTTATCAGGGAATGAACTTCATTAAACTACATTAGTTTTTAAAGGGATACGTCCCAAAATAAAGTCCTGTCATTCAGTCATTCTGATGTTGCACTAAACAAATATACTGTTGTTTTCATGTAGCTCTTGTCCATACGGCAGCATTCATATTCATCATGTCCAGAAAGAACAAAAGCACACCGTAAGCCCAAATAAGTTGGGGAAGAAATTGAGGCTATCGGTTACATACAATGTTTTAAGTTCAGGTAAGTTGTTGTTTTAAGTAAGCAGAACTTGCAGATTTTTACTCATACATTTTAATTGCTCTTAACTTCAAATATTTCAGTACGCTAATCCATACATTTAAATAAAAAAATTATGGGAGAAGAAACTTGGCTAGCTTAAACTAGCTAATTCAATAAATGTTACCTTGCTAATTGGTAACACAATGCTTTGATAGCATTAGCATAGCACTTTCTGAATTAGTACAGCAGTATAAAACATTTAACATATATCTGTTCTCAAACTAAGCTCACGCCCCACTTGTCACCATGATGGTAACCCTACAAACAAAAAATAACATAACTGAAACATTAAACACTACTAAATCTCCACATTAATCTTGCACATGAGTGTCATGGCAAAGCATGCTGGGAAATTGAAATCCCAGCCCAGTTTCAGTTAAATTTAAGTTAGTCTAAATTAAAAGAAACAAGTTCATAAAACTTAAAACAATGAAACAATTCAGATTACTTAAAATGTGTCAGTTTTGTGAACTGTAATGTAAAGTTCTAGGTACTCATAAAAGGTAATATGATTGGACTAATTTGTTTAATTTGAGTTGGCTCTACTCAAACTAATGAATTAGTTTGAGCGTTAGGGTTTACAGTGTATCATAAAAGTAGTCCAATAACTTGTGGGCCAAAAAAAGGTTGATGCATGAAGCACCACTCACACAAAAGTCACTTGTAATCCAAGCAGCTTTCTGTTGGCCAACGCACCAAATGTGCCTGACCCGTTTGAACACGAGCAAAATCTGTGTGGGGAACTTTTTCAACATGACTGGAATTCGCCAGCAATATTTCGCTGAGCAACTGTAAATCTGAGCGGACTTTTTGTGAAGTCTTACAATGTGCTTAATTTGCATAATATGACTGCTTTATTTGGATCATTGAGCTTCTCAGTTAGAAGGTTGCATCCTGAGGCTGCGTCCGTCCTAAACCAGTCCTTCTGAGGACTTCTCAGCATTAAACACTATATGAGACAGTCTAATAAGTGCGCATGGCTACATCATAAAGGTTCCCACATCCATGTCACGGCACAAGAATACTATTAAAATTAATTGTGGATAAGTGATTTATATTGAATATCTTATATGAACTGACTTTTATTAATGCAATAAAGTGAACTTTTTGTGGTCTCCCAGTTATGGACAGTTTAGCATTATGTGAATAATTTAAAACTTTTTTTTTTGGTCTTACATTACATAATGAAATTGTATGAGCCCAGTGCTGATTCATTTTCCACTATTTCTTTTTCATGAATTGGAATTTGTGCAAAGGATTTATAGTTGATACATCCTTAAAAATAAGGCAAATGAAAGACAAAACGAAATGAAGGCTTCCTTCCAAGGATCCTTCAAATTGAGACGGCCTTCGGCAGTGCTTGATGACGTGGCTGGAGAGATATATCGCTTTACTAGGGCACAGCCTTCAAGTTGAGAAACAACCAGTGAGTTTGGATACAAGAAGAAAGGCAGTCTGATTAATGAGTCATTGGGCTCTATTTTAACGATATAAGTGCATAATAAGTCCGAATCCATTTTTGCTAGTTTAACAATGAAAAAAAAAAAAAAAGGCGCATGGTCCAAAAGGGTATACACAAGGGGTGTAACGGTACACAAAACTGACGGTTCGGTACGTACCTCGGTTTTGAAGTCACGGTTCGGTACGGGTTCGGTACAGCAGTTTTAAAAAATGGCTTTTTATTTATTTTTTTATTAAACAGTGGTTTACTGAAAAAAAAATTGCCTGTCCTTAAATTAATTAAATGATAACTAAAAGTTTCTTAAAGATAATGCTGTAAACTATATAGGGAGCCCTTACTTGCACATTATTACTATAATATTAAAGGTAAACAACAGAGCCCAAACTATGAGCCTATATTCAGCTGATATTCATTTTTAGATATAGGATAATCAACACTCAAATAACACATTGTGTGCAAACATGTAAATTTCACATAAGGCAGTTTTTGCATTAACTCCTAAATCTAATTATAAATATATATATATATATATATACTGTATATATATATGCTAATATAGTACATATATTTAGTGAAAGAGTTGATTTCTCTAGTGAATTAACAGCTGTGGACACTGAATGACTGACTCTGAGGTAAATGATGCTGCGTGACATTGTTTACAAGCTGTTTAATGTCTTTCCGCGATTGAAACACTGATTGAGCGATTACACGACATATGATACGTTTCAGTAAGTGTTATCCTCAACATACCTTAAGATATTAATTCATGGTTATTCTTCTGGAAGAGATGATCGTGGTGCGAGTCGCGGCCGCTTGAATTGACGGCCTATACAGTGATCAGTTGTCATATTAAAAAGCGTCAAAACGGCATTTATCGTTTTAAATTGTGATAAAATGGACTGAATACTTAATAAGTTCGAGTGTGAACTAGGATTGAAGTGTGTTCCGTGCTTAAAACAAGCCGACTGTTAACTGTTAAAGATTGCATTCAGAACCGTTCGGTACACACGCACACCGAACAGAAAGCCCTGTACCGAAACGGTTCGGTACAAATACGTGTACCGTTACACCCCTAGTATACACAAATATTGAAAAATAATAACCCAAAAGGCTCAACCCAGGATTTGGGTGGAGAAAATAACCCAAGATTTTTTAGAGTGCATGAAGAACCTTTAACATCCATAGGACCTTCCCATTGCACAAAGTGTTCTTTATAGTAGAAAAGGGTGTTTTGATTATTAAAATATGAACTGTTCACTAAAAGTTTTTTTGTAGAACCTAAAATGAGACCCCACACACACACACAAAAAAAAAAACCTTTTGGAACAGATGGATTTATAAATGGATGGATTTTGTATGCAATTATTAGTTAATGAGACCCATTGTGAGAAGGTATAATGACCACAATACGCAGTCCCAAAGCTGTTCACCCAAGATGGATTGAAGTTGCGCAGTTGTTCGGAGGTGGTCGGCAGACGCTGGTGTGAAACACTCTGTTCCAACATGCGGCCACGACACAGATAAATTACCTCGTGGATGCTACCTGATGCATTGTGCAACTCAAAGTAACCAGTGGGCGAGATAGGCTGTCGTGCAGGTCGCTTTGCACATGGTCTGTGGCTACTAGACTGCTTTTACAGTTCAGAGAATAAATTTTCCTGCTGGGAAAGCAGTGGAGATCAATAAACCTGCAGCACGCACAATAACAGCATGTGCTTGAAGCTTAAGCCCAATTGAGAACGTCCTTCACATGAAGCATTCTGCCAGCACTCCAGCGCCTTTCTTTTCATTTACCGCGGTGATAACTCCAAACAACTCAACTTCTTTCTTTTTTTCCTCAGCCATTAGAAGCCTTGTTATAGATTTTGCTATATTTACACTGGCACATGACCATGAGTAACTACTTCATCAAAAGCATCAAAAAAGACAGCTGTTGTGCTTATATTTACAAATATATAATGATGCATATTGTCTGAAAGTTGAAAAGATGGCTTTTCTGTCTGTTGCATTAACTGCAAAACAAATCAATCTTTTGAATTAATGCACTGCGGTGTATTGGCATTCATTTACAGAATATGAATAGACTGAACAGTTCTGTCTACACAAACTAATACCAGAAATTGATATCGAGAAGTTAATAGTTCATAGCTTTTGAAAGTCTGTGTGTTCTCAAGTGTTCAAAATGCAAGGCACACTATCGTTGATGGGGACTGTCATAAAAAAGAGCTCCGCTGAATAACAAATAGCTACAGAAGCGTTTATAAATGTCATGCTTATCTCTTATTCTGACCACGCCGTGCTTTCATCTTGATTTTTTTCTAGAGTTTCTAAGGGAGACTATGACTTTTCCCTCTTCCAAAGTGTTGGACGACAAACAAAGCAAACAGATCAAAGATGGGTTTTGTGTACTTGCAGCTGCACTATTTGGTTTTATATAATTTACTCCCCTCATGTCATCCAACACTCTTATTATTTTCTTTTATTTTCATGAAACATAAAAGGAGATCTTAGGCAGAATTTTCTTTTTTCCATATTAGAAAAGGACATACTGTCAAAAAAGGACAAAAAGGGCTATGTGTAAGTAACAGACAGAAATATAAAAGTTATTTGCATCAAATAAATAGTTATTTGTGTCATCTATCCGTTTGATTTTTGCATTAATATTGATTTTAATATTTTTGACAGAAGGTCTGAACAAATGGACAACTGATACAACTGCCCTGATTTCATAATGAAAAAAGCCTTATTTAAAAACAAAACTAAATTCTTGAAGAGAAATACCCAATTAATAGGTATGCTTTTATTATTATTATTAAAAATTAGTTAAAAAAAATCAATACAAATCAGACAGAATATCTATGTATGTATGTATATGTATTTATATATATAATTATATGAAATAAATCAACTTTTTGATGATATTCTAATTATATGACGAGAACCTGTATATACCCACACACACTTACAAAATTTAATTAGTTAAAGTAGTTGTTCTACAAGACTTACGTTAATAAGAGCCGGCCAAAGGTCACGGCTGCAGTACAATGAGACACGGGTGACGCAACACTAGGGACCTCAGGCCAGGCACAGGACCTGTCCTCATTAACAGCCACCTTTTACTGTCTATGTTCTCGAATCCCTGGAGAAGCCAATTAGCTACAGATTAATTTTTTTGCGGGGCTTGGTGCATTGTGCACTAGAAATTACAGCGAATCTGATTGGTCAATGGGCCATAACTGGTACACCTCATGTATTTGCAACATGACCCAAACAGTATGCCCATAACATATCAAGCTATGATTTATTTCTTGAGAATGTCAGATGTTATAGTTTTTTTTTTTATAACAATAGCCAAAGTGAATTGAAGTCCATTCAAGGGATTCATTTGATCAACTCATGACCTTGGTGTCAGAAATGCTCGATCAATTGAGCTACTGAGAAAGATGTAATCATTGGTGCTGAAATAGGACGGTATCGACATGTTTCTCATTTTATTGCTGCAGCTCATAACATATATATTAAATATGTTGTTTTCGAAAGGTTATCAAAACTTTTTACATTTACAGTGAAGATAAGAGAGACTCAATTTGGTGAATCGAAATCCAGTGAAATGTAACTTGAGGCAGTTTTTACAAAATAATTAATTCATAATACAGCATCTACTCCATTATATTCATTATTTTGCTGTAGAGAACAAAAAAGCAGCTATAGCAGAAAATCTAGATTTTCTTCTGTACACAAAGTAAAATGATTAAGTGATTAAAAAGCAAGCCATGTGATATCTTTGTGTGTGTATATATATATTAAAAAGCCAAAGCCTTTGTGTGTGTGTGTGTGTGTGTGTGTGTGTGTGTGTGTGTGTGTGTGTGTGTGTGTGTGTGTGTGTGTGTGTGTGTGTGTGTGTGTGTGTGTGTGTGTGTGTGTGTGTGTGTGTGTGTGTGTACAGGTTTAGGAGGACACAATCGTATATAATGACAAGGGTATTTCAACATAAACATGATTTATGAGGACACTTCTTTGTGTCCTCATAAACCAAATGGCTAAAAAAAAAAGTGTTTTTTTAATAAAATAAAAAATAGAGCCTTTCTGTTTGGTAAAGGCACGGTTTCCTCCTAATCTCTTACCGTTTATCATCATAATCTCCTTCACATCGCTTTGAAATACAGCATTCTGTGCAGAATTTAAATGGGTCCGATATGTTTTGCTGTCTGCGCCGACTCGCGCATATGATCCGCGCTGCGCTCTCGTGTCTCTAGTCTAGACCAGAGCCGTTGGTGTGTGTGTGTGTGTGTGGTATGTATGTGTGCTGCGGCAGTGCGCGTGAAACTAACGTGAAACCAGGCTTCATTCACCTCAACTGAAACCATATTTACACTGTCTGAATCGTTTCCTATTGCATATATAGTGCGCTATGTGCTATTCCCATGTAGAAAAAAGGAAATGTGTGAACAACTGACCGATTTCAGCCGCAGCTTCAGCGTCTACTTATAGTGTAGGGGGCAGGACGCTTCAGATTCTAGAGAGCATTTGATTGGACAGAAGATGTGATGAGAAACTGAAGCCTGCGGTGATATGATATAAAAATCTGTGATCCATTTTAACGGAATTGAGAGACTGTACGTTTTGAATGCTTATATCTCCTAATTGTAAATTTTGTAATTGTTTTGGAACACACCAGCGTATTCAAAACCTTAAGGCTAACATAGTCATACCAAAATCAATTTTGATTTCAGGGGGCCTTTAACCAGCAAAACTACTTTGGTAAACCAACTTTACCAGAAAGATGAGCTTTGGTCATGCTGGTGCCGCTAGAACAGAACTAACCAGGATAAAGCAACCAGGACGAACACAGAAATTCACTCTTATTAAAGGTGTCATGTACTGGCTTTTAAAAAATGTTTATACTATTGTCTGATGTCAACTTATTCCGTTAGCGTGGTTTTTACATTCAAAAACATCATAATGAATAAGTAATAGGCTATTTTCTACCCTGGTTTTGAGCCTCTCTCCTGGAAAGCTCGTTTTTTATGGGCATGCCACACTGACGATTTGGAAGTAAACGCCCACGGCTATGATTGGATAACAGTTTTGCATATTATAATGAGTTTTGGCTCCCCCGTCAGTACATGTGGGAAATTGTTTTGAAAACTTCCAATGTGAAGAAACGGCAACCGGTATCAGCCCACAGGGCTCACAAGATTTCTTTATCAAACAAACATTATGTATCTCTCATCCACCTGCAATTAATATGAATGTTATTTTTTATTACTTGGCCCGCCTGATCGGTGGATATATCCGCAAACCGCGCATCACACACACACTCACACTCGCACACACAAGCCAAGCATGTGCATCATCAGCAAAACTTCACTGCAGACAAATCAACATGTTCAAAACTTTCGCAACATAATCAGTAGATATCAAACAATCTGTAACAATGCAATATTATCACGTATAAAAAACTATTTTTACTCACATAAGTGTGTTGCACCATTCCTGTCGGATCCAATATAGAAGGCACAGCATTGTGTTTTAATCTCAATCTGTCTGAAAAATCCAGTCTCGACCTGTATCTTGTTTACAAACGATTCCGCTGTGAAATGAAGTAAACAAACACGCAACGTCTTACGCACGTGAGCTGGAACTTCATTAAAGATAAAGTTCAACCCCGCATTCCTAATATTAGAATCCGAAGGAAGCTTATGCAGCGACTGTGTTCTTCCACAACCACAATATATTGCTATCTTTGGCATGTTTATTGCTCGGTAGAGCGATCAGTTTAGCTCCACGAGTCGGTGAGCGGGCTTGAGGCGGTGTTTCCCCACACTCAGACATCACAACCTGGCACATTCTGAGATCGAGCGTTTGTTGGGCCTGGTGTCAACAAAAGCTTTCCTTTGACTAACAAGGAAGTTTTCATCTCCGAAACGTACAGGATATTCTTATATCGCGATTAACTTTTATATATCAAAGGCTGAATGAAAAGTTGATTTCTCAATTCCTGACCCCTTTAAAGCTAGTCTTTTCAGTTGAACTGATTATAAATATCATTAATTATTACTGTAATGTTTGGTGGTAATGACATATTGATTTAGTATATTTTGCAGTCTTTTATATCTTGCTAAATGGTCAGGTTGTCCTTCCTATCTTGAAAGCCTTTGTTGGTATCCAGCATCTCAGCTCAGTTTGTGTCATGTTAACTGCAGTGAGAAGTGGAGTAAAGTAAGGAGGAAAGCCCCTGTGATTTGTGGAATTGAGTTGTGGGTGAAGAGGGTGAGAGTGAGCTTAGCCTAGCTTGACCTCTGAGCTGTTGTTTATCAGATCAGTCCCAGGCTGCACTGCTTCGATGGACTGAATGGTGACTACACTTAAAGCATTTTCAGGGTAGATGCTTTGAACCTGTCAAGCTACAAGCTACTTAAAGTGTAAAATACTTAGGCTGTAGCCATGCTAAACTTCAAAAGCGTTTATCTACACTAAAAGTTGCTAATAAAACAGTAACTAATTGCATTGAATTTATTTTAGGGGGAAATGTATTGCAGCATGATTGAGTCACAGATATGTCTGATTTTTGCCCTTATGGTTCCATCTTTCCGTAGTAGTTTATTTTTGGTTAAATTTATGGAATAAGGTCTGTGGTGAACATATTTTCACAATTTAATTAATGGAATACATCAGTAATACCCTTTTCATGATTCTTTTAAGATTTCACACGTCTTGAAAAAGGCTAACAAGTGGCTAGATGTAACTACAGGGACGTCATCACATCGAACAAGTGAACTCCTTTACTCACTAGTCCGCTTTTACAGTCCTGATGTGTTCATACATGCTCTAAAAATATGATGGAAACTCAACCTCATATTTAACTTCATCTATAACCTCATAAAACCTACACAAATGCATAAAGGAGGTCAAAATGACCCGCATTGGAATTAATGGTTTTCTTAAAAAAAACAAATGAATTAAAATAACTAATGATACACAATTGTTTTAATATATCAAATGTGCATAATTTGATAACTTCAGGACTGTTAAAAAGTATGCATGTGTACAGTATTATCAAGCATGGGTGTGCGCCATGTTAGTATTGTCATGTGAGCTATAGAATGAGTTGCATTGTTTCCCTGCCATTCATGAATTCTCCCCCAGGTCTTAAAGTGTCCATTGGATGTGAACTTGAGAATCATGGGAAAAGGAGTAGGTAATCCGGGTACTATTTTTGCCTGTATAGTTTCATGAATACTGTGAATTCAGAATTCAGACACGTTTCACTGCTGAATGATTCAGCGTTTTGAAAGAAGAGTCAATGACCCATTCATAAACAACTCCCTCATTCTTGAACGAATCAGCCGTTTGAACGAATCGATTGAATGAATGACTCATTAAAACAGTCACCTGCCGCAACCTACTGGAAGTTTAGTTTTCGTGTTTAAAAGTATAATTTTTTCCAACATTTCTTATTTGTAAATATTTTTTTTAAAACAATCTTATTACATTATTTAATGCAGTTGTAATTTTTCAGTGTAAATTATTTAATTTGATTGGTAACTGCCCTAAAGTGTCTTATTATATATATTATCTTTCATTCATGCTTCATTTTAAATTGTAATATTTGATTAGTATATTTAAAACCATTACCGGAAAAATGCCCTTTATAAATGTAACCCCTCCTGTTCGACCCGCCCACTCCAAGCGGGACTCGAACCCGGGTCCGCCGGTTTGAGAGTCGGACACTATAACAATGAGGCTAAAGGCTGCAACCTCTAGTGTCAGTCGCTAGAGCATCTCTTGAGACTAGAGGAGTGAGGTTTACTCGCACAGCAACTACTAGCTGGCCTCCTTTACACTCACCCCCCTAAACTTCACTCCCATCCGGGTCACGGCACCAAATGTAACGCCTCCAAGTGGGACTCGAACCCGGGTCCGCCAGCATGAGAGTCGGACATTCTAACAACGAGGCAACTACTAGCTGGCCTCTGTTACATAAAGATTAAAATATCATACATATGTCAAAGCTGACTGAACACTGATGAGAATATTGCTTCAGAATAAATTATATTTAAAACAGAAAATTTTTTATTTTGGCAACCAAATGTTTTACTCTGACAAGTGAATGATTTACTTGTCAGAAGGACTTCACATGAAGGCTTAATGTCGAGCCCTGCTGTATATCACTGAACGACTTCTCAGGAATGAGACTTCTCTAGGTGACTGAGCTAATGTGACCTTTTTGAGGTTTTAAAAATGTTGACTGAGAATGACACCATGCCAATTATTTTCTTTTTTTAATGAGGGCACGCTTCTGTTTTCTTGTTTGTTTATTTGCGAGCAACTTGTATAAACATGCAATTAGTGGTACAAGGCATTTTTGTGCTGTTTTGATATTGTAATTCAGTGCGCAACTGCTAATATGACAGTCTGCCAGACTGACTTTAGATAGCCTTGTAAGCAACCAGTCTTTTCATACTTCATTTTTTTTTATTCCAGCAGTGTATGCCGAGCGCTGTGCACTTTGGGATGAATGTCCCAACGACGGTGTAATTCAATTTCACACATTAACACTTAGATCATTACAAGCACACTAACCCTCAGCCACCGTCAGACAAGACAGAAGCGGCGCCCGCAGTCTCTTTCCTGGAGCCACAGGAATAAAAGCCTCTTAATGTGTAATTATGAACGTGTTGCATTGAGTCCGACTGAGCTGAAAGTGCCACAGACTGCGTTTAGACGTACCTCAGACGTACCTCTTGTCAGAAAGACGCATGCATGAAAGCTGGTGACTCACCTGTGTGTCCGGTGTTGTTGTGTTATTGCATTCTGATGTCGTCCCCCCCCCCCCCCCCATATTTATTCTTTTCTAATCAATGGACAGGAGGTGAGCGTGAATGGGGTGACAGGCTTTGAGATTATACAGCTTTCAAGTTGCGGCCTACATTTTCATCTCATAGCACAAATTGGAAATAGTATGCTGTACACAATATGTTGACACGCTTCAGAGAAAGAAGGGAAGCAAATGAGAATGCGTACAATCCAGAAACGAGGGACATGAATGTGGATGAGTGTATTAGAGGAAGATTACTCTGAGAGACACGAACAAACGTAGCCAATCACGCTGCCCCTCTGTATGAGCACATGTTCTACTCGGACCGCGGAGGAAATGGCAAAGGTGAAAGCTTAGCGGCGGAGATTATGCAGAGCCGGGTTCAACAATGTGCCAGTGGAGCTTTGTGAAAAATTATTCGAGGGATTTGACGAAGAAAAAGGCGGCTGTCGTGTCATTTGGTCTGGTTTTTAGATGCCAGACGTGCGTTCGCGTTTGGTGGCGGCTGGTTTCTGGGTGCTTTGATCTATTACGGGCTCCACTATAATAATGAATGGCGTGTATTTCCATCATTGGATTAGATGCAGAGCTCGCCCTTACGTCCCTGTCCCTCTACATCACTCTCTGTCAAAGAGCAGACGTGGCAGATTAAAATATTGCCTGTGCTGTTGCAACCAAATGTGAGCAGTGGACAAAATGTGTAATGGCTTCAGCATTAATAATGGATAAGTATCACTGAAAAAGCTTTGCCTACTCTAATGCATAATTCATATCTGCACCAGCATGAAGATGGACAGTAATTAGCTGTCCACTGCCTTATTGAAGTAAAGGTGCTCAGGGTCAGATTATACTACACTTCCGACTTAAAAGGGCAAGTGTTGGACCAACCCACCAACTTTGTTTTAGCGGCGGCTGTAATTTGAGCGGTGACGTTAAAGTTCACCAAAAAATTAGCATTCTGTCATTTACTCACCCTCATGTCGTTCCGATCCCAAATGACTGTATTTCTTCAGTGAGGAGAATTTCCGGTTACACTTTATTTTAAGGTGTCCTTGTTACAGTGTAATTAAAGCTGCACTATGTAACATTTCCGTCCACTAGAGGTCTCCTATTCAAAACAAAGGCGTTGTTTGATGACGCCAAAGTTTGAGCGCAGAATCTTGGGACATGTGGTCTTCACCTCACAGCCGGTGGAAAAGAATTGGGATAGGACTCGGGCAGAAATCATGTTCATAGATGTGATTATTAACGTTATTAACGTTACTGAAGTATGAAGCAGAGCAGGGCCGAGTGTTGTGGGAGCTGAGCAAGGCCGCCGGAGGGATTGTTAATAAGATGAACGCAACACACGCCTGGCGAGCAGCAGGACTTTTATTATGCCACAGTCGCCAGTGCCATCTCCACTTTTCCGGTCATGAGTATGAGGTAACACAGCTCTGTTTATCATATTAGATACATTTTAGTGTGTTGAAAATTATGTTTTGACGTTACTCTGTGTGTTCACTCAGCGGCTGCTATGACACTTGTCACGCACTGCAGTGAGAGTAAAGCGTTTCTGGAAAAAAAAAACAGAAACCGAGGGTAACGCAGATATGACGCAATTGACAGGCGACTTCCTCACACGTCCCGGTTCCTTGGTTAAAATAGCAATTTTCTCACGATTTACAAATAGTTGGAAACATTTGGGATATTGTAAGTACTCAACTGAACAAAATACATAACACTGGCCTATTGGGTTTAGGATATTACATAGTGTACCTTTTAAGTAATAATAAGGTTACACTTTATTTTAAGGTGTCATTGTTACAGTGTAATTATATATTTAAGTTCTGTGTAATATTAATTAACTAAATGTACTTACTATAGGGTTAGGAAAGGATTAGGGTTTGGTTGAGGGTTAGTTGCATGTAATTACGCGTAATTGACTGTTATTACTGTGGTAGGTACATGTAATATATGTAACAAGGACACTGTAAAATAAAGTGTTACCAAAAATGAATTAGCTCCCTGGTCTTACTATATCGTTAGGATTTTGGTTTCCAGAGCAAGCATCACAAGGTGCTTTACAATCAAAATATAAAATAAATTAAAAATACGAATAATAGACAATAGAAAAACGTACAATCAAATAAAGGATACATAGATCAACAAATTTAGACAAAAGCAAGTTTAAACAGGTGAGTTTTAGCTGCTTTTTAAAAATGTAATTATGCATACAGTCCTTAGATGTTAGATCCAAAGGGAGAGCATTCCACAACTTGGGAGCAACTACCTCAAAAGTAAAATAAAGTGTGACCGAATTACTGTGACTGGTTTTAGTATTATTTAATATACTATTAATGTATTTTTTTATATTTTGAATATTTTGACATTTTCAGTTTTCATTTTGAATATATATTTATACATATAAAAAAAATATATATATTATACTTTTTTTTATAAAACAAAATAAAGGTACTGATTCATACATTCAGAAATCTTATGTTTTTTGTTTTTAATTTTCTTAGGGGGGAAAACAGTGAGAGCGTTGTTTTAATATGTAATGATATTTCTAAAAGAATTTTAAAATAAAATACCATGTGTTCTTAAGTACCATTTAAATTATTTACTTGAAAATAATAAATATGTGTACACTTGAATGTATTCAAGGTGTAAGGAAAATATGTTCTTTACTTGATGGTTTCACCAAGTGACAACTTCTCTTGAAAATGTTTTTTCATAACCATATGAACTCAACTTGAATAGAAAGAATACATTCCTTAGTATTTCACATGTTTTAAACTAGATTTTTGAAATATTTCCTTTAACATGGACATTCCTCATTTGTCATTGATCCAGAAAAAGTGACTGTTATGCTCAGAGAAGGACAAAAACTATCAGAGCAATAATCCATGACTGTTCAAAAGCCATACAATTTATGTGACAAAATGGTCAAATTGTTCATTGAAAATGTCTTCTGCCCTTGCTCACCTGCTGCTTTCATAATATACACAAATTGTGTGTATAAAGCCAGAAACAAAACGCACACAACAAAGAGGTGATCTACATTGCATCTAAGATTAACTTTATGAAGCATAAAGGACATTTGAGAGTGAGGGTGGAAGACAAGATCATCAGTGAATAATGACATACATTTTCAGTTTGTACTTCACAAAAAATGACATGAGCAGATGATGAAAGAACTGTCATTTTTGCTTGAACTTTCCCTTTAAAGGAGCACAGACTGAAGCTCTGTGATTAAAGAGTGTCTGTGTTTTGTACAACCGTGTTCAGATTCCTTTTATCCTTCTCCCTGAGGTGAGAAATAAGCCCAATGACTTTGTTCTTAAAGTGTGAGAGAAAGATTTCATGGGAGATATATTTTACTGAAGCTTGGCAATCAGCAAACTAATTAAACAAGGCATTAAGTGAGGGCATTAAGGTAATAGCATTTAAGCTGTAGAGAAAAGGTCATATTTTTCTTACATTGCATCCAAGATTAGTGAGAGAAATGAGATAATGGTGTTTCTGCATATTGCGGGTTCGTTTTAAACCTAAAGCCCCTTTAATATGAAATGCACCCTATACTGCTATATTTTGATTCCAGGTTAAAGCTTGACAGAAATAGGCTGTACTCAGAATAATTTTACTGCATAATACAGCACTGCATTCTGCCTACTGTTTGTTTTTGCACGTTTCTAGCTCACAATTCTGAGGAAGAAGTGCAAGTTTATATCTTGCAATTCTTTCTCATAATTCACTCGGATAAATAAAGTTCTAATTGCGAATATGAATTTACAATTCTGACTTTTTTCTCACAATTTCTCACATCTCATTCGGACGTTTTCATGAAATTGTGAGATATTGAACATGCGATTACGAGTTCTAATATCCGTGCTGTGACATATAAGCTCGCAATTGTGAGGAAAAAAATCTGAATTGTGAGATGAAAATATCGTAATAACCTTTATTTTTTGTTCCGTGCCGGAAATAAGCTTCCATAATATTGTCTTGCGACTGTGTGGTTACGGGACCTCACTAAATTTGCATATTTAATTCAGTCCGTGCCATCCAGTTATTGATGAAATGCATACAGCATACTGTATATTATGCAATATTAATAAAATTAATTTCTAAATGTTTGGCAGTCTGATTAAATAATGAATGAAGAAAGAGGTATTGAAGTTGATACATTGCCATTGATATGGACTGATATGGGAGAACATAGAAAATACTATTATTATTATTATTATTATGGTTGCACTTTATTTTACAGTACCTACAGTGTGCTTACCTAAGAAAGTACATACAGGGGTGAAGGTTAGGTTTAGTGTTAGTACCTAGTTATTGCCCAGTTATTCCAATTATTAAGTATATTTTATGTTCATAGGGAACAGGGTTGCATTTCCCGATAACGTTGTCTCTTAGCGCTACAGAGACTCTAAAGGTATAATTTAACTAAAGGTATACAATTTCTGGGCGTGTTCCCCGAACTATATCTTAGGAGGTTGCTTTATTGATGTGACACTAGGCTATTTTACAATAAACACTTCATAATCTGTCCAAAACAGGCCAAAGAAATCTTGTCTTTTTGCGTTTAATATTCACATACACTAACAGAATAAACTTACCTCACAATCAGCGGCTGAATCCGTTGCTCTTAGAAATAAACAGCTTTTCATGAGGTAAATTATTCCAGGATTATTCTAGCCTAGAAATCTAGACGCACCCTAGCGGCAGAAAATGTATTTTGCGCGAGTGTAGTCTAGCAACTCTCGGTAGACTTCAGAGCTGGAAAAACCAAACTTTGATCAGGCCAATCACAGCGTGTGTAGAGTCGGTGGGCGGGCTTAACATAATGACGGCACGTCACGGCAGAGTTTCGGAGGTTCCGCGTGCTACTCGTAAACAAAGAAGCTGACAAACAGCGGTCTTTTGAATCGGCTTTGGCCGCGACTCTGGAAGACTTGGAGTTAAGCTTTTCTTTGAGAAAAGAACAAAGAACGGTACTGAAGTTATTTTTAAGAAAATAAGATATGTCCGAAGTTTTGCCGACCGGATACGGCGAAAGTCTATCAACTTACGTTAGCTCGGCTTCACCTTCTTCTTTGCTCTGGTTGGTTGGCGCCCATGGCTCTATCCAATTGCATGCAGAGGGAATTTGAAAGACAACCGTTTATCCCGTCCCTCGGATTGAGCCCTGTCAATGGTGAGTTTCCAGACCCAACATCTTGATGTGGGTCTGGCTTCTCAGGCTAGGATTATTCCACAACACGTCTCAAAACGATGTAAAGCACATGCACTCTCTTGATGTGTTTATTTGATTTGATGTGGGCGTCGATTCTGTTCTCATGGATCACGTCAGTATTTGAATCTCAAAAGAACGTGCACTCCGTGGGCGTGGCGCATTAGCAGATAATGAAGAGGCTTGCAAAAGACTGACATCTGTCTCTTTTCAAAAAGATTACATAAACAGAGAATATTTGTTTTTGTTTTGATTTACATTGTTTAAAACCTGACATTTCAACGTTTCTTGAGACATATGTCTCATGTTTGTGTGATTAGTATTCACTAAGCTACAGGTCATTTTCTGAAGACTATCTGAATGAACGTCACTGAGAGAGAGGCTGCAGATCGCGCATCATGTTTGTTTTCTTTATTTTGCAAAAAGCACTACATTTTGTTTTTATTGTGACTACACAAATAAAAGTAAAAATTTAACAGATTATAATAATGTATAACATTTGCCTGAATGATAAAAATCGACAGAGTTATCTGAGTCTCTTTGGCACTGGTAAGAAAAAAAGCGAGTTGATCACGCCGGCGCGACGGTCGACTCGAGGGGGTTGAGGTTTACCTTCTTAAGTGCAACATTAGCAGGTGCTGTCCGTGGTGGTGGTGCCGATTTGGTTAATCAATGGCTCAAAAATGTATTTTTCACTCTATGCAGGGGGCTGCGTTATGTGAGAAAGCGGTGTTCTTTATAATAGAAGCACTTCAGAAAAAGTAGAAATTGCATTCATCAGGAATTGTGAGATCTTATAAATATAATCCAAACTGCAAGCTAAATCCAACCATGGATATTTTATATAATTTTGAAATGATTGTGTGAACCCGCAACCTCTCATGCCCAAACGTATCATGAATCAACCCGCTACACTAACTGGCAGTATGCCATTAATATTATCATAATTTATTTTGCCATAGTTCATTTACTCCACAAGCAGGGTTAATTGCCTGCATCACAATATTGGTGTAAATCACTAATTTCTGTTATTGGATGACCTACTCAATAAAGGTGCAATACGCGAAACATAATCAACAGCTACAATAGCGGAGAAAAAAGAAAGAAATAGAAGAGTCGCCAGCAGCTGAATTTCAGGGCTGAGCTCCGTCGGGTTTGTCTTGAAAAAAAGTCGGACCAACAAGATCTAAAAGCTGCTGAATTTGTTGCCTTGGCAGGCAAAATTTATTTTTAATTGCAGCTTCTGACATGGTAGTCAGGGACTAAAGTTTCAACAAAAAGTGGACGTAGAAATGGCTCCGCGGACGGCACCGTCTTTGATTTAGCGCAACTATTCGTTGTATTGCTGCCATAGTTTGACCAAACTCCCCTCCACAATCATTCCCTTTAAATAGACTCCATAATGGTTTGCCAGCTGATGTAGGCCTACCTTTGGATAATATAATTAAAAAGCTAACAACCATCATTATAATGACAATTGTAGCCTATTATTTTCATGAAAACACTCAATTAGCATAATTATATTCATATAGACTGAGATGTAAAGAAGGCCACTATAGGAATGCACTGTTAATAGTGATAAGGTGAGGAACAAATGACTTACAGAAGGCATACTTAACTAAGATCGTTTCGGGAAACGCGTATTTACGTTAAGGTACACCTTAAGGTATAACTTAAGAATTACGTGGGTTTAAGAAGGTTTCGGGAAATCCAGCCCAGGACTTTAAAATAAAGCGCTATTATTATAATTATAATACAAAGGCAAAAGAAAAAGAAAAATATGATGGCAGTCAGAAAATAGAAATGTATCATCACTTTGTCAGCAGCTGTATTGTGGAATACAGTATTCCATGCAGTACGCTTTGCTAGCATACTTGTGTACTTTAACACTTGTATACACATTTTGACTTATTGTCATAAGTCATCCTGTTATTCCATGTACAAACAAATCTGCTGCATACGTTAACATACTGCATAAAGCAGAGATAGTATGAGTAGTACGCTAAAAAAAAATATTTTTCTAGTTGTGAGTAAAGATTTTTTTTGTGTTTTACAAGAAAATTCTATTTATCTTTCAAATTATTATTCTTTTTTACAATTTATTCAATGTGTTACTTGATGTTTCTTTGTATTTTTGAAATTTACAAGGGAAAATAGTTTCTACACCATTTTTCTGAACATATAAATTGGTGCTCGGCACTCTTTTAACAGTCTTTCTCTTGCTTAAACTGAACATTGTGGCTGTTTTTCACCGGCCTGATTGCATTGTTATTATGGCACCTTCAATTTTGTTTTAACAAAACAAATACGTCTTGCCTGGCAGGTAATGTGCCATTTTGTCACAACAACAAGTGCTTTTCAGTCTCTCGACATCTATCGGTGAACGTGATTTCAGCAAGTGCAACATGTTCCTGGATCAATGTCTTTGTTGATCCTGGAAAAACATTCAAATCAACCAATCAGATTTGAGGGACACGTTTACAGTTTATGTCAAGTTTAGGCTTACAATCAGGGTAAGGTGCTTCATCAGTGCCATTCACCGATCATTTGCCTCTGCTTGTAGGGATAAGTTAAGGGTAGGGTTAGGTTTAGGTGTAGAGGTAGGTCAGGGCTAAATGTTGTTCGAGGATCAACAAAATGTGTTGACCCAGGAACATGCCTTACTTGGCAAAATCTTGGTGACCCCTAGGCGACATGGGTCAACCTAAAAGTAGTCAGATAAATTCAGCTGATGGTTTTTATCTGAAGTAACTTGCAAATGAGATAATTATTGCTCATCATGCCTGCATTTATTCCTTTAAAAATACATTAAAAAACTGTAATATTGTGGGATTTTTTATATGACAATGGATTTTTTTTCCTGTGGTGGCATCACTACGTTTTTTGATTGTCGCATGATCCTTCATAATTATTAATACGTTGATTTTCTGCTTAAGAAACATTTCTTACTATTATCAACAATTTTTGCTGCTTAATATTTTGTGGAAACCGTTATACTTTATTTTTTATTTTTTTTAAAGTTCAAAAGAACATAAATAGAAATCCTTTGTAACATTATGAATGTTTTTACTCTCATACTGTCAGTTTTGATTGTTCGATTTTAATGTGTCCTTACTGACCCCAAACTTTTGAATGGTGTATGTATTAGCAATTGACAGTCTTTAATAACGTACAAAGATGTTTTTTGCAAGAGTCGTGACTGTTTGTTGCAGTTCCAGTTGATTTAGATGTTTAACAGGATTTGTATGGGTCACATCATCTCTTTAAAGGGTTAGTTCACCCAAAAATGAAAATTAGCCCATGATTTACTCACCCTCAAGTCATCCTAGGTGTATATGACATTCTTCTTTCAGACAAATAAAATTATATTATATTAAAAGTTATATAAAAAATGTCCTGGCTCTTCCAAGCTTTATAATATATATATATATATATATATATATATATATATATATATATATATATATATATATATATATATATATATATATATATATATATATATATATATATATATATATATATATATATATATATATATATATATATATATATATGATTGGTATCATCCCTGTCTCCTCTCCACCAATCAGCTGGTGTGTGGTGGGCATACTGGCGCAATATGGCTGCCGTCGCATCATCCAGGTGGATGCTGCACATTGGTGGTGGTTGTTCTATGTAAAAGCGCTTTGAGTAGTGCCTAGAAAAGCGCTATATAAATGTAATTAATTATTATTATTATTATTATTATTATTATTATAATGGCAGTGACTTGCAATGATAGATTCTAGTCAGGATATGAGTCTGATACTGCTCCAATGGGTTGTGATTATGAGGCGTGTTTCAACTGAACCAGGATAGAAAATGCCTTTGCACTCAATTGGATAGACCTACAACCAGTCAGAGCAATGGAGTAAGTGACGTATGTTGAGCGATGCATAGTTGTCAACAGAACTCAACTGCACGCACGCTGGAAGAAGTAGAAGAAGAAGATGAGTGTAAACGATCTTTGCCGGTGTTGTAAAAATGAATTTAAGGATACACGGAGTACCTACCAACACGAACATAATTTTTGAGAGGAATAGTAAAAGTGAATGCATATACGAACAAGTTCTCTGTTTAGGATTAGAACGAATTCAACCCAAGCGCTCTTTGGTGACGTGGATGATTACATTACTGTTGATCATCTGTCCGTCATCGTATAAAGCCCGCCCTGACAATTTGATTGGTCCGAACAGCTCTGGTTTGAGCATAGTTGCTGCACAATGGATAAAGTCCAGACCGAACTTCCCGACCACAAAAGTTCGGCCGGCATCCAGGCTTGCTCCACACGGTCCCGGTGGGTTAATAAAGGCCTTCTAAAGCGAAGTGATGCGTTTGTGTAAGAAAAATATTCATATTTAAAACTTTATAGACTAAAATAAATATTGTTCTCCATTTTCAACTTATGGAAAACAGTGTAACGCCTCTCGCAGTTCAAAATGCTTACACTACGTCTGACGAGCACAATTGGTGTGCAATATCGTCAGATGTAGCGTAATCATTTTGAACTGCGATAGGCACTACACTTTTTCCGTAAGTTGAATATGGAAGGCCATTCGCCGGAAGCTATTTATTTTAGTCTATAAAGTTTTAAATATGGATATTTTTTCTTACACAAACGCACCACTTCACTTCAGAAAGCCTTTATTAACCCCCCAGAGCCGTGTGGAGCAGTTATATGATGGATAGATGCACTTTTATGATGAACAGTCACTGCCATTATAAAGCCGATTATATTCACCTGAAAGAAGAACTTGAGGGTGAGTAAATCGTAAATCATGGGCTAATTTTCATTTTTGGGTGAACTGTCCCTATAAGACATCAACTGTTCCCTTAACTGTATTACACGTTGACGGCTTATTAAACATAAACGTTGTAATAGTGTGCATGTGAACACACTCATTATGTGTTTATTTAAAGTGTATTAAAAGGTAACAAACAAACATGGAACATTTGGAGAGAGCCTTTTTCTCTGATGATTGCTAAATGATCATAGCTTGTAATTTTGGTCAAAGGCTTTATGAAAAGTACCGGCAAATCAGAAAATGATATATCAAAGCTATAGAGTACAGCGCTCATTTACTGCATATTAGTCACAGATGTGGCGGTAATGACATTGCTCTTTGATGTGAGTCAGTGGACATTTTTACAGTACAATGAGCCAACATTAACAGTCTTAATGTACCCACGCTGCTGTTCAGTGTCTTTAATTGAACAATGTATGGTTTGTTAACATTGCCATTTTGCAGCTGTCTTTGTTTTTTAATGTTTTTAATATCCGTGTAGGATATTGCCTGTGACAGATGTGGCAGCGCAGTCATGCAAAGCCCCGCAGCTTGGAGCTGGGAGTGCTGGGAATGGTGACCTTTCAGTCAAACCCTCATGCCATGTTTACCCTGTAACATATCTACACATAAACAGACACATAATTACCAGCCCTCGGATACAGTTCCTCCTCCCTCTCGTGGTTCACTCTGCCTCAGTCTAAAGTATTCTCTTGTTATTCCCCTAAGTGTAACAAATGTAAAACACATAGCTTGGGGAGGTCTGCGCGCAAGCACCTTTTCCTCTAGTCAACATTGCCTGTATTGATCAGTAGTGCTCAGGCAGAGATGTACAACACAGGAAGGGTTTCTGGCCTCTTTACCTTCACTCTCAACAATAAACCCACTGTCCTCATCCCTGAGTATGAGCGCAAACACAGACTCCACCATGCCGGTGCACCCCGCAGTTGTTCAGCACAGCAAATATTTGTGTAGTTACAGCAAATTTCAGGCATTCTCTTGTTTTGTGAATTTAGTGAAACATCCTGGCATCAGACTGGCTCTAAAGTCCTTATAATGTGATGTGTTGAGCTTTGGTTTCAAGTTAAAGGGTAATGACTGTGGAAGAGTGACTCTGAATCATGGTTATTATTTTTAACTAACACTAAAACTATTTAAATCATTGCTTTTCATTTAAATCAAGCTGAAATGAAATTATAAATATGAGTGGAAAACTTAAACTAATCGAAAATTAGAAGAGTTTTCTTTTGTCAAAAAGTTGAAGCACTAAAATGATTAACTGGGAATAAATAAAAACTCAAACAAAAAACAATGAACGTTAAAAAATGAGTATATATAGAGAGCAAGTATTTGATACACTGCCAATTTTGGCAGGTTTCCCCACTTACAAAGCATGTAGAAGTCTGTAATTTGTATAGGTAAATATGCAAATGCATTATTTTAAATCATACAATGTGATTTTCTGGATTTTTGTTTTAGATTCCGTCTCTCACCATTGAAGAGTACATATGATAAAAATTACATACTTCTACATGTTTTGTAAGTAGGAAAACCTGCAAAATAGGCAGGGTATCAAATACTTGTTCTCCCCACTGTGAAAAAAAGTCTGTAACAATAGGGCACAATGTACTGAATAAATATGAAGGAATTTTCCATGTTGCTTTTTACAGGTGTTGTACCTGTATTTTGAATTACACATTCCATTAGTTTGTGTTTTAAGGGTTAACAGAAATGTCTGTAAAATTACTGGAAAATGTACTGGCACTATATATATATCTATATATGTGTATATGTATATGTATGTGTGTGTATATGTATATGTATCTATAATATACTTTTTATGTCAGATGTGATTTGACAGCACTACTAAAAATTCAACCAAAATTAAACTAAAATTATTCAATATAAGAAAAAGTGCAACACACATTCATACGTGTATGAAGTCGGACGTAGCGTAAGTGTTTTGAACTGTGAGAGGAATTACTTTCTTTGTAAGTTGAAGGCGGTCAGCTGGAAGCTAGATATTTTACTTCATAAAATGTTTTATTTGGATATTTTTCTTACTCAAACCCATCGATTCACTTCAGAATGCCTTTATTAACCCCCCGGAGCCATATAGATTACTTTTATAATGGATGGATGCACTTTTTCGAGCTTCAAATTTTGGGCTGACATTTTTTTAAATGACCGATTGTATTCGTCTGAAAGAAGAATGTCATATACACCTAGGCTGGCTTGAGGGCGAGTATATTTTTGGGTGATCTATCCCTTTAAGAGACATATATGTTTATATATATATATATATATATATATATATATATATATATATATATATATATATATATATATATATATATATATATATATATATATATATATATATATATATATATATATATATATATATATATATATATATATATATATATATATATATATATATATATATATATATATATATATATACAGTAGAGAGAGAGAGAGAGAGAGAGAGAGAGAGAGAGAATACAATAGAATGCAATAAATAAATAATCATCATTATCATGCAGTCGTTTACAATCAATATAATAAAAATGTCGTACTTGCTATAATTTTAAATGAGTAGCTAATACAAATGAAAACAATGGTATTTAATGTAAAAGGTTTTTGTCAGTTCATAACATTTTTCAGTGTCTTGCATTGTAAAATTTGCACATTATATACCACTTGTTACATTTCTCAGTTAATTGCTGGAGCATGTTACTGGAAATAATAGTTAATTACAGCCTACAGCAAAGCAATTGTGAACTGACAAAAAAATGTGAGAAATGCTTGATGAATTCAGTTTTTCCTCTGCTTTGCCAGCATGTATTTTACGCCGAAGCACTGTCTGTTTCAGTGCATAGCAGAGCTCTTCAAGATGTCATGCTTCTTTGTTGAACGAAGTATTTTTGTGTACATCAAAGAGTGACGTAGATACACAGGTGAAAAACAAAGGCTCATCGTGTTCTAAAGATATACGTTTGCATGCTGTCATACATTTCTTTCTGAGTGCATATAAGTGACATGTGACTGATAAAAAGGAACAAAAAAAAAGAGAGCCTTTGATAAAGTGCCTTTATTGCATGATGCTTCACACACAAGTCAGTATAGCACCAAGAATAGAATGTATCTTCCTGTCAAATCTAATGGCTAAATGTGAGAGTTGAAGGTGAAAATGTCAGAATTTCTCCGAGTTGAGCCTCTTATGAGAAGCTTTGTCTAGAGCACTTGTTTAAAGTACAGCAAGCTGTCATCCTTCAGGAAGATTCTTAACAGAGAACATCTGTGAGGTGCAGCACTTCACTATAAATGACACATGTGTATCAGAGTACTGTGGCTTTAACTCGGTTAAAATCTAAAGGAACGTTGAAGATCATCTAGCGGCATATGAAAGGAAAGTACTTTGACAGCTGGCAGCTTGATGTGGTAAAACTATCTGATAGATTTTAATGTGAAACCGATAGCCGTTTATTCAGAATGATATCTGCTTAAAAATCTCTCCCATTTAATGATGTAAACTATACAGGGAACCCTCTCTTTTGGTACATTACTATAATATTAGAGGTTAAAATTAACAACAGAGCCCAAACTATTGTATTCAACTGCTAAACTAGATTTTCGTATACATAAGATTTGTCTTCATGTCAAATGTATTCAAACATACATGTATAATTACAAGTAAATAAGCTTCTCTCTAGTGTTTTTTTTTTACTTTTTATAGCTAACTAGCAAACTGTGAACATCGGATTACTTTCCTGATGCAAATGCAACGTTAAAGGAACACTCCAATTTTTTTTTTAAATATGCTCATTTTCCAACTCCCCTTGAGTTACCGTTTTCGAATCCATTCAGCCGATCTCCGGATCTGGCAGTAGCACTTTTAGCATAGCTTAGCATAGATCATTTGAATCTGATTAGACCGTTAGCATCTCGCTCAAAAATGACCGCTGATATTTTGTTTCCTATCATAAGTAAAAAAGCACAAAACTTGATTGTTGGTGGATGAGAGGTGCGCGACAAATAATGTTTGGTGTAGGGGAAAACTGTGGATCTGGCAACCCTGGCTTGAATTACAGGTGATTGATAGGTTCAAATAGAGCCTGCTTTTATGTCACTTTTTGTTTATTCAACTGTTAATGCGCTATTTTCTCATTAACTTAGACAGCCCTAAATACTACACTTTCCTTCACACATATTATGAATTGCAGTCTGATGTGTTTTTCCGCCCCCTTTTGATTGACAGGATATAATTGGCCATGATTAGCAGCTGTTCATAATAGCTTTTATCGGCAGATATGGATTATTGGCCAGTGCCAATTAATTATATTTAAGGTGAGTTATTATGAACTAGGGATGCACCGAATCCAGATTTTTGGGGTTCGGCCGAATACCGAATCCACTGGTTAAGATTCGGCCGAATCCGAAACCGAATACTGAATCCTTCTCCCATCCTCAGTCCATTATCACAGTAAACACATTAACGAAGTAAACAACGTCCACAGCAGTGTAGGGATGCTATTGACCATTTAACCGTTAACCGAAAGTAAGAACTTTGACCGATTAATACTACCAGTTAAATGGTTTAAATGTTTTTAACGCTTTTTTGTTTGTTTGTTTTTGATGCATGGTTAAGAAAAATATGCTTTAGCTATAGCGTTATTTGTTCACTCACGGAGTGCGTCGACATGTGCCACCACAAACCAGATATATCTCGCAAAATGAAGCAATGGAAAAGCTTACTGTGTGGGACCATTTCGATAAAAAAATACAGCAGTAGTAGCAAATGAACGGCGCTTACCGAGGCTGGCCACTCTAGCGAGGCGTTATCTCTGTATTCCCGGGACATTAGTGCCATCTGAAGCCTTGTTTAATGCTTTCAATAGTGTGGTTTTGGTCAAGTTCACTAAAGTAAACATTGTCGCTTATGTTCTTCTTCATATTTACTATTAACTATTTTCTTATTAGCATGCATATTACTAGGATATTGGCTGTGTATTAGTACTTATAAAGCACATATTAATGACTTATTCTGCAGGACCATATTCTACATCCCTTAATCCTACCCAATACCCAAATTTAAACATTACCTTATTAATTTAAGCAGTAATTAGGATGTTTTTTTTCCCAGGTAAAACTCCTAGTAGTAAATATGTGTTCCCTAATCTAAAGTGTTGCCAAAGATGTCTATTTCACATAATTGTTTTTCTTTTGAAATGTCTGTTTATCAGAATCCTGTAAAAAAATAGAATGGTTTTGACAAAAATGTTAAGCAGAACAATTGTTTTTAACATTGTTAAGAAGAAATTTTTTTTTGAGCAGCAAATCAGCATATTTGAATGATTTATGAAGTCAAAATTCAGCTTTGCCATCTCTGAAATAAATCAAATGTTATGTCATAAATACAGGATATAATCATGACAGGTAATAATTTTGACTTTTCATCTCATAATTTATGATTTACCAAAATATATATTTTTTGGGCTTTCGTAGATTTGCGCCTCTAATGCTTAAAAAAAAAAAAAAAAAGTGTGGAAAGTGTCATCTGCTGTTTTGTAACAGCATTTACAATCATTTCACTTCTGGCAATAAAATGCTTTGCTACTGTACGTTTTGCACTTTACAACACTGCTCTCAAAACTCATATTGATGTTTTATGAAAAACATATCTAATGCGATTTGAAACTGAGAGGCATGAGCTATAGTGATGGAGCTTTCTAACATAAGACATGCCATGCTATATTAAGTTTAAATGGCCCAAACGCAAAATCACAAGATTATATTGAATGCGGCCTGCAGACTAAATATCATTAAGAAGTTGTGGCATCTGTTGCTGTCTAAACAATATGAAGCTTATGTTGTATAGCGCTGTAAGCCTCTTCATGTCTCGACAGCAGCACTAAAATGAAAGTATCATACTGCATGAAGCTTGTTTTGTTATCTTCTGTGTGATGGAGTTCAAGAGGGCAATGATGTGGGGTAAAGATTGTTTTTCACTTCTGCATTTTTATTTTGATATGTTTTATTGTGTTCTGTGTGATGGATTTCAAGAAGGAAATGCATTCATGTACTGTATATCATCTGAAAGCGGGTGTAATATTAGTGAGACAAAAGTTGATTGGCTCATTTGCTAACATTAGTCATTGTATTAGCTTAAATTAAATAAAACAAATTATAGTGTAGCAATGTTCGTGTGTGTGGGTACGGAAGAAGACAAAGGGGTCGGCTGGCTGGAACTCGAACAGGTTTATTTACTCAATAACTCGAGTAGCAAAACAAGGTGCACATCGCACAAATCAAAAGCTCAATTTCTCAGTAGTTCTCTGGTTTCTCTAGGCAGTTCCTCTCTGCAGTGTCCCAGCTCGAGTCCCAGCATCTGAATGTCTCCAGCTTCTCTCTCTCCGGTCCTCATCTCCTGCGTGGCTTATAAACTGTCTCTCCATGCCAATTACTGAAACAAGAGACAGGTGTTCATAATTTGCACCTGATTCACTTACGTGCCGCTCGTCCTCTGACTCTCTCTCCCGTCACAGACCTCGCTAGCCCACGCCCCCCTCCCCACATATAGCTTATTATTAAAAATAATAATTTAACATTTAAAAATCTTTGTTCATGTTACTCAGTAGTAACAATTGTTCATGTTAGTCCACCTTGTATTAAAGGTGGGGTAAGTGGTATTTCCAAATGGTATTTTAGAAAAGTGTCTCGGGTCGAGTACCAAAACAAACTTAGGGTGCTTTCACACCTGCCTCACTTAGTTTGGTTGAATCGTACTAGAGTTCGTTTCCCCCTTTGGTGCTGTTCGTTTGGTCAGGTGTGAAAGCAGCAATCGCACTCGGGTGCGCACCAAAAGCGGACCAAACAAGCGCTTTCAAACGAACTCTGGAGCGGTTCGTTTGTGGTGAGAATGTGATCCGACCTTGAACAGACCCAACTGCAAAAAGTACTGATAATTTTTGGACTAAACCAGCTGCTGTAGTCAGCTGCACTGTGCATTATGGGATGAGGAAGTGTTTATTGACAGTTTGCACTTAGGCATGGCTGCTCGCGGACAAACTTGGAGTAGTGAAGAACTAATGCACGCCTCCGCTTGAAGTGACGAGCGATGCGCGCTCGCCATTTGCAGTGCATTAGAACTTTGTTTTCAAGCCGCGTCCACGCTTCATTATAGAAATGCATTGCTTGCATATTGTGGTGTATACAAACAATGTAATCGATTATGGCCAGGGACAAAACCAGCCCGCGCAGTTTGCTGGCTTTTCCTCTTCTGTTGGAATTTTCCCGTACGTAAATTCTGACCAATCGAAAAGCAGTTTAGGAAATACGCCATGGCCAATGAGTGATGTGGATGTTGTCATGTGACTGCATTTTGGTTCGTTTCAACTGGTTCGAACCAAAGCAATCAGTGTGGTGTGAAAAGGAACCAAAAAAGCTGAAAAATGCCACAATGTATTATTGTTTGCCCTTGGTTCGGACCAAATGAACCGAACTAGAGATGTGAAAGCACCCTATATTGGCTATAAAATCAGCAGTAAGGGGCGTGTCTACTAATGATGGGGAGAAGAGAGGGCTCAGTGCACGTCATTATTCAAAAGACACGACACAGGACGGAATTTCTTTACATTTGTTTTTCTTTGCGCAAGTTTTTGAAAACGATACCGTTAACATCTCCGTCACACGAATTTGTGAAAACGGTGACGTCATGGGCATGCGTGTTATGTGTTCAAAGTAACTTCGCCAACTACTGGCCTGGCAGCATAATACAGCGTTTCAGCCATTTTCACAGATCTATGTGAACGGGGATTGTGTTGACAAAATTGTATGTGAAAAATGCTAAAGAAAAACGTTTTAGCCTAAAGAGTTTTTAGTACATTGTTATTGTACCCTTAATATGAATTTATTAGTAAATATTGAAATTGCTGTAGAAGTATTGTTCATTTTTAGTTGAACAATAATAAGTAAAACTAATGCTGTTAACTAATCACAAATAAAACCTAATTGTAAGATGAGCCACGGCTGGTTCTAAGCATGAGATTTAAGTATAATCTGAGTGATACGAGTACCACATGCTGAGCATGAAGTAGTAAAAAAAAATAGGTCGATGTTCTCAAAAGCCCTCAGGAAAAAATGGAGATGAGCAGTGAAGAGTCAAGAAGAGATGTTTGATATGCTGCCGGGCCATATATGTTTGCTTAAACAGCTTTAAGCTAATGCAGATAGTGGTAATGGATTTTGCGAGTGTTTAGGACTAAACTATCAATTCTTAAAGCCTAGAAAAATCCAATGTTTGAAAATCAAAATGAAAAAAAAGACCCGACAAGGGCCTTTCAACATACTTCTCATGCACAAAAGTGTGTTAACATGGTACAGCGATGGTATCAGATGATAATACCATAATCACTCAGGAAAAAAAGGTCCTTGAAAAATACATTTTGACTTTCTTATTAATTTAGGTGCTTGTTGTCCCAGTGGAGTAAGTTGTTACAATGGAACCTACAATAAATCACCTATTATTTTTAAGAACAATTTAATATTGTTTTAGATCATTTTAGTAAAAAATTATTTAAACTAAAATAATCATATATATCACTTACACTACTGGTCAAACGTTTGGAATAATTAAGTTTTATTTATTTATTTATTTTTATTTTTTGAATTGCGTTTACTGTTAAAAAAAAATATGGTAAAAACTGTAATATTGTAAAATAATAATAATAGTAGTAGTAAATAAATAATATTTCTATTTTGATATATTTTAAAATTTATGTAACATAGCCGATCCAGGGAAGAGAAGAGGCTTGATCCAAATGCAAGCAGTATTTAAATAAATAGTGTCTATTCACACCAAGTGCAAATAGCGTGCCTTGTTGTCAAGTACTATTCGCACTAGCTCCGCCTAACAATGCCTGGTTGGGCCAAACAAGATTAAAAAAGAAAATGTGTATTTCAATGTCTTCAGTGGTGCAATCAGTAAAGTGGCTTAAGAATCTAGTTTTTGATGTGATCGATCCGGGTTCAAATCCGCCTTTTGCAGAGCTCGCTCTTCTCCCTTTTCCCATCACATATCACATCGGAAAGGCATTTACTTTCAATAAAAATTATGAAAATGTCCTAAAAGTGGAAATAGTGTCTAACAAAATTATATTTAATAATAATAAAAGCATTTATTGGGTAGGGTTTGGGGTCGGTGTAGGAAGGGCTTTTATTGTCCCATTAAGGCTGCATCCATTTAATAATTTTAATACATACAATCATTTACACTGTGTTATGTTATTATTGCATCCTGTTTATGTACAACAATACTGAGGTGCCTTTAATAAAAAAAGAGGTTATCCTTATCCAAAACACAAGAAAAACAAGGCAAAACATACACTACATCCTCGCAGAGACTACAACTGACAAAAGACAGACTAAAACAGGGCTATTTATTTACAGATATGCTTATAAGATAACAAGGTAACAAGACACACCCAGGAATGCAATCAAAGGGACCAATGAAACAATAGGACTACAAAGCGACTATAGCATGGCCCTAGGAGCAGGAAGTAACACAAAAGTCCCCACTGTGGAACACGTGACAATGTAATTTATTCCTGTGATGGCGAAGCTGAATTTTCAGCAGCAATTTTCACCATTTCCTTCAGAAAGCATTGTAATATGCTGATTTTGTGCTAATTTATTCTTAGTTATTTTTTGTTCTCAATTATTAATAATGGTTGTTATTATTATTATCATTATCAATGATGAAAACAGTTTTTGTTGCGGTGACCATGATAGATTTTTTCAGAAAAGTTCAAAAGAACAGAATTTATGTAAAATATAAATATTTTGTAACAGTATAAATGTCTTTGTCACTTTTCATCAATTGACTGCATCCTTGCTTAATAAAAGTATTACATTTATTTTTGGGAATAAAATGCATTTGAATAGCTATATTATTAAAAACAGTTCTATTAAATTGTAATCTTTTTTCTCAATATTACTGTTTCCACTGTATTTTTGATCAAATAAATGCAGCTTTGGTGAGCATAAGAGACTTCTATCAAAAACCTAAAAATAAAAACTTGTCACTGGTAAGGTGAAATAAATTAATAAACCATATACATTTATAACATTTTAAATCACTAGCCCCAAATGTACATTTGTGAAAAATACCTTTCCGCCTAATTTATGTAATTGTTAATATGCTGAGAAAGTTTGTGTGTGACAACTAGCCCCGGTTGCCGCTTATTACCATATGAATAGTGTTTGTGTGTAATTAGTCCAAGGTACAGAGGATAACACTGTGTTACCATAGTACCATGTTCAACAACACATGGTAGTATCATTGTACTTTAATGCATAAACCACTTCTGTGATGTAGTTTCCTTTATTATGACGAGTGGGTGGCAGCTCAATCATCTGGACATTAACAGTTTTGATCTCACAGGGCAGGTTGCCAGGATCATAAAGAGGCTCTTGCTCCAGGAGGTCCATTACTGACCTGTGCCATCCCACAGCATAAGACTCTGTTGGCCTTCAGCCATGTGTATATGCATCCTAATCTCTGTTTTTTGTTTTTCTGTGCATTGAAGTCCAGTATGGAATTGCCTTAATTACACAAGAAAGAGTTTTGGAATCAGACCAGGAGTGGTGAGCTGAGGTTAGGTCACTTTTTGCGTGCTTTCTCTTAGTGTATGATTTTAATAACAAACTGTAATGCAAGATACGTTTGCTAGTTTTCCGGTTGGCAGATATAATTGCAGGTTGCCATGCAACTGAATTTATCCTCAGCTAAGAATTAGAACTCTGTCAGTGCAGATGAAGGTTGTGATAAGAAAGGATCCTCTTTGCATATGAATAAAGTAAAAGCAGGCCATCTGCATTGCTCTGCATCAATTAAGGTAGCACAACATATAGCCGCACCATAAAAGATGTGCAGTCATAACCGGGGCTTAACATTAACTTTGTTTTGCTCACCAGCCTCTGTGGCTAGTGGATTTCCAAAGTTACTAGCCACAAATATACTTCAGAGATATTTTACTCTAAATTCTAGGGGTGCCAATAATTATGGCCAACGTGTCTTGGAGAAAACATTTATTTCATAATGTGATTTTCCCCCAACTTTCCATTCTTTTACTTTAATAAAAGTTTAGGTTTTTGCAAATTTTTTGGAATAATATATCAAAAAGATAAACGATGCAGATTTATTTTTACAGTCATCTTTGATCATGTTTACCAGGGGTGCCAATAAGTCTGACCACCATTGTATATAAAATTCAACCCGCCAAAGGGGCAAGTAGGAGTGACTGCGTTACATGCCACCGCTGGAATCAACCCACATGTATTTGCTGCCTTCACGTGCTATCTGAATTATTGTAAATATGAGTTTCCTAGGTAAAAATTGCACATGAACGCCCTCTGATGTCATGTTTACCACTGGGAAGATCTGAAATAATTTTGATACCTAAATTCCAAAGATGGGTGTGCCATAAACTTTATACATGGTGACGGGGAGAACTACTGCTGTGACAGGTATGATTTATGAATTTTTTCCCCCCAAAGCTAGATCGTCTTGTCTTGTCATTAATGTTGCATATTTTTCATTTGAAGCATATTGTATGTTTTAATAATAATAATAATTAATTACATTTATATAGCGCTTTTCTAGGCACTCACTCAAAGCGCTTTTACATAGAAGGGGGAATCTCCTCAACCACCACCAATGTGCAGCATCCACCTGGATGATGCGACGGCAGCCATATTGCGCCAGTACGCCCACCACACACCAGCTGATTGGTGGAGAGGAGACTGAGGGATGATACCAATCGTATATATATATGGGGATGATTAGGAGGCCATGATGGACAGAGGCCAATGGGCACATTTTTTTTTTTTGGCCAGGATGCCGGGGTTACACCCCTACTCTTTATCGAAGGACATCCTGGGATTTTTAATGACCACAGAGAGTCAGGACCTCGGTTTAACGTCTCATCCGAAGGACGGTGCTTGTTACAGTATAGTGTCCCCATCACTATACTGGGGCGTTAGGACCCACACAGACCACAGGGTGAGCACCCCCTGTTGGCCTCACTAACACCTCTACCAGTAGCTACCTAGTTTTCCCAATTTGGTCTCCCATCCAGGTACTAACCAGGCTCAGCCCTGCATAGCTTCAGTGGGAAACCAGTCTCTGGCTACAGGGTGATATGGCTGCTGGCCAGCAGAACAAACTATATTTGTTTTATACACAGAAAATTACAAAATCTGCAGAAAGCATATGGATAGCATTGTAAATGGTTGTCAGTGCATGTGACACTGATAATGTTGGTTCTAATAAGATTGGATTTTCCCAATAAATAGGCAACCAAAAACCTGGTGTCCTCCATGATTCATGTTCATTCCGACAACAAAGCACTTGAATGCAACAAGCTCGTAATCACGACTTCTGAAGTGGGAAGTAGGAAATGCACGACAGCGCGAGAAGGCAGCATTGATATCAAGTGGTCACTGGTCATTAATGTCACTGGTCATGACGTCTTGTTCCATAAGATGAGCTTGATTTGTATCTGCTGGCAAAACATCCCCATTCACTTTTTCTTTTTCTCTTTTATTATCCTTTTGTTTTGTTTATTTGATTGTTAGTTAGTTTTCATAAGGATATGACTATAATCTATAGTCTGTACAAAGAGGAGCCATGTGTTTCTAATTAGTCATAAGCAGAGTGTGCTGATGCACTTAACTGTAGATAATTCTTTAAGGGAAATCCTCAGAGAGTGTGTGCAACAACTGTATGCTTGGTTGCATTGAAAACAGCAACTCATCCATTCTTGATCTACTACTTAGGACTGCAAAAACTTTAAAATCGCTGTTGTCGGTCAGGAATATTTTACACAATTTTATGGTTGTGGTAAATATGCCTGAAAAAAAAAAACATTAAATACAGGTAACACTTTGCAATAAGGTTAAGTTTTCTTACATAGTTAATGCATTTGTTTGCAACTTCTGTTAGTGTGTAATGTTGCTGTTTGAGCATGAAAAAGTCACTCCAAATGGAGTTAATCTCTATATCAGGAAGCACCGTTTCTGAACTCCCTGAAATGATTGAAGTCTTTGAGTGTTCTTTTGGGAACGTACATGTCACAATATTCCTCATTTGAATAATTCTCACTAGAGGCATACACCAAAAAAAGAGTTGCATTAGCATTAGTGTTTTCACCATGTCCCAGAGACGCTGACATTTTCAAAACAAGCTCAAAGCGATTGACCAATCACAACAAACTAATCCAGCTGACCTATCAGAGCACATTGAGCTTTTCGGAAGGCGGAGCTTCATAGGCCCTGTCCCAAATTGCACACTTCATATGTGCTTTCGGTGGCTGCTGCATGCGCGTGTCCGTTAAGTCCACGAAGACCGTAGGTGGTCCCATTTGTCATTTTAGATCTCAGAAGGGTGCTCGCGAGTGCCCCCTTTGCGGTCGATATGCGCCCTCGATGGGCACTTTTGCCGAGCCTGCACTGATTTGAACTCTGCAGCAGACTGCCTTCTTCGTAGGAAGACCATGAGGGTTTAGGGACAGGGACAGGGCCATAGAGACAGGAACTAAAAAGAGTGTTACTGTCAGACTAGGAAGAGAGGTGCTGCAACAATGTCAAATATGTGAAAAATTATGTGTTTTTTAAACGATTCAAGTATGAAAACAATAGTAGACCCCCCAAAAAATCAAGACTTTGTAAAAGGGCATTATAGGTCAGTTTTAATTTATGTATAATTTATACAATTTTCAAATGTCAAAGGTATTTGTGCAGTTAGAAATCAACATTAACCTAGCTATTGCATTAACTAATGCTGACCTTACTGTAAAGTGTTATCTAAATATGCAATCACATATCAATGCCTTATGGCATGAATGCTAGATTTATCAAAAATATAAGCAGTATCTAATTTCATACACTCAAATCCTTCTTTTTTTCTTAAAAAAAATAAAATAAAAAGAGAAACAATGTGGGAAAACGGCATCTTTGCAACATGAGCCAAAACAAAAAGTTAAAAGTTCATGTTCATTTTTGTGCTTAATTGTTTGTTGCTGTTTTACAACAGCTGCATTCTTAACAAAATCATCCAGATTTTCATACATTTATCTGTTTAAAATTATTGCCTTGATGTGGCTTTCTTAAAAAACAAAAAAGGAGTAGCTTGAAAACGTCTCGGGTTATGACTATAACCCTTGTTCCCCGAGAAGGGAACGAGACACTGCGTCGTCGAGTGACAACACTCTGGGAACGCCCACAGCGTTACGCATCTGAAGTATGAATGAAATCAAGCCAATCTGATTGGTGGTGCGTCGTGACGTAGTAGATGACGGCATACCCGGAAGATACAAAAAGGAAGCTGATGCAAACACACACTAGCTCTTTTGCGATGAAGCAAGCGCTCTAATCGTGATAGGTGTGGCGACGAGACGCAGTGTCTCGTTCCCTTCTCGGGGAACAAGGGTTATAGTCATAACCCGAGACGTTCCCCTTCGAGGGAACTCGAACTGCGTCGTCGAGTGACAACACTCTGGGAACGTTAATACCCACTAGGCCACACCGAAATCACCCCACGTCCCAGTGTGAAGCTGGAGACCCAGGCACACTCAGGACGCAAGAACTCGAGCACCAGGCGTCACCGGGAGGTGCAGACTGTAAAAATGAATGAAGGTGTGCGGGGTGGCCCACCCGGCCGCCTCGCATACCTCTTGAAGCGAGACGCCAGAAAGGAGGGCCACTGAGGAAGCCATGCTCCTGGTGGAATGGGCCCTCACGGCCATGGGGGAAGGCAAATTGCGCACCCCATAAGCCGTGGCTATAGCCTGGACGATCCAGTTACTGATCGTCTGAGTTGACGCAGGCAGCCCCTTCTTGGGTGAGCCAAAGCACACCAACAACTGGTCTGACCTCCTCCAATGGGAAGACTTCTCTAGATAAATACCCAGAGCTCTGACCGGGCAGAGCAGATGAAGTCTCCCCTCTTCCGCCGTCAGGTGGGGAGGGGGATGGAAAGCCTGAAGAACCAGAGACCGGGCTCCCTGAGATGGAACCTTGGGAATGTAACCCGGTCTAGGGTGAAGAATGGCCCTTACTCTGCCAGGGGCAAACTCCAGGCAGGTTGGCGTGACCGCCAAAGCCTGGAGATCTCCCACTCTCCTCAGAGAGGTAATGGCGAGTAGAAAGGCCACCTTCAAGGTCAGGTTCTTAGGCTCAGCCAGCTCCAGTGGCTCGAAGGGGGCCTCAGCCAGCCCTTCCAGAACCACCGCCAGGTCCCAGGTTGGGACTCTGGAGCGAGCTACCGGCCTCATCCTCCGAGCCCCACGGAGGAACTGTACAACCAGGTGGTGCTTCCCCAAAGGTCCATCACCTAAAGGTGCGTGGAAAGCCCCAAGGGCAGCCACGTACACCTTCAGGGTGGACGGGGTAAGACCAGCGGAGAAGCGATCTTGGAGGAACTCCAGCACTGAAGCCACTGGGCAGTTAACTGGATCCACCTCACGCTCTCTACACCAAGTGGAAAATACGTTCCACTTGAGGCTGTACAGTCTCCTGGTAGAAGGAGCCCTGGAGCTGAGTAAGGTCTCGACTACCTCTGCTGACAGGCCTGCCTCTAGGTACCGAGCCCCATCAGGGGCCAGACCCAGAGGCTCCACAACTCCGGCCGGGGGTGAAATATTGTGCCCCCTGCCTGAGAGAGCAGATCCCTCCTCAGAGGAACCTGCCACGGAGAGCCGTCTAGCAGAGCTATGATGTCCGAGAACCATACTCGAGTGGGCCACCGGGGTGCTACTAAGAGCAGGCTGATGCCCTCCCGGCGGACCCGCTCCAGAACTCCCGGGAGCAGAGTGATCGGGGGAAATGCGTACAGACGCAGCCTCGGCCACGTCTGCATCATGGCGTCCAGTCCCAACGGGGCTGGATGCCTGAGAGAGAACCACAGTGGACAGTGGGACGTCTCTCGAGACGCGAACAAGTCCACTTCCACTGGGCCGAATCTCTCGCACATGGCCTCCACCACCTCTGGGTGGAGTCGCCACTCCCCGGGCCTCAGCCCCTGCCTCGACAGGATGTCTGCTCCCTGGTTTTGGTCCCCGGGAATGTATATCGCCCTGAGGGACGATAACTTCCCCTGGGACCACAGGAGGATTTGATGCGCCAGTCTGCATAGAGGGCGCAACCTCAAACCCCCCTGGTGATTGAGATACGCGACAACCGAAGTGTTGTCTGAGCGTATCAGGACATGGTGGCCACGGAGGTCCGGGTAAAAGCTCCTCAGAGCCTTGTAGACCGCCAGCATCTCCAGGCAGTTGATGTGCCATGAAGAATGCCGGGTCTCCCACAGACCTCTCGCAAAGCGGCCTTCCATGACCGCGCCCCAACCAGTGAGGGAGGCATCTGTTGAAACGGCCTTCCGGCAACATGATGCTCCCAGCACTGGCCCCTGGGACAGGAACCAAGGTTTCCGCCATATGACGAGGGAACGAAGGCATCTGCGCGTTACCCTGATCATACGAAACGGATTTCCCCTCGGGGAAAACCCCTTGGCCCTCAGCCACCACTGTAGGGGTCTCATATGCAGCAGGCCAAAAGGTATCACGTTGGACGCTGCTGCCATGAGCCCCAGCAGTCTCTGGAACTGCTTCACAGTGAGGCTGCGGGCTGACTTCACTCTGGAGACGTTCGCCAGTATGGATTCCACGCGTGCGGGAGACATACGTGCCCGCATCGACGTGGAATCCCATACGACTCCCAGGAACGTGGTCCTCTGGGAGGGCGTCAACACGCTTTTCTTCGTGTTGAGTCTCAGCCCCAAGCACCTTATGTGGGCCAGAACGACATCTCGATGCCGAACCGCCATCTCGCGCGATCTGGCCAATATGAGCCAGTCGTCGATGTAATTTAGTATACGGATGCCCTGGAGTCTCAGCGGAGCCAGTGCTGCATCCATACACTTGGTGAAGGTGCGAGGGGAGAGTGCCAGGCCGAAGGGAAGAACCCGATATTGGTACGCTTCGCCCCCGAAAGCGAACCTCAGGAACCTCCTGTGTGTTGGAAGGATGGAAATATGGAAGTATGCGTCCTTTAGATCTATCGTGACGAACCAGTCCTCGGACTGGATCTGACTCACGATGGCTGGAATTGTGAGCATCCTGAACCTGAATCTCCTCAGAGACCGATTCAGAAGCCTGAGATCTATTATCGGACGCAACCCACCATCCTTCTTGGGAACTATGAAGTACCGGCTGTAGAACCCGGAGTCCCTGTTCGCCAACGGAACCCGCTCTATGGCTTCCTTGGCTAACAGGGCCTGTACTTCCTGTTCCATAACCCGAACCTGCTCTGGGCCGACCACAGTCCGGACCACCCCGTTGAACTTCGGGGGAGGAGAACCGAACTGCAGTCTGTAACCCAGCTCTACAGTCTGCAGGACCCATGTAGATACACTCGGAAGGCATGTCCATGCGCCAAGATAATCTACTAAGGGAACCAGCCTCTCGAGGCTGGCCACGGGTGTCAACCGAGCCTCGTTCCCGATCCCCTGAAGCGGCTGACCGGCAGGGAGAAGTCGGGAACGATTTTCGGTGGGTGCACACGTTTGCTGTCCAGCCGCAAGTCCTGTTGGAGGCAGCGAAGACAGCACGCGTGTGCGGGAGATCAGTGAGGCCCGAAGCGTCTGTGACGGCGGGAACACAGCACTGATCTCCCGAGAGCTCCGGGGGGAAGACGACCTCGGTCGTTCCAACCCGGGGGGGGCAGCTCTGAGCGATCCAGCTGCAGCTAGGACCGCTTAGTGGCAGCCTTCTTCGCCTGAAGGACGGTCCTCAGATCGACCTTAGGCTCTGAAGGCTTGCCACGAGAGCGCCGCCTCTTTTGCCAAGCTCCCTCAGGAGGGGCGCGAGAAGCAACGCTCTCCTTCTGCACCTGCCGGTGCGAGGAGCTAGCAGACGGCCGAGGCTGTCCCTTTGAGACAGCCTTCCCCGAAGAGCTGGATCGACGAGGGAGATACTGCTGGAAGGCCGCCGCCTGTTTTCTCACCTCCTGGAACCTCTCGACGACGGTGTTAACCGCACAGCCGAAAAGCCCAGAAGGCGAGACCGGGGAATCCAGGAGAAAGTGTTTCTCTCTCTCCTTCATCCCCGACAGGTTTAACCAAAGATGCCTCTCCACACACACCATACCTGCCATGGAGCGGCCGATGGAACGGGCCGTCTCCTTGGCGATGCGGAGAGACAAATCGTTGGCCTTCCTGAGTTCGAGGATATCGTCCGGAGACGGGCCCCCGCCCTCGTCGAGCTCCTTGAGGAGGTCGGCCTGGTAGGCCTGCAACACCGCCATAGTGTGCAGGCAACTACCAGCCCGCCCAGCCGCCATATATGCCCTCCCAACCAGCGCTGATGTATCGCGCGCTGGTTTGGCGGGCAATACCGGGGTCTTCAGGGACGAAGCGGCCTCGGGAGAAAGGTAGCTCGCGAGAGCCTCCTCTACCCTAGGCAGTGTCCCATAACCCTGTTCGGCCGCCCCCAGCACGTTACCGAAGTCGAGTACTGGAGGGCTGGTTAATCTGGCCGAATAGGGTTTATCCCAAGACCTACACAACTCATTGTGTAGGTCCGGGAAAAAAGGCAGACCCCGGCGTGGAGGTTGAGGCTTGCGCCTGAAGAACCGTTCATCCAGCTTACTGGGCGGCTGGATTTCCGGTTCTTCCTGTGGCCAATGGATGTTTAACTTGGCCACGGCGCGGGACAAAACCTCCACTAGCTCCTCTGGAGCGGGTGCGTGAAGCGATGGCTCAGGCTCCACTGTACCCGCCTCGACGCTCAGCACATCCGACTCCTCAGAGCCAGATAGCTGAAGCATCGGGTTCTCCACCCCGCGGGAAGAAGCCGCATCGCGGGCTTCCGCACGGGGCGGGAGAACATCGGAATCCTCGGACGAGGATAGGGAAGGTGCCTCAGCAG
This sequence comes from Gobio gobio, assembly GCF_949357685.1. Taxonomy (NCBI): domain Eukaryota; kingdom Metazoa; phylum Chordata; class Actinopteri; order Cypriniformes; family Gobionidae; genus Gobio; species Gobio gobio. Next base: position 11,726,070 of record NC_137100.1, on the reverse strand, counting down.
TCCCATATCCCGTCACGAGGTCCCGCTGCGAGCCCCATGATCTACGGCGCCGCCGTGCCTCAGCAACAGCGGAACCCTGGGGCTCGCGGGCTTGGCCGGTCTCGCCGAACACAGCCAGCCGTGAGCGCAACACCCTGAGCGGCAGCTTCTCACACTCGCTACAGGCGGCTCCCTCGAGAGCCGCCTTAGCGTGCTGCACGCCCAGGCATTGTACACACAAAAGGTGTGTGTCCGTGCCCGAAAGGAATCGCGGACACGGGTGCACACACCTTGTGAACTGTTGCTCACTAGCCATCTTGTACTTGGATATATGTGACAAACAACACCAAATAGACAGACAATTTTTACATATAGCGCTTCGCTGAAGAGCAAAAAAACTAGTGTGTGTTTGCATCAGCTTCCTTTTTGTATCTTCCGGGTATGCCGTCATCTACTACGTCACGACGCACCACCAATCAGATTGGCTTGATTTCATTCATACTTCAGATGCGTAACGCTGTGGGCGTTCCCAGAGTGTTGTCACTCGACGACGCAGTTCGAGTTCCCTCGAAGGGGAACTGCATATTTGCAACAGAAGCCACTTTTTTTTTTTTTTTCAAATCAAGTTTATGTGCATTGTTGTGCTTAATCCATTATTTATTTATTTTTACAACAGCTGTATTCTTAGAAAATTCCTCCAGATTTTCAGTAAAAGCACCTGTTTAAAATGGTCGCCTTGATGTGACTTACTTTAGTGACAAATCATATTTCACATAAGCGTATGAGTCAATCAAGCATTGAAGCCTAAGCTACCAAAGTGTCCTTAAATCTACTGATCACAAATGCTTCTGTCGTCGCAGCTGCTTCTATTGTCTATTGAGCTGACAAACCTTTGGAAAAGCAGAGTTTTGCTGGCAAAATTGGACAATCACAAATATGATCTGCTTATCAAGAAAACATGGGCATCAAAAATCATTCTTTCTTGTGACTAAAATGTGTCTCTTCTGAGGCACGGCGCTTGATTTGAAAAGAGATACCCTGAATGTGCAGGTGCTGATAGAAAAAGGATGGGAGGAGAGGACAGAATAAAAAAATGTGGCGGGCCATTCAACTATCAAACCGAACTGCATAGGCACATAATGAAGTTAAGCATGAAAATTGTAGCCTCGCAGTTATGCTCAGTTTTGGTTTCCGTTTCTATCAGTCTGTTTAGTCACCTGTTTTTCTGTGTTCCTTCTTTATGCTTTTCCCGCCACTAATCAGTTACCATGGAAATTAATTTAATCTTCACAGCTGTTCATTATTTAGTTCATCACTTCCTCTCATTTGGTTCCGGTACTGTTTGTGCATGGCACACTGTTTCAAGTTGTTGGCTTATGTTTAATAAAGACTGTCGTTATTTAATGCCCCTTCTTCATCCTTGGACTTAAACCGTTGCATTAGGAAAATCTTCCTGTACCTTTTTTATGCAAAAATGACAAAAAGTGTTGAATAATGAAGCAAAATGGGTTGTAAATGGTATTTCATGCTGACTTTAATGACACATTATAATCTTTCCACTCACCAACACGAGTTTAGCATCACTACAATTATTTTATTGTATTTTTTATTTTAGTGTTATCTAAAGATACAATCAAATATCAATGCCTTGTGGCATGAATGTTAGATTTATCAAAACTCTACACACTCAAATCCTCCTCCTTTTTTTTCTTAAAAAAGAAATAAAACAAGAAACAGCACGGAAAACAGCATCTTTGCAACAGAAGCCAAAACAAAAAGTTCAAAGTTCATGTTCATATTTGTGCTTAAGTGTTTGTTGTTGTTGTTTTGTTTACAACAGCTGCATTCTTAACAAAATCATCCAGATTTTCACATTTATTTATTTTATAAAAAAAGAAATATTTTATTTCTTATGTTTATTTAATTTCATACATTTATTTTTATTAAAATTTTTTTTATTAATTAATTCATTTATTTTAATTCATTTATGTTTTTTTTTTTTTTTTTGGTCAATTTATTTAATGTTGCTTACAAGGAGCAATACATATATTACTTTATTTATGAATCTTTGTCAATTTTATAAATGTTTAATGTTTGTTAATGTATTAAATAAAAATACAGTTGTACATCGTTTGTTTATGTTAGTTCACAGTGCAATAACTAGCGTTAATTATTGCTATATATATTATTTTATTTTAATGAATTAATTTATTTATTTAAATGTATTATTTTATTTGTATTAATTATTTTTATTAATTAATTATTATTTTTTTTTTTTAATTAGTTAATTTATTTATTTATTTTAATTAATTAATTATTTTATTCTATTATTTTAATTCATTTTAATGTATTTATTTTATTTATTTTATTTATTTTATTTATTTTATTTATTTTATTTATTTTATTTATTTTATTTATTTATTTTTATTTATTTTATTTATTTTATTTTTATTTATTTTTTATTTTTTATTTTTTTTTGATTGATTGATTGATTTTAATTGATTTAGTATTTTATTTTATTTATTTTTTTATTTTAGTCTGTTTATTTTTTTGTTTAGTTTAGTTGAGGTTGCACACATTAGGTCTTTTATTTTATTATTTTATTTATTTATTTAGAATTTTTGTTTAGTTTAGTTGAGGTTGCACACATTAGGTCTTTCATGCAACAAAAGTAATGGAGAAGAGAACTCAACCTGGCCTGCCATAGTGGTCATTGATTTTGCATAGCTGTGTTTCACAGCAAGCCATCTCTGAAACTGTAGCCTAGTTCTGCGGCAGCGCTAGGCCGCTGGGACTCTTAACAGGATTGCTGTCTCTGAAAAAGTTGAGTAGCGAGACGCAACTCCTGCCAACATACACACAAACAAATGACACACACATCCACAGACACTTAAGAGACTAGCGCACACTCACAAGACTACACCCAAAGGTACACGCATCTCACTGTCATAAAACCCGGTGTGAAAACCAGCATCAAATTCAAGGTTTACAACATCTCATGCCTGCAGGCGCTACTTTTCGCAGGTACCAACATGAAAAATGTTTCAATAATAACACTGACAGAGAGGAAGACAGTTTCCACACATCCGCACAACATTAGAATGTAACGTAGAATGTATGTGTATGTGATCAGACAAACTATTTTAAGGAGCATGAGTTGCGCATGACTGTATCCATGCAGACATGCACACTTAGACATAACAGCAGCAGCAGCCAACTGCATCCTCCATTCCTTATGGAGCTACAACACGCCATAATGCCTGTGCTTTGTTATGCTTTCCTCTGCCACATTAATTCATGCATGTTTATGAGCAGTAGAACACCTGTTCTCAATGTAGACTTAACTGCTGGGATATGTAAATCAGATCATATAGTTTCCTTCAGTATATAGTTCATGTTCTCAAAGGTGCTTAGGGATTGTTAAACTTGGTAACCACAGATGTAGCTTTGAACAACGCTTTTGAACGTGATGCTCTACTTATATGCATCCACCTTCAACTCAATCATTTAGTTCCAAAGGGTAAAATGGCAGCTTATATGTCTTGCATATACAATCACGAAGCCCTCAGTCTTGTTTAATGTAGCGGGTGCAGTTTTGAAAACCGTCCCTTGAAGAGTCTCAAACTCTGTCACGGCTCGATGTCATAATGAAACACTGGAGAAAGTTGGAAGGTCTTTGCATGTGATGGCAGACTTGCATGCCTACGCGTTCACCTTGGAAACAAAAAGCCCTTCAGCTACTGCTGCCGAGTGTGTTTGGCAGAGTTCATTAGCGGTACCTGAAGTGGCCCCAGCCAGCACAAGAAGAGCCTCCTCTCACCCGCGCACTCCCACACATGTCGACCCTTAATCTCCTCAGTCTCTTCACTGTCAATGTACGCAAACGGCTGCTGTTATTCCCTTTCCTCTGTGTTTCAAGAATGTCAACCGAACAGGTGCTATATATATGTATATACAGAACCAATTAGAAGTTTACATGGCCAAAAAACACTAGCCGTGAAAAGTGGCAACACTGATGTTTCACTGCTGTTTTTCTGCTTCTCTGTTTTCTTGGTTCCCCCAAGTTATGTGTTGTAGTGTCAAATAGCTCCTTAAAGGAACACTCCACTTTTTTGGACAAATAGGCTCCTTTTCCAACTCCCCTAGAGTTAAACAGTTGAGTTTTACCGTTTTCGAATCCATTCAGCCGATCTCCGGGTCTGGCCGTAGCACTTTTAGCATAGCTTAGCATAGATCATTGAATCTGATTAGACCGTTTGCATCTCGCTCAAAAATGACCAAAAAGTTTCAATATATTTCCTATTTAAAACTTGCCTCTTCTGTAGTTACATCGTGTACCAAGACCGACGGAAAATGAAAAGTTGCGATTTTCTAGTCCAATATGGCTAGGAACTATTCTCTCATTCCTGCGTAATAATCAAGGAACTTTGCTGCCGTACCACGGGTGCAGCGGCGCAATGATATTACGCAGCGCCTGAAAATAGGCTAACTTCCGTCAACATAACCAACGTGACAACCTGCTTGCATGGAGAGAGTGCTGGGGACTATTTTCAGGCAAAAATCATCGCAACTTTTAATTTTGGGTTGGTCACGATGTAACTACAGAAGAGGCAAGATGCTAACGGTCTAATAAGACTCAATTATCTATGCTAAGCTATGCTAAACGTGCTACCACCAGACCTGGAGATCGCTGAATGGATTTGAAAAACGGTAAAACTCAACTGTTTAACTCTAGGGGAGTTGGAAAATAAGCCTATTTCCAAAAAAAAAAAATGTTAGTGTTCCTTTAACACCTAAGTAGGAATCAAACGATAAGACAGGTGACAAAAAAATCCCATAGACTTGCATTAAAGGGGACCTGTTATCCAAAATTCACTTTTATATTGTTTTCGAACATATTTATGTGTCTGAAGAGTGTGCACAACCACCCTATTGTGGTAAAAATCCATCCAATCCATTTATTATTTTCCCCATAAACCTGAAAAAGTGCCTCAAACTAAGACTATCGATATAGAAAATCGATATAGATATCCTATGAGTTATGAATGGGAGACACTGCAATGCGCAATATGGCGGAATACGTCCCATCTTCTAAGTAAAAGAACTAATCGCTGATTGGTAAAGTCACTGCGTCACTGCTGTTGCCGTTAGAAGCTCCGGTCCCAAAGAAACCTGACACTCGCGCTTAGGACTGCGTATGCACATTGTCTTGTCTAGCCTGAGAAATACATTTTTTTCAGTTCATGTCAGATCTGTTGATGATTTGAAATATGTTATTTAATTGTGATTTCGGCTAGCAGCTTCTGAGATTTCAGGATTCCCCCATTCAAGTAGATGGGTCTCAGATGCCATGGGGGCATTGCAAATATGGCCGCCAAGTGAAGACTTTCCTTGAAAGGGACTTTGGTCTCAAAATGAGCAATTCAGGAACGTGCTGCAATCTGTCTGATCAACGTCACATTGAAACAGGCCCCGCCCACGGCTGGCATGGAATCTGCCCTATTTGCTTAGGCTTGGCTTGGCTTGCTCATTTTTCAACTAAATATCCAAATAAATCTAATTATTAAACTAAATTAAACATATAAACTAAATTACTGATCTAAAGCCCACTTTGTCACTGTATGATAATTTAAATGAACTGATGACATCACTGTTTTCTCCAGAACGGCTATACGGCTGAATACAATTTTGTTGCATTATTTTCCTGTTTAACACTGAAGCTGCTTTGAAACAATCTGCATTGTTAAGAGCACTATATAAATAAAGTTGACTTGACTTAACTTGAATTAGCTCCTTCCCTTAGTGAGCTTTACACAGTCCGTTATCTCCTCGCCAGAGCATTAACAGCAGCATTCAAGTAGGAAATGTATTCTTATTAAAGCTACTAAAGTTATTCAATCAAGAGCAGTGAGTTATTTTCTGCTTTTCTTCTGTTATTTGATTCATATTAACAGCATTGCAGTAGGTACTGTATATCATGCTGCTTTCACTTTAATACACAGATCTAATTTTAACAGATCTAACAGATCCTAACAGATCCTTTTACATGCGATTTCTCTCTTCTGTTTACATACACAGACATAACCGACTGTGTTTGTGAACTTTGTGTGTTTTTGACAGTTTAAGTGCAATAAGAGGTGAAAGAGAACTTAGTTTAAAACTCACAGAATGCGCCGTCTGACAGCCAGCTTTCTGTGCACGTGCTTCAGATGTGTGCGCTCAGAAAACCATATATCAAGTGTTTAGACTTATATGGCTTTAAAATGCATGCACATAATAAACTTTCACGATCACAATGAAGAACTGCAAAGTCACGAGAGCGTGACTGGGATGGAGATGATAATCAAAACCAAACATGTTTTGTTAGTTCTTGGCAGAGTATCTGATGCAGGAGCTGTAGGGGCTCCACCCTCTTCTGGAAACCAGGGTTGGGAGCAGCAGCTCATTTGCATTCAAAGATACATGCATTCAAAGATCCTTCCACTCAAAAATGGGCATTTACAACATGGGGTATTTTGAGCTGAAACTTCACAGACACATTCTGAGGACACATTCTGATTTATATTACATCTTGTAAAGGGGCATAAAAGGTCCCCTTTAAAGTAGTCCTTTGGCCATATTTAGAGAACAGAATGTCTTTGAAACATGGAGGTGGGCGGTTTTTTACTTGGGCCAGTAAGCAACCACCCAGATTGCCCTAGCGACCACCCAACCTAGCAACTGTATAGCATTACATTTAAAAAACATTCAGAATACCTTAGCAATATCGACAACCACCCACAACACCCCAGCGTGATATGGGCCATTCACAGCAAAATCTTGTTTGTTATGCTATGCTTTTTATTTATCCATTAGTGTTATATCCAAAATAAGCTCAATGTAAAAACAAGCCTCTACCTACATTTTTTAATTTAACTCCAAACATATACATTTGACCATAGTGCATGATTTGTAAACTAATACATTTTGATGTACAACCCCAAATCAGAAAAAGTTGGGACAGTATGGAAAACGCAAATAAAAAAAAAGAAGTGATTTCTAAATTTACTTTGACTTGTATTTCATTGCAGACTAGAGCCCGACCGATATATCGGCGGGCCGATATTATCGGCCGATATTAGGCTTTTTCCAAACTATCGGTATCGGCATTTATGATGGCCAATAAATGAATATTTTTTTAAAAATAAAAAAAACCGGACGAAACGCCTCTCAAACACATTGAGTGTTGGCGTTTCATAGTTTGTCCACCAGAGGGCACCCTACAACGTGCCGGCTGGCAACACCACCAGATGATCCAGCAGAGTCATGCTGAGCGTCAGCGCTCTGAGCGCTGCATTCACAACACAGATCATCCGCGAAATGCATGTAAGTTGGCAACGAGACATACATTGCTTGAATTGAATAACAGTTAAAAGAACATCCCCATCAGTTCTCTTAACTCAAATAACATGACACAATTTGTAACTGCCAAGTCCAGTTTTGCTGTTACATGTAAGCCAAGAGAGCTGGTAATTACGCTAGGTTACAGTTGACTGACTTATTTTACCTCGGACAATGTGACTGAATAAAATGTATTTCTTTAATAGTCTGACAGTTTGACAGCATGAGACGTATCATCTCTCCCCTGCCCGTTATTTTGAAAAAGTATACATATTTCTAAATTATAACTTATCATAGACGCTAACCACAAAGCTAGCTAATGCCATGGCTATCAGTGGGAGACCGCTAACATTAATGTGCCTTGGAAATCACAACAAACTTATTCTGCCTAAATAAAGTAATGATTACTGTATTTATAACTAGTATATTTGTAGTTCCAGTCTCTGCATTGTAAATCGTAAGTTAGGCTCGTGAAGAGTGAACGAAAGTGCGTGACTTCGTTCAGACGCCGCATTAACGAGTCAAATAATGGATTACACGAGTCATCATCAGTAACGTTAGTAGATTTTAGAAGGCAGGCAGCAAATGATGATTGAAAATGGTTTGTTGTAGCTTGATGGATAGAATTAAAAGTGCATGTAAAGGGATAAGCAAGTTGACATTGTAATTATAAGGTGGCTCATTTTTATACTGTATATAGTTTATGTTTTGCTGTTGTTGTTATTTATCAGAACTTCTAGAACTTAACTGAATATTTTTTTTTCCAGTCTTGCTAAAAGTTATATTTATAAAGCTTACCACATCTATTAATACTGGTAACTTTGATTTTTTGTTTTTGTTAGCCTATTGTGTTTTCGTCCAAACGACTTTAAGTTTCATATCTTAAGTTTGTATTTTTATACATTTTATTTATCAGAACTTTAATATATTTTATGTTCCTCTGTTCTGTTGTAACAATAAAACAAACAAGTTTATTTTTAAACTGCATTATCATATTATTTTAGAGAGGCTGAGGGATCATGAATAACTACAAATAACTGATGTATAAGGGAAATCTGTTTGTGTTTTTTTACGCGTTTCTGTTATTTTATTTTTTTATTTTTTATATATATCGGCTGATATATCGGAATATCGGATTTTTAAGTGACCAAATATTTGTATCGGTATCGGCCTTAAAAATCCTTTATCGGTCGGGCTCTATTGCAGACAATATGAAAAAAAAAATATTTCATGTTTTGTCTGGTCAACTTCATGTCATTTGTAAATATGCATCCTTTCCTGTCATTCAGACCTGCAACACATTTCAAAAAAAGTTGGGACAGGAGCAATTTAGGGCTAGTAATGAGGTAAAATTGTTAAATAATGATGTGATTTGAAACAGGTGATGTCAACAGGTGATTGTAATTATGATTTGGTACAAAAGCAGCATCCAAGAAAGGTCTAATCCTTTAGGAGCAAAGATGGGCCGAGGATCGCCAGTTTGCCAACAAATACGTGAGAAAATTATTGAAATGTTTAAAAACAATGTTCCTCAACGAAAGATAGGAAGAGATTTGGATATTTCACATTCAACAGTGCATAACATAATTAAAAGATTCAAGGAATCTGGAGGAATTTCAGTGCATAAAGGACAAGGGCGCAAGCCTAAGCTGAACAACCGTGATCTCCGATCCCTCAGGCGGCACTGCATCAAGAATCGTCATTCATCTATAAGCGATATCACCACATGGGCTCAGGACTACTTTGGCAAACCTTTGTCAAGTACCACAATACGTAGTTACATCCACAAATGCCAGTTAAAACTGTACTGTGCCAAAAGGAAGCCCTATGTTAACAGTGTCCAGAAGCGCCGTCGACTTCTCTGGGCTCGGAGGCATCTGGGATGGACCATCACACAGTGGAAACGTGTACTGTGGTCAGATGAATCAGTATTTCAGGTAATTTTTGTGAGGAATGGACGCCGTGTGCTCCGGACCAAAGAAGAAAAGGATTATCCAGACTGTTACCAGCAACAAGTCCAAAAGCCAGGGTCTGTCATGGTTTGGGGTTGTGTCAGTGCCCTTGGCAAAGGTAACTTGCACTTCTGTGAAGGCACCATTAATGCTGAAAAGTACATAGAGATTTTGGAGCATAATATGCTGCCTTCAAGAAGACATCTTTTCCAGGGACGTCCATGCATATTTCAACAAGACAATGCAAAACCACATTCTGCACACATTACAAAGTCCTGGCTGCGGAGGAAGAGGGTACGGGTACTTGACTGGCCTGCCTGCAGTCCCGACCTGTCTCCAATAGAGAATGTGTGGTGCATTTTGAAGCGCAAAATGCAACAACGAAGACCCCGTACTGTTGCCCACCTTAAGACTTGTTTGCAGGAAGAATGGGACAAAATTACACCTGAAACACTTCATCATTTGGTGTCTTCAGTCCCTAAACGTCTCTTAAGTGTTGTGAAAAGGAATGGCAACATTACAAATTGGTAAATGCTTTACTGTCCCAACTTTTTTTTAAATGTGTTGCAGGTCTGAATGACAGGAAAGGATGCATATTTACAAATGACATGAAGTTGACCAGACAAAACGTAAATTTAGAAATCACTTCTTTTTTTTTTTTTTGCGTTTTCCATACTGTCCCAACTTTTTCTGATTTGGGGTTGTACATCTATGTATGGCTTTTCTGATGTAGTTTTCTTGCTCGGTAGCTCAACTGGTACATGGTTGCACTTGCGATGCAGAGCATTCGTATGTCCTGTGAAACACAAGTTGCTATAAAAGTGCTCAAAGACTTGTAGAAGCAAGTTAAATGACATGCTTGCTTCAGAAAATTACGCTTGCTTTTGTTAACACTATCGATTAGGTTTAGTGTGGGGTTTAGTGTAGGTGGCAGGTTATTTTCAAATGAGATTTAGGGTGCTTTCACACTAGCACTTTTGGTGCGCACCCGGGTTCGATTGACGTCAGAATTCAGCTCGTTTGGATGATGTGAACGCTGTCTTCCGAACTCGGGTGCGCACCCACTTAAAAAGGGTGGTCTGGGGTTCGGTTCATGTGAACTCCGGTACGGTTCGTTGCTGATGTGAAGGCAATCGTACTAAATTGCGGAAGTGAACCGCTATTAATGACGTTCGATTTGATAAAAATGTGTGTTTGTGTGTGTTTCACTCATTTTCCTGGCAAGCGTGACTGACGTACTGCAAGCAGAGAGCTGTAGATCTCATTTCTGCTCGTCTTCAGCGTTCTTCAGAGCATTTGCCGTACATTCGCGGCAGATAGAAGCAAGTGCCATTACGTACTGAAGCTTTGGAAACAAAACCAATGGTTCAAAAACAAAAATATAAAAGTGAGGTGAGTGCATTTTGCCACCTTCACGCTCGCTTTCGTTACTAAGCAACCAATTAAACAGCTCCTGCTTTGATGACGCAAATGCACCCCGATTCGGACCCAAATAATATAATATGTACACAGTCCAGCAGGGCTAGGGGGAGGGGGGAGCAAATCGAACTCGTGTTCGGTCCAGGCAATCAAACCAAGTGTGAAAGCACCCTTACATTCATCTGGACACTTCACTTTGAAAACACTGAAATCTGCAATGAAGCAACATAGTATAATTTTGCAGAAATGTCGCCAAAGGCATGTTTTTCCACTGAGCCTGGGTTGGTTTTGTCATTTGCTATATGCATTCAGATCCAGTCAGCTAAATTCTTAGGGAACACCAGCCTGCATTAAATGATTAGTAACGTTGGATATAAATTGGCAAGTCAGGGAAAATAGTAGTAGTCCCTTGATGAGCCAACTTCCCCAAGTAATCCCTTCTCAGGGGGTTGGGAAACATTACTCAGAGCTTGATTCTATCGACTTTCCCCCAATGGAAACGTTTCCCCAACAAGAATGCACAAATTGGGTCCTGAAAGAGCCAGGCTGGCTCAAGCATGCTTGCAATCTATACACACTTCATGTAGTCTGTTGAGTTCAATGTTGTGGAGCATGAACAGCCATTTGGTTTTATCCTCCCAGGCTTGATTGTCTCTCATGTTCATAAACGCTGCCACCTGTTATGTGCTCTAAACACCTGTGTTAATCAGAAAAAGAGGAAATTGATTCGCAGCCATACCAGCCTGCTGTGCTGATGTTCTCTTCTCCTGCTGGAAGACCCTAATAGCCGATGCTCAGCATACTGCATATTAACTTAATGTTCCTAAGCCCCTCTATTTTACAGCAACAGCTAATATCAGCAAATGTACAGGGTGAAGTCGCCATTTTGTTTCGTTTACTACCGCACAAGAAGCATCTGTTAGTTTTGGTTATTATAGAGGTTTTCTTTCTTTCCCCTCAGCATCCTGTTGTGTTTCTTTGTACTTTCTGTGTAAGATGTATTCTGTATTCAGTTGGACATCTCTGTCTGACCTCTCCAGTGTCTTTCTGCCACACATTTTGTTTTCTACACCATTAGAATGCCTGTTTTGTTCTCTCTTTCTTTCTGCAGCCAGATTATGGTTTTAAAAACAAAAAACGAACAAAAGAAAAAGGATGATCTAGTCTAGCAAACAACATTGTCTGTCCTCATGGATGAATGCCTTTAGTAGCTTTTTAGTATGCGTAATTGATGTTCATTGATATTTTTATAGTGTTAACATATATTTTGCACCTACACACTTGCAGCAGCTGTTCTTATCGAGAATAATTTTCACTGTATAGTGAAAGTGTTACATTATAGGTTCTTCAGGTCAGTATTCTAAAGTACTTTGCTAATGCAAATAATAAAATGTAACTGATCACGTAATTGTTATAACAGCTAAAGAAATGCGCTTTTAAAAGAAGGAAAATATACCCATATCTTTTGACTCCTCTGTATTTTGCCACAAATGCATCTGTCAACATGGACTACAAGCTTATTGTAATTTCTTCATTGAAAAAACATGAATAAAAGTGCAGATGGAATGAAAAAGCATTGAAAAATAGCAAGCAGCACAGTTCATCTTAAAAAATGTACACCATACAAATCTCCACAAATTCATACATTTTGTATAACATAAAGGGTTTGCAAATGGCAACAGATTTTTTTTTTTTTTGATGAACTGTCCCTTTAAAGATGATGTATGTAAGTTTTTCACTTTACTAAACCATAAAAATATCATAATATACTTGCAGATATGTAGGAAACTTGCTAATTTCACCTACTTGTAGCAATGCTACACTCTAAAAAAAAACGGGGCTAAATAGCACTAAAAGTGGTTCTTTAAAAGGAACCCCTTTTAGTGCTATATAGCACCATATCTTAACATGTTCTGTATGTGATAGCTGTGCTATATAGCACCTCAGTCAGCAGTGCTATATAGCACCTCAGCCAAAGAACCGCTAAAGAACCACTGAAGCACCAATATTAGTGCTATACAGCACTTAAAAAGGTTCTCCTATGATTACGAGCCAAGAACCACTTTTAGTGCCATTTTTTAGAGTGTACAGCCAGTTATCTTACTTTGAAATGTGCGTTCCACGTCGGAATGTCTGTTGTTGTTTTGATCTGTGCGATACCGCACGCCGCCAGTTTACCCAATAGTATTTCAACACCACAGGTTTCCCGTTGGCGGAAAACACAGCATATTGCAGCCATGGAAGCCAGCGAACAAACTGGGTCAGAGATCGCAGATTCTACCCGACCTAAAAACCCTCAGCATCCATTTAAAAATCTCAATGAACGAGAGCATATTAAAACACGGATAAATCAACTCATCAACTTACACTGTGGCTTTCATTGTCAATTGCGCTCGCTCCTGTTGCTTGTCCTCAAGCTGGGAACCCGCGTGAGCGTCGACTCTGAGGAGGAGGGGTCGGGGGAAACAACGCTCTCCAATATTTTGAATTTGGACTGTAGTACCTATTTTGACCACTCAATCCTACATACCGCACCTTTAACACTCACATACACACTGTTCAAAAGTGGGTGGGTAAAAGGTTTTCCGTTAGCTCACCAAGGCAGCAAGTAAACTTTTTTGAAATATTAGTACAAAAAAATAACTTTTTTTATTTGAACATATTTTAAAATGCAATATATTCCTGTGATGCAAAGCTATATTTTCAGCATCATTACTCCAGTCTTCAGTGTCACATGATCCTTTAGAAATCATTCTAATTTGCTGATTTGGTACTAAGAAACATTTCTTATTATTATCAATGTGAAAATCTATTTTTGATGCTTAATATTTCTGTGGAAAACTTGATAATTTTTTTTTCAGGAATCTTTGATGAACAGAAAGTTCAAAAGAACAGCATTTATTTGAAATATAAATATTTTGGGATATTATAAATGTCTTTACTGTCCTTTTTGTTCCATCTTTGCTGAATTATAGTATTAGTATTAATTCCGTACCAGAAACAAACAAAGAAACTAAAAAACTCACCCCCAAATTTCTGCGTTCTGATGCATCCAGCTGTAAGAACTAATTTTGGTCCTAACTGGAACCTGTATTTTTTTTAAGATCACAGATGTGCACACTATGTCACACTTGGGATATTTGTAAAGAGCTGCTTGTGAACTCAATACCATGCAGTATAAAGCTGCAGCTCTTTCAAATGACTCCAATGACCCTTAGACCTTTATAGACTTTTACTTTTCTCATTACTTTTACGATTAGCTCATCTCAAAATGTCTCCTTTCAAATGAAAGGGTTGAATTTGTTCTGACATGGCCCTTTATTGTAAGAAGAATGGCCTAGCTTTTATTCATCTTTACGCCCAATAATATTTAATCTTGACCTTGGGTAGTGGAAATTAGCTCTGCCGTTGTGGTGAGCCACATTTGATGATATGAACAATTTCTTGTGTAATAACAGACATTATCGTCAAAATGTAAATCAACCAATAAAGTTTTCAGTGTCACTCAGTGTCTGCGGTACAGTCAGTGCTGTTGGCACCAGCGTCAGCGTACCTATTCATGCGTAGCTAAACTAATGAGGGATTAAACCTACTTTGGCTCAGAACGCCTAATTCTGCCAGATGAGCTGTTTAATGTGGGCTGCTTTGAGGGCAAACAAGCCCCCTGGTCCGGCCCCTTGAATTTGCATAATTCCTTGGACATCTTAGTCCTAGTTATTGGTGTGCTCTGTTTATACATCAGTAGATTAGAGGTCATTTACATGTATATTTATGAAATGATAAGATAATGTGCTATGACAGTCTTGGCAGAATTAGTGTGTTGAATGTAAACACACATACAGCCAAAGCTGATTAAAGTGACAAAAGGGAAACTGGTCAACACTGATGAAAAAGGGAAAAGCATGCGCAAAGCTTTTCATATGGCAGGCGTGGGAAACAAGTGATAATTTTTCCTCTCATATTTGTTTTAAAATGCAGGCATAATTTTGGCAAAATTTGTGTGATTCACAAAAACTTCAAAAACATCCAAATATAGTCATATTTGACCTTAAAGGTCCTGTTCTTCGTGATCCCATTTTTCAAACTTTAGTTAGTGTGTAATGTTGCTGTTAGAGCATAAATAATACCTGTAAAATTATAAAGCTCAAAGTTCAATGCCAAGCGAGATATTTTATTTAACAGAAGTTCCCTTTCAAAGCCTACAGCGAAAGGCAGGTTTGGACTACATCCCTGTACATCCTGCTTTAATGACGTCAGTAGAACAGTTTGTTGACTAACCTCCGCCCACAAGAATACGTGAAAAAGGGGGCGTGGTCTTGTTGCTCCCGCGTGGAGAAGAGGAAGTGTTGCGTTCGGTTGCGTTTGTAGAGTGTGTTTGTCGCCATGTCGTCGAGACGCTGTTATTTTCATCCCGGAGTCAAATCACCTTTGTTTGGCTTTCCCAGGGGCGCTGTACTGTACATGCATCCCCGTTATGGTAAGAGGCGTGACCTTTCCGGGCAACGTGCGCTCAGTGTTGGGAATAACAGCGTTATAGATAAACGGCGTTACTAACGGAATTACTTTTTTCAGTAACGAGTAATCAAACGAATTACTGTTTCTTCCGTTACAACGGCGTTAGCGTTACTGAGAAAAAAAATGCGCCGTTACTATAATTGAGCTCACTGAAGCGTTTTTCATCCCAACAGGCTCTCTGTCAGTCGGACCTGCAACGTGCGTGTGTGTGCGTGTGTGTGTGTGTGTGTGTGTGTGTGTGTGTGTGTGTGTGTGTGTGTGTGTGTGTGTGTGTGTGTGCGCGCGTGCCCATTGGGGGGTGGGTTGGGTGCTACACATAACTGATGATGATTGGTGGGTGGGAGACAAGGTTGAGGTTGATAGGTTGAGTTCACACACACACACACACACACACACACACCTATGACGCACACGCATATGCACAGTCAGCGATGGCAGTCCAACGACTTCAAAGGTAGTTTTCGCTAACTGGAAGTATAAGCGCTACTTTTCCCTCGTTGAGGTGAAAGGTAAGATATGTTTATGTAACGTGCAGATTATGCCCAGGAAGAAAGAGTCTCTCCCCGTCGGTGGCAAGTAATTCTATTTCTAATCTAATGAAGCCTCACGTCATCACAGCCACAACATTAGTGGCTAAAAACCCAGGTGATAACGTGAGCTCCACTACCAGAGGAGTAGTAAAGAAGTACTGATACTATTTACACAATATTTAAACTATAGTAGTGATACTACTGATAATATTTACAATAATATATTGAATTTGATAGGTGTCTCTCACATTGTCCCAAAGCAACATTACAATAGTGTACATTTAATGTACAATGTTTTATAATAGCAATTTATTCTATGTAGTGTCCAATTCATTTATTTAACATATTTAAAATTGGGGGCATCCAAGTTATTTGACATATTTGAACATTTGAAAAAAACAAAAAAGTAACACAGTAGTTACTTTCCTTGGTAATTAGTTACTTTTATAATGACGTAACTCAGTTACTAACTCAGTTACTATTTGTAAGAAGTAACTAGTAATTATAACTAATTACTTTTTTAAAGTAACGTGCCCAACACTGCGTGCGCTAAGCTGCTGTCGAATCACAACACGGGAACCGCTGGCACAATCAGAACTCGTTACGTGTTTCTGAAGGAGGGACTTCATAGAACGAGGAAATTCTCAGGCCGTTTTGAGGACAGTGAAAACAGCGGTATACAGATAAGTAAATTGTGTGAAAAATACTGTTTTTTTACACGCGAAACATGAACACATGTTATATTGCACACTGTAAACACAATCAAAGCTTCAAAAAAACACGAAAAACGGGACCTTTGAAGTCGATACAAATTCTTTAAAAATTATAGCTGTTTTTCCCCCCACTACAAATATCTAAACATTATTAGAGTTTAGATATAATATCTAAAAATCTAATTGAAATATCTAACATATTATATCTTAAGCAAAATTACTTAAGATATTAAGTCTTATTAACCCCTCTTATTAGGTTTTTGGGTGAACTATCCCTTTGTCATTTTGCTTCTCAAGTAAATGTATATTGATTAAAAAATTTTTGTTGATATTTTTCAATAGAGACAGAGCGACACACGTCATAATCTGAATACAACGCCCACCGGGGGGAAATAATCAAACCGTCTCCATTGACTTTGTATTGCGGGAAGCGGCCTCCTTGTCATTTTTGACTTATAACAAAAAACAGAACAATGTATAAAAGCTGATATGTGACAAAGTGTACAGAGAACAAGCTAAACAAAACCCAGAACAAAAAACCCGGAAGTTTTTATAAGCTGTTGACCCAAAAACCGAGCGTTTAAGGACGCAAAAGTGGATACAGGCAATTGAGACAGAGCGCGACATGTTATATTACACTGAGAACTCACACCCACTGGAGGGGAACGCAATCAGCGACAGGAAATATAATATATAAAACTGATATTTGGATATTCGACTTAACAGTGACAAAATGTTTAGTGCACACATAGGCATACTGAGTGTCAGGATCCCAAAATGTACCCATTCTTCCAGCTGATGCTTCACATCAGCGGTGTGGGCGTGGCCTAAATGCGCTCTGTCTCAATAGAAAACAAGATAAAAATATTAAGCAAGAAAAACTTTTCTTTTTCTTTTTGCAGTGTAGCATTTTATTTAATTTAGCATTATAGGCAGTGCTTTTTTCATGTTTTTTGTCAAATATTTTCATGAAACCAAACTAACTGAAATACTTAGCTTTGACATTGGATGATTTCACGGTAGCTAAATGTGGGTTAATTGCTGATGATTGCAACTTGGGGCTCTCACTGTTCGCCTATAATTTTACCCCCTAGAGCTGCAGACGTGGAGGCTAAAGTGGGTCTCCTTACGCCATCCGCTCAGAGGCCAGCAGTTGTCAGAGAGCTCCACGCAAAGGCTCTCAAGGGAGGAAGTGACGGCCCCTCCCATCCATCTCTCCCTCTCTTACATCCACTTTCTGAACCGCCGTAATGAGCAGTTAAATGTAGCCTAGGATGCTGAGAATCACTTAGGAGGATTCCCTTAATGCATGTCTCCAGACAGCCCACAATTAAAATTTAAAAATGAATTTAAGCTCCTGCATAATTTACGCAGACCCCAAACTGCTAATGGGGTCGACAGCTGACAAAGAGGGGTGGGTTCGGCTGTTCGACTTTTTTGTCTTTGTGTACGCGCCACGTTCCCCAAGCTGGGGCTGGAAGACACTGGCGCTCTAACTCAGCAGGGAGGTGGATCAGGTGCATTTTGGGATTTGCATAGGAGGGGTTGTTTGTTTATTTTTTGGTAGTTGATTGTTTGTGTGACTTTTGTTTTCTCTGCTTGTGAGTTACCTGAAGTCACGCATGTAATTCGTAGCAACTGTGCACAAAATGGCATCTGCATAATTGTAATGTTAAGATTTTTAATCACGGATGAGCACGGTAACTCAGCCAAGCCATGCAGTAAATTACAGTACATGACTGCAGTTGGTTCCTGGGCTTTATGCATGTAGGTCATTGTCCTTTTGAATAGCTAATTAAAAATTATAACATGCAAATATACTCTTCTCTTCCATTATGTCTAGAGCTGCGTAGGTGTTGTACTTGTGTAGTTGGAGCATGCATTTTTGTGTGTATGCTAATGGGTCAAGCTAACACACACATATTACAAAGATCTATGAAGTACTAGATTCTGATTGGTCAGTTGCAGAATTCAGATGTTGAATTTTTTTTTTTTTTGCAAAATGACCACTTAAATATACAATTGGCCATTTCTTAAAAGCCAACCCAAGCTCATTGGAAAAATGTGCCTCTACCTACATTTTTGTAAATCTTCAAAAATTTACCTATATACAAATCACTGCAATTTACAGCTGAAATGAACACTAGTGGCAGTAAAACACCAATTTGTTTTTTATTCCTTTTCACAAATTATGATTACAGGACAGATTATCGATAAATAAACGGTTCCATGCACAAAATGTTATGACCTCAAAACACTTTTAATACATTTTGATGTTTGTATCACATAGTCCAATCCATATGTAGGTTTTTTTCTGATGTAGTAAACTTGTTCGGTAACTCAACTGGTACTTGATTCGTGTTTCATGGTACTTGCTCCACATTGCAAGACAAAAGAGCTCTAAGAAACAAGCTTACAACAATCCAATCTTGAAACAAGCTAAAATGGCATAGTTGCTTCAGCAAATGCATTTTTAATAATTGTAAACTCTATTGTTTAAAGGGATAGTTCACCCAAAAAATTAAATTATCCCATAATTTACTCACCCTCAAGCCATCCTAGATGTATATAACATTCTTCTTTCAGACGAATACAATCAGAGTTATATTAAAAAATGTCCTGGCTAATCCAAGCTTTATAATGACAGTGAATGGTAGCCCAAAATTTGAAGATCAAAATAGTGCATCCATCCATTATAAAAGTACTCCACACGGCTTAACACATTATAAAGTAAAATATCAAACTTCCGGCGGACCACCTTCCGTATTCAACTTATGCGCTAGTTACGCTTTTTACGTAAGTTGAATACAGAAGGTATACATTTGTTACTTTATAACGTGTTAAATATGCAAACACAAACCCATCGATTCGCTTCAGACGGCCTTTATTAACCCTCCGGAGCCGTGTGAAGTACTTTTATAATGGATGGATGCACTTTTTTGGTCTTCAAATGTTGGGCTACCATTCACTGCCATTATAAATATTGGATTAGACATTTTTTTATTATAACTGATTGTATTCATCTGAAAGGGCTTGAGGGTGAGTAAATTAGGGGGTAATTTTCATTTTTGAGTGACTGTCCTTCTAAGTTTAGGGTAGGATAAAGTGTAGGCGGTAGGGTGTAAAGGTACACGTATTCGTACCAATAATTTTCGGTACTCGTCTTTCGATTCGGTACACATGTGTACTGACAAATACAGAGTTGTAGCCCATTAACATTTACATTTACATTTAGTCATTTAGCAGACGCTTTTATCCAAAGCGACTTACAAATGAGAGCAAAAGAAGCAACTAGAACAGTCAAGGGCAACAGTATGCAAGCGCTGTAACAAGTATCAGTTAATCTAGCACAGAACACACAGGTTGTTTTTTTCACACAGACAGTTGTTTTTTTGTTGTTGTTTTTTTATAAATAAATTAGACAGACAGAAAATGAATAGAATGATAAGTGCTATTCTTGATTGGTCAGGTGCTGCAGGAAGAGATGTGTCTTTAGGTGTTTTTTGAAAAAAATAATGTAATCGCTCAATCAGTGTTTCAACTGCAGAAAGACGTCAATAAAATAGCTTGTAAACAATATGTCATGTAACATTACATTTACCTCAGGCAAGTCATTCAATGTGTCCAGCTTGCTAGGGAAATTAACTCAATATATGCACTATACTCACCTAAAGGATTATTAGGAACACCTGTTAAATTTCTCATTAATGCAATTATCTAATCAACCAATCACATGGCAGTTGCTTCAATGCATTTAGGGATGTGGTCCTGGTCAAGACAATCTCCTGAACTCCAAACTGAATGTCAGAATGGGAAAGAAAGGTGATTTAAGCAATTTTGAGCGTGGCATGGTTGTTTGTGCCAGACGGGCCGGTCTGAGTATTTCACATTCTGCTCAGTTACTGGGATTTTCATGCACAACCATTTCTAGGGTTTACAAAGAATGGTGTGAAAAGGGGAAAACATCCAGTATGCGGCAGTCCTGTGGGCGAAAATGCCTTGTTGATGCTAGAGGTCAGAGGAGAATGGGCCGACTGATTCAAGCTGATAGAAGAGCAACTTTGACTGAAATAACCACTCGTTACAACCGAGGTATGCAGCAAAGCATTTGTGAAGCCACAACACGCACAACCTTGAGGCGGATGGGCAACAACAGCAGAAGACCCCACTGGGTACCACTCAACTCCACTACAAATAGGAAAAAGAGGCTACAATTTGAACGAGCTCACCAAAATTGGACAGTTGAAGACTGGAAAAATGTTGCCTGGTCTGATGAGTCTCGATTTCTGTTGAGTCAGAATTTTGCGTAAACAGAATGAGAACATGGATCCATCATGCCTTGTTACCACTGTGCAGGCGTGTGGTGGTGGTGTAATGGTGTGGGGGATGTTTTCTTGGCACACTTTAGGCCCCTTAGTGCCAATTGGGCATCGTTTAAATGCAACGGCCTACCTGAGCATTGTTTCTGACCATGTCCATCCCTTTATGACCACCATGTACCCATCCTCTGATGGCTACTTCCAGCAGGATAATGCACCATGTCACAAAGCTCGAATCATTTCAAATTGGTTTCTTGAACATGACAATGAGTTCACTGGACTAAAATGGCCCCCACAGTCACCAGATCTCAACCCAATAGAGCATCGTTGGGATGTGGTGGAACGGGAGCTTCGTGCCCTGGATGTGCATCCCACAAATCTCCATCAAATGCAAGATGCTATCCTATCAATATGGGCCAACATTTCTAAAGAATGTTTTCAGCACCTTGTTGAGTCAATGCCACGTAGAATTAAGGCAGTTCTGAAGGCGAAAGGGGGTCAAACACAGTATTAGTATGGTGTTCCTAATAATCCTTTAGGTGAGTGTATATTATGTATATATTTGTTATATTTTACTTGTCTTGGTTATTTAATGTATATGTTTAATGTGTGTCTAAACAAATCTTTCATGAAAGCAAGTTATAATGGCCATGCACTGTGTAAATTAATATATTTGAATGAATTGGAGTAAAAACATAATCTTTTATGCAATTTACATATTTGCTTGCAACTTTTATGTGAGTGTTATATAAATATAAATAGCAAGTGAATTTAATAGTTTGAGCTCTGTTGTTAATTGTAACCTTTAATATTATGTGCACGGGCTCCCTATATTGTTTACAGCTTTAGAGGAGAAAGACTTTTTTATCCTTAAGAAAATGTCAATTATAATTGAAAAGAAAAAAAGAAAAGAAAAAAAAGCCATTTATGTTTAGTTTTCTCCCTCCTGCTGTACCGAACCCGTACCGAACCGTGACTTAAAAACCAAGGTAATTGTGTGTACCATTACACCCCTAGTAGGTGTAACGGTACACAAAATGACCTCGGTTTTTTAAGTTATAAGTTATTCAATTATAATTAACAGGGTTTTTTTCCCACTGGAGGGGAACGTAATCAGCGACAGGAAATATAATATATAAAACTGATATTTGGATATTTGACTTAACAGTGACAAAATGTTTACTGCACACATAGGCATACTGAGTGTCAGGATTCCAAAATGTACCCATTCTTCCTGCTGATGCTTCACATCTTATTGCCTGTATCCACTTTTGTCTCTTTAAACGCTTGTTTTTTTGGGTCGAAAAGTGGGTCCAAAAGTGGAGAGAGAGTTAACCTTTTAGTGTCACTCGCCAGACATTTGATTTTAGAACTGCTGTGATATACAACAACCAATGTAATAAAACATTATCAATATCATAGTTCATCTAAAACTGAGCGCATGTTTAGCGCTCCTCACTGGACCTTTCGCTTTGAAAGTATCACGAAATGTGCTTTTCAGCATAATCATTTTGCAGAAATGTGTCCACAGGCACCTTTGTCCACTGTGCTTGGGTTATAGCTGTGTTAGTCTCTTTTATCACCATGTAGTCTATTTATTGTCACCATAATGCTATTTCAACTCAAATCAATATTTAATGTCTGTTTATTTGTTTATTTGGTAGGCGTCTAATACATGCGATAATGCATAATCGGCTGGTCATTACTGCAAAATAAACTCACTCAGAGTGATTCAAGACACTTCTGCTTTGTGTCGGGGTCCTGAACACCCTGTCTGGGTTTATTTTGCAATAATGACTGGGTGACTGTACATTATCTCTTGCTCATTCAGTCATAAATATAAGGTCAGATATGTGACTGCATCTCCTACTGCATATGCATGAAGCAATGCAGGTCAGAGTTTATTGTATAATTTTTGTACAACAAGATAATAAATTGTTAGAAAAGTCAAAGGTTTTTGTGTTTATGTGTTATACACCCCTCGCCTTGGACAAACGTGGCTCTGTTGAAAAACCTTGTACTGCTTTCTGAGTACTTCCTGCACAGCCACATATGCACACAAATAGTTTTTGGTTGCACTTTATTTCAATAGTCCACTTTAGACATTTTACTTACTATAACAACTACATGTCATGTACTCTCATTTGAATATATGTATACTGTTAGATTAGGGTTAGTAGAATAAGTTGACATTTACTTGCAAAGTTACTTATAGTCAGTAGAATGTTGTGGGGCCATTAAAGTAAAGTGTTAATAGATATTAAAGATGTCATGGCCCCCAGAATATTTTGTTGTTTTATTCTAGCTTCATGCATTCTTTTTTTATCAACACTTGAATATGGTTTCATTAAAGAAAATCGCATTTTTGTCAAAAGCCCTATTCGGATTTGTTTCTCATGTAGAAGTCTGTAAAAATACATTTGCATGCCACCTCAGTGATAAAACTTGTGCATTCGAGTTGTGCAAAACACAAGTTTTGTGATAATACGAACCTGGGAACACACTGCTCATGTGGTCATTAGCATGATTGTCTGCTTTAAATAAAATATTGGCTTGGAATAGTAAGAATAAATTCATATTTAATTTAGAAATGATTAATTATTTAAATCTCCTGTTTAAAAAAAATAGGAAGATGTTATTTTAAAATTGTGGAAATAAGCGGAAATAAGTTATTACAGCCTCTTATTTACATGAAGTAAACATAATGCTGCTAATTTAACGTATATAGCGTTAATTACAGCCGTAATAACGGGCCATTTCAAATGTTTACTTGTTTTTCTTCTCTTTCTCTTTTGAACGGTAATAAATGATTATTCTTGTGAATACTTTCCAGCATTTCAGTAATAAAAGTGTTGATGATCTTTAAAATGCATCCAAATTACAGTAAAGCGCAACGGTATGGTGCTCCGCAGTGGTCAAAAAGGATATAAACAGTGAATTTTGAAGCAATCTCTTTTTGAAAAGTCAGATGTGGAAGTAGATGTGGATGTGGATTTGAACGGCAATTAAATTACCACACGTCCATGGTGTTTGTCTAAAAACAGTATACTGTTTTCTTCCACAGTGGTGGGAGAAAAACACTGAGATACATTCTGGATTCGAACGGCCAAAAAATCTCAGACTAGCCCCTGTAAATGATGAAAATACCTTACGACCCCACGAGAAACAATTACCGTCCGAATAGGGCTAAAGACTACATCCAGATCAGATTCAAAACGATGATCAAAACATAGATGGAGTAAATCAAGTCCATCAAAACCCCAAAGCTTGTACAGTCCTGTAGCTCGTCCTGGGGTCAACATTTCATTCATTAACATTAGGCAGTTTTGATTTATATGCTGTTTAATGTCGATGATCGCATTATTTTAAATATGCATATGATTACATATGTTATTACTTGTTTCTGCTACTTCTTCCCATGTGTTTTAATCAGGAGATTAAGTACTCTTTCAGAAGATGTGTAATAGCGCCCCTTACCGTATAACAGTGGAAACACGTTTTCTCACAAACTGAATATTCTGTGTTTGGCGGGGAAAGAGTTAACAAAACCTTATTTTTTGCATGGTTCCTTGCATAATACTATGTTATGACCTCAAAAAACTTTATACAAAAGTACATGATTTGTAAAATATACATTTTGTCATTTGCATCACATAATCAGCTCCATATGGATGGCTTTTTTGAAGTAATAAACTTTCTCGGTAGCTCACCTGTTACAGCATTGCTTTTATGATGTGGAACATTCAGGGGTAATCTCAAGTTTGCTTTTGTTAACCCTATTAGGTTTAGTGTAGGTGGTATGTTATTTTCAAATGTGATAGACGTTAGTGCCACTCACCAGACATTTAATTTCTGAACTGCTGTGATTTGTGTCACGTAATAAAACATTGTCAGATTCATGTTCATCTGTTTTGTGTTTTTACCTGCACTTACTGGACATTTCACATTGAAAGTGCTGTGAAACATGCTAGAAGCAATGTAATATAATTTTGCAGGAATTTATCTGCGAAGATAATAGTGATCTTGACTTCCTTTTGGAATAGCCTTCATGTCCGGAGCATGCTTACTGTATGATGCCTTAAAATTCTTTCTAGGTGGGCAGCCCACTAGCTTTTGGAACAGAGCTAAACTCCTAATCTCAATGCCAGCCATTGGCACTTCACTACACAGTGGCCAGTGAGCTTCCGGGGGTTTTCAGGAACACAGTGAGCCGAAACCGCCGCTGTGTCAGTAGTACAGCTGCTGCCAGCTCTCTTTGTACCATTACTCACTGTCCCCTCTTGATGATCATTGCTTGAATGGTAATGCAGTGTCGTAGCACCGTATTCTGGCTGATTTAACAAATAAGAGCTTGTGAAGGTTTCCGTGCTATGGGTATGTGGGAGATCCACAAATTGAATTTTCATCTCTCACAGCTGATGACTTCTGCCATGCAGCTGCGTTATTAGCCACTGTTCCTCCACTTGAGATGAGGAGGAGAAAGGAAAGAATGACGAAGAAGAGAAACAAATGACTCGCTCAGAATTCGACATTGGTCGTGATTGCTTGAGAGGACTGATGGTGGTTTCTCTGATAGTTATTTAATCCATTACAGCTTTAGGAGATGGTTCTCCCTCTCTGCAATCTCTGAATGGTGTGGGCTGACTGAGAGATAGAGCAGGAGAAAAAAGGCACAAAGAGAGTGAATGAGTCCTATTTAGAAGTCCATTATATCCTCTCTGTCACATCACTTATTTTCCCGGGCCAGTGCACTCTAACCCCCTCTTTCCAATCTTTTAAATCTGCAGTGTGTCCTAACCATGTGCAACGTGACACATTCCTTTTTTTTTCTCACTGAAAGCAAAATGGTGCTATAATGTGAACCACAGCCAATCAGCACCAATTTCAAGTTTACAATTTGAAAGCTTTTTTGTGGATTTTTTTTCTCTTATCCCAGCTTAAAGTCACCATAATAAATGATTCATCCATGCCCATTTTTTCTTTTAAATGTATGTACCTTAGTAATCTTTAATCAAACTAACTTTCCCTCCCACTTGCAACAACATCATGTTTTTCGGAGCGATGGTGGGACAACCTGTGGTGTTTCTGTCTCCCTTGATAGAAATAGGGGCCAAGATGATAAATAACACATTATTGCAGAATAATAAATTTAAAATTTTTCGAAATTATTACATAAAGTTGTATATTCTTGTTAATTTTAGAACAAACCAAAATGTTACTTCAAATACTATCACCACAGACATAGTTAGCACCAGTGCTTATAAGCATAGGCACAAGAATTTGATACATTTAATAAAAATACATTTTTAAGCTTTAGTTTTAATAAATAGAGGCCCGGTTTCACAGACAATGCTTAGATTAAAGGTCTACAGTAGTTTAACGTTATAGGATGTGGAAATGAATGGATCTTTATTATCGCTGAAGTGAACGACGATACGATTGCAAATTGACAAGCAAGCGAACATGACACATGAGCATATTCAAGCAAAAGCCAGTATATATTAGTTCTGTGAAACAAAACAAAACCAATGT
This sequence comes from Gobio gobio, assembly GCF_949357685.1. Taxonomy (NCBI): domain Eukaryota; kingdom Metazoa; phylum Chordata; class Actinopteri; order Cypriniformes; family Gobionidae; genus Gobio; species Gobio gobio. The sequence goes on along the minus strand of NC_137100.1, from coordinate 11,699,731 downwards.
AACTCGCCTATCGAGAAATAGTATATAAAATAAAGCAACCTCGGCCTTCGCTCCTTGAGTTCTCTCCAGCGCTGGAAAGCTGATACTTCTTGCCTGATCATAAGTCTTCTTTTGTTCCAAAGACATTTTCCACATGTGTTTTTTATCTGCCATCGCTCTCTTTCTGTCGTCGCTCGGTTAATGTCCGTCTTGTGTCGTGTCTTTGGAATAATGACGTGCATTGAGTGCTCTCTTCTCCCCATCATTAGTAGACACGCCCCTTACTGCTGATTGGGTATACATTTGTTTTGGTACTGGCCCGAGACACTTTTATAAAGCTTTTTTTAAATAACTCTTACTCCACCTTTAAAGGGATACTCCACCGTTTTTTCATATTAAACTGTTATTCCCTTAACTAAGACCAGTTGATACATACCTCTCTCATCTCAGTGCGTGCACTTAATCGCTCTGACGCGCGGTAACATTTTGATAGCCCTTAGCTTAGCCCACTAAGCCCAGTTCATTCATTAGGTATCAAACAGAAATCAAGTTAGGAGCGACCAAACACCTCCACGTTTTCCCTATTTAAATACAGTTACACGAATTGTTGAACGACCAAGTATGTAGACACAAAATAAAACGTGTCGCTTTTCTATGCGGATTAAAAAGGATGACTATAATGTATGGCGGAATAGCACTTTTGAGAGAGTACTTCGACTCTGCACAGTAAAAAGTCACGCAGAGAAAAATCCTGTTTATCCTGAGAGCATTTTTCAGGCGTGACTTTTCACTGCGCCGAGTCGAAGTACTCACAAAAGTGCTATTCCGCCATACATTATAGTTATCCTTTTAAGCCAGGATTATGCCTTAGTTCAATTAGAACATTTAAGTAGCTTTTATAAACGTGCCTTAGAAAACAACATTACTGGAGTGCATCTTGAGACGAACCAAACCAATGACATTGACATATTTTAAGATATGTCAGTGCAAGTTGCTTTAAGTTAAAACCGCTCAATCATGCATTTTAGACTTAATCCTTGCCTGTGAAACCACGGGATAGACATTTTTGAGCCAGTCACCTGAGCTATAAATGTCATGCAACAGTGATTTAGATTAATAAAGCAATCTGAAGTCAATCCTTTTTAACGAGTGGCCATTTGAGGCGACATGAGTCACAGCAACCGTTGGCAATGGTGCAGATTTCAACATAGTTTAACTTTATGCAAATAAGCAGTGTTGGAATGGCCAGTGGGAGTAAAGACAAAGAACGCCATCTTATTTGACAATAACGTAGGGCGTCATGATAAAATGAATAGCTTGAATGTAAATTTAAGTCGTTCTGAAAATGTCTGCTGAATGCATAAATGTGCATGTGAATTTGTTAATGAAACTGTTACAGATGATTTTAAATATTTATTTAGTTAATATGTAAAGTTAGCCTTGATGGAACTTACCTAGGATTTATTGCTTGGGACCGGTCGGGAGAACTCTAAGGTATGCTATTGTCTGCTGAAAAGGCTTTTAAACATATTAATTGTGATGCGATTTAATTTGCCTGCACTGTAATAGTAAAACTGTTTCAAAGGGGGCAAGCAGACCACACACAGAGAGTGAAGCTCATTAACTGAAATGGAGGTCATAGGGAAATATCCACCTCCTTCTGCACTGTGTTTGCTGAGGGGGGTCATAAATTTCTTGTGATTGTGAATTCAGCCCAGGCGGTACCTCCTCTGGTTCAATCACTCCACATTGACTTCACCTTGGTCCTGATCTTTATCTCACAAGTTGAAATTACAAGACAAAAAATGTGAGATTTTACACTCTGTCTGTTCCAGTTACATCTGCCTGACAGGACTAATAAGAGATGACTGTGAAACCTCATGTGCTGGTTGTATGTTATACGGATAACTGTCTTTCTTTTAAAAGCTTCAGACAGAGGTTACCTCATTCTGGGTAGAGTTAGTGTTGAAAGGTTAAAAGCAGACACATGAGCACATTCAATCTTTATTTGCATGGGGAGACAGAATCCTCAAGTGTAAAATCTCTTGAAGGCCTTTCCTTGACCTGCCAATCTACCCCCACCTCCCTGCCCACATGTGCGGCCCCAGTAGATTAATCACCCAAGGACAGCTTACTGTTGCCTGAAGACTTTTATGTGTGCTTGGATCCGTAGCACTTTGATGGGCACTTGGACCTTGGGGGTTAAAGACCATCACTCCGCACTCCTATTCTGCATGTTTAATTAATTTGCACCTGATGGCCATGATCTTAATCAATATAAAGATCACACATATATATATATATATATAGTTGGCGGGAGGTGCAAACGACAGACAGTGGGGTGTGGCATCAGGCCTCGAGGATCTGGTGTCCTTGGCGTGCCAGGGAACCGTGAAGGAATTGGTTGTGATAAAATAGGATGGGTCCAGGTAAGGGGCAGGGTCCGACGGCCACACGCACTTCTCGATTCTGTCTTGGCATTGAACTTTGAGCTTTATAATTTTACAGGTATTATTTATGCTCTAACAGCAACATTACACACTAACTAAAGTTTGAAAAATGTGATCACAAAGAACAGGACCTTTAATTGCACTGTTCAAAACTTCACAAAGAAAGAGACATTTTGTGAATTAATTTTTTTTACTTTCATATTAGAGGAAAATATTCAAATTAAAATCTCTTAAATTACAGATGAACAATATACAAAGATAAAATTATCTGTTTTAACTGTCTGAGAGTTTTAAAGGGATAATTCACTCAAGAATGAACATTTCTTCATCACTTACTCAAGAGTTCCTTTCTTCTGTATTTTAATGGATTTTAAATCGTCTCATTTTAGAAGACCCTGCTGTGATCTCATATGACACCATACGTGAATGACTACGTTTACATGTGCACCAATAATGAGATTATTTCCAATAATCAGAGTAAGGACTAAGGACTCGCAGTAAGATGTTTACATGACACAAGCAAACCTCTTCACACCTGTTTACATGCATCTTTTTTATTATCCTGTAGATTCACTAGGAATTATTATTAGGTTATTTTGACAGATATTATTCACATACCCCAAAGCAATGCACAAATGAATGTATACACAGTAGGTTTGCTACCTGTTGTCTTCCAATACACACGGATTTGTTAGTTGGTTCTTTGTTATCCTGCAAATAAATCTGAATGTCAAATGCCAAAATGTATTGGTTTACAAATCATATAACAAACCATGGTTATAACAAAGTATTGTGCAAGGAACCATGCAAAAATAAGTCTTAATCGATAATCTGCCACTGTAATCATCATTTGTGTGAAAAGGAAAACTTTTGGGTATTTTACTACTACTAGTGTTAATTTCTGCTGGAAACTGCAGTGGGTTTTATGTATTCATTCGTTTTTAGGAGTTCTGCAAAAATGTAGACACAGGCACATTTTTCCAATGAGCAGCATGAACATTCTTACAATTTCTCTTTTTGTGTTTCACGAAAGAAGAAACCTTTTAAATGACGCAAGGGTGAGTGAATAATGTCAGAATATTCTGTTTAAGTGATCTTTTCAGTTGTACAGTCTCTTCCTTAACTCCTAACTATTAACATAAGAAACATTGAGATGAAATATATCCTCACAGAGGCAGAAAAGGGGATTTCTCCACCATGTGTCATCTGTTAATTGAGCAGGTGTTAGGCAGTTAACATCCCAAAGTCCCTCAATTGACCCCCAAGCCTGATCTTGTCACTTTGTCTTCCTCAAAAATCACGCCAGTGATAAGTGCTGCTCTATTAGCTCAGAATAAAACATGGAGCGAGAGGGTCAATTAAACAGCCCTGTTGTACAAGAACCTATTGGTCTCACATTGCAGAGACCTCATCAAAATGCCTGTCAGATGCATTAAGAACGGTTTGATCTATGTCAGATAAATTAGGCTCCTTCTTAAGCTTTCTGACAGTAAGCTGATGAGAAAAAGTCACATACCCAGTACACATAAAATATAACGAGGCCTGAGTCATAGACTTGCTTTTCAGTTGACACCTCAGAGAGGTGAGCCTGATATATCCACTCTCTCATGGAGACCTTTACCCACAAGGCCAGGGAACGAGATTGTCTGCTGAGGTGTTCCTGCATAGTGTCTTTATAAGACGCCTCAGAGTGTAAAAATGACTTTTCAAGTGACAAGTTCTGCCAAGGTGGTGTTGGATGCATTTTGGACTAGTTTCTTTAAGCCTTGAAGCAAAGACATCAAACAAAAAGTTAAAATAGAAGCTCTAAGCCCAGCGGTCGGGAACCTATGGCTGGCGAGCCACACCTGGGCTGTGTCCGAAATCACCTCCTATACCCTTAAATAGTACACTCTTCTAGGGGACAGCCATTTGTAGTGGTGTCCGAAACCATAGTGGACTTTCAATTCGACAATGCACCCCAAAAACGAGTGTACAACCGATGTACGCTCAATTGCTAGAGAATACCCATAATGCACTGTGATGGTCTGCTAAATGAATTCCAGCGTCTCGCCAGAAGATGGCGCCCGCAGCTGAATCCTCCATCCATCCATTTTTGAGACCGCTGGTCCAATGTGGCTACAGCGTAATATCATACAGGTATAAATTCCTGTTTAATTGATTATTAAGTTGTTTAATTAAGGTTTATACATGCTAGTTTCCATGACAGCTACTGGAGCTGCCAGTTTGCTAAGTTTCAAATGATTATTAAACAGCAAACACAAACTATGCAAAAGCATCAGCCCTTTTAGCGCACAATGTCCAATTTCTTCTCGCTTTCATTTACTCTAGGGCTGCAACTAACGCTAATTTTAATAATCGATTAATCTTTCGATTGTTTGTTGGATTAATCAATGAATTGGATAAAAAACAAAAAAGCCCTTTATAATTTTTAATTAATTTCCAGCTCTTTATTCAAAAACACAACTGACAGTGCAAATTCACAGTGCAAAAAATCTGCACAAACAGGTTGCTCCTTGAACATCCCTGAGCTGTTAAAGTTATAAAAAACAAATGGACTAACACAAAAAAACATACACATGTATGCTTTACATCTGCCAAATATACAGGCTTTTTAAAAAAATAAAAATAAAGTGCACAAAAAGATGTATATTTTTGTTTAAAGTGACCTGAGCTGTGTTTTTTAAATAAAGACAAATACCAATACAGAACACTTAACAGGATTTGTTTGAACGTTAGAACTTTTTCTCTACACTACACTCGCAAATTAAATCTAATGGGTTAAGTTCAATTGTAATGCATTAAGAATTTCTCTAAAATTTTCGATGAATGATATTGGCATTCTTTATAACAACTTGCATTCAACATTCCTTATGGATTAAATATAATAAATGTATAATAATTATAATGAATCCTTATTAAAGCTAAAGTGCAGTGAGTGAGTTTCTCTGTCTTTTGTTGTTTGATTAATATTAAGAGCACAGACGGCAGCAGGTTTATAGACTGTATAACTGACTCATAGTTTTTGTCATTCAAAGCTGAAATTTATTTAGTTATTGTCTCATTTTCGTCTGTGAAAAAATGTTGTTGATGAAACTATTTACGAAAATGATTCAGCACTGAAATTAACATAGCAACATATTGAAAAATGAATGGGCCAAAAAAGGCAAGTGAAGTCTTTAGTCTTGCAAACTATACCACCCCTGCTTTACTACTGTTATTAACGAGCTAACGCTAACTTGTCGTGCTTGTCAAGCTGGATAACGAGTAAACACCAGCACCAGAAGAGCTACTGGAGGGACGTTACACTCCTCACTTCAAAACGGAACAAAAGTAGGATTCTGTAGTGGCTTAACGTTACCCTGCTGTTGAACTCCCTTCCTCCTCATCAAGGACTAAAAGATATTTTAGTTTTAGGTGCTGAATCATCACCGTGGTGCTCCCGTGCCATGCCATGTCGCTTTTGCATATCTTGCAATTAACACACTTTTTGGATTTATTAATGGCGCTTTTCCACTGCATGGTACAGCTCGACTCGGTTTGCTTTTTCACTGCGTGGCGACTCAGCTCGGCACAGTGCTCCCAGACCTTGGATGACTTGGGTCGTACTGATTTCTCTGCCTCCGCCTCCACTCTGCTTCGCGCTCAACCACGCTTTTTTTATACTCAAACGTCTCCGCGTCTTATTGAGTGGCGAAAAAGTCGCTCGACACAACGAATCGATAATGAAATTCGTTGCCAACTCTTTTAATAATCGAATTTTATCGATTTTTATCGATTTGTTGTTGCAGCCCAAATTCACTCCTTCAAGTGGACTTTATTAGTGGAGTAATATATGGAATAGTGAATGAGTGTATAGGGGGTGATTTCGAACACAATCATGTGCCAGGTCTTGCACCCTTTTCCAATAAATGATCGATAAAAAATTAGACACATCAATAGAGATCCACTCTAGCCTGGATGCCAGCTGAACTTAGCCCCGCCCACAACATTTATGATACACATAAATCAACAGATCAACAGTAACGGTACCATCCACGTCACCAAAGAGTGCTTGGGTTTAATTTGTTTACTAAACGGAGAACTTGTTCGTATATGCATTCACCTTTACTATTTCTCTCAAAAATAATGACTGTGTTCGTAAGGACTCCGGGTATCCTTAAATTCTTTTTTACAACACCGGCAAAGATCGTTTACACTCATCTTCTTCTTCTACTACTTCCAGCGTGCGTGCAGTTGAGTTCTGTTGACAACTATGCGTCGCTCCGTTGCTCTGATTGGTTGTAGGTCTATCCAGTCATATTCTAACTAGAATTGAGGATGATGACGTCAGGGTAGAGATCCGCAGAAATAGCAGCCAATTACAATTCCTTTGCTGTACGGTACCTACTGAAGTTAACGAAAAGAAAAGTTTTGAATAATAATATATTTCAAGTTGTACCGGCCAATGTGCGTGTTCATTGCTGTCCGCGAGTGTCACGCCAGCAATCCTAGCTCCTGCTCTCAGATTCAAGCAGCTCCATAACTTGTTTGTGATAATGGTGTGAACAAATTTTAGAACAGAAGTGAAAATGTAAAAGCTGGCTGTATAAAAAAGTGACTGAACTGAAACATATCCTTTTATTGTGGCAAGAGACATTTCGAAACATTTCACCGGGTACTTTCGCTTTTGTCGCAGAGACCTTTTATGTCCTGTAAATGTGTCGTATTTATGATAATCTGTGCAGCTTTCAATGGACAAAAATACTTTAGGTTATTAATAATGAAACTTGGATGAATGAGATGGTAACGAGCAGGATGTGCTTGATGTGTCAAAAGCGCAATAAGCTGTGAAAGAGAACTGAATTTGCTACTGACAGGATGCTTTCTGTGCGCATGTTCAGAGCGGAACACGGACAAGCATAGTAGCCACAGAATACATTGCTAGCAAACTGACAGAATACACACAGAATAGTAGCTGTTTTTCTATCTTTGTGGGGACTCGCCATAGACATGGATTTTATATTGTACAAACTGTATATTATGTCCCCTAATCCTACCCTTCCCCTAAACAAAACTTTCTGCATTATTTACTAAATTATGTTTTGTTTTTTTGTTTTTTAAACATAATTTAGTATGTTTATTAATCCATTTCCTGCTGGTCCCCACAATGTAGAAACCTGTACACACACACACACACACACACACACAAGAAGAGGATTTATTGGGCGCTAACTCAACATCACTGTGAAAGCCCTGCACAATTAATTCCATATTGCAACTTATTTATTGTTTGTTGCGTATTTGTTTGTTTTCTAGGGACCTTATACATTTATGAAATGTGAAATGTTGTAAAAAAATGAACGTAGTCAAGCCAAAGGCTAATCATATCAATTATGTGTCCCGACTTTGTAGAGAGCGATACATAAAACGTGTTACCATTCTGATGCATCGACTTGTAGACGAGCCTGTATAATTCACTTTTCCTCTTCGTGTTCTGAATCAGTTTCTGGTTCAAACATATATGGCTGAATTAAACCAGTATTTCCACTATATTGTGCAGCGTTTACTACAGTTGAGAAAGTGGATCAGGTATTCTTGAGTGGATGGGACTAATTAGCTTTTTCGTACTTCAGCATATAGCAGATGAATCAAGGGTGCTATTTTAAGGCATGGAGAAATTATTATCAGAGGAATACAACGTCTAAATATTTAATTTTGGTGATCAAAGATGAGTTTTAAGCGATACAATTATTGACTACAGGGGGAGTTTAATGTTATACTGTTAATATTTTATTTCCATACAATTTTATTATTTAAATGTTCTTATTATCTTTCTCCTGGTGATTTTAGCTTTAGGAGGCTTAGCTACTTAGATCTCTTTAAAAGGATTAACATGATCGCCTTATCTGTTGAATATTTTGAAAACAGAGTGGGTTACCTAGTGATCCCATATGCAACTCTAGCAAACATGCCACAAGACAACATTTATGCAATAATAATTTTATTCTAAGATGGGTTTAATCTTTATAGAATGGATCAAGCATAGACTCAGTATGATATGATTTTGAAACTTAACTATCCAATCAAATTAAAAGAGAGAAGAAAGGACAACATAAAAGTAAAAGGAGAATGGAATGGATAAATGGGTAGGGATTAAACACTGCTATGGTTTCTAGATTGAAATGGTAACACTTTACGATACGGGTGCACTAATATGCATTAATTCATGCTTAACTAATGTACAGATAATCACAAGTTAATGTATGACTTATACAATACAATACAATACAATTTTATTTGTTAAGCACATTTAAAACAACCGAGGTTAGCCAAAGTGCTGGACACTGACATAATTAAAAAAACACATAACATAAACACAATACACAGTTTAAACAAGTGACAAACTAAAATAATAAAATGCAGAGATGAACTCTCAGGCTGGTTTAAAGGCCAATGAATAAAAGTGAGTTTTAAGCCGTGATTTAAAACTGTCATGGCTGGGAGCCACTCTGACACGCATAGGCAGATCATTCCACAGCCTAGGGGCCACGACTGAAAAAGCACGATCTCCCCTATTTTTAAGTCTTGTTCTAGGAACAGATAAGAGTAGTTGTTCAGCAGACCTCAATGACCTTAGAGGAGCATGCATCTTCAGTAGATCATCTATGTAAGCGGGGGCTTGACCATGAAGAGATTTAAAAACAAACAATAAAATCTTAAACTGTATTCTAAAACAAACAGGTAGCCAATGAAGAGAGGCAAGAACAGGCATAATGTGCTCCCGCTTACGGGTTCCTGTAAGGAGTCGAGCGGCAGCATTCTGAACTATTTGCAATCGAGAAAGAGAGGCCTGGTTAACTCCTATATATAAAGCATTACAATAATCCAGGCGAGTGGTGATAAAAGCATGTATAACCCTCTCCAAATCTTTAAAAGATAGAACTGGCTTCAGTTTGGTAAGTAGCCTAAGTTGAAAAAAACTAGCTTTTACAACAGAGTTTATCTGTTTCTCTAGGTGAAGATCACTATCCATCTTTACCCCAAGGTTCGATACCATAGACTTTACGTAGGGCGTCAGGGGTCCCAGGTCCAATTTGGAGGTGCTAGTTAAACTGCTAGGTCTGAAAATCATAATTTCAGTTTTATTTTCATTAAAATGTAAAATGTTTAAAGCCATCCACGCTTTAATATCATAAAAACACTCTAACAGCCTTTTTATCGAATCCTCACCCTTTCGTTTTATAGGCAGGTAGATTTGTAAATCATCTGCATACAGATGGAAACTAATATTATGCTTTTTTAAGATGGAACCTAAACGAAGCAAATAAAGGGAGAAGAGAATCGGCCCCAAAATAGAACCCTGCGGTACTCCACATGTCACTGGTGCTGCTAATGAAGTAGAGCCCCCATACCCAACTTTAAACGTTCTCGCTGAGAGATATGATCTAAACCATTTTAATACAGTGCCTTTAGTCCCCACGTTGTGCTCAAGATGCGAGATAAGAACAATGTGGTCAACCGTATCAAAGGCTGCTGTAAGATCTAAAAGCATCAAGATTGTAGAATCTCCAGAATCTGTTGAAATCAAAAGATCATTAAAAACTTTTATAAGTGCAGTCTCTGTAATATGAAACGCTTCGACTTATGAAGAACTAACCCATTTATTAATGATTACCGCATCAGCTACTAATGAACATTCTAATATATTAAATAATATATGAATTGCTATTAATTAAATGTCTCATCATGTATTAATTCCCTAATAACATATTATATTAAATAATAATGTAAATTCATATATTAATTACCACAATGGTCAAAGCTATGTACTTCAACTTCCAGTTGTCTGCTTTAATTAATCATTAGCTAATGATTTACAAAGGTATCATTATGTTATGATTTTACTTGTTGAGGCACATGACTATTAACTAATTGTTAAGTAATATGTCATTGTTGTTATAGGTTTTGAATTAAATTTGAATTAGTTAATAGTCATGTGCCTCAACAAGTAAAGTCATAACATAATTATACTTTTGCAAATAATCAGCTAATGATTAATTAAAGCAGACAACTGGAAGTTGAAATGCATGGCTTCGACCCGTTGTGGTTATTAACACATTCATTTACATTATTAGTTAATATAATATGTTATTAGGGAATGAATACATTATGACACATTTAACTAATAACAATTTATTGATTACTTAATCTATTAATCATATAGAATCTTCATTTGTTGCTAATGCAGTAATAATTAATAAATGGTTTAGTTCTTCGTGAGTCATACATTAACTCATGATTATCTGGCTATATTAGTAAGCATGAATTAATGCATATTAGTGCACCCGTATTGTAAAGTGTTACCATTGAAATTTCACAAGACCTTTTTTTACACTTTTTATTCAAACTACCGTATCAACATCAATTTGTCTTAGAATATGTCCCTCTTTTGCTTTTATGACAGCAGCACTCAAACTGCTTAAACTCCACAAGTTTGTGTAAAACTTGATGATTGTTATCCAGCCTGATTTGATCCAAAAGAGCATCTGCCAAAAAAAAAGGAGCAGTTCACATGGTCTATGTCAAAAATTGTTTACGTTTGGTTAGTGACCTAGAAAAAAATCAGGAACTAAAATATTTATATGAATATATATATTTTATCTAAATATTGAATTTTGAGTTGTTGGTGTGAAAAGCACAACAAAGAGAATACGGACAGCCTGAAGCCTTTGGTTTAAAATTGTTGGTCTTAATTGTTAGGTTTAATCCAATTGAAGTGTCATTCGTGTCATTCGATTGCAAGTAAAAAATATTTGTGACAGCAGTACATTGCATGTGTAAAATACAAATATGTCCTGCTCAAGTGTATAATTTAGATTAGATTACACTTGGCAATATTTATTGAATAAAATGCTTGAAAGAAGTTCATAAAGGAGATGTTATATAGTCTGCTTTTTCTGATGCTAATTTCCTTATAGAAGCCTCAGTCAATGGTTTTAAAGTAATACTTATGTTTGATACACTGCAAAAATAATTTTCTTAATCACAATTTTTGTCTGGTTGTCCGGTAGAATATCTAAATATACTTAAAACAAGATCAATTTACTTGAGAATCAAAATAACAAAATTAAAAGTCATCTTATCTATCTATCTATCTATCTATCTATCTATCTATCTATCTATCTATCTATCTATCTATCTATCTATCTATCTATCTATCTATCTATCTATCTATCTATCTATCTATCTATCTATCTATCTATCTATCTATCTATCTATCTATCTATCTATCTATCTATCTATCTATCTATCTATCTATCTATCTATCTATCTATCTATCTATCTATCTATCTATCTATCTATCTATCTATCTATCTATCTATCTATCTATCTATCTATCTATCTATCTATCTATCTATCTATCTATCTATCTATCTATCTATCTATCTATCTATCTATCTATCTATCTATCTATCTATCTATCTATCTATCTATCTATCTATCTATCTATCTATCTATCTATCTATCTATCTATGAGGTCGGCAAACTTCACTATTTTTGAAAATAGGCTTATTTCCCAAGTCCCCTAGAGTTAAACAGTTGAGTTTTACTGTTTTCGAATCCATTAGCCGATCTCCGGGTCTGGCGGTAGCACTTTTAGCATAGCTTAGCATAGATCATTGAATCTGATTAGACCGTTAGCATCTCGCTCAAATATGACCAAAGAGTTTTGATATTTTTCCTATTTAAAACTTGACTCTTCTAGGCCGATATGGCTAGGAACTATACTCTCATTCCTGCTTAATAATCAAGGAACTTTTGCTGCCGTACCATGGATGCTGTGTTCCTTTAACAAAACTCCCCAAAAGAGCCCAGCAGTGCAGTTTGACCAGAACACTGCTTATTCTGCAAAAGCCTGCAGCATGATTCAATGGAAAAAGCCAAGAAAAATAATTGTTCTTTATTGTTCGGTCAAATCCTGAGTGAGATGTAATTAAAAACATGCATGGCGGATACATCTCAGGCAGCAGTGAGGGGAACCGCTTGACATGAGAGATTATACATGACTACAAATGCACGAATGCAAATGTGACAGACAGGTCTTGATGACTATTGTCATGACACCGGTCCTGTGTGGGCGACCGATCGATGATGTTCTTGTAATAGCAAGAGGGTCTGGGTAAGCAGCATTTTGATTGTGTGTGGGTGATGCTCAGAGGCCTTTGAAAGGGAGTTTCTTATTCCATTCAGCCCAGTACTGAGTGCTGTATAATTGAATTGCCTTTTTGTTTGTGTTCCCACCTTCCCTAGCTGTGAGTCAGTAATGTTTAAGTTTCAAGTACGACAGTAGCATCTTCCGCCTCCAAGGACTTTATTAGTGTGTTGTTGTACTTTGGAGTTGGAATGGATTCGAAGTGGTGTTAAATAATTTAGGCACATCATACACTACGATGTGTGTTCTAAAATTGGCTCACAGTATCGAAGTTTGATATCCTCCGACTGGATGGGGTTGTAGCATAGCTGGGGTCATAGCTAAAAAACTGTAAAATATGCCCATTATACACTACACAATTTTCGGTGAATTTTCTTTTGACAATTTGTGTAGACTTTGTCCAGACCGCAAATCGGTGCTAGAATCTAGATAGAGGTTGTGTAGTGTATTCCAGCCTTTAATATAGAGACTGTTGAGCCAATTGCCTGTTTGTTTACTTTAAACACACATTAGCATTAGCTAAAACAGCCACAAAAATAGTGTTGCATGACACAATTTTGATGCCATTATTGTCAAATTTGATTCCTGATTTGAAATATGTTATCAAAATGTAATTGTGACAAACAGTTATTTCGATTTCGGTCTTTCCCATCAGGTAGATTGTAGTTATACCTTCATGAATGAAAATAGCCCTGGTGCTATGAATATATATGACCATCATATGAACTGGCTTGCCTTAACTCTGTGGTGGTCTTCTGTCATTTTTTACTTAATTGGAAGGGTTTCGAAACTTGGTGACTTTTGTTTAACTTGATTCAATATGAACGCGCACACAAAACTTTCTACATTTTTACATTTTAAAAAAACATCACTTAGTATTATTTATAAGCTGTTTTTCTCATGGGGACCAAAAATGTCCCCACAAAGACAAGGATTTTGGATATTGCCATCTTTGTGAGGACATTTTGTCCCATAACGTTGGGTTTACCAGGACCACACAGACAAAAAACTTTGACATGATTAGAAATGGCTAAATGGCCTTAAAAAATAGTCACACTTGTGATCTTCGTGGTCAAAAATGACCACCACAGTAAATAAATTGGAAATACAAAAATACAAAACAATTTTCTGGGGTACAATCTACAAAGTAGCAATGATTCTTTGATAATGTCTAAATATATTTCCAAATGTAAATAAAAGAAAGTATTTATGTCTGAAAATACTCTTAAATAAGTAACTAGGGATTACACAGCCCTACATACTATATATATATATATATATATATATATATATATATATATATATATATATATATATATATATATATATATATATATATATATATATATATATATATATAGTGAACAATTCAGAGGTAAATATTGTATAAAGATTTTTGGATTACAATATCCAAAAACCACTGGAACAATAGTATATATTTTGTTGACTTGCGTACTTACATTATCCCAAATGTTTCCAAGAATGTTTAAATCCAGAGAAATAAGCTATTTTTACCAGGACACGGACCGTGTCCGTGTGTCGCCTATAAATAACATCATACCCGTGTTACCCCCAATTTCCGGTTTTATTTTGTAGAAACCATGGAAAAAACAAAAACTTTTAAATATATTATGCGTTTTATTAGACAGGTGAGCAACTGCTTGGATACATTCAGTGACAGAAAACTAATAATTTTTAAATAGCTCAACACAGTTAGTCTTATTGTTTAAATCTTGTTTTCTTGATTTACCGTGAGTACCATGTTTTACCATGCCTAATATCAATCTAGCTTACTGCATTGTGCAACAAGTGTATCATAGTAGCCGCCGAGCGAACGCACAGAGTAGCATTATAACATAAATTTCAATACACTTAAATGTATCTAATTTGATAAAAAAGCACTGCGTTACCCCACATCATTGACCCACATACGCATGACCAGAAGAAGCGGAAGTGGACGTCTGCGGCATAATAAAAGCTCAGCGAAATCAAGGGGTCATCAAGCTACGCCTTTGTTTTGAATAAGCCACCTCTAGCAGCGAAAAAATTACATATTGTGGCTTTAAGTAATAAATATTACTGAAACAAAATATTGTACATTCATTTTTTTTATGTTTATTGATGTCGGTTTGTTCTCACCACTGAGGATCACAAGTTGTGACTCTTAGGTGATGAATACCAGAGGGTTAAAGAGACTTTGATTACACGTTCTGATCAGCATGTAACTTATTTCACATGTGCATTCAATTCGTTTTCTGTGTAAATGTATGTTGTTGGGTTTTTTTTTTTAAATCATGTTTTCACCAATGCCAGATTTTAATTAAGATCCTTAATTTATCCTCATGACGTCTTTTCGTCTTGTCTTTGTTAACACTTCATCAATGAACATTTTCGTTGACTAGATTAACACTGAAAGCATCCTAGTTCTACAGAAAGGTATCTTGAGAAATAACTATTTCCTTTTCTCGCTGTTTCTTCATTGTGCGATTGAGCTAAGCTAGACCTGGACCTCTACGTCTCATTACTTTATTGTGAACAAAGAGAATAGATGTGTGACAAAACAAAACAAACATTTTCACTTTGCAGGCATTACATTCTCATAAATGTGTTCACATCCCTGGCTGGCAGAGCACAGTAACTCAATGTAAATCACTACATGCTGGCTTCTCCCTCAAGGCAATGTCATTATTTGTTAAAGCTCTTCAGCAAAGGTACAAAATGGTGTGTGCTTCATTTGCTTTGCACCGGGAACATCTAAGAGAACAGTTTCCTTAGTTTGTCCTTGCCCACCCTTTCTCTAGGCTTTATTATACCATTGATTCTAGCATGATTGGCCTCTTGGGTGTTTAATTACATAAATAACTGCCCATTATCAGAACTGCTGTATACACATGTCCTCTGCCAATTATCTGATATTTATTTTATAATTTTTTTTAGGATTCTTTGATAAATAGAACGTTCAAAAGAACAACATTGATTTGACATTATGTGCCAGATTTACTAACAGCTTGCATCAGCGCAAAGCCTCTTTTGGCGTTAAAAAAAATACATGTCAGGATTTACTAAAGACACGCAGTGGAAAATTAGCGTTGAAAAGGCGTGGACACTGTCGTTTTTGTGGCTGAGCTTATTGCTTATGAATTTGTAGGAGTTTCCCTTTCAGAATTTTATGGGAGGAGAGTATTTAAATGAGTCACGCAAGTTGATTTAGGTTTGCGTTATTTCATTTACTGGTATTTGCACCATTATTTACCGCCCCCAAAAAAGCATGTCTTAACAAAAAAACTAATAAATGTAACAGTAGTGTATGTACGGAAGGACCAAAAAGTTGGAGGCTATGATTTGAAATGTAGTAGAAATATTTAAGCTGCTACATTATTTCTCGGTCACAAATAAAATGTAATCAAATTTGTGACATTGACCATCCTCAAAAGGTCAGAAGATCTTACTTCCACTGAAGTCCATTTGAAGTCATTTGAAAACATGTATATCACGGATCATGGAAGGTTTTCTTGTGGAGTCCTTTCAGCTCGAGTGCTGCTTTCATTGAAACAAAAGCAAGTTATAAATACTAAGAAATTCTTACATTTTTCAGTTAAACTTTCAACTCAAATTGTTATGCTGATAATATGATTTATAGTGAAAATAAATTAGAAAATTGCTAATTAAAAGCATTTTCACAAGTAGTTTCAGACTTTTAGACCCCACTGTATTTAATGTTTATTAAGGTCATTATTATTAACTAGTTCCAATATGCATGCAGTAGTTCTTATGTCTGGCATCTTAAAGCCCAATTTATACTTCTGCGCCGAGTGTATGCCATAGCTATGTCGTAGGCTGTGTGTTGCACAAAAATGTAACAACGAGTCAATTCTACGCGGACCGCAAGCACTGTGATTGGTCTGCCAGAACCCCTCCCTCAGGTCAAATAAAAAAATGGGATATTTTGTATATACATAATATTTTGTAGTCCAGAGATTCTTTATGTTTGTGAATAAATAATCAGTGATTGTATATCAAGAACAGGGACACATTTGGGTGCATTTCGTTTTGTGATTTCAACGGAATGAATAAAGTCTCCGCAGCAGCAATCGATTTAAGCGATTGTCTTTGCACAAGCCTGCGATACTGAAAACAGCGGCCAAAAACGCATTCCAGCGCCAGATCCCCTCTTATTTACCTCTACTAATCAACTAGAGATGCTTAATTTGTATTAGGTACAACAACTCAAGCTGCAAGAAAAGTCGCTATCTATTTGCCGCCATCACTGCTGCTGCTACTCCGAAAATGTACACAACAAGCTGCTTCTTCTTCCGCTTTTGCCTTGATACTGTGGGTTACATCATCTACATGCCCGTGCATACTACCTGCTAGCGGTCTGCATGTGTAATTGCACATCGACGCGGACAACAACGCAGAAGTATAAATGAAAACCGACGCATAACCTGCGGCGTAGAGGTCCGAAGTATAAATATTATACTATATATAAGTATATAAGTATAAATCAGCCTTAAGGCCCCAGCGAAATCGAAGAACAAACTGGTGTGTATTTTGTACAAAATCAGGCCAAAACGATGTTTGCTTTGGAAGTTTGAAACAGCTTGCCAAGCAAACTTTCTGGAAAAGTTCGCTCTGGCTGGTAAACACCTTCGAACTACTACTGATCTATGATGATTATGTAATATGTAGGTGTGGCTCTGGTGGCCCCGCCTTCTTTTATGTGGAAATCTTCTCTGGTTAATTTCTTTTGTTCAGTCCAACCAGGTGCCAGTAAAAACATGAACACACCATGTAGTTATAGGAACTAGCCACCAGGGCGGTTCCCCGAGCGCAATTTTCCAGGTTGCATTCGCACCGCCGGTAGGAACTCTGAAGTGACGTAAGCCATGCTTGTTCTTGTGAATTTTATTTTGAATGCGTGGCAGACATTTATTTTGACGGTGCTGAGAAAGCCAGAGCCTGAGCAAATAGCGCTCCCATTCTCCGTCTTCATTAGTTTACGATTAATACGTTATTAGGTAGCACTGTTATACAAAGAATGTAAACTGTATATGAAAAAATATCACTTGGTCCCCTCAAAGCCGTGTTGGAATTTCTCCTTAGCGTAAAGAGAGGTCCATCTGTTACTGTTTTCCATTGGCTATAATCTGTGTGTGTAGACTGCTTTTTTTTAAATGGCGGGTGCTGGTGTTTCACGTAAGTTCACCCAATCAGCGTACACTTATGTCACTGGTAGTTTCTATTGTGCTGGGTTAGACCCTACTCTGAAGTAGGTGCTAATTTAGTTCCCCCAAAAGGCGTTCCCAGAACTAAAATCATTCCCAGTTCCTGCAGTGTGAACAAGTGTTTTTTTCCGCCATTAGTTAGGAACCATGAAAAAGGCTACCTACGGTGCAAAAGCCCCTACTGACTTTTTTTTTCATGTTTAATACTGTAAAGCTGCTTACTTAAGCAATACATTGTATAAAGTGCTAAATAATTAAACATGACGTGACTGAAGTGCTGAACTGCAGAGCTGGTGCAAAAATATTCAAATTGCTATGATCAGATGCTTTCTTAACTTCTGATTTCTGACCGCTGTCAGTTATGTTGTGTGTTTATTTTGTTATTGAGAGGAAGCATGCAGAACATATTTACACATTCATCTAAATGCCTATTTCAGCAGCGTGGGTAGCGTTGGGTGTTAGCCAGTGGTGTAATGTAACAAAGTAATAATACTTTAATAATAATTTTATATTTCTGTCAACTTTTACTTTTACTCCACTACATTTCCTACATAAAATGTATACCTTTACTCCGATACATTTCCCCAAAGCAATTTCGTTACTTACTACAAAATAAATTCGGAAGACTGCAAACAAGTGCTAGCACAACCGCACGGATTCAATTTTACGTGATGCGTCCATTGCTATAGTGACAGACACGTGAGGCTGTGCAAATTTGAAAAACAAATTTAAAACAGACAACAAAATGGTATGTTATACACTACAGTACATGTTTTCCTGTCACTATAAAGTAATTCATTTGTTGACTAGATGCTTTATTAATGCCGTCGAGGCTGATGCTAACATTAGTACCTAAAGCTGTTAAAACAATGTGACAAAAACACACGCAAGTCTGACCCAAATGTTTAATGTCACGTTTGTTACCATCTATTTGCATTATTTTATATCCATCTGGATGCTTTTATGCAGTTGTTATGCAGTGGCATATTTGAAGCTAGTGACATGAGAAATCAAAATGTTATCCTCATGCAGCCGACAGAAACATATAAACATGTTTATAGTCACTGTAACATATTTTGATTAGATAATCATCAAGTGTTCTAAAATAGAAGCAAATAAAGTGTATACATATAATATACATAATACTGTGTCTAATTTCAATGCTATGACTGTGTGAAGATGGCCATCTTTAAGCATGACTGTTTGGATTTAAATGAAATGGAACATTTTACAATAAGAGTCCATTTTTAACATTAAATATTAGTATTGTTCATCAACAATACATTTTAAAGTTGTCTCTTACATTAGTTACTGTACTATGAATTAACATGAATTATCAAGTAATAATTAATATATTAAGATTTTTATATTTAAATCTTACAATAAACAGTTTGCCATTTTTTTATTCAAAGAAAACAAAATGGAAGAAACAGAGTTAAAATTGAACACAATCTTGCACTTAAACTGTATAGAAAAAGTTTAAATATTTTGTTGCTCCTTTTGTGTTTTGCATTTACTTGTACTTTTACTTTCAATACTTAACCCTCTGGAGTCTGAACTCTTTTGGGGACCTTTAGAAGTTTTGACATGCTCTGACATTTGTGTTTTTTTCAGTTGGTTATAAACACATTAATGGCAAAAGTGTAATTACACTGTATTCAGCACAAACTGGGCTACCATAATATGTGAGCAACATGAATGTACATGCTTGTATTTTTGAGAGAAAAATGTTTATGCACGGTTTTTGAAAAAAATAAAAATAATAATAAAGGCCTCAAAACACACAATAGATATGTGTTCACAAGGCTTTTGACTCCACTGTGTATTTGCATATAGTTTTTTCTTTAAACTGATGTGAGAATCATTGAGCCTACTCATTCACATACAATACACTGATTTAAAATTTGTAAGACAGTTTTTCTTCACAAAGCCCGTATGCGAGGAGGCGTGATATCTAATGAATAATGATGAGTATCACCTGAGAGACATAATAGCCCACATAATGAGCTGCATAATGAGCTGCATAATGATTGAGCTTCAGATAGGCCTATGTGACAGAGAGCAACAGAGCAAAGGAAATATACTTTTTTGTAGTTTATTTTATTTGGAATGTAGTCAACAAACCTATTATATTTTAAATGATCAAAAGATTTGACTACACTGCAAAAAATGCTCTTCTTATTTGGTATTTTTTCTTGTTTCCAGTCCAAATATTTAAAATTCTTAAATCAAGATAAGTAAACATTTCTGGGGGGGAAATCAAAATGAAGTGAGTTTTTGCTTAAAACAATCTATATTATCTGCCACAACAATTTATGATTTATTAAACCATAATTTATTATTTATTACACCAATGTATTAAAACACAACAATTAATGAGATTAAAACCATGTTTTTAAATAACCTTATGTGATCTCATTTGGCTTTGGATCAAAAAATCAGACAGAAAATATATAATTTTACAATATTCTGCATAATTTTAAAAGCTCGAATAGCATTGCATTATAAATATAAACTATTATGAAAACACCCAACATGGTATAAATAACACAGATAAGCCATAGAGCCTATTGTCGCGATTGTGTGTTTATTATCTTCAAACGTGTCTATCTGCATGTTATAGCGATTTCTGGAAGCTGTTTATGAAAGGGAGAATGTCACATGATATTTTCTTCGTCTACCGTATATGGACTACATGTGCACGGAGCGCCCTCCGGCTGCCAGTATGAACTGAAAACACAACAGATTGAAATAATAACACTTCTCTGTATAGAAATTTGACACAGACATATGAGAATCTATCAATATTTCTCCTCATCTGCATACTTTTGAACTAAAAGCCCTGAGGGATGTTGTTTTGTTGTGAGTCTTCATGACGAGAATAGCGGAGTGTTTTATGAATGAGATCAGCTGACGCTCATATTACAATCTAAGGTACCAACGCGGTTTTCATATCCATAACTCCTGACACATATTAACAAATTACGGTCACTATATGACTTTTGAGAATAAAACAGAGGTGAAAAATGGAAGCTTGAGTCTTAGATCTTTTAAATGATGTATAGTTTGTCAAGGTAATTACTTACATCTGACAGTAATTTTGAGCTAATTTAAACAAAGAAAGCTTCAGCGCGTCCTCGCGTAGGTTTTTGTGTTTAATATTCACAGATGCTTACAGAGTAAACTTAGCCTACTTACACACAGCGGGGGATCGTTGCTTTCAGAAATTAACAGCTTTTCATGGATAATTATTCCAGGATTATTAAACGTGTCTCAAAACGATGTAGTTGTAGTAGGAATGCAGGACTTGATGTGTTTGTTTGAGATGATGTGTGTGTGGGCGTCGCCTCCGGAGCCTCAGTATTTGAATCTCAATAGAGCGCGTGTTCTGTGGGCGTGGTCGCATTAGTGTGTAATGAGCCGCTCAGAACGACTAACATCTCTCTGCTTTCAAACAGATTACATAAACAGAGAATATTTGTTTTTGATTTGGTTTACAGTGTTAAAAACCTGACATTTCAGCGTTTCTTTAGACATGTCTCATATTTGTGAGACAAGTATTCACTAAGCTAGAGGTAATTTTCTGAAGACTATCTGAATGAACATCTTTGAGAGAGAGGCTGCAGATCGCGCATCATGTTTGATATCTTTATTTGAAATCAAATGACTGTACACAAAAAAAATAGAAACCTAACAGATTATAATGATGTATAACACTTGCCTGAATGATAAAAAATGACAGAGTTATTTGAGTCTCTTTGGCACTTATAAGAAAAAAAGCAAGCTGATCGCGCCGGCCGACCGCCGACTCGAGAGGGTTAAGTATGTTTAATATGAAAAAAATACTTTAGTACAGCTTAAGTACAATAAATATCACAAACTTTTACTCAAGTAGGCTAAAATTCTAAACACTTACTTTAACTTTTACCAAAGTTATTTTCTGGCAAGATATCTATACTTTTAATCAAGTGTGGCTTGATTAAAGAGTAGCCTACTTTATCCACCACTGGTGTTAGCTAGCAGTATAGTGGTATGTCAAACTTCTTTTTACCCCTAAGCTAAGAACGCAAAATAACTTTGCTGCGTGCATATTGGGGTTTTAGGTTTACTACAGGTGTGAGAAAGAGTTTAAGAAGTCCATGGATTCAGCATTTGTCACTCTCAGCATGAAGTCTTTCCTCTTCTGCGGAGCGGTGAATCACTCTACCTGTGGTGAAAGCACTCCATTACACGCGCTGACTGGAAGAAGCAATGTTAACCTTTAACAATGTTGACAGCTCAGCTTTATCAATACAGCACCCCTTCTGTTTTCAAGGCGTCCTCATTTTTATCTTATGTTGTGTTTGGTTTATGCGTTAACAGTCAGTGTTGAACTTTTATTTGATAAGCATATTGTGAGTATTGGGTGAAGATAAGGATGTAAATGTGAGGAATAGCTGTGTGTGTGGTTATTTTAACAACATTATTATTTGATTTGATCTTTCACTGTCTGTCAATGCACTGATTCAAGGCAAACAAGAGTGACTTCTTCACTAAACTTCTTTTTTATCAGATTATTCTAACTATTTTTTTTTCTTTCTCTTTTTTTCTATGCTTCCTCCACTCCTGATGCAACAATGCAGGTAAGTCACATTAAGGTTTTTAACATAACATGTTGGCTACATCACAGTAATTGTCTTTCAGAGAAAACTATATATAGTTCAAGGGATCTCTGCAGCTATCGCTCATGCACAGGCAATAAGCAACCGAAATGGGTGAACTCAAAATCAATGATGGTATTAGAACATGTTGTTTTCCTGCACTGAATTTAATAACATGAAATGCATTTAATGGGACAGATTTGATTTAAGAAACTTTTGAAGCTATGAAAAAGGGGCCGAAAGTCATGCATCAACCAAATGTCTAGGCCACAGGGCGGCCATTAGGTATTGTTAAATCATCTAGATTGTCATTATTTCTGGAATGTTCTAGTAAAGAAAAAGAAAAAATGAGCCACCTAAATATATGAGGGCATTGCAAGGTCTAAGTTGAAGTTTGAAGGTGTGAAATGGAAATTAAATGGGTGGTCATTTTATAGAAAGGCCCAAAGATCACTGGGAATTAGAGATTAAAAGTGCTGCTTTTGTAATGGCCATCATTTTATCCACCTGTTCTCAGAATGAGCTTGAAGGTCATCAAAACCTCACATCTATTATGTCGCTTAGTCCATTTTTTTATCTCAAAAATTGTTCTGTTCAGAAGTCATACATCGAGTTGAGGCTAGTTTAAACATATTATTTTCCAAAAGTGTAGACTGAGAGGTCATCGTGTGTCTTTGAGTTTTTTTTACTTTATCGAAATTCTGTCTTTGTGTGTCCTGACCACAGGACTGCTGTCTCGATGTTATTATAATCATACTTTGCTCTTATTCACTGATCATTCACTGATAATTGTGCGTAAATGCCCATACATTGAATTGCCAATGTATTTTGCTAGACTTCAGGCTAGTTCAGCCTGCTCGTTCTTCAAAAATTAAGGCCAATTTAAGGTTTGTGTAAGAAAAATATCCATATTTAAAGGTGCTGTATGGAAGAATGAAAGCTAGTGGTTTAAATGGGTACTGCAGTCCAAATTCAAAATATAGTTTGCCCCGCCCCCTCCTCCTCAGACTCCGCTCACGCTGGTTGCAAGTTTGAAAACACGCAACAAGAACAAACGCAATTGACAATGGAAGGCAAGGAGACTTACACACACTGTAAGTTGATGAGTTGATTTATCTATGTTTTAAAGTGCTTCCGGTCATAGAGATTTTTAGATGGATGCTGAGGCTTTTTAGGTCAGGTAGAATTTGTGATCTCTGACCCAGTTTGTTCGCTGGCTTCCATGGCTGCAATATGCTGTGTTTTCCGCCAACTGGAAACCTGTGGTGTTGAAATACTATTGGATAAATTGCCAACGTGTGTTATCGCACAGACCAAAACAAAAACAGACATTCCGACACGGAATGGACATTTCAAAGTAGAATAACTGGCTGTAGCATTGCTTTTCAGAGAAACGAGTATGTAAACTCAGTGTGTTTCCTAAATATCTGCAAACATATTATGGTATTTTAATGCTTTAGTACAGTCAAAAGCATACATCCCACACCTTTAAAACATTATAAAGCAAAATATCTAGCTTCCGGCGGACCACCTTCCGTATTCAACTTACAAAGAAAGTGTAGCGCCTCTCGCAGTTCAAAATGCTTGCGCTACGTCCAACGTCATACGGCGCGTCAGTTACGCTGTTGAATACGGAAGGCGGTCTGGTGGAAGATATGGATAAATATGGATATTTTTCTTACAAAAACCCATCGATTCAGAAGTAGCATTCTGACATTTACTGCCATTATAGTGCTTGGAAGAGCCAGGAAACGTTTTAATATAACTCCGATTATATTCGTCTGAAAGAAGAATGTCATATACACCTAGGATGGCTTGAGGGTAAGTAAATCATGGGGTAATTTTCATGTTTGGGTGAAATATCCCTTTAATATCTATGTTGAAAACAGTTGTTCTGCTTGGCATTGCAGTCACGTTTCATTTATTGAACTACCAAACAACTTGGTTTAGAGCGCTTCCATTTTTCTTTGGACACCGTATTTTTTATAATTCATTTTTGCTAGGTCTGACCCTTCTGTAAAAGAAGTCAAAGTCAGAACGAAAGCTTTAGAAGGGTTTTAAACAGCACTTAAAACAGCATTTCAGACACAGCCAAAGTTATATTTCAAGCAACATATATTCATCTGACACCTAATAGACACAAATACAAATAGCGGTCACGTTCACCTGAGGGGGTAAACATAGCAACAGTAGGCTGCTCAAGCGATGTGCATTAGTATCAGTATGGATTTAACAATACAATATGACAAGTACTGTCCTTATATTTCACTTTTATTATATTTAAGATTTGCATATCACACATATATAACAATACCACATTGTCGAAAATGTATTTTTTGTCAATTGTGGCTTTTGGCTAATGGTGCTTATGGCGCTAGAATCCAATTTGGGTTGCCCAAGACACTTCACTTCACCAAGATGCACACACACAAGCCAGCACCGACTGGAGTGTTGCTTAATAGGTGTCTGTTTTACTGTCATGTCTGTTGAATATCATAAACCTGTTGGCCACAGGTTTATAGAAGTGTATGATGATGTGATTTTTACAGCCACAAGTTATAGTCAATCACAAACAAACTATCGCAGCTCCTCGTCACAGTCGACACAATACAAGCTGAAGGCTGATCATTTTTTTCTTAATGACATTACTTCATAGAAGCCTTCATTTTATTGATCACTCAATTTGCTTTGTTGTTCAGATAGACAGAATCCATGAGCTCTTAACAGTTACTGTATAAATAGAAAAAGGCTTCCTGTTATTCATAACTGTGTACATAGCAGCTGTCTTATGATTAATACATGCATTTCACGTTGTAGAAAAGGGAAAACGTTAAGTATTAATGTGTATGGATGGCTGGGATTAAACCATGAAACTTATAAGGAGTGACATTAATCTGTTCAATTAAAAAAAAAAAAAAAAAAAGCTTATTGTTCGTGATATTTTTGTGGAAACATTGATAGTTTTTGTATGTAAATGTCATTTTAATCAATTTAATGCATTCATGCTGAATAAAAATATTTATTTTAACAAATAAATCAATATATAACTCCATACATTAGAGGTGTAACGGTTCGGTACGTACCTCGGTTTTGAAGTCACGGTTCGGTACAGCAGTTTTACAAAATTGTTTTTCATTGATTTTTATTCAAAAGTGGTTTACTGAACAAATTGTTGTTGATTGGCACAAATATCAATTTTGATCTTGATTCAGTATCAATTCATATGTATATAGCCTACTGTACATATAAGGAAAAATAAGTTTGCCTTTTTAGCACTATTTTAAACTTTTCTTGGGTTAAATTATATCTGCTCACATTCATTAATATTCACTGGTGTGTGCTTATACAAGTATCATTAAAAATATTAGGATTCAAGTTATTAACGTTTTACAATTTCACCTTTAAAGAAATCTAGTATTTGATCATGTCTAAATATGTATCCAAATGCAAAACCTAAAAATGAATTAAGCAGATATGAACTGCAATACTTTTTTGAGCAGCTAGACTAGATACATGTATATTTATTAAAGAGCCACCAATAGTGGTTAATGGCATTACAAGTGAAAATTATTTTTCCAGCCACAAAAGGACTCTAATTTGCATTAGAATTCTCTATTTTAACCTTAATTACGACACGAATTGTAATATAAATCATACAAATATTAGAAGAAAAATATTTTAAGTGGTCATTAATGGACCATAATTATTGCACAAATAGTATTTAGTACCAAAAGATCTTCTCAAAATATTCAATAAATATTTTTGAACTAAAATATATAACTTTTATTTAATTGAAAAATATTTAAGGTGTATAGTCACATTTGACCACCAATGAGTAACTCATGAGGGTGGGTTAAGTAATACCTGAGGGCTAAATACAAGAAAAACATTAACATTAATGTTCACAATGTTGCACCTCTATCACTCTCCATAAAAAAATGTATCCTGTAAATATGGTTGACGGATTTATGCACACTATGCTGTACTGTTTACCAAAAATTGCTGCAAATACCAGTATAGTGAAGCTGTTGTCTATCCGCTTAAGCCATTTTGAGAGCGCTGGTTTGTTTGGAACTATTGAGAGCTCCATGAACCACGTGTCCGCGCGCGCGCCCCCGGGAGATGAAAGCATGTCGCAGCGGCTCTGGATTTAACCGTAATGCCACATTAAGTGCGCCAAAACGCTATTTATTGTTTGAATTTTGTATTAAAACGTTAAAACGACTTTGTTTAAAAAAAGCAGGTTTTGGCGTGAGATATACTTGGGCAGAGTGCAGTGGCCCTTCTACTGTCACTCAAAAATTCAAATAATATTTTCTGACATGCATTTGAATAATTAGCGATTCTGCGTTGCTTCTCAACAACGGGGACTTACGGGGGAAGAATAGCAGGCGGCTGTTAGTGTTTTCCAATGAAAAAAAGCATATGGTAAGTTATTATGGTAGCCTAAGGTTTTTTTTTTTTTCAATTAGCGAGTTGCAGCGTTAGATATTGGTACTGTCTTTAAGAACAGGCCAGGTTTGATGTTAGCTCCTAGACTTAATAATGCTAATCATTACAATGCTCTGTTGCTGAATGTAATGCTTAATAACACAATCAGGGTCTTCCTGCGTTGTTAATTTTTTTCCCCCGGCTGGTGAAGACCAAGAGACAAGAAACCAGGGAGAATGCTCAGAAATGCAGTGTTACAACATACAAGACTTTGCAAAGAATGATTGTGATAACCAGGTTTATATAGGGTGAGGTAAACAGGGTAATGAGACACAGGTGTAAACAATGAGTGATGATGAGTCCGGGCAAAGGATTATGGGTAATGTAGTCTTTGATGGAATGGCAGTCCGGGATGGAGTGCCCTCTGGTGGTGATCAGGGGCACTCACACTGGTGAATCGTTACATATACATATAAATACACATCATAACATTGTATTTATTGTGGCCCCTCTTGTGCCCCCCAGTTGAAAAAAATCCTAGAATCGCCCCTGCCAGAGTGAGAGCGTGAGGAATGCCTGAGAGTTGGCAACCCTGACTTACGGTCAAATGGAACGCACCTTGTGTGTGTGTGTATGTGAGAGACGCGCGAGTGACAGAGAGATGGAGGGAAAGGAAATGCAGCTGAACGAATATGCTGCACATTCAAAAAAATTAATAACGAGACGTAATATGTGGGGGCCGGTGTTGACTTAGTCTGTGTGGGAAACACTGTAAATAACATATTCAATATGTAATACAAATACTTATACTTAATAATAAGATGAATAATACATAGTAAGGTTGCAAATTGTGAAGCATACCAACAGACAACAATTTTATTTTCTATCTTGTATTTAATGGATGTATTTACTTTCTCTTTCTTTCCCAGAGGAGAGCGATAATTTTCCTTTCCTCTCACATGCAGCATAGTCATAATATCTCTCTCGTGCCGAAAAGAGATTTGAGAATTGCTATATAATTGCTGAGAGATAGTGTCTATCGAGTGTTAGTGGGAATATCCTGAGGGGAAATGGCTTATGATATAAAAAATATAAAAAAAACAGGTTTGGCGAGTTTATTAGAAATGTAATTATTGTCTGTGAAACTGAATAAGAAGTTTATTAATGCAAATATTGTTCTGCTTTTCATATACCGGCAACATGTTATATTGTTAGATCCGTTTTTAGAAGATAAAACAATATGAGTTATTACAATTTTGTGTGAGAAGTGATGCAATAAATCAGTCAGTCAGCCAATCAATCAAAATAACAAGATTTTATGATTTATATAATTTTTTTGTCTTTTTGCCTCATTGTTCATGGGGGAAATCCCTCTATTCAGGCTTTAATGCTACAACAACCAATGGAGGTTTTCACATGTCTAACAAAAATAGAATATATATAATTTATCTTATTTTGGTTACATGAAAGGCTATTTCAAATAATGCCAGTTCTGTCATTTATCATTCATTAGCATGATCACAAATCAGATTAGACACTATACATGCAATGATACTTTCTTACTTCTTACTTTCAGTCTGCTTTACTATAGTATATACAGGAACCGAGTGATACATTTATATCAGTGATATAAAAGAAAAAGTTGCTTGTGCATTGCATCAGCCTGCCAAATCAGGATTTTATTTGTCATAACATCACATATAATATCTGCGAAAGCATCAACGCTCATGCCAGGCCTATTTTGTCGCTTAAAGTTGTGTCTTAAACAGAATGAAATAAAATCGAAACTCATTAGAAACTTGGAGTGCCGGTGCTAATTAAGGGGGTGAGCCATATGCACAGTAATTACCAGCTGCTAGTGCACTCCCCTTGGCTAACTTTGAGGTAGAAATGGGCCATCCAGACATCTCTGGAGGACGGTATTGCAGTTTGAAACGGTGCATGTGCTCTTGGTTGGGTTCCAGCACATGCTTATTCATGCAGTACAGAGCAGAGGGAGCAGGTGGGGATTAGTCCAGGTGCATGTATGCGATTTTTTGAAAAACTGAAAGGAGATAAAAAGAAAACAAAAAAAAACACTGAGATTATTCAAACGCTCGCCCCATTCAGACAGTAATTGTTGTAAATTTACAGGTGTTAGTCACAAATTGCCATCTGAAAAGAAAATGTTCAAAATTAATTTTGAAAGTCTAGGTGCTGTAGGTGCTGTGCGATCATTTTGCAGGTGATTGCCACAAGTTATGCTTGTGAACTGAAAGGAACTATGGCAGTGCAGTAAATGTTTTGTGAGTAATAAAAAAACATTTTGAGGTCAAGGACCCTGATATACGATCAAATATGGGGTTAGTTTAGGGGGAACAAAACCTAATATAGTTCTGGGGCCGTATTCACAAAACATTTTATCTTGCCACTTAAAGCTACACTGTGTGATATTTTCCCCCATCTAGTGGTGAAAAGGTATATGACCATCCAGTGAATTTTAGTTTCTGTTCCTCTCAATTCCGATTTCGTTTCAACTCCTACGGTGGCCGATTTAGTCCAAGATTAACATGGCTTCCAGTTCTACCTCGTCCACATTCGACACGGTGCCTGTGGGATATTCTGTGCGCAGTGGGATGGTTGGAACTCAACTGGCCTAATTATTCGGCTAGAAAGAACTGCAGCTAATCCAGAGTGAACTTTGATGATAGTAATGTTTATTCAGTCATCCAATTGCAAGGCATAAAAAGGTTTGCGTGGATATGTACATAAATGTGGTTTCTGTGAGAGAACAAATAAGGATGGTCAATATACATACACAGTTAAGAACTGTATAACTATACTTATAAGTTACATTTGTATAATGTAACCGTAAACCAGAGCTTATTGTACCATATATAGGCGCTAAATGCAGCTGCATTAAAAGGAGCGGAGCTGCCGCTGCTGCAGCTAACAAGCGGTGTCGGGTTACAAAAGTGTGTGCGCAGCTTTAACGGTAGCACTGCAGTGCGCTCTGTATAACAATTGTTAATATGCCGATCAGACCTGATACATATTTCCATCAACATACATTACAAGCAAATATTTTCTATAAACGAATAAACATTGTTGATAACAAAATAACTGAATGATTATTCAAATAGGTGAGCATTACGCTATTGTATGTTGACACAAAAATACTTCTGAGGTGACATCAACTGAATTACGCGATGACACACTCTGAAACACATCTACAATGACAATAACTATTATTACTTACGGAGTTATTAACACACAGAAATACCACACAAGGAAAAACAGACTTTTGAGGAATAAACAAGCCAGGAAAACTCCGTATAACTCTGTTACTGGACGCTGCTGAGATGAAAACTCTCTGCACATGCACCAGACAAGTCTGAACAAGTTGACGCGCACATGCGCGAGGCAGAGAATTTTGTACAGTGCCATCGAGTATTAAAACCGGTTAAAACGCGAAAAGCGAAGCTTGAATTTACGGGTATGTCCCTCTTTGGCTAATGTACTTTCAAGATGGAGGGGCAACATGGCGACCACCGTTAGATCCCATTACCTTATGTATTTTCAATGGCATATTATAAACTTACGAGAATACTTTATTACTTGAAAGAAGTAAATATACATTAATGAGCACATATATTTTTGAAAGAACTAAGTGTTTTTAGCTAAGAATAGACTAAAAAAGTTACACAGTGTAGCTTTAAGGCCCGGGTATACTTCGGCCGTCCGCGTTCGTGCACCGCCCGCATGACGTAATTTTCGTCACTCGGAGGGCTCGCGGCCGGCCGGTCCGCGTGCAACAGCGCATGCGCCAGCAGTACAGAAGAGTCCACTAGGTGGCAATACGCACTGTATTGAGCACAGTGTTCAGCCGTCGAAGAAGAGAGTGCAAAGACCGGTTTAAAAACAACACGCTTGGAAAAAAAAGAGAGAATTTTTGATTCTTCAGTGTTTCTTCCAAACTATGTAGCAATGGTGGATGCACTACAGTTCTTCTCCGATCATGCCCAGCGAATGTCCCGTTGATGACAGGACTCAGTGCTGCCCTCCGATGTCTGGTGGAGCATAGACACTTTTTTACTGCGCATGTGTCGAACGCGATCCTCCGCGTGCATCCGTTGTGTAGTATACTTTGAAAGACGCGCGGACAGGGCTGCGCGCGTGACGCGTCCGGGCGCGGTAAGTGAAGTATACCCGGGCCTTAAGAGTTCTCCTAAATGGCAGTAAAAGTTGTTAGTTAAGAGTTTTCTCTTAAAACCTATTCACAAAGCTGCTGAGACCAACTTTTACTAAGGAATAGAGAGAAGTCTTAAAGGGATAGTTCACCCAAAAATGAAAATTAGCCCATAATTTACACACCCTCAAAGTCATCATAGGTGCATATGACATTCTTCTTTCAGACAAATAAAACCAGCGTTATATTACAAAAGTCCAGGCTAATGCAAGCATTAGAATTGCGCGGCTCTGGGGTGTTAATAAAGGCCTTCTGAAGCGAATCGATGCGTTTGTGTAAGAAAAATATCCATATTTAAAACTTTATAAAGTAAACTTTCCTTCCCTGTTCAATATATGGAAAAATTGTTGAAAGTTCCCCGGCTGATCGAAAGACTACACGACCAGGTAGGCTCGTCATGACGTTTCAACATTCAACACTTTTCCACGGAATGCGGTCGGCCGAAAGTTTACTTGATAATGTTTTAAATATGGATATTTTTCTTACACAAACGCGTCGATTCGCTTCAGAAGGCCTTTATTAACACCCCGGAGCTGCGTGGAGCACGTTATTTGATGGACAGATTCACTTTTTATGGACTTCAAAAACAGAGCAACTATAAATCTAATTCTAATACTTGGATTAGCCTGGACTTTTGTAATATAACTCAGATTTTATTCGTCTGAAAGAAGAATGCCATATACACCTAGGATGACTTGAGGGTGAGTAAATTATGGGCTAATTTTCATTTTTGGGTGAACTATCCCTTTAAGTTAAGAGTAAGGGCAGGGTTGACCTCGTTGCTATGGATGATGTCACCACGCTTACTAACTATGACCACAGTGTTTGGCTGATGGGGGAGGGGTCTATGTCAGTGATTTAATTATAGAAGTATTGTAGAATGAGGTATAATGTTGCCATATTCAAATAAAGTTTTTAAAATAAAAATGTTGCCATATTCAAATAAAGATTTTAAAAAGTAATTGTCAGCCTCTTACATGTCTGCATCTCAAGAGATTGCAGAAAAAAACTTTTAAGAATTTAAGAATATTAAGAATTTTTATTAATATCTTGATGTCAGTCTTTAGAAAACAGAATGAAGAATATTCAATTCAGTCAAAGTGAGAAACATGTCAACTTTGATAGGCCTAAAAACACATTAAGTAAAAATCCTTCTCTTTTTTTGGAATACACAAGTCGCTTCTGAACCGCTTGCTTGTACGGAACAGAATTGAGCACTTAAAAGAAAAGTAACAACCATATTTAGCTGCTTGTGTGTCCTTTGTCTATTTGTGAATTCATTGCTAAATGCATGATTAAATGCATGACTATATGATAGAGGAGCCATGCAATTTTTTTATTTTTTTTTGCAGATATCACCTTGAGAAACATTTACTGTGTGCTGCTGGGTGGTTTTGTTTTAGGCTAAATGTGGTCTGAAATTAATACAGCTTTACATACAAGAAATGACCTCCAAAATTCTTGTTAAAAATTACTTTTTCATACACCAACTCAGAGTGCCCAAATGCCCAAGGTTGTCTTTCTTTTTACTCTTTAACAAACACTTATGAAGAAAATTTTATTTCATGGTCTGGCTAACAGTGTAAAAAAAGTATATGTTTTGCTCTTAGAAGTTGTTTCATTTAATTACCATTTAATTTACCATTGTTGAGACATGTAAAGACAAAGGATGCTCGGATGTGGTTGTGATTATTTCAGACATGGGTGACCATTATCAATAGCATGTAATGAGCAAGTGGGTGCTTCTTTCCTTCATCTTTTATTGATTTGTTTTATTCTCTCTTATGTCATTACATCGAGTTCTTCTGTTGTTATTTGTGTAAGAAATGTCAGATGTTAAAGGATTTAGCGAGGACTGGATAAGTGAGCTCACTTACACACACACACACACACACACACACACACACACACACACACACACACACACACACACACACACACACACACACACACACACACACACACACACACACACACTCAACTGCCATCTTATTAGGTACACCTGTTCAACTGTTTGTTAATGCAAATATCTAATCAGCCAATCACATTACAGCAACTCAATGAATTTAGGCTTGCAGACATGTGCTGCGTCCCAATTCGCCTACTTATACTACGACCTAAAAGTATGTAGGCCTACTCATTTTGGGAAGAAAAAGTACATACTTTTGAGTGTGTAGCATAAGAGTATGCAAGCTTTGGTACATACTACTTTGTCATCTTTAACGGACTCTTGCTTAGTTACGTGCATCCCGTCACCGTTTAAACTGCCCTGTCAATCATCGTCACAGTTTAAATCATCCACATTCAATTTAATTTCCTACCGTATTGGAGAGAAATGTAGTATTACATTGATCTGCCATTCGTGGGTCTTTAATGCAGAGACTCTCCTCTTGTTTGCAGTTTAAATATAATGCTGCATTTAAAAGTGAATGGCCAAACATATCATTACAAAAGTTCACAATGCTGCTGCAGGTGCCATTTGGGACAGGGCCTTCGAGTCGATCTGCACTTCGAATTCTGACCGGAAATAGTAGACCATCCGGGTATCTTTGGAATACTCTTTTCAAAATACTATGATTTGAGACATGCTAATTCTATTTTCGAAAACTATTTAGGGCGGATAGTATGCAAATTGGGATGCAGCAATGGTTAGCAATGGTTGAACTTCTGAAGTTCAAACTGAGCATCAGAATGGTGAATTAAGTGACTTTAAATGTGGTCTGAGTATTTCAGAAACCACTGATCTATACTGGGATTTTCCACACATAACCATCTCTAAGGTTCACAGAGAATGGTCTGAAAAAGAGAAAATATCCAGTGAGCGACAGTTCTGTGGGCGAAAATGCCTTGTTAAAGCCAGAGGTCAGAGGAGAATGGCCAGACTGGTTCGAGCTGATCGAAAGGCAACAGTAACTGTAACCACAACCGAGGTCTGCAGAAGAGCGTGTCTGAACACACAACATGTCAAACCTTGAAGCAGATGGGCTACAGCAGCAGAACACCACACCGGTGCCAGTCCTGTCAGCTGAGAACAGGAAACTGAGGCCACAATTCACACAGGCTCACCAAAATTGGACAATGGACAATATTTCCTGGCCTGACGAGTTTCAATTTCTGCAAATCTGTGTGAATGTAGCCTCAGTTTCCTGTTCTTAGCTGTTCTACATATGTTTGTGTATATATACACTCACCTAAAGGATTATTAGGAACACCATACTAATACTGTGTATGGTGTTCAGAACTGTATATGATGTCGCCTTTAGAACTGCCTTAATTCTATGTGGCATTGATTCAACAAGGTGCTGAAAACATTCTTTATAAATGTTGGCCCATATTGATAGGATAGCATTTTGCAGTTGATGGAGATTTGTGGGATGCACATCCAGGGCACGAAGCTCCCGTATCACCACATCCCAAAGATGCTCTATTGGGTTGAGATCTGGTGACTGTGGGGGCCATTTTATTACAGTGAACTCATTGCTATGTTCAAGAAACCAAATGACCTATCGGTAAGCCCCGCCCACCTTAGTTACTGTTGCTAACTCGGACAAACAAACAGTTGGTATATCTTACAATGAGAGCTATCAGTGTGAAAACCTTATCCCAAGATGTTTTTGGAAACAGAATGTAGCGGATACCCTGTCTGAATGATGGCCAAACTTTACCATGATGATGGTTTATGATGGTTTATCAAGTTTATTATGTCATTTTTTACTCCCAAAAAATCATCTTAAGAGCTGAACAAACAAAGCATAAGAAGTGCGCACTAACGTCTCATTCACAAACACTCTCTCTCTCCGTTGCATTACCATTAACATACACAGCAAATTACACAAAAACACTCATACAACTAACAGTAAACAAACATATACACAGTGCATTATCCTGCTGGAAGTAGCCATCAGAGGATGGGTACATGATGGTCATAAAGGGATGGACATGGTCAGAAACAATGCTCAGGTAGGCCGTTGCATGTAAACAATGCCCAATTGGCACTAAGGGGCCTAAAGTGTGCCAAGAAAATATCCCCCACACCATTACACCACCACCACCAGCCTGCACAGTGGCAACAAGGCATGATGGATACATGTTCTCGCCAAATACTGACTCTACCATCTGAATGTCTCAACAGAAATCGAGACTCATCAGACCAGGCAACATTTTTCCAGTCTTCAACTGTCCAATTTTGGTGAGCTCGTTCAAATTGTAGCCTCTTTTTCCTATTTGTAGTGATGAGTGGTACCCGGTGGGGTCTTCTGCTGTTGTAACCCATCCGCCTCAAGGTTGTGCGTGTTGTGGCTTCTCAAATGCTTTGCTGCATACTTCGGTTGTAACGAGTGGTTATTTCAGTCAAAGTTGCTCTTCTATCAGCTTGAATCAGTCGGCCCATTCTGCTCTGACCTCTAGCATCAACAAGGCATTTTCGCCCACAGGACTGCCGCCTACTGGATGTTTTTCCCTTTTTACACTATTCTTTGTAAACCCTAGAAATGGTTGTGCGTGAAAATCCCAGTAACTGAGCAGATTGTGAAATACTCAGACCGGCCCGTCTGGCACCAACAACCATGCCACGCTCAAAATAGCTTAAATCACCTTTCTTTCCCATTCTGACATTCAGTTTGGAGTTAAGGAGATTGTCTTGACCAGGACCACACCCCTAAATGCATTGAAGCAACTGCCATGTGATTGGTTGATTAGATAATTGCATTAATGAGAAATTGAACAGGTGTTCCTAATAATCCTTTAGGTGAGTGTATATATATATATATATATATATATATACACACACCTAAGCACCCATGAAAAAACATAACATTACAGAAAAAAATGTTACAGTATTATCAGTGTATAGCAGAGCAACAACAACGAGATTGTTTACATTTTAGACGTCAAGCTGCGATACCGAATATGACCACAGGGAGATGCCAAAAAAACTCCTAAATCAACTGCTTTGACTGCATAAACCTACGATTACTCAACACAACAACGTACACACAACAAATAAAACATTATCCTTCCAGAGTGTGTGTGGAAACAACGCAAATGTACTGAAATGTGTTTACGTGAATGCAGCATGCGATCAGTGATCGAGAACGTGCACATACACAAGTTTGTTCTTTGTGCATCAATATGACAGACTCTCACGCGCTTACTGTACGACACCAAAATTGCGTTCTTCAGAAACAATCGCAGAATACGACAGAGCTCGTGTTTTAAAGCAAAGCACACTTGAATGAATAATTCACTAAAAACGCAATGTGAGTCTCTATTCTTTCTGCAGGGTGTCCGCCGGGTTGTAAAAGCTAGTAAATTAAATTAGCCAAAATTAAGGGCATTAAAAAGTAGTAAAAAGTAGTAAACGTCATCTGACGAGGTATTACATTTTCAAGCCCAATTATTTTTAGATACATTTTCAATTAGTGTTAAGTACAGGCCTTTTTTTTTCAAAAATTTGCGTGGATTTATTTATATGTTGAGAGTAGGACCTGCGCTATATCATGTGAGGTGGTGTTCATTCGCGCGTGCTGAAACAAACTGGGTACCCGGCTGGCTTGCTGACAAGCATGTACGCGAGCTCGCTTCCATTCAGTAATTAAAGCATGGTGAAATGCAAGTTCTCGGACCTCTGGCTGGAGGACTCACGATTTAAAGACTGGCTTAGGCCAGTAGTTTGCAACAGCCGCGAGTTTGCAAGAAGACAATTAATATAACCTGGGTGGGGGTGAATGGCGTCAAATCGCATATGTAATCATATAGCAGCCACCAAGCTAGGATGCGCGGACGTAGCGAGCAGCTTCCTATATCAATGTTCTGCGCTACGGATGCATCAACGACCTCAACCTCCACTGCTTTGCCCTCAACCCCGACTGCTCTCCCGATTCAAACCACTGCCAACGAGATATATCCAGCTGCAGCCCCGCAGCACACCAGTTTCAGAACACCATCCACAGAACCGGAAGTGAGCGGCGCTACCCATACACGTTGTTTTCATATGGATTTTAAAGTTACTTTTCATGCAAGAGAAACATGCATTTAAACCAGTAAGATGTGAACAGAATATGTTGAGTTGTGTGTGATATTTCTGTAATGATACATGTGGCGGTGAACGAATATTGAATCTGTTCACGTCTTTCACGTTTTATCATTAAAGCTTTTTTGCATTTGTCAAAAGATATTATTTGTCTTAATATTAAATAATTAATAAAACATATTAATTGTTTTTTCAGGGATGAAAAGACTTTCATCTTTTCACGTCTTTCACGTTTTATCATTAAAACTTTTTTTGCATTTGTCAAAAGATATTATTTGTTTTTAATATTAAATAATTAATAAAACATATTAATTTTGTTTTCAGGGATGAAAAGACTTTCATGTTTTCACGTCTTTCACGTTTTATCATTAAAACTTTTTTTTGCATTTGTCAAAAGATATTATTTGTCTTAATATTAAATAATTAATAAAACATATTTATTTTGTTTTCAGGGATGAAAAGACTTTCATCTTTTCACATCTTTCACGTTTTATCATTAACACTTTTTTTGCATTTGTCAAAAGATATTATTTGTCTTAATATTAAATAATTATTCATTAATAAAACGTATACATTTAGTTTTCAGGGATGAAAACACTTTCATCTTTTCAAGTATTTCTGCAGAAATGCCATGATATGGGCTTAAGAGTCACAAGTTTTTGTGTTTTAAGTTTTTTTTTTGCATGTTTTTATTTTTTTATTAAGTGCTGTTTAAATTAGTTTTAAACCTATTATTTTAGAAATATTTTATATATGTCCTATTTGTTTTCTTTCAGAGAAACACATGTTTCACTTTAAGGCCTTGTATTAAATGGTTATTTTTATTTGACATTTGAAAAATAGAAATGTCACATTCTCTGTCTATTATTTTCAATCGAAATAATACGATTGAATATAGAGTCAAATGGGAAACACTTTATAACATGTTACAAATGTATTAGGCCTAATATATTTTTTAATTAAAATAAAAAGTCGTAGTATTGTTAAAGTAACAATAAACTAAAGTGTTTGTGTCCATTAACATTCAATCTCATAGGCTATTTTCTGTCAGTATTATTTGTAACAACATAAATGTGAACAAAATAAAACTAATATATCTATAGTCAAATAAGAAACACTTTACAACATGTTATACATTTATTAATATTTTTTAAATAAAAACTGTATAGTTTAAGCCTGTTTCCATGAAGTATAAACTACTGTCTTTGTATTCATTGATTTAAGCATGATTAATAGGCTATGTTTTAAAATGTTGATCATTGTACATCATGACATGCATATTATATGAACAGAAAAGGAACTTCATTTAAAAGTACTGTTGTTAAATATTGTAGACTCCCATCCGATCAAAATCCATGTGAAAACAGCTTATATTTATCAAAAGAAAATTACATATATGGATAGCGCAACTATGACTGTCACGCCCGTCACTTCCGGTTCTGTGGATGGTGTTCTGAAACTGGTGTGCTGCGGGGCTGCAGCTGGATACTATTGCTGCCAACAGTAACGTTAGTCCTAGCAGCATCATCAACAGGTGCGTGACAGACGTCAGACAGCAGACGCTGTGCCCCATCACCACCGCTACATTGCGAGCTGAGGTGCTGTGGTGTTTAGATCTTGCAACTAAACAACATTCTTTATATTTGAGCGATGGCATTGAAGAGCTGTTTCGATATATGCAAGTTGCTGGGCATACACGTTGCGATTTCAGCAAGGTTACCTACTTACACTGTACGAGTAGATCGCATGCGATGTAAAGCCAAAGCTCACGGTTTGTGTGCTCACACCATGGCTCAGATCGTCGAACGTGACTTAAAGCTACACTGTGTGATATTTTCC
This sequence comes from Gobio gobio, assembly GCF_949357685.1. Classification (NCBI taxonomy): domain Eukaryota; kingdom Metazoa; phylum Chordata; class Actinopteri; order Cypriniformes; family Gobionidae; genus Gobio; species Gobio gobio. The sequence goes on along the minus strand of NC_137100.1, from coordinate 11,660,713 downwards.
CCCATCTAGTGGTGAAACGGTATATGGCCATCCAGTGAATTTTAGTTTCTGTTCCTCTCAATTCCGATTTCGTTTTAACTCCTACGGTGGCCGATTTAGACCAAGATTAACATGAATTCCAGCTCGACCTCGTCCACATTCGACACGGTGCCTGTGGGATATTCTGTGCGCAGTGGGACCGTTGGAACTCAACTGGCCTAATTATTCGGCTAGAAAGAACTGCAGCTAATCCAGAGTGAACTTTGATGATAGTAATGTTTATTCAGTCATCCAATTGCAAGGCATAAACAGGTTTGCGTGGATATGTACATAAATGTGGTTTCTGTGAGAGAACAAATAAGGATGGTAAATATACATACACAGTTAAGAACTGTATAACTACCGGTATACTTATAAGTTACATTTGTATAATGTAACCGTAAACCAGAGCTTATTGTACCATATATAGGTGCTAAATGCAGCTGCATTAAAAGGAGCGGAGCTGCCGCTGCTGCTGCTAACAAGCGGTGTCCGGTTACAAAAGTGTGTGCGCCGCTTTAACGTTAGCACTGCAGTGCGCTCTGTATAACAATTGTTAATATGCCGATCAGACCTGATGCATATTTCCATCAACATACATTACAAGCAAATATTTTCTATAAACGAATAAACATTGTTGATAACAAAATAGGTGAGCATTATGCTATTGTATGTTGACACAAAAATACTTCTGAGGTGACATCAACTGAATTACGTGATGACACACTCTGAAACACATCTACAATGACAATAACTATTATTACTTACGGAGTTATTAACGCACAGAAATACCACACAAGGAAAAACAGACTTTTGAGGAATAAACAAGCCAGGAAAACTCCATATAACTCTGTTACTGGACGCTGCTGAGATGAAAACTCTCTGCGCATGCACCAGACAAGTCTGAACAAGTTGATATGCGCGAGGCAGAGAATTTTGTACAGTGCCATCAAGTGTTAAAACCGGTTAAAACGCCAAAGGCGAAGCTTGAATTTACGGGTATGTCCCTCTTTGGCTAATGTACTTTCAAGATGGAGGGGCAACATGGCGACCACCGTTAGATCCCATTACCTTATGTATTTTCAATGGCATATTATAAACTTACGAGAATACTTTATTACTTGAAAGAAGTAAATATACATTAATGAGCACATATATTTTTGAAAGAACTAAGTGTTTTTAGCTTAGAATAGACTAAAAAAGTTACACAGTGTAGCTTTAAGTGAAATATGCGCGAAAAACCTATAACAGAGAGATAGCCTATCAAATGCATCAGCTATCGATATCAAGAGGATTTAGCATTTACAATTTATGTATATAAATGATTATTATTATGGTATGCCTATTTTTATTATTAAATTGATATTACATTTAATTTGCCCCTGTGATCATTTCATAATGTATCAATGCATAACCGACGCTGCATAATAAAAGAATAGATTAGCTTACTCCTCATTATTTAAATACATTTTGCCCAATTAGACAAGGAATTATAGGCCTATAATTAAAATGATTATCAGTCTATAATATGTCAGAACACTACAATAATATCAGTATTATCAGAAAGTAAGAGCAGCTTTATTTCAAAAACAACTTGTTTAACACAAAATGGGCCTATACTTCTCTTCTAATTTGTTTCACAATATGGGCCAGGGCCGGCGTTTGCTATAGGCGAGCTAGGCGGTTGCCTAGGGCGACAAATGTGTTGGGGGCGCAGCCAGGCGCCCTCTTGTGGCGCCCTTAAACTTACTTCCCATTAAGCATAGAATAACACAAGCGAAATAAAACATACTGTTTATTAAACATGATCATCCTTGGGCGCCCCCTCAGCCGCACGTTTAATTACTTAACCTGATTATTAGATTGAATTGATAGTATTGACAGAGTATTGTCGAGCACAGGCGTTCAGGCGGTTGGTCAGGCATGTGCTCATCACTGGCGCGTTCTTCAAATATGAAGCGGTCTAAACCCTCGAGTGCACAGGGACGGAAAAAGAGAAAGGCAGACGATCAAAAGAAAGCCCAGTATAGAGGCAAGTCTTCTCATCTCAGCCATAAAGCTGTCAAACGAAATAAATTTACTTCGTATTATCGATATTATCAACTAATATTGGACGGCATTGGACGTTTTATTGCTGTCACTAAGCTATCACTATACTAGCTAGTTATCTACATATTACTACGCATTTCACTGACAATAAGGAAATCCAGACGAGCCAAATTTTAATGCTGCGTCAATTTTGAAGGTGAATAGAAATGCCAGAAACAACTGTTCATCTTTTATTATTTAAGATAGGGATAGAGCTACAAGAACTTATATATTTTAATTTTGTAGTGGTAAGTACAGTGTATCCATAATAGCACTTTTGTTTGTAGAGGGTATAGTTAATCCAGTTTATGGGTCATAATTTGCTTAAGTGTCTTTACATGTGCTTGAGAGTTTTTGCACAGTTTATGGAGTTAATATTTGGTAAATATCCTTGAACATTCTTTCTAGAATTCGTGTATGAACAATTTATTGCAGTTGATCCTTCAAGTCTTAATTTTCTTGATTAAGTGTTGGAGTGACTATAAAAGCCTTTTTGTTTGTTCATCCATAGTTTGAGTCATAATTAGTTAAATATCCTCCAACGTACTTTGTAACATTTTTACTTTGTAGCAAAACTCAATCTCGCCTAGGGCAACCAAAGAGCTAGAGCCGGCCCTGATATGGGCCACAAGAGAAATATTAAGAATATAAATTCAGACAGTTATAGGCTATACGTTATCAGCATATGTTAAAGCAGATTTATATAAATAAAGAGATATCTCTAGTCTCTGTGAGAATATGCGCCGAAAGCTTGTCAGATTTTACTTTCACTTTCTGTAGTGAATAATTGACCAGGTTTGAGACTTCACCGACTCTCGCGCACATTGCGTTTTTGTGTGATATCCACTGACTCGCCTTCATGATTTAAAATGAAAAAGAAAAAAAATCTATATTGTGCCGTGAAAATTGCTCTCGTGTCCCTCTGTACACTGCACGAACTATGAAGAAGATGTCTCCTTCCTCTTCTGTCTTTATTTCTATTCTCATCTCTGTGGGCAGTTGATGTTAAGTTATAATGACCTCGTTACATTGTGATGCAATATGTTATTCCATTTGGAAAGATATTTCATTTACGCTACTATAGTTGCAGCTTGAAGTCGCGCTGGTATTAAAAAATATTTTTAAGGTATTAAAAAAGGTAGTAAAAGGTATTAAATTCAACTTAAGAAGTTCTGTATATACCCTGTTCTGATGTGTCTGATGTGATCAGCCTGGCCTTCTTTACATTCGCACTGTTTTGGACTGGAATGAATTTGATTCCTGGATCACTAAAAACTTTCAGTTTAACGGCTTAAAATGGCCTGATCACAAACAGAGAAGAAGAATTGGGTTATAGAGTTAGGATGGAAATTTCCTCTTACCAGGGTTACAGGTGCTGTAGATGCTCAGTGTGATTGTGATAAACTCCCGACTTCTAAGATCCTCTAACTGCGTGACGGAAATTACGTTAATGACGCAGCTTCACATACTTCTGTAATTTATTTGCGTTAATTGCGTTCAATTATTTTAATGCGTTAAGGAATTAATCCTTAACTCTTAATTAATCGCATAGTGACGTGATAGCCCTAATATATATATATATATATATATATATATATATATATATATATATATATATATATATATATATATATATATATATATATATATATATATATATACACACACAGAAATAATTGTTGAGAAGCAAATCAGCATAATTAGGAAGACACTGAAGACTGGAGTAGTGATGCTGAAAATTCAACTTTGTCAGTGGAATAAATTACATTTTAAAACATTCAAATAGAAAACAATTATTTTAAATTATAATAATATTTCACAATATTACTGTTTTTACTGTATTTTGATCAAGTAAATGCAACCTTGGGGAGCTTAAGAGACTTATTTCAAAAATATTATATATAATATATAATGTTTCTGAAAAATGTACGTACGGCACATCGGCTGAGGACACGCATCTAAATCCGAGACGACAAATAAGAAACACCATGGCAGGCGTCAATTTAAATCTATGCCAGAAGTTTTATTTTATTTTATTATTATTATTAAGGATTACAATTAAGTATAATACAATAAATATTGGTAGCCTATTATAAATAAAATATAAGTAAAATATCATTAGAATAAATGTAGGTATAATAAAAATATTGAAATTAAGTTGAAATAATGGAAATTGATGACTTTAACAAATGACTATCGATTAACAGCCTCAGATAGTTACAGGTCTGCTTACAGTAGGTCTGACTTTAAGTAAAAAATAAATGTTCCTATGGAGAAAATAGAATACTATGAAAATAGTTTCAGTTATGACTTTTTTTTAACTTGATTTAGTCTAGTTAGTTGTATCAAACCCAATGTGATATTTGTTGATCGAGATCTGGCAGAAACCGCACATTTTTCCTCTTGGGCGGGCGATTCGGGGCAGCTTTCCCTGCGCATGAAATCCCCCATATGCCAGCGAACCAATGAGAATGCGGGACAGTGATGACGATACATAACAACAGAACATAGGCGCCAAAGCTGCTGTGGATCCGCTTACCCTGAACTCTCAGTGAGTGGCAGATTTGAAGAAAATTACTGTTGTTTGGCAAATAAATACATGACGGAGAGTTACATATGTATCACTAACATTTCACCATGTAAGCTTTATGGTACAAGCCTGACAAGCCAGACCCACATCAAGATGTTGGGCCTGGGAACACACCATTGGCAGGGCTCAATCTGAGGGGCGGGATAAACGGTTATAGTATATAGTAGCACGCGGAACCACGGCAACTCTGCCGTCATTATGTTAAGCCCGCCCACCGGCTTACATGATGTGATTGGCCTGACTAGAGTTTGGTTTTTCATGCTCACAAGCCAACAGAGAGTTGCTAGACGCCCTGGCTGCAAATTACATTTGCTGCCGCTAGGGTGCGTCTAGATTTCTAGGCTATTATGGTACACCTCAAGCAAGGGAATTTATAGTCATTTATAGTATTAATACTAATCAGTGAGTCCACAAATGGCAAATACAAAAACTATTCGTCTGTACAATGATGTTATTGACCAATCATAAAGTTTCCCAGACAGTTATGTAATAAAAATAACAGTAAATAAATTAAAGCATTAGTATGGGAGGATGTGATATCTGTGTCACATTCCCTATATTACCATTAATAACAGCCATGAATGTACAAGTCTGACATCATATGCAAATGAAGTCTTTTTTTAAAAGGCTAAAACGATTACGTCTGTTATGATAAAATTGCAGTACGTGGCCGGAGCATTTGACCCGTGCATCTGTCACCACTCACACAGTCATTGCGGAGCTCAATACAGATGGGAGTTTTTTTTGGGGGGGGGTTGCTTTTATTCAATCAGGGTATCGCAGAGTAGGATAGTTCATAAGCACCCACTGGATAATCTTACCTGGAAAAAGAGAGTTTAAGCATGAGATTGCGTGTGGTGATTATCCTGATTACTATGCATAGTGCATCTGTCTCTGACTTCCTCTAGTCAAATCCAACTCTCAGTCCAGATCTGTTTCATTTATTGACACAAACCTCAGAGTAAAAGGACGTATTTGTTAGCATGTCCATTGTCTGGAATCTCCTGAATGACACATTACAGCAATGCAACCAGATATTAGGCCTAGTTAGGATGAGATTCCAGCCTCATTCTCTTTATTACAACATATATTCTTTAGTTACTAAGCCTATGTGTTAAAAAAAAAACAGGCTGTATGCCAGCATTGGCTCTCTTCACCATGCCGCTGTTGTATGTGTACCTCTTATTTCCTTGAAAGCTTTTGAAGGTTACCGTGGTTGTATTGAAATCTGCTTGCAAAATGAATGTATATCATGTTTTGTATAACATTAATAATGCCTGGAGACATCCTGGAAAATAACGTCATGAAAATGAGAGATTAATAAGCGTGGGATTTGTTTATAGGATATTATAATTTACATATTTGCCTCTTTAGATCCTGTTTCATTTTGTTTATTCACACTGTGGGCTGTTAAAATGCTCTTGCAGAAAAATAATTATCACAGTCATGTATCATATAGTTTGCAACTGGCTTTTTGTGACAATATCATGGTTTTATAGTATAACTAAAAAGTCGATATTGAAACAGAACAAGGACCTTTTTTTTCATTGTGACCCCAGTCCCACTGTTCTGCTGAGAAACTGTTGGTGGTACAGAAAGACCTCTCGTTCCCCTCAGTTGATAATATTGGACATTTTTCATGCTTTGACACTAAGACTGAGGGGACAACCATAGTCCATTATGACTGTGACGCGAGCATCATATTTCAAATCAACCCAAACCAGCCCCACAAAAATATAACAGTGCTGCCAAACAAGAATTTTGAACTGCAAAATTGATTCTCTAGGGCATATGATTTGTCATATAGATGAGCATTTTATGTTAATAAATGATCAATCACCCAGTAAAGATGAAATAAAGGTTTATATATATATACACCATCAATACACCATATATTTATGTATAAATATACACCATCAAAATATGTTAAAATGTCAAAAATGAGAACACATTTTATTTTAAGACCAAAACTAAACTTGGTTAAGGTATTTATCTGACAAAATTATTTGGCAAAAAAGAGTAAACTACAGCTACAGGTTTTATTTAACTAAAATAATAATGCATAGAAAAACAAAAATCTCAAAGAAAAAGCATACATTGATTACAACATAATCAGTTATTAATATTCAATTGGTTCTTTATAGTTTTTGCATATGTTCATGATTTCTATGATTAACAGCCTGGCGTGTGTGTGTGTGCGTGCGTTTTTGTGAGGACACAAATTTGTATAATGACACAGGTATTACACTGGTATTACGACGTAAACATTTCAGATGTCCTCATATTTAAAATAGCTTTAAAAACATACTAAACAATGTTTTGTTAAAAATGTACAAATGCAGAATGTTTCCTGTGATGGGTAGGTTTAGGGGTAGTGTAGGGGGAGAGCATGTACAGTTTGTACAGTATAAAACCATTACGCCTATGGAATGTCTATATGTATACAGTATATATGGGAACACTTTAGAATGGGGAACACATATTCACAAATAACTATGACCTTTACCTCAATAAATTCCTAATTTACTGCTTGTTAATATTTAGTAAGGACATTTTTGGTAGCGTTTAGGTATTGGATAGGATTAAGGGATGTAGAATAAGGTCATGCAGATATATAATTTATATAATTTTAATATATAATTGTTTATTATTATTATTACTATTATTGCTTTTTATTTATATTATATGATATTTACAATATTATATTTACACCCCCTGACACATATGAAAGTCATAGAGGTAAGGTCATGTGTTTGTGTATGTGTCATGTCTCATGTAAAAAGCATGAATGTGGCTTGGTTATGATAAGCTTTGACATTTTCACTCTGCTGTTCTTCAAGCAGAATATGCTGAAGATGGCAAACCACTTGCTATATAACCACACTTTTGATTTATGAGAGGAAGATGAAGTTAAATCATGTTGGAGGTGTGGGGTGCCATAAAGGCAGAATATTGAACCGGCAAACTGGCGGCCAATAATATTTATATGTTGAGTCTTATTTGAAGTCTGTGAAGTGATGATAAAAGAAGTCCGTTCTCCGCCTTCTGAATAATTTACTTGCGCTGCCAGTCTCAAAGTCTTTCTTCATTCTAATTACAGCATAGACAAACATAATGTTTTGAACATCCTTTTTAGTTTGTTTCACAGAAGGGAGAACATTTCACATGACCTTTTAACTTCAAGAATCACAGAGGAAGCAAATACAATTTGCCCTAAAACACAGTTGTGCCATTAAGATGCTCCATCCGTCAATGGCATTGATGTAACTTCTTTATGAAGGGGATACTGGCCCAGATGCTACTTACGCTTCATCCATGATGGACTCCAAATGACAGCTTGGGTGGAAAAAGCCTCGGAGTGAAACTGAATTAGCAAAACAAATGAATTTCCTCTCTGCCAGACAGTTCACTGTCACGAAGTCAGGCCGTCCGAAGATTGAGTCGTATATCATGACCCGAGGCCTGTAACCTCAGAATGACAGCTATAAGGCGAGCGTAAATTCAGAAAGCTGTTATTTGTCAAGGGAGGGCTGTCTATTTAATTTGCACGGACTTGTGCGCAGGGATTGGCATTTATCAACATGGCAGCTGCCTGTCATGTGACTAGTTAATTGGATAAGCTTTGCATCCTTGTATGGTTGAAAAAGAAAGAAAAAAGGCCTCAAAAATGGGTTGTCCACAGAAAAAATTTCAACGATTTGTTTACGGGAGGGGGAAAATAAATAAAACTTGTTCTCTAAATTGCACAATGCACTGCTGCAAGTAAATTATTAACACGTCCTGCTCTGTATAATAGCATTTTCATGTTTGGCAATCACTTCATAGTATTTAAATTGTCAGAGCACGGAATCTGAGCACAGACACAATTTTAAAAGCTAAAATGATTTCATGTGAAATAAGAGTCCAGACACAGGGAGAACAGCACGGAAGTCACTTCAGGTTCATCAAAACATCATTTGTTGTGTGCCTCTTGTTTATTTTCCATATTCAATAAAAGCGAAAGTGGCAGATCTGCATTCGCTCACTAGTTACATGTCAACCAGTTTTAGAGAGGCAATTAAATAGATAAGAAATGCGTGTTCGGTAATTGAAGGAATTGATTAGACAGAGGATACGTTTAATCATAATCAATCAAGTCAAAAAACTTAAATCGATTTTGAATCTGTATTGGTTTATTAGTAACAGTAAACGGCACAACTATTGTGTTTTAAGGAGTGACTGAAAGCTAAGGGGGATTTTGTGATGGTTAATGGAGTATAATGTGCTATAGATTGATTAGTAAAGGTCATGGGTTTGATACTGGGAGAAGACTCATGCTAATACAAATGTATGATTTGAATGCACTGTAAATACTTTTTAAAGTGTCTGCCAATTGCATAAATGTCCAATTTGATATTAGGAGAACATCATAGTTGCCTCATTACAATAGCTGTTTATTAAATCTGGACATTATTTGTTTTCCATATTCTATAAAAGCAGAAGTGGCACATCTGCATCTACCTATTGGTTACATGCCAAGCAATTTTATGGAGGAAATTAAATAGATAAGAAATGGGTGTTTGGTATTGAAGGGAATTGATTAAAAAGAGGCTAAATTTGATCTTGATCAACAGTCAAAAATCCTGAATGGAATATGGATCAGCATGTTCCCTGATTGCTTTATTAGTAACAGTAAACTGCACAAATATCAGATTTTAAGGGGTCACAAAAAGCTAAGGGGAAGGTTGGGGTGTTTACTGGGGTGTGACTTCCTGTAGCTCGACTGGGTTTGGGACTATAAGGTCATTAAAATTGTGCTCAATCAAAGCATCTGCCAAATGAACTACTGTGCAATTTCATATCACTATCTTTAACTCGTATCACTATTAACTCACAATCTCATTTGTCTCCCTTCTTCCCATGGAAGTTGAATTACTGTAAACTTTCAGTGGCAGTGGTTTAAATAAATCTGTTAACCACTTGATAAGCATAATATTCTTTCAGCAGTGCAGAACCCACAGTATGGGAAGCCTGGAGATGTAAATAAATGCTAGTTGTGGGTGTTTCCACAGTGATTGCGGTGCTTTTTCTCTACATTGGTCTCTAGCAGATTTAAGAGGACTCAATTGACTGATGTAGGTGGCGGAACAAGTGCAGCACGGTAATCCTCTGCATGCTGAGTTAATGGGGTTGTATTGACTGACTGGCTTGTGTGACATTTGCTACTTAGTTTTTTTCTAATTAAATTCTAATCAAGGACCAGTATTTTCAGAGGTACAGAACCAGGGCCCTCATTTATCAACAATGCATAGAAAAGGTTCTATATTTTATCCTACGAATGAAATTTAAAATGTGCCTAAGTACAAGAAAATCTGTATTTATCAAACATGCGCACACAGTTCTTACACACACAAGTACGCAATCATTGTCGATAAATCCCACATGTGCGTAAGTACCATGCTCGTTCACGGTCATTAGCATTCAGAAACGCCTCCAATGAACCATATGGTGACAACACTTCCCTTTAAAAATCACGTGATTGTGTTTTTTTCCTCAGCGCAATAGTGGCAAAGGGAGCAAAGAAGAGGAACTTCACAAATACAGAATGAGTTTAACAACAACAAATTTGCATCACAAATGATTTGCACGTTAATAGAATGAACCCCTTTTATATTTGCATCATTAAATTTGGTTGTTGATGTTGCTTTTTATGGCGATGTGGGTGCAGTCTATGGCTCCAATTATATTTGGGAAAGTAGCGATAGCATGAAAGCCCAATTTTATTTCAGCTTTTTGAGGACTTCGGTAAGGGAATTGGATGTAGGTTGGGGCCAAGGAAATAATTGCACCCATCATTTGTCACAGCTGTCTTTTATAGGGTTTGACACCAATTACGCATTGTGTTTAAAACTACAAAAAATAAAAAAAAATAGTGTTTTATAATTAAAGGAAACACAGGACAAATGTGAATTATTTAGTTCATACTGTCAGACTGTTAAATGTTTTTGTGTAGTGTCGCTATTCTACCACTAGATTCTCTGCGTAAACATGCTCAGAGGTGTGCGTATATTTACACACATTTCTATGTATAAGTACAAGTTGGTAGATCCCACACTTTGCGTGAAACTGTTCTTGTGCACTCATTACGCACAAATCTGTGCGTACGCACCGTTGATAAATGAGGGCCCTGGACTTTATGCATTCTAGTGCATTTATGCTGTTTTAAAAGTTTCTCATTTTGTTTTGGAGGTCTCCTAAAATAGGTTGTGTCATGTAAACATCTTACTGAGATTAAGACCTTCTCTGATTATAATAAATAGTCGCATTATTGATGCACATGTAAACATAGTCAGGGTCTGAAATGGTTTGATGAAGGATTCGGTCTCTCTAAAAACCCTCTTTTCTGAGAGACTACTTTTGCTCTTATTGGTCAGATGGCCCATTCTGCTGTGATTGGTCTACTGTTTACAGTTTGTGTCGGAAACTAAACTCCCATTATCATATCTGAATTTTAGCTTTGGAGGCTTACTCAGCATGCGAACAGTAATAACCGGTTTTAAGGTGTCAATTCGAGCTTGAGCTTGAGCTTCGAGCTTCATTCTTTGGAAGTGCATGCAAACTGGATTTGATTTGGCAGCGCAGAAAACAGCGTCTTCCCAACATGTTGACGGCACAAATCAAACTCTTCCAAACTACAGTGTTTTGGTCAAAGTAGATGTTGTGCACAGGCAGCCAATAAAGACCATAGGACTATCTGATAGACAGCAGTTTGTAAGGATAGGTAAAGATCGATCAAGTACCGCTACTATCACTCATGGTGTACCTCAAGGTTCTGTACTTGGTCCTCTTTTATTTCTCATTTATGTGCTGCCACTGGGTCAGATAATCAGACGACATGGTCTTGCCTTTCATAGTTACGCTGATGATATTCAGATTTATTTCACAGTTGAACCAAACTCAGCTTATCCTCTCGCTTGTGTAAACTCCTGCCTTCAGCAACTTAAAACCTGGATGACTGAAAACTTATTGCAGCTTAATACTGATAAAACTGAAATCCTGTTGATTGGCCCTAAATCACAAAATTTGCCACGTGATGACGTTTTTATTGACATTGATGGTGTCCAGATTACACCTTCAAAAACTGTGCGAAACCTGGGAGTATTGATTGACTCCACGCTATCTTTCGACTCACATATTGGTCAAACAGTAAAGTCATGCTTTTTCCACCTGCGAAATATTGTTCGTATCCGTCGATCCCTCAACTTTAACAATGCTGAAACTGTTATTCACGCTTTTATAACCTCCAGATTAGACTACTGTTACGCCTTATGCAGCGGCTTACCAACTAAGGCTATACATCGCCTCCAAATGGTGCAAAACTCAGCTGCGTGAGCGCTAACATTTAATAAAAAATCCGTACACATCACTCCCATCCTCAACCAACTTCACTGGCTTCCTGTGGCCAGTCGCATCGAGTTTAAACAGTTAGTTTAGTCTATAAAGGCAGTCATGGCTCTGCACCACAATATCTTGCTGAGTTAGTCCAACCTTATGTTCCTGCCCGGACCCTCAGATCCAGCAATGAAAACCTGCTTGTCATCCCCAAGTTTAAACGCTCTACTATGGGAGGAAGGGCTTTTAGTGTTATTGGCCCTAAGTTATGGAATAAGCTGCCCCCGACTATCCGTAACGCACCTACTCTCCAGATTTTTAAATCAAAACTTAAAACTCATCTTTTTTCTCCATGCAGTAAATAATTATTTTTCTCTCACCGTCTCTGCCTTCAAGTGATCTCACACCTCTTCATGTTATGCTACATGACTAGCTACTGTTAATTGTTCTTTGATTCTATAACTTCTTTGTTGTTGTTGGAGTTATTTGTTGTTGGAGTTATTAGTTGTACACCTGCTTGTTTTATTTGCTATAATGAACAGGCTGCTTTTCTGATTGTAATTGATTGTACTCCATTGTGAAGCGACCTTGGGTTCTTGAAAGGCGCTATATAAAATAAACATATTATTATTATTATTATTATTATAGGCTGCATTATGCGATTTGTGACAAACTTACATAAATTTGTGCAGGAAGTAAGACTGGAATTAATGTTGACTCCTTTCAGTCGGTTCTCTTTTTGGGGGAGACAATAACTCTATTTATCGTGGACTTTGATCTCTGAAACTTTGCAGACCATATTCACAAACAGCTATATTTCTCACTACATGAATGGGGTGGATAAGAGGAGGGAGCAGACTAACAGAAACTGGTGTAATTTACTGGGACTCCACCATTCCATATTGCAGGTGCTTAGTGAATAAGACAGATAGTTGTATGCTGAAATGCCGCATACAACAGTGGCCCAATTGTTTGTTGCATTACAAACAATTACCACGATTGCAGTTTTGTAGGTTTTTCTTAGGATTTCTTTCTTTTTGCTTCTTCTTCTGTGGTCTCTTGAGTGAGTGGTATTACATGAATGTCCCTCATAGCTCTGTTACCCCAGGACTGGGAAAAGCTCTATTATGGCAGGCCCAGCCTTTCTGAGCTTCAGTCCATCATTGATTTCTATCGCAGAATTGATAGCCAGCACCGCTCCAGTCTGAAACTCAATCCACTGGGGCTGCTGCAATTAGAGGCTCACTCATCCCTGTGCTTGCCTGCCCTCCTTCACTAATACTTTCTTTCCATCCAGCACATTGAACAGCTACCAGTATGACTCAGCTGTTTAATCCCATTTATCTCGCTTTTATGTCATGTATATGGAAATTCAGAGTAAAATCCGTTGATTTCTTTTTTTTTTCTGTGGGAGGGGCTTATCATAGGGTGGAAAAATCACAGATATTTCTTTTAGTAAGTATAAAACAAGCAAATTGTTGTGGCATTCATTAGAAAATGAAACTGCCACAAACACCCAAAGTGGCAACATATTAGCCTGATGTCGTCATACTCAGATTCTAGTCAGTATATGAGTCTGATGCTGCTCCATTGGGCTGTGATTATGGGGCGTGTTTCAACCAAACCAGGAAAGAAAATGCCTCTGCACTCATTTGGATAGACCTACAACCAATCAGAGCAACGGAGTATGTGGCGTATGTTGAGCGACGCATAGTTGTCAACAGAACTCATCTGCACGCACCTTGGGAAGAAGTAGAAGAAGATGAGTGTAAACGATCTTTGCCGGTGTTATAAAAAGAATTTAAGGATACACGGAGTACTTACCAACACCATCATCATTTTTGAGAGAAATAGTAAAGGTGAATGCATATACGAACAAGTTCTCCGTTTAGTAAACGAATTCAACCCAAGCACTCTTTGGTGGCGTAAATGATTACGTTACTGTTGATCATCTGTCCATCATCGTATAAAGCCTGCCCTCACAATTTGATTGGTCCAAACTGCTCTGGTTCATAGTTGCTCCTCAACAGATCAAGTCCAGACCGAACTTCCCGACCTCAAATGTTGTGGACGGGGCTAACTTCGGCTGGCATCCAGGCTAGCAACATATAAAAGACACTAATATCTGTTATCAAAAGTTTGAGATTAAAATTAACATTTCTTATGAAAAACTTGCCAAAACAAATAAGCTGGACTAAAAAATCCAGAATAGTTTTATGCAAAAAGAGATATTTAGAAGAATTTGCACTGTTCTTTTCCATACAACAAACAATCAGCTACCACATCTGTGAAGCTCCAAAAGGACAAAAACACCATAAACATATCATAAAATATACCAGTGGCCGGTTGCATAAACTGCTTAGACTAGTCTTTTTTAAAGTCAGTTAAAAAGGTAGATTGGTCTAATTGGAATTTAAAAAGATTGATTGATCACAAGCAAAGCGTTCTGGCTTTTTACCGATAAGAGACCATTCACACATTAGCAGAAAAATTTCGGTAAATTCTGTGATGTCAGTCATCCGAAATTTTCTATAAACACTGTGGTGTTGTCTTCATCTGCCCGCATGAGGAGATGCGCTTTAGTTTCACTATCTTTTCAATTTGACAACATCTTTTTTGACATCTGAGTGACAGGCATAACTGATGATCAAACAGAATGCATTTTTGCTCTTAAAAACATGACACTCACGTAATAGGCAAGGCAAGGCAAGTTTATTTATATAGCACATTTCATATGGTAATTCAAAGTGCTTTACACAGAAAAGGGAATTACAATAATCACAAAATAAAAGTAAGGAAAATTAAAACAGTTATAGAAGGACTTAACCGAGATACAAAGATAATACAGTTATAAAAGGAATTAAAAGAGTAAAAAGATGATACATAGACAGACTTCTCATCTGGTAAGAAATTTTCAGAGTAATTTATGTTTGTCTCTTATATTTAATTAATTTCCCCACTTGCTCTGGGACTGATTGTCTCTTTCTCTGTGGATTTCTTTTGGCGCACATAAATAATCTGTCGGACGTCTCCAGCAGGTCCGATCTTTCACCTAAAATCGGCCAGGCAGAGCTCTGACTATTTCAGTCCACGCTCCAATTTATCACGCAGTTTCAATTTCTCTTCCAGAAACTTCTTAACCACGCTACATTACCACAGAACCACACACACACTTTTTTTTTCTTCAGAAATAAAAACACGGTTAAAATTGCAAGCAGTTAGGACAAAGCACAGAGGTCATTTAGTAAATGCATAGCTAAACAGATGTGTTTTGGGTCTGGATTTGAAAGTGGCTACTGTTGGAGCACATCTGATCTCTTCTGGAAGCTGGTTCCAGCTGCGCCTGGCATAATAGCTAAAAGCAGACTCTCTTTGCTTTGAGTGAACCCTTGGTATTTCTAGCTGATGTGATCCTAATGATCTGAGTGATCTGTTAGGTTTATATTCTATGAGCATATCTGCAATGTATTGAGGTCCTAGACAATTTAGTGATTTATATACCAGTAATAATACTTTAAAATCGATCCTAAATGAAACTGGAAGCCAGGGTAAAGACCTGAGGACTGTTGTGATATGTTCATATTTTCTGGTTCTGCACAGAATCCTGGCAGCAGCGTTCGGTATGAGCTGCAGCGGTCTAATGGTCTTTTTGGGAAGGCCGGAGAGGAGTCCATTACAATAGTCCAGTGGTAATGATACAACTTCCCTTACTGGTAAATTGCCGGAACTGATTTACCAGTATTTTTGAAAAGGTCCTGTTCACACATGATCTGTTACTGGGAATTTACCGGTAATTTACCAGTAAAGACTGTATGTGTGAGAGGAGAAAAAAAAAGGCTCGTAATCATAGGGGAACCTTTTTTAGTGCTATATAGCACCAATTTTGGTGCTTCAGTGGTTCTTCAGCGGTTCTTCAGAGGTGCTATATAGCACCTTAGTCAAAGAACCGGTGAATAACCTCTGAAGAACCGCTGAAGAACCTCTGAAGAACCGCTGAAGAACCACTGAAGCACCAAAATTGGTGCTATATAGCACTAAAAAAGGTTCCCCTATGATTACGAGCCAAGAACCATTTTTGGTGCAATATAGAACCTTTTTTTTTTTTAGAGTGTACTGTCTGATCATAGTGACTAAGTTTATGCAACTGGCCCCAGAAACGGATGAGAGTTGTAACAGTGAATAAGTTCTTACATTTTGTATTCAGTCTAGAGCTTGACAGAGGTCTTATGAACTTCTGTTTTATGAAAAAGGTTAAGATGTTTTTGTATTCCACTGAAAAATCAACATAAAACGGGTTTAGAATGACATGAGGGTGAGCAAATAAGGGCAGAATTTTCCTTTTATATTCCCTGGGCAATGCTTTTTTGGACTGGGTCATGGTTGCGATTGACAGTAGGCTTGCTGTAGTGCTTCTCATATTGTTCTGACTGTGCTTGTTGGTGCGTTTAATGGGTGACACAGCATTTAACGCTGTAGGTATCGCATGTCCCCGTGCTGGTCATATTCTGTACCAACAACAAGCCACAAGAACCAGCTCGGAATATGAGCCTGCCTTTTGGAGATAAGCAAATGCTTTACTGTCTTGTTTCAATATACCACAATATGTTTAGCATACGTTAATCCCTAGGCATTTAACTTGACCCTGTTATACATGAAAAGAACAACATCCCAGTTACAAAACCAGCGGGCATAAGAAGACAGCATGCGATTTATCTACTGCCAGTTGTTCACCACTCCCCGAGAGCTTCATGCTAAAGCAGCACGCAAAAGGAGTCAGGTGCACAGTCGCTGATGCACGGTCTTCATCAAGAACGTCCCTCCCCCAGAAGGGACGTGTTGAAGTAAAATTGCATTTCCAATTGAAGAGGCAGATGATACTAATATCACACTTGACTTGGCAGCACTTAAGCAGTTGCAACAAACGATAAGAGAGACAGATGAAAAGAAATGAGAGTAAAAAGGCTCCTTTCCTCTGACAGAACAAAGTCAGTCTCCTTCCACTTGACCTTCACCGTCCCTCTTCAACTCTTGTTTCACTCCATCACAGAGTTTCTAAGTGAACACGGAAGACAAATGATGGCGGCATCATCACCAGCTAACTGCGACATGTCCGTATTAGGCATTCATCCCCACACAAGCGAGGGGCAACAGCTTGTTTTTATGCTTTAATTTAATTAGGCCACAGACTTTGCAATCCAATTATCCCCTTGTGAAGCCCTTTGAGATTGCACACTCTCTGCCCCTTTCAAGCAAAGTACCTGCAGATTGTTACGGAAGTCAGTGTCAGGATGAATGTCTGTTGATTTGTCAGCGTTCATCACAGCATCCTGCTTTATTGGTGCCAAAACGTTGCACTTGAACACACCGCGAAAACTTCAGCCAATGGCCAGCCTGAATGTACGTTCTGCACCTGCATGAGAGAGAAATAACTCTCCATACCAGCAGGTGGGTTGCACCAATAAGGATTAAGTTAAGCACAGTTTAGAGCTAATCTAGGATTTGTTTGTCTAGGCTTTATTTTAAATCAAGCTATGTTGCACCACTTATTTTTAAACCCAGATTAAAGGGTAACTAAACCCTAAAACAACTTTTTTTAGTTAATGATCTGCAAGGCTGGGGCTTTATTACTGCTGTTCATTGATTCGAGTAAATGTTTTAACATTTGGGTATAAAGTGTTTTAATTCTACAATATATGGTGTAAAAACGTGTCTGAGTGCTGCCCTCTTAAGGTTGAACGGTGGCTACTGCAGTTGAATTTTCCTATTGGACGTTGTTTGCCATCCCCACTCCCCTGGGATGAGCTCACCACACCCTAAGAAATGTTTTCCCGCATTGATCACATGAGAACGACTTCACTCCACTATGAATTCTCTTTTTTCTTTAAGTAGAAACATTATGAATGAAACTTGCTTGACACTTGCTATCAACATTCTAATGAAGAAAATATGGTTGAATAATGCAGTTGTCAGTACACGTCAGTCTTTTCTTGTAATAGTTTTGCAGCCTATCATGTGTACAGATACTTTTCATACATGAGACACCCAAGTGGTTTCCGTGGTTACGAACTACAATACCGTAATGTGCTGCCGTATATAGTCTAACTTTTATTTGAGGAAATCTGTTTATAATAGGCTAGATTTGAATTTATTGGTCCTGCACTGCCTATTGATTGAGTTAATTTGAATAAAAATACATTGCATGTATCTGATTTATTTTTAGTGGCATTCAGTATAAGGATTTGACTGTTCATAGATTAGGTCAGTGGTCTCATTCTCTCTTGCATTGGCATCAGGAGTTAAGACTGCAGTTTGAGCCAGCGGCTCGAATTGGTCAGGCTCTGGCCCTGTGTCCACAGACAATTCACCCTCCTCCACTTCAGGGGAAGGTGGGGGAGAAAAGTCCTCTACTTCGAAAAACCGCTCTGTTGCAAAGCTACTGGCGTCACTCCAGTCTCTTTCCATCTTTGCGAGTCTGACAGCTGTCAATTAATCCGTCACTGCGGGTCTCAGGTGCACGCCCCCCCTGCTCAGCCCCGCCCTCGGTTCGTCCCCACTGTCTCCGCTGGGCTCTGCCCACTTTTCCAGCATTTTTCAAATATCGCCAGTGGGTGGAGTTAGGCTCAGACCAGGGGTTGAGTTACCCTTTAACAAATCGGGATTAGAATTTAACCTGCGATTAAAACCTCCATTTACGATTAATTTTCTCCACTATGATGGATTTGCCATTGATATCAACAATGTTACTATTCCATTTCTTTCTTTATTGACCACCAGAAACTCTCTCTCTCTCTCTCTCTCTCTCTCTCTCTCTCTCTCTCTCTCTCTCTGACAATAGCTCTTTCCGACAAAGGAAATAAATTTATAAAATGACAGCTGTCTTTGTATAAAGCACTACATAGAGAGACCGTTACTGATCAAGCAGGAAATGAAAACAGTGCTGCAGCGCATGCGGATTTCATAAGCCTGGAAATATATTTATAGTATAATTTAATTGAGTATTATGGCAGAGTAACTTATGACAAAACAACGAAGATAAGAAAAAACAACAGCATGATTTACGGAGTGACTATCTCCAGCAGCCACGCGTGAAGCGGGCATGAGAAACGAGAGGTGTGGCAGCGATCACCGCACGCACCATCATCGCTGCCGTACTAAATTGGTCTCTTCTTTTCTTAGTCCGACACTGAGATGAGGACGGATTAGCATCCTGGACTCTATAGCTGGTGTAAGATTACTGGCTGCCAGGACCCTTGTACTCTGCCGGCTCAATGGGCTTTATTTTTCATTTTAATTTCTAATAAACACCTCTCTGAGACCTGACAACACACCCAATGTATCTGTCTTTGTTCAATCAGCCACATATTTTAATTGCAGGTGCACTTTATTTTATTTAAACCTCCTCACCTATAAGTTTAAAGTTAATCCCTAATTGAGATTTAAATCTGAGTTATGGAGCAACAGGATTAAAGTAAAAAAAAAACAGCACTGCTCCAATTATTCGAATGAGGCCTTTCAACACTGAACCCTCAAAAAAAGTGAATATTAAACTCATGTCAAATCAGCACGAAAGCTCATCTTTCTCTAGACCCCTCATTTCAAGGTCGTTGTCATTCAGCAGTTATGACCTGCTATGTTTTCCAGTAACTCAATAACCTCATTTGAATCCCCCACAAACCCCTATTATAAATTCACTGAGATCGGATCCCTGTACCCCTGAGCTTACTGGATTTCCAAAATCATTGGCCAACCAAACATCTCCCCAGGTCCCCTCAGTGCTGCCGTTGTCATCTCATCTGAAATTGGACGCGCTTGAGGGACCATCGAATAGAGCCTTCCCAGGATTCTGCCAAAGCTGCTGAATTAAACATGAGAGAAGATCTGCAGTTTAATTTTTTTGACTCAAGAAAATATATTTAAGTATTTTTTTTTTTCATTAATGCAGTATGGCACATCTAGAGTGAGATGACAGTTTTTGTATATATCTCTTAAAACGATTATATAATATTGCAGAGGATCGAGCTCTGCTGTACAAATTATTTTTCTTTGTTATATCCTGCATTTCATGTCTGATTAGCCTTCAAATAATCATCAGTTCTGCCCACCTAGGAAGATAATGAGAACCGAGTATGTAACCCTGAGGTATACCTCATCATTACATACCTTAGAAGTGCAACACCATTTACAACAGGAGTTCTGTATGTTGTGTTGCTGTCCAGCTTCACGCTTGATATATTCTCTGAAATAAAGGAAAATTCACTCCAGCACTTTTCCAAGAAAGAGTGATAATTTAGCCACCAGCTGCTGCTTGTTAGTGTTCTGAGGAACAGAGATAAGAAAGCTCTGTCATCATAAGAGAGGCTTTGGTTTTTGTCTTTTTAGGTCTGTTAAAGAGCTTATCAATTTGTAATGGGAGGAAACCCTGGGTGACAATCAAAACTTGAAGCCCTTGTTTAAGGACTTTGTCCATTTTCTTTGTAAAGGTTAAGGGCCAACATCACAAAGGTAGGCTAGGACTCTTTGAGCTGGAATCTGAGATTATTTGTTCTGAGTAAAAAAAAAAATTGAAAGGTTCTGATGTCACTTTGAAGAGGAACATGAAATGTATGTGGGCCTTAAAGATAACTTCTTTTGTCCTCTATTAATGTTCAAAATCAAACATCTTTATGGAACACTCTACTCTTATTTATTTATCGTTTTATTTTTTACTAAAAAGCAGCTGGTACAGGGAAAAAGACTGAAAACAAAAGTATGACGCAAAATACTATTGACTTTAATTTTGAATCTTTGAATAATTGTATTTTATGATATCATTAATTTTAATGATGGTGCATTTTAGGCTTTAAATAAATTACTTTAGTCTAGGGCTGTCAAACGATTAATCGCATCCAAAATAAAAGTTTGTGTTTACATAATATATGTGTGTGTACTGTGTATAATCATTATGTATATTTGAATACACACATATACATGTATATATTTAAGAAATATTTGCCTGTATATGGGTCAATGACATGTTATTTTTTTGTCCGAATTCATTATTTTCCTAAAAATAATTTTAATAAATACATGTCATATATCAAATTGATCTACAATATTTCCTTTATAAGAAACCCTTTAATTTTTTTTTAATTCAATTGACTTTTTGAGTTGTGGTTTGAAAGACCAAAAATGTCAGGTGGTGCGACTGTCCGAACGTACAAGCAGAAAACAAAACTGCAATAAAAAGGTTCATTTCCTCAGTAAAATTCATAACCAAATAGTTACTTTAAGGCATAATTTTACGTAGAGGTAAATGTATGTATAACCTTGAGTATATGGTCAAACATTTGTATAGGTGCCCAAGTTAATGCCTTTTAGATTTGAATTGAGTTTGAAATGTCAGGTGGTGCGACCAATATGTCAGGTGGTACAACCAGCACCAAAAGTATTTATTCCCACTGCAATTGCAAAATGAAGTAAGAAATATAACTGTAAACCATTATATAATGTATACAAATACTTTTTACAGTTAAAAACAAAACATAAAAACTCCTTATGGAAAATTGGGTGTTTGAACACATAGAAAAGTGTCTGTTTATGAATTGGACTAAAAGGGCAATACATAAAGAAATGGAAATAGAATTTACCATGCGATATGTATTTTAGACACTACAATGATTCATATCTACAAGTTTTCAGTTGAGCTAAGTACATTAAATGTATATTATTTTAAATGAATATATGGTTGCACCACCTGTATATATATATATAATGTTGCACAGTACACAAACTGAAAACACAAACTTTTATCTTGGATGCGATTGACAGCAATAATTCATAAATTATACTTTAGGGCTTTTAATTCTCTTTTGTTGTAAAAGCAGGTGGTAAGTGTTCATATCGGCCAATCTGACTGTGCCCAACAAACAACAAACAAATCAATACAACTAGTCAGCTTGCCTCACATCACTATTCCTTTGTACGCTTAACATGTATGCATGTGTTTTCATGTGTGTTTGGTGTCCCTGCCCGCTGCTCTGAAATCGATGGGTGATGGGGGTAATGTTGTGATTGTCATGTTGGCCAGCAGGTGCTGTGGCCTGACATTTTGTCCCCAATTGTCTCCTCAGTTAATCCGTCTTTTGTTAGAGATTAGCAATATCCTGGTAACTCCTCTGTGGAGGGTGGCGAGGGAAGAGCCCAGGCAGGCATAGGACAATGCTGAACCATGAAGCATGCTGTCTAATTTCATTAGCCTCATATGCTAGGAGTGAGGGAGGGGGTTAGACAGCTGCAGTTTAGACTCTAATGTGCCATAAAAGGGCCAGCAGAACTTCAGTGGCCCCCAAAATAACTTGATTAAAGAGGTCCTCCATTTGATTCTCTCTCTCCTGTGTGGTTGCTTAATATTATAGAATTCGGTGGAGATCACTATGAAATTGTGTATGTGCGTAGGGACGCGTGAGTGTGTTAAATGAATTTTCCACTCTCCTTCCACCAAGATGCCCCCTGTCAGTTTATGAAATAAAGTATTCATGACCACTTTGGTTATGTTTTTATCAACACCGACACTTTTCTCTACCATACTGGACTTATACACATACAAACATACATACATACATACATACATACATGTCTGCTTCTTTTTTAATGGATGATTCTATTAATGCTTTTATTAATCAATGACTTAAATTGATCAAAAGTGACAGTCAATATATTTAGAATGTTCAGAATATTTGAACATTGAAAAAAAATAAGTGTTATTGTTTCCATAAAAACATTGAACTGGTTTCAACATTCATAATTATAATAAATATTTCTTGAGCACCAAATTAGCCTATTTTAATGTTTTCTGAAGGGTCATGTGACACTGAAGACTGGAGTAATGATGCTGAAAATTAATCTTTGAGTCACAAGAATAAATTACATTTTAAAATATTTTGAAATAGAAATCCATTTCCAATTGTAATACTATTTCAAAATATTACAGTTTTTACTGTATTCTAATAAATGCAGTCTTGGTGAGCATAAAAGACTTCTTTAATAAAACATGACATTAGTGACATTATGTATAGTGTGTGTGTGTGTGTGTGTGTGTGTGTGTGTGTGTGTGTGTGTGTGTGTGTGTGTGTGTGTGTGTGTGTGTGTGTGTGTGTGTGTGTGTGTGTGTGGGTGTGTGTATTGTGTAGCCAGTGCTATTTAAACCTAGGTTCAAATAGTCACTTTGCATCAAATATGGGCTTTTTATGCTTAATTTATGACTGTACTATTTTTTTTTTTTCCTGAGGTAGTCTTATTGTCAAGCACCCTTCAGTCTCAACCTTCAGAGGCACTTTAACAGATGCTTTCTTTGTTGTGTATTTTGTCTCCGGAAGGTTAATGTAGAACATTTCCCAAATCAACGACTCCTGCTTTGCCATCTTGTGTCTGTCAGGAAAGCGCATGAAATATCTGCTATCAGTAAAAGTTTAAGACCCCACATCGCCACCCATGCAGACTTTTTACTGACATCAATTTTTCATAAAGACTGCATATACATCTTTGGTTAATGTGTTCATTTATGCTGTCTACTTCCGTGAAATAAAAAAAATAATATGTGTCTTTTTTAACCAACTATTGCTATAGTTCACAAATAATGTTTAATTTAATTTAGACACACATTATTTCACATATACATCCTTGAAACGGCACAGTAATATTTATACTAATTGTCTTTGCTGTCCTGTGATCATAATCACGCTGAGCTTTGCTTATTCTGAACCATCAGGTGTCAAGCTATCTTACTCTCCACATGCTTAATTTGCATAATAAACCATGAGTGTGTGTATGCATGTATGTCCGTAGCCTGCAGACTTTTACATGATTTGTTAGATTGGGGTGGTAGCTATGCGTAATAAGATTATGGAGCCCTGATTGATTTGCTATAGGTGGCAGCAGGTGTCAGGCACCGGTTGATTGAGGCGTGACTAATGATTGGCCCGATCACATTTATGCCTCAAGCTGCGGCTTCCTGCTGCACTATTAGCACTTCTAATAGGCTGCCAATTAACAGAGACATCAAAAAGGCATGCATGATCACAGCTCTGACGGAAAGCAAAGAGCTCTCCTGCATTGCACAGTTCCTGCTTTCTTTTTCCTTTCAAACAACCTTGCTTGATCCTAGTTTCTGGGAGCTGATGAAATAAAGCCTGCTGCAGACTGTGCGATTTCGACAATCCTACACTGTAAAAAAAAAAAATCAGGTCTCCAATTGAACATTTTCAGGTGACTGATCACATCTAAATTTTTTAGTTGGCCAAATTTAATTTCTGTGAATTAAATTGCTTCAATTCACAGAAATTTAGTTTGGCCAACTGAAAAATTTAGATGTGATCAGTCACTAGAAAATTTTCAATTGGAGACCTGATTTTTTTTTTACAGTGTATAAGATCATTACAAATCGCACTGTACGACATGGATCTAATAAACTTGGATATGACATGTATGTATACTGTACGATGATGAAACCTATTGAATCCTAGGGTATGACACAAGTTAGTTTGGAAGGAACAATTGACAACATTGAATTATTTGAAAAGAATGAACACCAGAGGTGATAATGCGGAGTGCATTTGTTTTCTAATAATTCAATGGCCCTGAGTCAAATTTTCCTCTCATACTATGGTTACCACACCTCAAAACATTGTTCAGATGATGTATTTCAAGACATTTGTCAGGTTTTTGTCCTTAAAATGCTCTTGTCTGCAGGAGTAATTTCTTGCGCATCTAATCCCAAGCCTCCTTTGCTAATTCCAAAACGTCATTGTACAGCTAGTAATGGAGGCTTGAGCCATTGATAGCAGACTAATGCAGTTATTAGAGAGAGAGAGAGAGAGTATGTGAATTACCTCTATGTCTATGCGTCTCTTTCAACAGTATTCGGCAGCAGCGTCTACTAATTCGAAACTGTAATGTTTCTGTGTGAGTATCCGTACTGTATGTGTGCGTTTGAGTGGGCGATCAGAAAGAAAGAGAGCATGTGCTTTCCGTACATAATGAAACATAATTTTGTGGCAACAAACATGGCAATAATTTGTTGTTTTTATCCTATTTTGTACTATATTTATTTGCTTGGTGAGTGTCGTTGTGGGTTTTGGTTCTTTTGCTGTTTTCGGCTGTAAGGACCTTTGAAATAACTGAAATCATTTGGCAAAGTTATATGAAACTGTAATGCGGTCAAGACCTGCCTGGAACTACTTTAGCCATGCGTTTCCCTGAAAATAATTGCACACCTTAGAACGTTCTCCAACCAATCAGACTCAAGCATTCAACAGTCCTGTTGTAGAATGAAAAATAAATCGTCATCAGCATCCGCTTCTTCTTCTTCTTCTTTCGTGTGTCGTCATCAAATGTCCAGCTCAGTAGAACTCAGCCACGTTCTCATCTCAGGTCCCACGTCGAAGAGGCCGGCCTCCGAAGGTGGTTTATACAGTGGACAGGTGGTGATTATGTGCTCAGCGGTCTGTTCTGGCTCCCCACACTCACACACTGCTCTGTTCTCCAGGCCCCACTTCCTCATTGATGCTTTGTAACGTCCCACCCCAGTTCGCAGGCGGTTTAGCAGAGTCCATTGCCGACGTGGCAGATCCTCTCCTTCAAGACCGCCTCCAGGATCAAAGATGTAACGGTGGATTCGTGAGGGTCCTGCTGACTCCCACTCCTGCTTCCAAGCTGCCGCGAGCCATGCCTCTGTAGACAGGTCCTCAGGGATGGACCTGAGCAGGTCTTGTGCCGCCGACTAGCATCCGCTAGTGGTAAACAAATAGAGCAAATTTAATCACACTTTGGCAATTGTAGTTTTTATGTGCACTGAAAAAACATAGGTGATCAATGCACCATTTCATGTTACATTTTTATTGGCTTGTCAACGGACGTAGGTCATAGCAGCAAACGTGATCATGCTAAATTTCTGAGACCGTTTAGGAGCCACGACCACAGAAATCGCCACGATTAGTCATCTTACGTCTGGGACAGGCCAAAAATCGCACAATGCGTACCAGGCATTAAACCTAGTCATATGACAAAAACTGTCCCTAAACAGTGGTGGCAATAGGGCAGGGTTTGCTGGGGCTATATCTCCACCAGAAATTTGCTTAGCAATGGCACAACCCCATTCTAGTGCAGCCATCCCTGTTTTTTTACCAGTCTAAGTGCCACTTTCATTTAAGATAAAAGTCATTAAAAGCCTAAAAAATAAAATAAGGTTTAATAAATGTTTTAATGCACCAGGAGTCAAATAGGCCACGCTCAAGTACGGCGTGCATTATACAATAGCAAACAATACTTAATACTGTGTTTGACCCCCTTTCGCCTTCAGAACTGCCTTAATTCTACGTGGCACTGATTCAACAATGTGCTGAAAGTATTCTTTAGAAATGTTGGCCCATATTGATAGGATAGCATCTTGCAGTTGATGGAGATTTGTGGGATACACATCCAGGGCACGAAGCTCCCGTACCACCACATCCCAAAGATGCTCTATTGGGTTGAGATCTGGTGACTGTGGGGGCCATTTTAGTACAGTGAACTCATTGTCATGTTCAAGAAACCAATTTGAAATGATTCGAGCTTTGTGACATGGTGCATTATCCTGCTGGAAGTAGCCATCAGAGGATGGGTACATGGTGGTCATAAAGGGATGGACATGGTCAGAAACAATGCTCAGGTAGGCCGTGGCATTTAAACGATGCCCAATTGGCACTAAGGGGCCTAAAGTGTGCCAAGAAAACATCCCCCACACCATTACACCACCACCACCAGCCTGCACAGTGGTAACAAGGCATGATGGATCCATGTTCTCATTCTGTTTACGCCAAATTCTGACTCTACCATCTGAATGTCTCAACAGAAATCGAGACTCATCAGACCAGGCAACATTTTTCCAGTCTTCAACTGTCCATTTTTGGTGAGCTCGTGCAAATTGTAGCCTCTTTTTCCTATTTGTAGTGGAGATGAGTGGTACCCGGTGGGGTCTTCTGCTGTTGTAGCCCATCCGCCTCAAGGTTGTGCGTGTTGTGGCTTCACAAATGCTTTGCTGTATACCTCGGTTGTTATTTAACCACTCGGTGGTTATTTCAGTCAAAGTTGCTCTTCTATCAGCTTGAATCAGTCGGTCCATTCTCCTCTGACCTCTAGCATCAACAAGGCATTTTCACCCACAGGACTGCTGCATACTGGATGTTTTTCCCTTTTCGTACCATTCTTTGTAAACCCTAGAAATGGTTGTGCGTGAAAATCCCAGTAACTGAGCAGATTGTGAAATACTCAGCCCGTCTGGCACCAACAACCATCCCACACTCAAAATTGCTTAAATCCCCTTTCTTTCCCTTTCTGACATTCAGTTTGGAGTTCAGGAGATTGTCTTGACTAGGACCACACCCCTAAATGCATTGAAGCAACTGCGATTGGTTGATTAGACAATTACATTAATGAGAAATTGAACAGGTGTTCCTAATAATCCTTTAGGTGAGTGTTTAGCAACAGACGTATTGTCCTTTTGTAGTCTGGTGAGTAGCTACTTTGGTGGCTTAAGCCCCTGATTATTATTAAAAGCCCCTGATCTTTTTGAAGATTCACTCCCTTTATAAATGTCACATAATATAGATTTTTAAATAAAAGATTGCGCTTTGTTCGCCCTAGCCTAGCGTTGATGAAAAGGAGATATGGTTGCTTTCGTCTTTTTTCAGTTTATCTAGCCACGTTTTTAAACACTGTGTCAAGTTAAAAGGTAAAAGTTAAAACTTTTAAAAACACGTCTCAACACCCTGCACTCTTTTCCATTTTGTCTATGTTTTTAACAGCACAAACACGTTGGTTCATTTAGGTCACTGCAGTTTTAAAGCCCTCATTATCTGTTCTGGTCAGCCGGCAGGTTTCAATAAACCATTTTTTATTTTTTGGTTTCAATAAATCGTTATTGATAGGGTAATAATTGTTGATGAGGTAATAACAAAGATGTTCAGCTAAATGTATATGTGCTTAATAAGTATGGACACTTTACAATATGACCGTGTAACTGTATACCCTCTAAAAAAGCTGGGTTGTTTTTAATTAAATTTTAAACCCAACGGTTGGGTTTGTCCATATTGGACACAAACATGGGTTGAAACAATCCAGCATTTTTTAGAGTGTAGTTTTATGGTAAAATAGAAAATTAAATAAAAAAAAATGCCAAAAAATAAGTGCATATTTTAATAAATAAATAAATGTTGTTTAATTTATGAAGTCCATAAAAGTGCATCTATCCATCCTATAACTGCTCCAGACGGCTCCGGGTGGTTAATAAAGGCCTTCTGAAGCGAAGCGATGCTTTTGTGTGAGAAAAATATCCATATTTAAAACTTTATAGACTAAAATAACTAGCTTCCGGCGGTCAGCGTGACACAAGTCGACTTAAAAGAGTAACCCCTGACGCGATGTATACGAGCATCGCAAGCAATCCTAGTTTTAGACTCTAATTCATGACCGGTGTTTTGTTTTGCTCTATCCTCTGCGCTTCTGCGTTTGTCAATGCACATGCGTCAAGGGTCAAGGGTTACTCTTTCGGCGTAACTCGACTTGACCGCCGGAAGCTAGTTATTCTAGTTATTTTAGTCTATAAAGTTTTAAATATGGATATTTTTTCTTACACAAATGCACCACTTCGCTTCAGAAGGCCTTTATTAACCCCCCGGCGCCGTGTGGAGCAGTTACATGATGGATAGATGCACTTTTATGGACTTCAAAAATGACCCAAGTCACTGCCATTATAAAGAGCCAGGACTTTTAATATAACTCCGAAGAATAATGTCATATACACCTAGGATGACTTGAGTAAATCATGGTCTAATTTTCATTTTTAGGTGAACTATATCATTTACAAAAAGCTTCAGTATTTTGATGCTATTGTTAGAACCTTCAATACCTTCATTTAGTTGCTCCCCTGCACTGCAAGAAGCTCTCATGGAAACATTTAATAACCTGTAGAAGGCAGCCCTCAACGTTAAGTAAATAATACCATCCGCACCAATAAATAATATTGCACTCCCTGTTTCTGCTAGGAAATGAATCTCCTGAAGAAAATATAGCTTATTTTCTGGAGAAAAAGATATTAAGATTCACATAAATCTTGGGGGACAGATAAAATCTCGTTGATTTTCAGTAAGGCTACCAGGTTAGGCAATGGTACAGGACCTTTATCTTCTGCCTGTGGAAGTCTTGCCGTATCTCACCACTGCAACCCAGTTCAGACCAGACCCTGCCAGGGCTATCAATCTCACAGAGATGCAACCGCAGAAAGGGGGAGAAAGGAAGTATCTGGGTCAGAAAGTATAAGAAAGAAAGAACAAAAAACGAAAAAGTTGAAGCCAAAGGGCACAGAGGGGTGTGGTTCACCTTACAGCTTTAGCAATGGCCCTTCCGCTGAGGGCATAAGAATGAAGCAGGGAGTCTTGGCAGCCAAGGTTGACACGTGTTTGCTTTACTGATGTGCTGCTTATACGTGAACCGCTCGTGGAGCACGGACAAATGTTCCCTCTCTCCACTCTAGCAGAAAATGATCTCTCAGGCTGCATTCGTTGTGTTTATGAGTTACCTGCTGAGAGACACAGGCCAGAGTTTTAGCTTGACCGTCCACTGCATGATACTGCAGGGGAGCAGAACTGTACAATCTCCCCTGTCCCACAGGTGACCGCAGTACATTTGGTCATTTAAATGCTGTCTGGGTTCTCCTTTTCAACCAGGTAGGGTGCCCACTTACCAACCCTTTCATGAAAGCGATTTTGCTTGTTGAAGTTTGTAGAGATTGCAGGGTTTTACTTGTTCCACCTTATTTCTTAATATTTCACATAGGTTTGCACTCAGACTCCTATTTTTTTGTAAGATCCTGCCATTTTATAAAATATTTGTTTCTGTCGTCACGGCTGCATATCTTCCCCAGTGTCTGAAAAAGGTTTATTACACCTGCAGGGCTTTAGAAGATAATTAAGCCATCAAGTGGAAACACTGAATCGACAGATATCATAAACAGTAGCTCAAACAGTAAGTACAAGGTTGTGGGCCCGGTTCTTATGGAATGCATGAACTGATTGAATTTATAATGCAATGTATGTAATTTAGTATAAAAAGATTTTTTCAAAGATTTTTAATATCCTTTTAAGGTAGAAATAATTTTCTCAAATATCATGAATTATTTATAGATATCATATAACACATAAAATGTACTTCCTGAACTATTCTTTCCTTGTCATAAAAAGGTATCTGCATCTCGGTTGGACCGCATGACTTTAATTTGGCACACAAAGATTTCTAAAAAAATCTATTTTTTAAGCAATAAAAATAAAAGATTATTTTGAACAAATCAAGATTAAGAATTTCATTCTTTAATATGAGGACATTTGTATTACTTTGACATTTTTGACTTTATGTCCCCCCCGAAACAACATTTGAAATTAAAGCTGTTTGAAATTAAACATCATTTCATCATATAAATGGTGTATTCAAGTATGTATGAATTACATTTTTTATGTATTTTTGAATAAATTAATAGACAAAAAAGATCAAATAATTGACTCATCTGCCGAATTAATAAATATTAATAATACTTGGCCATCATCAATACAAATACTGTTTGAAGTGAAAAGTAAAATAAGAAAAGAAAATTATTTTATTATATTTTTTATGATATGATGTATGGTAACTAATTCAATAACATCATACACTGTGTGATGGTAGTTACAGATGCAATAACTAATAGCCCATGCTTTACTTAGTAACATCATAGTATAAGTAAAATCGCAATACTGATGCATTTGCCCTAATTCTGTTAATATTCACTCCAAAATCAGCGATTCCCTTGATATTTGGAGGTAAACACCGTCTTTAGTCTGTCAGCCTGATCAACTCAAAAAATCCTAAAAGCATTTCATTTGGTTAACAGTGCAGTTTTCTTGTTTCTCTTAACTCAAGCTGGGCTGTGCTATATTAAGCCTGTGCTTTATCACTTCTCCACAAGATTCATCACAAAGGCTTCATTACCTTGCTGCCACTCAAAGGACACTCTGAGACAGTGTCAGTGCCACATCAGATCCTCTTCTGCCTTCCCCTCCTCAGCCATTAACATGACATCCTTGGCTTCATGGAGATATTAGTCATGTATCAGGCCTGGCTCCTCCACATTATTGTCACTTACAGGAGCCAAGCAGATGAGGGATACCGCTCTCATAATAGCCCAAAGGCCCCGATACACTCAGAGTGAAGTTCTTTTTCATTCTTCAATTAGGGGTAAAATGAAGTTCGAAATACCTGAGGAGCAGCATGCTGTTAGCAAACATCCCAACGCTGCTGGGAGTGACATGATAGATGAATCTGTAAATATATGCTGTGCACTTTCCTCGCAATAACAAAAAACAGCAGCAGTTAAGAAAGCATATGATCATAGCGATGTGGATGTGTTTGCTCAAGCTCTGCAATTCGGCAATCCAGTCACGCTTAAGTAGCCTGACAAGCCAGACCCACATCAAGATGTTGGGTTTGGTAACACACCATTGGCAGGGCTCAATCCTAGGGCAGGATAAATGGTTGTCTTTTAAATTCCCTCTGCATGCAATAGGAAAGCGCTACAACCAACCAGAGCAACGAAGAAGGTGCTTGTTGATAAATTAAACATTTGCCATGTCCGGTCGGCAAAACTCCGAACACGTCTTCCTTTCTTAAAGGCCACTGAAGTGCCTTGAAACACACAGCATTATTCAATGTGTTGATGTAATTTCCCCTGAAACGGCTCAAGCTGTTAGCAGCTCCTCCCCTTTTTTGAAACGGCCAATAGAGACAGAGTATTTTTAGGCCACGCCCACACCAATCCAACGCTCTCCATTGACTTTGTATTGCGTGAGGCTGCCTCCTTGTCATTTCGGACTTATAACAAAAAACAGAACAATGTCTAAAAGCTGCTATGTGACAAAGTGTACAGCAAACAAGCTAAATAAAACCCAGAACCAAAAACCCAGAAGTTTTATAAGCAGTTGACCCAAAAAACGAGCTTATAAGGACACAAAAGTGGATAAAGGCAATAAAATGTGAAGCTTCAGCAGGAATAATGGGTCAATTTTGGGATCCTGCCACTCAGGATGCCTATGTGTGCAGTAAACATTTTGTCACTGTTAAAGTTCCCATGGCATGACATTTTCATTTTACAAGGTTTTTCAACATTCAACATTTCAACATTTCAACATTTTCAACAGAGTTCCCCTAGCCTGAATATTGTCCCCAAGTGGCTAGAAATTTTGATCGGTGTAAACTGAGTTCTGGCTGTCTTTCTCTGCTTTTGAGAAAATGACAGCTCAGACGAGCTGATCTTGAATTCTCCTGTTATGACGTCATAACAGGAACGGTTACCTCCCTTTCCTCCGCCCAGAGAATTTGGCATGCCCATGCGAGCGCCATATTTGTTTGTCCTCGAGAGATCATGGCTTGTGAAGGAGTGAATGCTGGCAGTTTCTCAGTGTTTGGATGTACAAATGAAAACAGAAGTCTTTTTTCAGTTCCTTCTAATCTGTGATCTGTGATTTCTGATGTGTAGCTAATTATTTATTATTCGTGCACACGCTGCGGCTTCTCTCTCTCCTGACACAGAACTGTGTTTTCTATCTTGTGAGTCAGTGTTTTTGTACGTCCTCGTCGCGTCTATCTGTTCTAAAATGTGCCTACAGTCGTGAGTTTCTGCTCAATATCGGCAGAGCCACATCTTTAGAGATAAACCTCACGCACGCCAAGGCTCGGGCTGCACTGACCGGTCGGCCTTCAACATCACCGATCCCCAGTACTGCATCTGGCCCACAGCGGAGGCACCAAACGCGGCCCGAGATTAAGCAGAAGGGGGGGTAAGCGTGAGCCTATCCGGGCTAGGCTAGCCAGCTATTCCCACAATAAACTGGATTACATTCGATTACTGCGCCATTGTCTTTGTTTGCGCTGTCTAGGCTACTCAATTCGCGTCACTGACGCTTTTCATATGATAGGAAAATATCTAAAAAAAATGCTATAATCTACACTTACTCGTACCTCGTTCATCTCAACAGCTGTAATGGTACATTACATTTGTTACAAAGTTGGTAGAATAAGGAGGAAGGCGGACTCGGCGTGACTGGGACTCGTGTTTATTCAGAACTCACAGATACAAACAAAATAAACTCGCGCTGACAGCGCTCTCACAACTCAGTAGTTACAATATATAACTTTGTTAGCAATCGCTCCGTCACTGGTCCATTGATGTCCGGTTCGCAAACGAATCGTTCTTTTGAACCGGTTCTTTTTAGTGAACCGGTTGAACCAGTTCACCAAATCAGCGCTGATCCATCATTTACTAAAGTTACTAACTTTCTGACATGAATGACATTCCCTCCGACTAGAAATAAACTAATAACCTGAAGTGTATGCTAGTAACTAACTACAACAGTTCACTGAACTGAGACGTGCTGAGAGAACTGATGAGAAGTGACATCTGTCTCTCTGGCAGCAGGCTTGTGCCTCGTAGACCTCGTTAAACCACGCCCCCTCCGCTCATTTCAAATGCAAAGATGTCAGCCAATCACAACAGTGGGCATTTTTACTGAAGTCTCACAGCAGACACGCCACTTGAAACATTCAGGGCATTCAGCCAGAGGGCAAACATCAGTATAGGAAAAAATGTCTTTTATTTCTAAATTATGCCATTTTATGATGGAAAAATCATACTAACAATATAAGTACATCTCAGAATACATTATAAAATAAAATAAAAAATCCATGCCATGGGACCTTTAAGTCAAATATCCTAATGTCAGTTTTATATATTATATTTCCTGTTTCTGATTACGTTTCCCTCTAGAGGGTGTGGTTTCTCTGTCTCAATGGCCTGTATCCCCTTTTGTGTCCTTATAAGCTTGTTTTTTGGGTCAATGGCTTATAAAACTTCTGGGTTTTTGGTTCTGGGTTTTGTTTAGCTTGTTTGCTGTACACTTTGTCACATATCAGCTTTTAAACACTGCTTTGTTTTTTGTTATAAGTCAGAAATGACAAGATGGCCACTTCACGCAATACAAAGTCAATGTAGAGCGTTGGATTGTTTTCCCCCCGGTGGGCGTGGTTTTCAGATTATGACGCGTGTCGCTCTGTCTCTATGATAGTTCAAAGGTGTTTACCAGCCAGAGCAAACTTTTCCGTAAAGTTTTGGCAAGCTGTTTCAAACTCCAAATGAAGTGGCCTGATTTTGTTTGAAATTGTCGCACCAGCTCCTTCTTCGATTTCGCTTGAAATATTGAGGTCTCAGCACTGACATTAGACGCATACAAAGGTGCTTTTAATATGTTACCTTCCACCAGTAATAGAGATCACATCTCAGGCTGTGCAGTGAATGCCAGATTTCAAGTGCCTAGCTTTGTTTCAAGATAAGTTTGACATGAGCCACAAGCTCATAAGATGTTAAGACCAATCTAAAAATGGGAGAATTTGCGACCTGAAACTCTACAGACATTGCTGTCTGAATCATATATTATGGTGTTAAACTGAACTCTTGAACTGACACTGTAAAAGGTATTTTGCAGTAGATAGGCTGTCATGTAACAGGGATTTATTTTCACGACTAAATCGCCCTGCGCTAGATCTGTCTGAATAATCTTGCTCGGCAATGCACCTCTCTTCCTCAAATCAAGCTGATCAGACATGTTGGACATGAACGGAGATTTGATGTCAGAGATTAGTGGAACACATGCCCTTCTATCCAGATAATGACTTTAGCTCTTGTTCATTGGAGGGGGAGAGAGAGTGGATGTATTTCCTGCTAATTTCTTCAGTCTTTTGGAAGCCCATCCCAACGCTTCACCGCAGACTCCCAGAAGAACTAAATTAGACTCCTACTGGTTTGGAAAAAAAAAGAGTACAGATGAAATGAGGTGACATCATTTTAACATGACCTTCTTGTTATGCACACACATCTATTCTTTGTATAACCTACATTGAAATAGATTTTGGATTTAGAGGCCAATAGCTGACAGATTATGAGCATAATTGAGTTAATCGTTCAAAAGTTTGGGGTTGAGTTGTTTTTTCAAAAGAAGTTTCTTATGCTCACCAAAGATGCATTGTACCAGCTATTATAATAATATAATATCATAATAATATAATTCATATAATATAAAATATACAACTTTTTTCTCATTATAAAACTATGACAATCTTAATTCAAATAATAGTAATAATAGATCAAAAAGTGTGAAATGAAAGTGAACCTGGAGGAATTTTGAAACTGCACCATGGACTTAAAATGAACTGTAGTCAAACAACCTCCTGAGGTGAGTTTAATTCACTTTAAAAAGGTTTGTTTTGTGCGTTCACATAGGATCCAAACTTCAATCAGACCCCTGCCCCTAAAACAAACCCCCATAGACACTCAATGTAGTAGGTTACCAGTGGTGCTATTCAGATATTGCATGTCAATATTGTGTATATTTTTATGGTTCTCTCTCTCTCTCTCTCTCTCTCTCTCTCTCTCTCTCTCTCTCTCTCTCTCTCTCTCTCTCTCTCTCTCTCTCTCTCATATTCTCCTACAAAACTGCTCCACTCAATTTTTTGTGGTTAGCCCCATAAATACAGCTGACAAATGGATCACTTACAAACATGTGTAGTTCCGTATGCATAGTGTCAAGTGTTTAACTGTAATGTGGTTATTGTAATTCGCTCACATTAGCCCATGGACATGCTCTGTCTCTGTCAAACAACTTGTGTCCTTGTGGGATGAGATTAGCAATTCTCAACTCCCTTTCCAGCCCCCAGTCTCCCCTGTCTCATTATACCTCAGTGTGTGTGAGCTGTGCATGTTATGGCCTTAGTGAGCGAAGGCAGGCAGGCAGGCCCTAGTTTGAGATGCACTCCCTGGTGTATTATGCTGTCCCGAAGGCTGTGGACTTGCTGGCGGCCCCACTGACCTGACAAACAACAGCTATGACAAGCCAGTGACGAGGCTGTCAGAGGCTCTGACGGATGACACAAGCAGCCGCCTGTCACCCTGAGCCAATGACATCACGCAGGAGGAAGAAGTATATTCTTGTGGAGGTGGTGATGGGCATGTTCAGTTACTGGCGTACACTCGTATGCATACAAATGATCACTCTGATCGCTCAAAGTGTGAGGCAGGACATGATGTATTCAAATTCAAATGCACACATGAGGTCCTCGACAGAACAGATTCAAAACACAAGAGCATGTGCTGTGTTTTTCAAGCTGGTTTCAAGCATGGGCTGTCCGTGTGCTGGAGTCCCCACACCACTCGAGGTACAACTGCTTGTCACTAGGGCAGTGCCCTTAAAAGGACACCTTTGAACTTTTTTACCCAAAAGGTCATAGTAGAACTTTAAAGGACTTCGATCCGTCAATCTCTTACCAGCTCAAACTATAGCGTGAGTTTGGAGCATGACTACTGAAGACGATGGAGCCAGAGGGTATTTAGCTAGTGTGGGACCATGGCTAATGTGTTATATGTAAAAAGACATTCAGTTTCGAGTACAGAAGAGAGAGCCAAAATGCACTGCATTTAGACCATCAAAGATTAAACCAGTCATGAACACAGACCCCCAGAACAGATTTAGCTTTCCCACCAGTCAATTGAATATATATATACCAATCCTGAAAATCTCTATATCTAAACCTCTCCACTTCCATTTTACCTGCCAGTCTCACACATCTGCCATATTTGTAGTTTTTATTACGTTGTTTATTTGTATTTGTAGTTCTGAATCGAACTCTCTTTTAAAGTGCAATGTGTTCTGGACAAAATTAGCCGCTAGGCTGTGTGTCCACCAAAGCATTTTTGGCCTGCTGAAAACACTAGCGCTCTTCTAAATACGCATAGCTACTAACGCTTGAGACTCAATGTCGATATAATGTAAAGTATTTGCACTGGCTCTTGTTTTAAATGATTTGATACTGTTGTTGTGTTTGTTGTTGTCTGTTGCCGCTGTACAAGCAGGATGTGGCAGTTGGTCAGTGTGGTATTTGTCCTGCCCCTCCTCCAACTATAATTGGACGGATGAGCGCTGAGTCTTATCCCAAGTTAAACATTCTTCTACTCTCGGCGACCATACAAAGACACAGAGCATGCAACACTTAGCATGAAAGCTTCGTCACGCTCTTGGCATTTTAATAAATGTGATGCTCCCATTGAAAAAAAAAAAAAACGTTTTGGTTGGCTCACATCTGAAATTCAAATTTCCACCGTAAAACCATCCAGATATACCTTTGGGATACTCATTTCAACATACTTTGGATTTGGGACACACTAATTCTAATTTCAAATACTATTTTGGACTGATAGTATGCAAATTGGTACACAGCAACTGTCTTTGCATCATTGAATTATTCATTGAACTGATTTGTTCAAAAACGCTGATTCATTCTTAATAAATGAGTGATTGAATCCTTCACTCAACTTATTCATTCAAAAATACTGAATCATTTAGGAAGAAAACACCACTGATGTTTCTTGCTATGATGCTGACTTTGAGCTATTTTCATTTCAGGACCAAAAATAGACAAAGTTGAACTGTTGTTGTTTTTGAACACACAATCACACAGCCTTATTCTTATTCCAATTAGGTTTTTTTTTTTAATTCCAAGGATATGTTTTTAAATTAGTAATATAGGCTTGAAAACATTTTTGAACTTGTAATGACATTCTGAATCTTTGGCCTATGAAATTAGCTATACACACAAGATTCCATTCCTTGGTTTTTGATCATTTTGTTTAACTGTTATTTAAAAGCAATACCACACACTTATTAACTGCATCCTTACAAGAAGATAAATGTAACAGAGAAGCAAACTCTTAATATCTTACTCAGCTTTCCTTTGCAGGTAAATGTAACACGTTTAGAATTTTTTTTACTGAAATACAAGACAAGAGAATTCAGATTCTTACTAAACAGAATCAGAATCAAAACTGTCTATTGTAACTGAATGAAATGTTGACCCAGGACAAGATATAGGACTGTGCAAGCTTTGGGGTTGCTGATGGACTCGATCTACTCCATCTATGTTTTGATCATCGTTCTGAATCCGATCAAGACGTAGTCTTCGACAAAAACACAAAAATGTTTAGCTTTTTTAATGAAACTTACCCATGTTCAAGTGTTGATAAAAAAGAAGGCATGAAGCTAGAATAAAAAAGGGTTTAAAGGCAGAGGGTCTGTTCACTCTTTTGTTATATTGCATGTCCAGATATTCATACAACAAAGTATTCTGGGGGCCATGAAACTTTTGTGAAAATGATCAAAAAGGCTGGTGCTGGCTGGCAACTTTTTTCAAAAACGCTGGCGGGGAAAGAGTTAAGTGCCAGTGTTACTTAGGATCTCTGCTGCATGAGCCTATTGTTTGCCTAATTGTTGTTTACATTCTGTACACCTCACCTGAGGCAAAAAATAATTTGTCGAACGATGGAGAAGTGCTTCTCTGATTCACTTGGGTGTTTCCTGTGAGGACCCCTTTTGGCCCGAGCAATAGCTCTGGATCACCACGAGGGGATTTGCGAATGATTTATAGCAAACAGTAGCGTACAGCTGTGTTGAAGCATTTGTGTTTACAGATGGAGCAAAACAGACCACTGGGAACTAGGAGATTGTTTTGAATCTGTTTTGCGTCGTCTTTCTTTTGCAAATTGCTCTATTTTCATTTGAATGATTAAGGACTGTCGTCCAGTGATGCTCCACTTGGCCAAATAGCTGCTGCATTGATTCCAATTACTGCCTATTCAGAGGAAAATATAAGCTTTAAGTGAGCTTTTGATGAAATGTTCCGACTTCGCCTCCTTTGCAATACACAGTAAAAGCGGATTATGATAAAATAGGTCAAGTTGAAAGAAATTACTGCCCAACAGCTGTTTAGGTTCATGTAGTTCACTAATCCAATACTTGACTAGGCAGCCTATTACAGAACAGTGAATTAAATTAAGTGCTGTTTTATATTCTTAAAAAGAGAACTGTAACTGGAAAGAGTTGTGAGGCTCAACAATTTTGAAATGTATATGTGCTAAATAAATATGAAATGTATTTGCTAAGACAGTTATTTTAAAAAATGTATGGTGGAGATCCCAATACATCTTTATTTGAATGTAGGCCTATTTAATTTCGTTTAAAAAAAATCATATTCGTCAGATGTTACCAATTAAGGGAATTCAGCGGATCCAAAGTACAACACAAACAGAAGTTAATAACATAACTGTATTCTGCTTTCAGGCTCTAACATCTGTATCTCTGCCCTGAGTGATCATTTTGGTAAAGAAAATGGGTTATTTGTCACACTTTTTACTCCATTGTATATTTTCTTAGGGTGGATTTATGTCTGAAAGTCCATTTCTGAATAGGGGCACACCTTAAGGGCCCTTTCACACCTACCTTGTTTGGTCCGGATTTTCAGACTTTTCAATTTGGTCCGAATCAAAATTACAGGTGTGAAACGTCCCCCGTACCACAGTCCGGACCAAACAGACGAAATTTGGTCCGACGAAAAGAGGTAGTCTCGGTCCGGATCAAACTGAACAAAGGTTCGGTTCGTTTCTTGTGTGAAAGCATTTTCTGTATGGTTCGTACTTTCAGACCATTTGCAGGAAGTTCCTGTTTATGTTTAAATATTTTAATGTTATTTTTAAATTTAATCTAGGCTACGTTGATTATGAAAAGTGAAAAGATGCGCAATATGTCAGAAGACAGAAGGTCACAAAGGATTTTGAAAGAAATTTTGTATGCTTTTGCTTAGAAAGCCTTTCTTTAATGTGAATTTCGTTTTGTATAAATTGTATTTTAATTTTAATCAACGTTTAATCAAATAATTGCCTGGATTTAATAAATAAGAAGCAAATAGTCTATAGCAGACAATAATCGCGGGAGCGATCACATGCTTTGCACATGAAGCTGGAGTGCGTCTCAAATAAACCGAAACTCAGCAGGCTACTTGTTTCACAGACATGGGAAATATGTGTATATAAAGCTTGAAATGTCCACTTTTAAACGTAACGAAAAGAAAATAGTCAAGCAATGCGCACTGTTCAGTAGTGGCAACGATATGCGTCCGTTCATTCACTCTTGTCAAAGACGCTGACGTCAGACGCACGTCCGTTTACAAACCAATCAATGTCCAGATGCAGCCCACATAGACGAGTGGACATAAGTGTGTCATGTAAAGTTCTTTAGTGCGCTTGCATAATTGCAATGTGAAACCAAACCAAAACTAACCGAATGTATAAAATGTATCAAAACCTGAACTTCGGTTCGGACCTTGGTGCGGATTTTCAGGTGTGAAAACGCCCTAAGTGTATAATATACATTGGACATTCTACTATTATACACTTTCTACTATAAACAGTAAACGTATATTAACCTTTTGTGACAACATGCCCCATGTTGTCAAGTACAAATACACAGAAAACAATTATGAAGCTCAAAGACAATATAAAAGGTAATTTTACTAAATTTCATTAAAGGGATAGTTCACCCAAAAATGAAAATGTTGAAGAACGTTGGTAACCTGACAGTTGACGGCACCCAACATTCTTCAAAATAGCTTCTTTTGTGTTCAACAGAAGAAAGAAAGTCATACAGGTTTGGAACAACATTTTTGGGTGTACTATCCCTTTAATTGCAATAACGAATTGATAAAACTGCAACACTTAAAATTTTGCAAACCTGTATGACTTTCTTTCTTATGTGCAACATAAAAGAAGATATTCCATACAATAAAAAAGATGTTGATACAATAGTCAATGGTCACCAAAACTTGACCAACACAAAATATCTTCTTTTGTGTTCCACAGTAGAAAGAAAGTAGGCTAATACTGGTTTGATATGACATGAGGGTGAGTAAATGATGACAGGACTGTCATTTTTGGGTGAGCTATCCCTTTAAGGCTTTTCAGCCATACTTAGAAAAATACATGCTGCACAATATTCAGACATTCTAATATATTAACTAGTCTCATTAGTCCTTTAAAACACCCACGTCATTGATCAGGGGTCAAGTTTGTGGTTAGACTGCGGTAGTTTGTACGTTTCGCTGTGGTGGTGCTGTTCTGGATCGTACACACAAACCAGAGCAGCTCACATGAAAGGTTTGATTTTATTTTTACCATTATTTTTTTTAACCATTCCTTAAGTCAAACCTTAACCTCTTAAACTCCAAGGACCCTGATAATGACCTCATATACCATTTGAAAGCTTAGAATGTCTACTTTCTGGACATATGCATCACTTTGGCATTTGTTTTACACAAGGTAACCTATTTACACAAAATATCCGCCTGGATTTGGCCTACCCAAATTTAAAAGCTTCCCATAACAACATACAGTGGTCTAAATACACAATTTTGGTTTCATTTTACTGGAAACCCTTTGAAGTTCCATAAAACACTGCAGAAAGAGATAAACATTATATATGTGGTGTATTATATATTATATAAAGTGTATTATAAATATGTATATAAGTATATGTTGTCTGAGCTCCCCAAAAGGAGACGCTTTTTGATTGTTTGGTTATAAAATCATTTTTGAATTTTTTGGTTATAAATTCATTTTTGAAAGTGTATATCTTAGGCGCTGTGTGCTCTAGCACCCTGCAGACAGTTTTGGCTGTTTGCAGCATATGTCGGCAAACACTTGAAAATTTTAGGACACTGGGATATTGCATTTATACCATTGTTTATGGGGAGACTTGTACATTGGAGAGATTTGGGTAGGCGGAAATTACATAAAATAAGGTAATATTCCTCCCCTCAGATCCATTTGAATAAATCTGTTACAGACAAAATTCTTTTTTTTTTCAGTATTTGCTGCCATCTAGTGGAAACAGCCAAAACTGTCTGCAGGATGCTAGAGCACACAGGGCCTGAGTTATACACGGTCAAAATGAATTTATTACCAAAAAATCTAAAAGTGCCTCTTTTATTGGGGGGGATTACAGCTCAGACAACATATACTCAAATGTTTATCACTTTCAGCA
Source organism: Gobio gobio (assembly GCF_949357685.1). Taxonomy (NCBI): domain Eukaryota; kingdom Metazoa; phylum Chordata; class Actinopteri; order Cypriniformes; family Gobionidae; genus Gobio; species Gobio gobio. The sequence goes on along the minus strand of NC_137100.1, from coordinate 11,618,635 downwards.
GTGTTTTATGCAACTTCAAAGGGTTTCCCGTAAAATGAAACCAAAATTGTGTATTTAGACCACTGTATGTGGGTATGGGAAGCTTTTCAATTTGGTAGAACAAATCCAGGTGGAAATCCCCCGAAATGGTCCCAGAGCTAAGGAGGTTAAAAAACAATGTGTACTTTATCAGATTCACTGGTGTAACCTAATGTAATCAGACTGATTCTGTCATAACAAATAATATTTTGACTTGAATAAACTAGTTAATTTAACGGTGCATGAAGCACATTTTCTTTAGTCATCTGACAAAACTTTTGTTATAATCTCACTGGTGCGCTCTCTAGACTGAATGTCTATCTAGAGAGCAAAAATATCCACTGCAAAGATTTTATTTATTCTAATTTAGTAATCATGTATGATTCATTATTTCACTCCAATAATTAATTAAATAAATAAAAAAATAGACTCCAACCAAAATAAATTAAATAGGCCTAGTAATAAAAGTGCTGAGAATATCGCTGTGATAACTCTAAAGCAGTCAAAAAGAGTTTTCCGGCTTTACTAGATGCTTTGACACTATTTTTAATGTGACACTTTTACTTCCGGAAAATGATTCGGAGGCAAGCATTCATTCTGATTGAACTGTCTGTCACGATTGGTGGAACGTTACAGTTGGTTAGACAGATTAAAATGCGTAAAAACTGGATATTTTTTATTAACTGAAATGGAAAAAATGAAGGAGTGCTCACAAAATTGGCACCTGCAGACTTGAATCCTTTCAGCATTTAAGCCTTTTGGTTCAAGTGCGAGTGAATGGTATTTTTTAAAATAAGATGCAGTTCAGTTTCAAAGATGCCAGTGCTAAAGTGAAGAAATTATTTACTCATGTTGTTTCAAACCTATTTAACTTACTTTCTTCTTCGGAAGAAACATTTTGAAGAATCTTCAGTTATGGTTTGTAGTGACTAGCGCTGTTACAAAGCTACAGAAATCTTAAAAAAACACTCAATATAAGTAATTCATATATGTTGTGCACTTTATTCAAAGTTATATCCACCTTATTTTCTAACACATAAGTAAGATATTTCCTATGAATGTGTGACTTCTTATTCATTATCCTCTATGGTTAAATAACTAGAAGTGCAGTAAAACATGAAACTATTTGCACTACAAACCAGTGTGTTAATGATTGTGATAATACATTCAAATAATATGATAACAAAAACCAGTTTGCAACATCAAGCAGCATAATTTACTGTTTGTTTGTTTTTCCACTAAAATAACTAAAACTATAACTGGAAGCTATTGACACTGGAAGCCTTGCACATTCAAGTTAAAGTGCCCCTATTATGCTATTTTAAAGGTTCCTTATTTTTTTCAGTAGATTCATATGCATCTATGGTCAATATATGTTGCAGCATCGCCTTTTTCCTCATAGTGTCTGAAACGTTTCAATAAAGGATTCTGTCTCTCTAAACCACTCCTTTCCATGACATTACTCTCCTCTGATTGGTCAGTTGGCCCGGTCTATTGTGATTGGTATACCGCTTACAGTGTGTGTCAGAAACACACATTAGCATATCTGAATTTCAGCTCCGGAGGCTTCCTCATGGAATGCACAGTGGAAGGACCAGTAACGCTGGCATCGGTTTTACCATACAGGGAGTGCAGAATTATTAGGCACGTTGATTTTCTGATCATATTTTTTTTCCAGGCACATTTGACCAATTCCAAACCACAGTAATCCTAATAACTACTATTGATTTAGTATTTAATAATGTATAAGTGATATATAATTGTTCATGAAGGCTGGAAATGAAAATCACCTTATATTCAGGTGTGCAGAATTATTAGGCATGTTTTCTTTTACAGATAAATTGAGCCAAAAAAGAGATTTAACTCAGACTGAAAAGTCAAAAAGTATGAGAAGCCCATGAGGAGGATGCAATACTAATGCAATACTAGACATTGCAGTTAAGGCATGACCATTGGACAGTGAAATGCTCGTTGGGTCAGCAGGGTCAGACAAAAACATGTGGCGGAGAAAAGACACCTGTTAACTGCAAAAGAATTAAGAATTAAGGTGAAGAATTAAGGGTGAAACCATCAGGAACCCTTTAGTCTCCAGCGCCACCATTTTCCAAAGCTGCAACCTACCTGGAGTCTCCAGAAGTGCAAGGTGTCAGGATCTCAGAGACTTCAGTTAGGTAAAGAATCCTAAAAAATGACCCTCACTAGATAAGAATCATAAGCTGAAGTGTTGTAAAATACATGAAGCCTGCTTTTTTATAGGCTTTATAGGTTTTATAGGTTGAGAATGACTCTTGAAGGACCAGCACCACATCCTCTAGTACCACTGTTTGAAGAATTCATCTTCCAGAATCTGGCAGTACGTTTTGGGAGTTCATTTTAGTCCATCCTGAAGTCCGTTTTGCAGAGATGGACTAAAAATGAATTCCCAAAACGTACTGCCAGATTCTGGAAGATGAATTCTTCAAACAGTGGTACTAGAGGATGTGGTGCTGGTCCTTCAAGAGTCTTGCCTTGCCTTGCCTTGCCTTAATTCTTAATTCTTTTGCAGTTAACAGGTGTCTTTTCTTCACCACCTGTTTTTGTCAGATCCTGCTGACCCAACGAGCATTTCACTGTCCAATGGTCATGCCTTAACTGCAATGTCTAGTATTGCATTAGTATTGCATCCTTCTCATGGGCATTTAATACTTTTTGACTTTTCAGTCTGAGTTAAATCTCTTTTTTGGCTCAATTTATCTGTAAAAGAAAACATGCCTAATAATTCTGCACACCTGAATATAAGGTGATTTTCATTTCCAGCCTTCATGAACAATTATATATCACTTATACATTATTAAATACTAAATCAATAGTAGTTATTAGGATTACTGTGGTTTGGAATTGGTCAAATGTGCCTGGAAAAAAAATATGATCAGAAAATCAACGTGCCTAATAATTCTGCACTCCCTGTAGAGTCCAAGTCCTCATCCTTTGTAAGTGCATGCTAAGTGGGCTTGCTTTCACAGTGTGGAAAACAGCGTCTTTTTGACATGTCAACAACATGAACCAAACTCTTCCAGGCTTCAGCTACAACTGTATTTTTGAGGGTCATTATAGACATTGTTCACTGGCAGCCAATGAAGACCATAGACTAGCATTATGCAAATGTGTTACAAACCTACATAGGTTTATACAGGATGTAAGATTGAAACTACTGACAACTCGTTTCAAGCTGTTCAGAATTGGTTCCTTCTTTTGGGAGTCAATAATTAAGTTATTATTCACTGATCAGTGAATATATATATATATATATATATATTCCTTGAACTTAACAGATATGAGGCCCTATTTTAACCATCTGAGCGCATGGTGCAGGTGCACTTAGTCCGAATCCACTTTTGCTAGTTTAACGACGGAAAAATGGCCGGCGCATTCATTGTATGGTCTAAGAGGGTTGTACCTAGTCTCTTAAAGGGGGGGTGAAATGCTGTTTCATGCATAGTGAGCTTTTTACACTGTTAAAGATTTGGATTCCCATGCTAAACATGGACAAAGTTTCCAAAAAAAAAATTGGACGTTTGATGGAGTATTTCTGTGCCAAAAATACTCCTTCTGGTTTCTCATAAGTTTCGGAAAGTATGAGCCAAAGTGACGTCAACAAGGGCGGTATGTCCTTGTTCGGGCCGTACGGGCTCTTCTCCCGGAAGGGCGCGCGCGACTAGAGCGAGAGAGCAAATGCACGCCCATTAATGCGCTGTGCTCGGCTTTAGGGAAGTCATCGGCTGCGCGCTGCAGTCACAGGACTTTCAGAAAATAAACAATGTCACCAAAGATTTGTGCTTTTGGTTGTCAGGGCAAGACAACCCTGCACAGCTTCCCAAAGAACCCAGCGTTAATGGGACAGTGGATGGGGTTTGTTTTTTTTGTTTTTTTTTGGGGTTAATGTCCTCATAAACCACGAGTAAACACATAAATGTTGCAAAACTCGCGCAGGACAAGCCTCTAAGCAAGTATTTAAGTTACAGTTACAGTGCATACCAGTGCATGATCACTATGAACTATTTTTAAGAATTCTCCTTTATATATATATATTGTGGCTGGAGGAGCAAACGACAGACACAGTGGGTGTGACGTCAGGCCTCGAAAGAGGCATTTAAATAAACATAAATAAACAGAAAATGTTCAAAAAGGGGAATAAGTATCAAACAAAACAGGGGATCTGGTGTCCTCTGTGTGCCAGGGAATAGTGAAGGAAGGGCAGTGAATGGATAGGATGGGTCCAGGTAAGGGGTAGGTTCCGACGGACGCACACACTTTCTCTCTCCGGTCCGAGGCTCGTCCTCTTTAGCCACGGCATCCGAGGGAAATAGTGGCCCGGCATCCTAGCCCATCAGCGACGTTACGTGTGCATCTCCGTTTCCGGACCGTGGGTCCTGCGTCTCACATCTTTGGCGTCACAGGAGTCTCTCCGTGCTCCCTTCCTGGACCCACGAGGACACCAGCGTGCATGCACGGGTAGAGAGAGACTAGCCTCCTGAGGAGAGGCGTGTTTGGCATTTAACAGCGGCGGTGATGAGGCTTCATTATATCCAGGTGTGCCTCATCACTCGCCGCCATTTCTCATCATTTCAGCGCCACTCCTCTCACACCCACACCAGTCGGCAACCTGGCGAAGGGCAACGATTTCAGGGACGGGGTGGCGCTGATAACGAGGGAGAGGCAGCCGTTTCGTCACACTATATATATATGTATAAGTCAATGGGGCCCACCATCAACTGTTTGATTCCCCATATTCTTCAAAATATCTTCTTTTGTGTCCAGCAGAAGAAAGAAATTCATACAGGTTTGGAACAACTTGAGGTAATGATAATTATTGGTTGAACTATCCCTTTAAGTGTTGCTTTAACTTTTTGTTTTTGCTAGCTGGTTGTTCTCTCCCTGGAACAGTATGTCCAAGCTTGTGCCGTCACTTCGTTAAAGGGCTGATTCCACTGCTAAGCTGTTTGTATATAGCTTCCTGGGATGAGATGGGAGGATTGAGAGTTAGCGAAGCAGCTTAATTAGCTGTGATCCGTGTCTGTGGGTTGGAGTCTGTCAGTGTGTGTTTGTCTTGTAGGGCTGGTCCTGACTTAGCAAGAGGCACAACAGAAGAAGTGGACAGCTGTCTGGGGCTTTAATGAGGAAAAAAGCCATATCAAAGATCAGCTCAGCAGCCTGGCTACAGGGCTTTTCATTATTACCACCCAGTACGGGCTAAAGGTTGCTTGACTTTGTGTGTGAAGCTTATTTCACAGCCCTCCAGCTCTATGATCATGGAGTTTAATCACTTTAATCGTTCATGTATAAAGCAAAATTCTCTTTCACAAGCCAATAGAAATGAACAATCATGTGTTGACACATTCGTACTGCTTGAGAGAATACAACTGTGATCCTCAAAGCAATTCCCAGCACTTAATAATGGTGTGCCAGTTATAACCTTAATTATTGAGTACAGGTGTCCGCTTAAAGAGTTCATTTACGATCACAAATAAATAAACTAGAATATGCATAATGAATGGAATTTTAGCTTTATTGAGAAAGTTTTAAAAGAACAGTTTTGAGACAGACATTAATTGACTCACAATCTCATATTCGCTTTCTTGGATGCCACTTATGTTTTTGATCATTGTTTATAAAAAATAGATCATGATATCATCATATGTCATAAGTGACAAGAAGGTGGATTAATGTCTGGTTAAAACATTACTGAGGGGGGGTGGGGGTGGCGGGGGGCACATAATAAAGCACAATTAAAAATACTTAAACACATACCAAATGGGAACACAGGGGAAACGGAAGACGTAGACAATACAACGATCCGACGAAGACTGAAACCACAAAGGAACTTATAAAGGGGACAAATCAAGCAGGGCATGAGGGAACACAGGTGGGGCAAATGAAACCAATAACGAGATAACAAGGGGGGTGGGATCTAGACAGAGACAGGAGCACATGACCCAAAATAACAAAACACCACATGTGCACACGAGACAGGACAGGCATTGTTTCACATTGTTTCTCTTAGTAGCATGAAAAAAATCTATTTAAATTGTGATTAAACTACAGAGAGCGGTCAAAAAACACTCTCTTTATAATGTTCGGATCTATCAATCACACATTGCGAGTATATCTGCACACTTGTCCAAACTACCGTTATAATGAATGCTGCTGTTATGCTGCACAACAAAGCTCTTACTGTATTCATATCGATATTGTGTTTGCTGTTAGTTGTGGTGAAAGCACTTTGTGAAAGAAATAGCGTTGAAATGACGAGTTCACTGCATTCTACTCAATGCTCATCACTGCAGCCTTTCATGTGATGGGAAAATATCTAATATCTATCTGACTGGGACTCGTGTTTATTCAGAACTCTCAGATACAAACTAAATAAACTCGCGCTCACAGCGCTCTCAACAACTCAGCAATCTTTTTCCAGCTCTCCGTCTCTCTGGTCCACATGCAGTCCGTCTCTCTCTCTGGCAGCACTTGCAGACCTCGCTAAACCACGCCCTCTCTGCCACAAAATCTAATACTCATTTCAAATGCAAAGATGTCAGCCAATCACAGCAGCGTTTTCACTGAAGTCTCACAGCAGACACACCCCTGAAACACACCCCTGGCATTCAAGCCAGAGGGCTAATATCAGGACAGAAAAAAAAGAGCCTTTTATTTCTAAATTATGACATTCTATGATGTAAAAATCATACTAACGATATAAGTACACCTCAGGAAACATTATAAAATAATAAAAAAATCCACGCCATGGGACCTTCAATTCTCGCTATTAACTAGTTGCTTATTAGCTTGCATATTACTAGGATATTGGCTGTTTATTAGTACTAATAAGCACATATTAATGCCTTATCCTGCATCCCTTAATCCTACCCAATACCTAAACTTAACAACTACCTTACTAACTATTGATAAGCGGTAAATTAGGAGTTTATTGAGGCAAAAGTCGTTGTTAATAGTGAATATGTGTTCCCCATACTAAAGTGTTACCAAAACAGCATTTATTTGAATTTTCTGTAACATTATAAATGTCTTTACTGTCACTTTTTGATTAATTTAATGTGTCCTTGCTAAATAAAAAAATCTATTTAATACTAAAGTATTAGTAGGCACCGGTAATGCATTATTTCATGTTTCATGCAAAAGTTACATCCCTGATCAGCTCCGGATATGTTGCTTGCTTTTGTTTCCATGTCATACGCCATATGTCATTACGCATTTGCTTCCAGAGGACTAGATTGTTGCGGTTGAGGTCACCTAATATCTAAATCTTTGGAGTGGATTTCATTTTTATCCAGTCGTTCTTTATCGAATGTTTGCACTGCTTTTGTAAAAGGCTTTAAGGCTGAACTGCGACCATGGGATAGATTAATCTTAAGTACCATGCTGCCACAGTTATTTTGACAGCCAAATTATAAAAATGTCTTCTCACCTTATTTGTTTATATCCAGGCATCACCCGTGTCAGCCTTCGCTTTCAGAGCTGCACGGAAGAATTGTTCACGCCATTATTTCATCAGTATTATTATTTTCATTTGCATGTTGTGCTGTGCTAAAAAAGCCTGTGTTCTTCTTTTTTGTCAACTTCCGATCCTTAACGTCCAAGCTTCATTCCACTCATTAAATCTAATAATATATTGCAAGGAGATTGCTATGAAATGCCTGAGCATATGTTTGAATAGCTCTTCAAACAGTCTTCTGAAGTGGCATGCCTCAACATGTTCCCACCCCTGAAAAAAAGAAATAATAAAAAAAAAGAGACAAAACTTTCCCCAAGCCTTTTTGATGCCGTCCTCATGCATAATTGAAGTGCCTTTCCCTGTATCGTGGGACAACATCAGACGAGCTTTAGCGTGATTACAGCAAGCAGGCAGTCCTTTGTTCCAGGCCCGCACATGAGGGTGTAGATGCTTGGACCTCTACACAGATGTTCACACATAAGGGTACTAAATACAGCAGACGCAAACAGATGGACCCAGCTTGCAGCTTGCTCAGCACCATTGCTACAAGACCAGAACGTTGCTTAATATTTATACTCAGAGTGTGAGAATCTTCTGAGTTGACAGCAGAGCTTTTAAGATTATGCGAAGAGGACAATGGTTGCTACTTAGCAGATGCTGTACATCCGAGCGACTTACACTGTACTAATTGTAGGGACGTTTCCTTTAGAGCTACTTCGGGTCAAATGCCTTGTTGGAGAACACAATAGGGCTGGAATGGGATATCCATTAATCTCCAGATGATGAGTTAACCCTTCTTGGAATTAAACCTTTAACCTTTGAATTAACAGGTCAAGTCTTTAACCATTACACCATGTCCTAACCTGATACACCGGCATGATGTGCAATAAATATATTTTCTATATTAACCAGCCGTGGCAGCGATACACTACGAGCAACAGGGTATTCTATATCAGAAAGGGTTTCTGTTAACAACAACACACTGGAAACCCTAAGGCTCAAAATGATTCAATGGTTTGAGTAGAGCCAACAAATAAACAACAAATTATTTAAAACTGTCTTTTAATTTTGAGTTCACAAAACTGACACATCTTAAGTAATCAGCATTGTTTCATTGTTTTGAGTTTTATGAACTTGTTTAATTTAACTGAAACTGATTGCTTTATTGCCATATACTTAAAAGGGAGAGTAAATGCTAAAAATATGTATGCGTTATATAATGTTTTTATTTATTATTTTTTATATATGTATGATTTAGTGTTTAATGTTTTGTCGTGCTAGTTATGTTTTTTTTTTTAGGGTTACCATCATGGTGACGAGTGAGGCATAAGCTTAGTGAGAACAGATATACGCATGCATGTTAAATGTTTTATATTGCTGTACTCATTTAGAAAGTGCTATGTTATGCTAATGCTATCAATTGTTTTACCAATTAGCAATTTAGCATTTATTGAATTCGCTAGTTAAAGCTAACCGAGTTTCCACTTCTAAAAATATTTAAATTGAGATTACATGATAAGTTTAAAGGACAACTCCGGTGAAAAATGAACCTAGGGGTAATTAACGCATGGTTACTGAGTAGATCGTTCTCTGGGATGAGTTTTCATGAAAATCGAATGTACTTAGCACAGCGTTCATGGCTCGACTCATCGAGACTGTTTTCCAAGATGGCTCCTGTCTGTATACGCGTAATGTACTGTCTTTATAAAGTATCTTCTTATTAAACTGTTTGTACACTCACAAAGTTCTCAATGCTCCGGTTTGCATGTAGGGACCCTCATTATGCTACCTTCTTAGTGTGAGGCTATTTTGAGCCTTGTTAGTGGTATTAACTAGTGATTTAATTTTTCTTATTATATGCCCCATATACCAGCGTTATAAGCTAATCTGTTTTTTGAGATAAAACTCTTTACATTCGATTTTCATGAAAACGCATCCCAGAGAACGATCTACTCGGTAACCATGTGTTAATTACCCCTAGGTTCATTTTTCACCGGAGTTGTCCTTTAAGTTAAATGTGTGAATCAGCTTACTCAATTATTTCAAGTTAGAGCAATTAAAATGTATTAGTACAAAATAAAAAGCTGCAAGTTCTGCTTACTTAAGCTTTAAATTTCTTAACTTAAACAATTTGATGTAGATTATCTTATTTGGGTTTACAGTGCACACAAAATATTACAATATGACATTTTAACATTACATTGTGACATTTTTACATTACTAAAAATGAGTGCTGTCAAAATTACCACGTTAACGCATGCAATTAATTCTTTCAGTTTAATGTGTTAAATGTTTTAATGCAGCATCCCTAATGCACAAAAAGACATGAGCCAGTATCTTGCACACAGACTCAAGTTCTCTTTCGCGCTTGAACAAACAATTACACACAGAATTATGCCAAAATGCCCATTTTGCCAAGTATTCTCATAAGAGCAGTCTTAAATGGGTTAAGTAACGTCTTAAATGAACTTAAAGAGTTGTGAGATAATGAGATGTGTGTGACAGCGTGTCAGATCCACATCATGTGTGGCAGCGATGGCAGGTTTTAAAGTCACAGCAGCCTAATAAAACAGTGTTGATCAAAAAACAAAGGTAACAGAGAAAATTGTAGTTTTAATAAGGATTAATCCATATTTTATTTATAATTTATGCAGTAAAGACTGTAAAGTGTTGGTTAAATGTATTTCATTTCTGTATATTTCCTACCTGTTAGACAGGTAGGAAGGCCACAGGTAAATATGATATTTATTTTAATGGTTAATGTGAAGGTTAAAACTGTGAATGGTTAAAACTTGTGTATCATATCGGCGTTTCGCCCAGACGGATCCAGTGTTTTAGGAGCCTGAAACCGCAATATTTTTTTAAAACCGGGTCCCAGAGTGGACAAATCTGAAAGCGACACCCTTGCGTTTTTGTGTGTACAGCCAATCCGTATATTTTGTGAAACGATGATGTCATCACCCCACGTGTCAACCCTAGTCAGACGGTAAAGGCTAGAAGGGATACAGCTACGGCCACTGGGCATGCGCACATCAATATTTTTTTATTTAATTACTGTATTTGAATTATTGTAAAGGTAGGTTTAGGGTTGGGGTAGGTGTAGGTGTAGGCTTTAAACGATTACTTCACTGATTAGCATTAAGCTTTGTATCAGTAGAAACCTGGTAGTATATTCAAATTATCGTACTTTCCCCCCACATGTCCCCCTGAGACGAGAGAATTATGCATTTTATTTCTGGAAAAAATCCTCCGATGACGCAAATATCGTCATTTTGCGTCATCTGACGATTTTTTGGCCAAAGGCTAGAGAATACAGCCAGCAGAAGGAGCTAGTTCCGCATGTTTTCAACCCGCCCATAGGGTTGGGTTCTCACTCACAGAATTTAAATGCGCAGGGCCGGTCAGCTCGGGCATTCATAAAGGAGCGGTGTGGAGTAAAGTGAGTGTTTCAACTTTTAAAAGAATTCCTATGAAAGTTAAGCTTCCATAGGCATGATCTGAAAACGCGCCAGACTGGACACGCACCTTGAATGACTGCGGCGCTTACCTCAGCTCTGCTCAGCTTCGCTCTCGTGATGAATGAAATCTGACTCCTGCTGTGTTTGTGTCGTGACTTTTGTTCGGCTCACTCACACTTTATTGAAAAGACACATTTAGTTTTTAATTGTGGTGTCTGTTCTCTAACTGAACGACGTGATTACTATGAAAATCAAAACAACGGTGGGGGTGGTGTCATGATGGGCAAGTGTTAACCAGTGGCCGTGGCTTTGGGAGGGGCTTCGTTGAGCAGCGAGTTGTTGTCTTTCATCCACATGAGACAAAAATAAATTTTCTGTCTTTTCTCAGTCTAGAAGGCACGAAATTCAAAAATAATTTCACATTTCTACTACATAAATGACCCAGTTTAAATACGCATTCATCTTCCCAGCACTGAAGTACCCCTTTAATAAAACACAATCTGGTAAGTAGCCGATCGTTGCTGTATTCCTTCTAGCCACAACCTAGTCAGACACCGCCTGCAAATGCTCCGCCTGCAAGTCTTCTTCAAGACTTAAAATGGCATTTGAATTGTCAATCAAAAATGTGCAGAGATTGCAATTATTTCCAAACATTACTTTAACTGATGCAGAAAGGAAGGAGAATTGTTGATTATTGCTGCCGGGCCTTTTTGACAAGTATTATGCCTAAATTCCACAGCGTGTGAGACCGAGTTTGTGTTTACTGTTGAAGTCCTGTCTGCTGAATCAACCTGTAATCATGTTATTATTTTTTGGTTCTCAGGAGCTTCTCAAAAGCATTTCCCAGACAGCTTTAAACCACCAATTATACATAATGTTTCAAGACTTTATTTACCACACAATTACCTCATTTACCTTTTAATACTAAGTTGGATATACACAAAGGATTAAAGACCATTGGGTGTTTTGGGCCTGTGTGAGGAAGTTTTAGGCTGGTTGATAAATCAATGCGTTCCTTAATGTATTTTTGAGCTTAAATATTTCCAAAATGCATGGCTTTCTGTGCTGAGCATTGTTGACTACTGTTTTCTGCTGATGCAAATATGTTACCAAAATATCTAGTAATCTAGTTTAAATGTAACATCAGTTCTGTGACTTGGGATGAAAAAATATAAACAAATTCAGTTATTTTGTAGCAGAAGTGTATCAATGAAGTTTATAGCAGTCACATTGAAGTTACTTACCTTTCATTACATTATAGCCTTTTAAAATATAAATACATTCATATTTTAAATGCATTTATTTATATATTAAATAATTTTTTCTGGCACGTTCAGGCCGAAACAGTGAAAACGTTTTAGCAGGGCAAGTAAAAGTCCCTGCATGTCTAGATTGGCCTAGACTTTTAATGAGAACATACACAGAGTAAAGCGCTTCATTTTTACATGAAACATTCTGTGGTTTCTGCTTTGCTTCAGTCTGGTAATGAGAGTGGCATTCCAGTCCCGTCTGTCTCAGTCAGTCACCAGAGTTGGGGATTTTAAGCAGTGACAGTTGAAGTGTTTTCTGAGGGTTTAGCTTCCCTGTCTTTTTAGCTATTCTATGAGGGCACAACCAAGGTAAAGCTGTCACAGCCGGGCCGTTAATCTCCCATTCACACCTCTTATCACCATGACAGAGACAGAGATGTGATAGACTGCTCCACAAGCAAGGAAATCCTTTTGACAAAACTGCTAGTGCTGTTTATCCTTGTGCCCAGCTCTTCGTCAAAGTGCTTCTCTCCTTGGCTACGACCAGAATGCACAAGCGCATAATGGAGCTCAGCCTCTTACATCCCTGCTGGGCACAAGGGAATGCATTGTCAGTTTCAGAAGCACTGACTGATAGAAAAAATGGAATTATTTGTTAGGAACTTTTTTCTTTTTGAAAGGTATGTGGGGAAAAGAACTCAAAAATGTGTAAATGTTGAAGGGATACCAGGCAGCGATGGGGAGAATGAACTGTTGTCAGTTACCTTGTATTTTGGAGATTTTTTAGCCTTTACTTACAGGACTGTCTTGAGGCAGACAGGGAAGTGAATGAGAGAGAGAGAGGGGATATGTGATCCAGATATGATCCAGGCCAAATTCAAACCTAGATCCCCGTGAGCCAACAGCTCTTATACTATATGTTGTGAACAAGTGTGCTAGTTGAAAAAAGTAGGATGCTTTTGAATTTTTACACTTGCTTGGTTCAGCAATCTTTTTTTTTGTCTTGATATATTTGTCTTTTCACTATTTTAAGTTTCAAAGATATTTTTCTTACACAAACACATTGATTCACTTCAGAAGGCCCTTATTAACCCCCTGGAGCCGTGTGGATTAATTTTATAATTTTAAATTTGATTACTTCAAAATTTGGGCTGCCATTTACTGCCATTATAATGCTTGGATTAGCCAGGACATATTTTAATATACAGTGGGGAGAACAAGTATTTGCCCACTTACAAATCATGTAGAAGTCTTTAATTTTTATCATAGGTACTCTTCAACTGTGAGTGATGGAATCTAAAACAAAAATCCAGAAAATCACATTGTATGATTTTTAAGTAATTAATTTGCATTTTATTGCAGGACATAAGTATTTGATACATCAGAAAAGCAGAACAATATTTGGTAGAGAAACCTTTGTTTGCAATTACAGAGATCATACGTTTCGGGGCTGTCGCTGGGCAATGCTGACTTTCAGCTCCCTCCAAAGGTTTTCTATTGGGTTTAGGTCTGGTGACTGGCCTGGCCACTCCAGGAACTTGAGATGCTTCTTACGGAGCCACTCCTTAGTTGCCCTGGCTGTGTGTTTCGGGTCGTTGTCATGCTGGAAGACCCAGCCACGACCCATCTTCAATGCTCTTACTGAGAGAAGGAGGTTGTTGGCAAAGATCTCACAACACATGGCCCCATCCATCCTCCCCTCAATACAGTGCAGTCGTCCTGTCCCCTTTGCAGAAAAGCATACCCAAAGAATGATGTTTCCACCTCCATGTTCATGGTTGGGATGGTGTTCTTGGGGTTGTCCTCATCCTTCTTCTTCCTCCAAACACGGCGAGTGGAGTTTAGACCAAAAAGCTATATTTTTGTCTCATCAGACCACATGACCTTCTCCCATTCCTCCTCTGGATCATCCAGATGGTCATTGGCAAACTTCAGATGGGCCTGGACATGCGCTGGCTTGAGCAGGGGGACCTTGCGTGCGCTGCAGGATTTTAATCCAAGACGGCGTAGTGTGTTACTAATGGTTTTCTTTGAGACTGTGGTCCCAGCTCTCTTCAGGTCATTGACCAGGTCCTGCCGTGTAGTTCTGGGCTGATCCCTCACCTTCCTCATGATCATTGATGCACCACGAGGTGAGATCTTGCATGGTGCCCCAGACCGAGGGAGATTGATCGTCATCTTGAACTTCTTCCATTTTCTAATAATTGCGCCAACAGTTGTTGCCTTCTCACCAAGCTGCTTGCCTATTGTCCTGTAGCCCATCCCAGCCTTGTGCAGGTCTACAATTTTATCCCTGATGTCTTACACAGCTCTCTGGTCTTGGCCATTGTGGAGAGGTTGGAGTCTGTTTGATTGAGTGTGTGGACAGGTATCTTTTATACAGGTAACGAGTTCAAACAGGTGCAGTTAATACAGGTAATGAGTGGAGAACAGGAGGGCTTCTTAAAAAATAAAACTAACAGGTCTGTGAGAGCCGGAATTCTTACTGGTTGGTAGGTGATCAAATACTTATGTCATGCAATAAAATGCAAATTAATTATTTAAAAATCATACAATGTGATTTTCTGGATTTTTTTAGATTCTGTCTCTCACAGTTGGAGTGTACCTATGATAAAAATTACAGACCTCTCCATGCTTTGTAACCTGCAAAATCGTCAGGGTATCAAATACTTGTTCTCCCCACTGTAACTCTGATTGTATTCGTCTGAAAGAAGAATGTCATATATACCTAGGATGGCTTGAGGGTGAGTAAAGTGATTGTCCTTTTAAGAAACATTTATTTTTATTATCATCAATGTTTGACGAATAGAAAGAAATGGTAGTGTACTCTATTCTCTTTCTAGATCTTTCTTTTTCGCTTTTCTTTTTTTCATCATATTTATGTTGATGTATGTTTAATTAAGAATAATTAATTAATAGTTTAACTATCACACTGCCCATATTTTGTTTCACCTTTGTGTTATTTGACAATAGTCAATATGTCCTTCAGTAACGGCCATTTTTATCAGTAATTTCATTGACAAGATTGTAAGTGGGCACGTTTACTTAGATTGCACATCATTCCTCTCTCAGTATTTTAATACTGGTTTAATGCAGTCAATTTTGAATGTTTATTTACTCAGATATGCTTCAGCATATTTGGCAAGTCACACAATCACATCTCAGTTGTTACACATAATGAGGTCACAACTCCAATCAGCATTCTGGAACTGGCACTCAAATCTTGCTGGCTATGAAATTTTTGGCAATGAACATGGCTGAGATGAGACAGGACACATCCATAGCCTCTCATTCAAACAGTTTTTCTACAATACTGAAAAAAAGATTAAAAACCATTCATATTTAAGCATACAAAAATCATTTTAAACCTATGAAAATGTTGCAGTGTGTCATGGTTGTGGTGATGCTAATCATGGTTGGAAATTAACAAGATTTGGTTTAAAATCACAACCAAAATGAATTAAAAATGCAATTAAAATATGGGGCATATGAGTCTTTGTTTTTTATGTTCATAACATTCAATAGCATCCTCATGACCCTTAGGCAGTTTGGAAAATGAATGCTCGTTTTTTACAACAGTTCAATAAACAAGTGTCAAGTCACTTACAAAATGTCTCCTTCCGTTTCATCATGATTTTTATTATGAATGCACTGAAATGAAAATTCTTGGCCGAAGCCGAAGCATAATAAAACACAGTTTTTCTATTTTTTTCCATTTATGTTGCCGATTTGTTCACCATTGCATAAATTAAATAGTACAAATTTGCTTTTTACTATTTTGTCTTGCTTTTTTTTGTTTTAAATAAAAATAAATTACAACACTACAACTTAAAAATATTTATTTAACACTGAACATTTTTTAGCATTCCTGCAGACATTATACAAACAAAGCACAATTTTACTTAAAATATATATATTTTTTTTATTTGGCCACCTTATGCTATCTTATCTTGTCTTTGGCCTATTATGCCTACAGGTATCATAATCAAATCACTGAGGGTACTCTATTAAAGTGCAGATGTAGGCTAAGTAACAGCTCCACCACAGCAGTGAGTGTACAGTGAGACTTTTAAGATTATTTAGAATTTCAAAAATATGTTGAAATTAATATATTTTTCTATTAATCTATTAGTCTGCCTTTACATTGTTTTAATGCGTTACTTTTTCACTGTCACTTCCGAAACTTTGCACCGTGCAATTGGCCATTAATAATTTTTGCAACATGAAAAACAATAGTTTTATTCAATGGATTATATAGACTGTAGACTCGAAAGCGAGCCAAGACCGCTCCATTTGCGATCACTAAACGCTGTCGCTATGTCAGTTCATCGTGATCTCACAAAGTTCAATGAAGCTGCTAACAATGCACATTAAATATCTTTCTTACGTCGGTTTGTGTCTACACTTTGTTTGTTTGTTCATGAGAGGTTTTGCGAGCCTGTCACCGCTGCAGAAACACGTTGTAAATGGATACATTTGACGTTCTACAGACACAAATATGCACTGGAGCATTTGCCAATATATTATTACTGTATCAACTGAGGGTGCTCTTGCTTGCATTTGAGGGTGCTTAGACAGTGTCTGCAAATGGCCATTTTTGCGTCTATCTCGGACACTTTAATGCTTCCACACTTCCGACATGTTTAGAAGCGTGCGCGCCTCTCTCTCACATGCGCTGGTTGCTATATTTGATTGCGGCATTGTTCGGTTAAATTTATTCTGTCTTTTCACTTATTCGAAAACACAGAAAGTGCAATTTTTGCTATTTTCGGCCGAATCATTTCAGTTGCCGAACAATCGGTGCATCCCTAATTTTTATTGAAAGGTAGGTTGTAGGTTTTGAAGGATTAGTTCACTTCAAAATGAAAATGTGCTGATAATTTACTCATCCCCATCTCATCCAAGATGTTCATGTTTTTCTTTCGTCAGTCGACGTTTGACGTCATCACATTGGAATGGTTACAGCCGTGACATAGGTGGAAGTACCGACCTAGTGCCGAAAAACTCCATCTCACGTTCTTCTCCAACTTCAAAATCGTCTGACATCATTGTTTTACCTTTATTTTTGTGAAGGGCGTTTGATTTAGTCTTTGCACGTTCGTTTTAACACTGGGTCGATACTTCCACATACCATGAGGCCACGACCTTTCCGACGTGATGACATCATTCACTGTGAAGAATCATAACACCGAAGTCGAGCATTCATGGTCAAAAAGTATATATATAAATGTTTATTTTTTCTTGAAAATGACCGATAGTTTGGCTAGATAAGACCCTATTCCTCAGCTGGGATCGTGCAGAGCCCTCTGAAGCTCTTCGAAGCCCTTTGAAACTGCATTGATTTGGACCTTCAACCCGTTGGTTGCCATCGAAGTACATTATATGGAGATATCCTGGAAAACATACAATTTATTTTAATTTATTTTCGACTGAAGAAAGAAAGACATTAACATCTTGGATGACATGGGTGTGAGTAAATTATCAGGAAATTTTCATTTTGAAGTGAACTAATCCTTTAAATCCTATAACCTACCTTTCAATTAAAATCGTGATGAAATGGAAGTAGACATTTTGTAAGTGACTTGACACTTCCTGTTTATTGAACTGTTGTATAAAACTAGCATTCATTTTAGAAACTGCTTAGGGTCATGATGATTTGAAGTGAACTAATCCTTTAAACCACATGTCACACACAAATGAACATTCATATAAATCATACATGAGTGCAACTGTGTCTCTGTTTACGCCGAGATTCCATTTCAGTATCTCAGACACCACAAATAACAATCTTCTCCATAACAGAGACACACCATTCTCTCTGGATATAAAATCTAGCTTTGAGAAAGACAAAAACATTTTTGTGTCATGTTGATTTGATGTACAAGTTTGCGACTGGAGTGCTGGAACACTGTGGTGTTAACATGATGTAGATAAAGGCAGTCGGATGTTTGGAAAATATCAGTTTTTTTAATGAAATCTGTTGTTTTGAAAAATCACAGGTTCTGTAGAAATGTATCCATCCACAAGATGATTTGCAAATCTAGTGTCTTCTGGGACAATATGTGTGATTTATAACAGAGACATGCATATTTTCTCCATCGACAAGCTTGGTTTAGTATATCACACCTCTCTTATAGTGTTTTTCCATCATGCTGTTATTCAAGGTTGTCGGTTAAGTAGTGGTGCACAATCACTAAAAATATTTTAAAACTAGGATCAGCTAATACTGATCACCAATATTTATTTTTTAAAGGGTTATGACACCCACCCCACCCCACTATGGAAGTTTGTTTCCACCACAGAATAAAAAATTAAAAACGTAATTGCGACTCTTTATCTCACAATTCTGACTTTTTTTCTCGCAATTGTGAGTTTATATCTCGCAATTCAGACTTTTTTTAAAAAAAAACCTTATAACATGTAATTGCGAGATATCAAGTCAGAATTGTGAGATAAACTTAAAAAATCAGAATTACGAGCTGTAAACTTACAATTGTGAGAGAATAAGTAGCAATTATATTTTAAAATGTTCTATTTTGTGGCAGAAACAAGCTTCCATACCCTACCAGCTCGTCTTATTTTTTTTTTGCTTCAAGTGCCCCTTTGCGAGACACTTTTACAAGTTAATATGCAACATCTAAATGTACCACACTCCACAATTTTTTTTACATTTTCAACTTTCTTTAGTGTGTAATGTATAACAAAGCACAAAGTCCACTCCAAATTATTTTCTATAACAGCTAGCACTGTTTCTGAACTCTCTAAAACGTCTCAATTATAGTCTTTTTGTAGTTCCCTTTCGTTCAGTCACTACGACGTACGTTAGTGACTAACGAATGGGGTTTCGCTTAGAAGCCAATCATCTTCGAGTATTCAACAGCGCCCAATGGCAGTGCCAATGCCATGGGCATGCGGAATTTGCATGCGTAACTCCGCCCCACCTCGTGGGTATATAAGGAAGTACGCTGGCAACATCGCATTATGTTTCTGCTTTGGAGCCAAGAGGATCTCTTCACTCCTACAAGCCTGAATTCTGAAGTCTTCTCTTCAGTCTTCGAGACCAGCGGTTCTCCAGGGTGTTGGTGTTACGGCGCGTTCCAGCGATCTCATGCTGCCTGCCTGCTGATCTGTGCAGTGATCTGCAACAGCTGTGTGTGTGTTTCCCTGGGCGCTTCGGCACTCTGCAGAGCTTTCCTCTCACAAAAAGAGCTTGCGCGTGGCACGTCTTTTTCAAGACGGTTCGCCCGTGCACTTCCGGGTGCGATCGATCTCCGTTGCTGTCTATGGGCACATTCACTGCTCGATGTGTTTGGGCTTCAGCACGTTCGGGCAGTGTTTGTGGATGCGTCATGTTCCCACTGCGGGAACGTGACCATCGCGATGTTGCGGTCGAGACTCAGTGATCTCCGTGAGGAGAGAGAGTCCCCTCTGCCACACCCCAATCTACCGTCTCCGAGTGAGGTGGTACTTTGGCTGGTGGCCAGGGTGACCTGAGTGCGGTGCCGTGGTATTAAGAACCCCGACGATCATTCCTCGGGCCACGCCCCCTCTCGCACATTGCTTAAACCCGCGAGTGTTGGACTGAAACAGCGGCCCGTCTCTGACGCCTCGTTCGTTTCGTCCACGCTCCAGATAGCAGTGAGATGTCGATCGCCGCATCCCAAGGTGGGCTGGAGTCCTTTGGGGATGACGATTAGGAGTTGTGCTCCGCCTCCGGGTGTGTCAGCGCTGCCTGATCCGACCTAAGGTTGACAGCCATGTTATCTCGGGCAGCCGCGAGTCTCGCGCTGGTGTGGAACTCCGCCCAGTCGCGAGTGCTCGTGGTTGCGCGATTGGTTTTTGGGGACGGCACCCGACAGCTGTTGGGCCCCGCCCCCAATGCCTTTCGCTCCCGAGGTGCATGAGGAGATCACGCGGTCCTGGAAGTCCCCGTGCTTCCCGCGATCGTTTGGTGGCCTCCTCCGCCTTCTCTGCCCTTGATGGGGCCGCGGCCTAGGGTACACTGGGGCCCCCTCACCCCCACTGTTGAACTCTCTGTTGCGCACTACGGTGTCCACAGAGGGCTTGACGTGGCGTGGTGTGGCTGTCCTAAGCACCCTCCCAAAGCCTGTGGGCTCGTCTACTTCGGTGGCGTGGTCCTGCAGAGCTACGGGCAGGCCGCCGCCCCGTTGCACATGCACAAGGGTGGAGCCGACCCAGGGCTCTTCATTGAGCTGCGTGCCGCGACTGATCCCGCCCCCGGGCGGTGAAGGTGGCCACACGCTCCCTGGGTCGGGAGATGTCCACAGCTGTGGTCCGGGAGAACACCTGGCCTTACCTGGTGATTTGGAGGACGTTGAGTGGGCCCGCCCCCTCAACTCACCCATATCCCAGGCTGGCCTCTTCGGCGGCGCGGCTGGGAACTGCGCCCAACAGTTCTCGGCCGCCCCAGAGCAGACTGAGGCTGTAACACGTACTGCCCCGGCGGCCAGCTGCTGCACCAGCCGCCGGCTCAGTCGCCTCAGTCCGCTCGCCGCCGAGGGCGCCCTCCCTCTTCCCGCCCGGCCCCAGCAGCAGCCTTAACCTGGGCCGCGCCGTGGAGGTGGTTGAGGATGTCGCCCAGTCCGCTCCCCAGACTGGTTAAACGCCACGCTGGAGGTGGACAACTCAGAGATGGGTTCCAGTTCTTCCCAGGGGATGGTAGCAGGGCCTCTCCTTCCCCCGGTGGAGGGCCGGGGGAAAATCCTTCCGCTGCTGGCCCCCGGGCTAGCAGCGCTTGGGAAGAACTCATGTTCCTGTCTCTGAGGACCCAGAGACCGGTGATGACTGTGCGCGCCACCCACGGGTCCCGCCACTCGCATCCCTCTCTGTCGCCAGCCTCCTGGCAGAGCAGACCCCAGTGGAACGCGCGTCCTTCCCTGGTCTCCTCTGTCAGGACGCAGCCGTTAACCGCACCCCCACACCGGGACGCCCAACAGCCTCCCTTGTCCGGGTCGGTAACGCTGCATCGCTGCCCCACTCCGGGTACACCTGTAGTCCGATTGACCCCGCTGGTGCAGTTCCTGGGAGCCTGGCTTCAGATTCCAGGGCTGTCCCGCTGGGTCGCGAAGACAGTCAGGTGCGGCTACGCGATTCAGTTCGCGCAGGTTCCTCCCTGCTTCCGGGGAGTCCGTTCCACTATGATCGGGGCTAATGCCCCCGTCATGCGAGCGGAGGTTGCCACCCTACTGGCGAAGGGTGCGATCGAACCTGTCCCTCCAGCCGAGGTGAATTCCGGGTTTTACAGCCCGTACTTCATTGTACCCAAAAAGACCGGTGGGCTTGACCGATCCTGGACCTGCGCGTCTTGAACCGTTACCTCCACCGGTTTCCGTTCAAGATGTTGACAGCGAAACGCCTTTTCGAATGCGTTCGTCCAGACGGTTGGTAGCAGCGATCGACCTGAAGGACGCCTACTTCCATGTCTCCATTCTACCTCGACACAGACCGTTCCTACGGTTTGCTTTCGAGGGGCGGGCATATCAGTACGCAGTTCTACCATTCGGGCTATCTCTGTCCCCTCGCGTCTTTACGAAGATTGCCGAGGCAGCCCTTGCGCCCCTTCGGCAGCACGGGGTTCGCATCCTGAATTACCTCGACGACTGGCTCATACTGGGTCACTCTCGAGAGCAGGTTTGCGGACACAGAGATTTGGTGCTCCATCACCTAGCCCGTCTGGGCCTTCGGGTCAACTGGGAGAAGAGCAAACTTTGCCCCGCGCAGAGGATCTCTTTTCTCGGTATGGATCGACTCGGTCGCCATGTGCGCGCAGCTTTCGAGCGAGCGCGCGCAGTCTCTGCTGACTTCCCTTCGACAAGTCGAGGGCAAGAGTGCGGTTCCACTGAAACTGTTTCAGAGGCTCCTGGGGCATATGGCATCTGCAGCCGCGGTAACGCCGCTCGGATTGCTTCATATGAGACCGCTTCAGCACGGGCTACGCGATCGAGTCCCGAGATGGGCATGGCGGTCTGGCACGCTCCGGGTACAAGTGACTCGGGCCTGCTTACAGACTCTCTCCCCGTGGTCGAACCTCAGTTTTCTACGGACCGGAGTGTCCTTAGAACGAGTTTCCAGGCATCTTGTTGTATCAACAGATGCATCATCCACGGGCTGGGGTGCCATGTGCAATGGACAAGCAGCCACGGGCTCCTGGATAGGACCCCAGCGCCTTCTGCATGTCAATTGCCTCGAGTTGCTGGCAGTACGGTTCGCCCTGCACCGCTTCCGAGCGTTGCTGAAGGGTCAACATGTACTAGTCAGGACAGACGACACGGCCGGGCGGTCTACGCTCCCGCCGTATGTCTCAACTCGCCCGCCATCTCGTTTTTTGGAGTCAGAAGCATCTGAGGTCCCTTCATGCTGTCCACATCCCGGGAGTCCTGAACCGTGCAGCCTACGAGCTCACGGCTTCAGCCACTTCCTGGAGAATGGAGACTCCATCCCCAGACGGTCCAGCTGATATGGGAACGGTTCGGCGACGCACAGGTAGTCCTGTTGCCTCCCAGGACTCTTCCCATTGCTCCCTGTATTATTCCCTGACCTATGGTCGGCACGGATGCACTGGCGCACAGCTGGTCGTCGGGGCTACGCAATTATGCGTTTCCCCCAGTGAGCCTTCTCGCACAGGTACTGTGCAAGATCAGGGAGGACAAGGAGCAGGTCATGTTGGTCGCCCCGTTGGCACGGCCGGACCTGGTTCTCAGAACTGCTACTCCTTGCGACAGCCCCTCCCTGGCCTATTCCTCTGAGACTCCTCACTCAGAGACGGGGCACCTTTTGGCACCCGCGTCCAGCGTTCTGGAAGCTCCACGTGTGGCTTCTGGACGGGACGCGGCTGGTTTGAGTAGCCCTCCACCTGCGGTGGTCGCTACCATCACTTCCGCTAGGGCAGAGTCTACACGACACCTCTATGCGTTGAAGTGGGACCTCTTCGTCACATGGTGCTCTTCCCGCCAGGAAGACCCCTGGAAATGCCCGATCGGGTCTGTGCTTCGTTTCTCCAGGAGGGGGTGGGACGAAGGCTGTCTCCTTCCACCCTTAAGTGTACGTGGCCGCAATATCTGCCTACCACGATCTCCTGGGAGACAAAAAGGTAAGTAGCAGCACGACCTGATCATCAGGTTCCTGAGGGGGGCGAGGAGACTGAATCCTCCTCGCTCTCCTCTCGTTCCCTCTTGGGACCTCTCAGTAGTCTTAAGTGCTCTGCAGAGGCCTCCCTTTGAGCCTTTGCGGTCGGCTGAGATTAAGTTCTTGTCTATGAAGACGGCTCTGCTGACCGCATTGGCCTCGCTTAGAGGGTCGGGGACCTGCAAGCATTTTCGGTTGACGAAGCGTGCCTTGAGTTCGGGCCGGCTAACTCTCACGTGATCCTGAGACCCCGGCCCGGATATGTGCCCAAGGTTCCCACCACTCCGTTCCGAGATCAGGTGGTGAACCTGCAAGCGCTGCCTTTGGAGGAGGCAGACCCAGCCTTGGCATTGCTCTGTCCAGTACGCGCTCTCCGCGCCTACGTAGACATGACGCAGTGTTTCAGGACCTCAGACCAGCTCTTTGTCTGTTATGGTGGAGAGCGGAAGGGAAGTGCTCTCTCAAAGCAGAGGTTGTCTCACTGGATAGTGGACACCATTGTTTTGGCTTACCAGCAGCAAGGCCGACCATGTCCCCTTGGTGTGAGGGCACACTCCACCCGGAGTGTGGCCTCCTCTTGGGCTCTAGCGCATGGCGCCTCGCTAACAGACATCTGCAGAGCTGCAGGCTGGGCGACACCCAACACATTCGCCAGATTCTACAATCTCCGAGTGGAGCCAGTGTCCGACTATGTACTCGCCCCTACGGGTGGCCGGTAATGGACCAGGCTCAGGTGTCTTCGCTTGCTCGCCATTCCACTCCCAGGACTGGATACGTGCGATATTTTCCTCAGGTGAGCTCCCCGAGAGCCCTGAGCTCCTCCAGCACTGCTTACGCCGACATCAGTTCAGTCTGCCCTTTCGAGCCCAGACCCTCATGTCCGGCCAGGTGCTCCGTGTGCATGGTTCCCCTCCGGCGACCCCCACACGAGTATTTCCACCGTAAGCCTCCTCAGCGAGCAGGTGTCTTTCCCTTGGCAAGTCCCTGCCGCCCCTAGGGTTAAAAATCCACCTTCGGCTGGTACCCTAGAGATCTTCCATATGCAGCCCTTAGCGGGTCATATGTGTATTCTCTAAGTCCTCCCCACGGGTAGGCATCTTGGCATTTCCTCACTGGGATATGCTTCCCAGTGTACCTTGGTAATCCTGTGATAAGTGGGAGTCCTTCGTCCGTACTAGTCTTACGACAGGGTACTCACACTTACGCAGGGCACTGGATGACAGCTGAGTGGCGTTGTTGTATAGGATCCCCCATTCGTTAGTCACTAACGTACGTCGTAGTGACTGAACGAAAGGGAACGTCTCGGTTACGTATGTAACCCTCGTTCCCTGAGGAGGGAACGGAGACGTACGTTTCCTTGCCACGTCAGCTGTGCTGCCTGGAACGCGGAGTTCAGTCTTGGCTCCTGCAGCAGTAACATAATGCGATGTTGCCAGCGTACTTCCTTATATACCCACGAGGTGGGGCGGAGTTACGCATGCAAATTCCGCATGCCCATGGCATTGGCACTGCCATTGGGCGCTGTTGAATACTCGAAGATGATTGGCTTCTAAGCGAAACCCCATTCGTTAGTCACTAACGTACGTCTCCGTTCCCTCCTCAGGGAACGAGGGTTACATACGTAACCGAGACGTTTTCTTTTGTGAATGAATATGTCACAATATCCCTCATTTAAATAATTCCCGCCCAAGGCATTTGCAAAAAAGGGGTGGCATCTGGTTGAGTTGCATTAGTGGTGTGTTGAAACTTGCAGTTATGGTAAGGGCTGTGACATTTCCAAAAACATGATCAAAGCGGATGACCAATCACAACACACTAATCCAGCCGACCAATCAGAGCACATTATGCTTTTCGAAAGGAGGGACTTCATAGAGACAGAGGTGCTGCAACAATGTAAAATATGTGAAAAAGAATGTTTTTTTGATCATTCAAGCCTGAAAACCTATTCTTGTAGACCCAAAAACAAAACCAAGAATTTGTAAAAGTGCATAAATTAAACAGTTAAATTAAGTTACATAATTTTAAACAGTTATGAATAGTTCTGCTGTTACTATCAAACATTGTGACATACTAGCAAGCACAAAACTGCTCCAGTGAGAAATCATTAGTATCTGTAATCATAAGTATCTATGATTTCTTGCTCATATTGGCATTTTGTTGTAATGCAAACTACTAATTATTAAAGGTGCACTATGTAACTTTTCTGTCCGCTAGAGGTCGCCTATTCAAAACAAAAGCGTAGTTTGATGACGCCAAGTTTGAGCGCAGAATCTTGGGACATGTGGTCTTCACCTCACAGCCATTGGAAAAGAATCGGGATAGGACTCGGGCAGAAATCATGTTCATGGATGCGATTATTAACGTTACTGTAGTATGAAGCAGAGCAGGACCGAGTGTTGTGGGAGCTGAGCAAGACCGCTGGAGCGATTGTTAATAAGATGAACGCAACACACGAGGTGTGAGCAGCGGGACTTTTATTATGCCACAGTCGTCAGCGCCATTTCCGCTTTTCTGGTCATGAGTATTAGGTAACGCAGCTCTGTTTATCATATTAGATACATTTGAGTGTGTTGAAAATTATGTTATGATGTTATGACGTTACTCTGTGCGTTCGCTCGGCGGCTGCTATGACACTTGTCGCACACTGCAGTAAGAACAAAGCGTTTCTGCAAAATAAAAAAAAGACCAGAGGGTAACGCAAATATGACGCAATTGACAGACGACTTCCTCACACGTCCCAGTTCCTTGGTTAAAATGGCAGTTTTCTCACCATTTACAAATAGTTGGAAACATTTGGGATATTGTAAGAACTCAACTGAACAAAATATATAACACTGGCCTAATGGTTTTTGGATAATTTACTGAAAATGTTACTTTTAAGCAACAGCGTGACGACACAGCACTGTTATTGAAGGTTAAACTGTTACATTTAAATATATGTATATCTCTGTATATAATTTTTCATACGTACATATACACACATATCTCTATTTGCATATCTTTATAGATCTAACTGAGAGTGTGAGTGTATGTTTGAGTGAGACAGACATCGCACATAAGTGTTCAAACTTAAGTAATTAATTTGCCCCCTGTACCATATGAATATTCAGGGGATTTCCATACCATCCAAGCAGTGCAGGAAATTCTAATAATCTTTTTTTTGAAAGTTCAAAAAACCTAGATGGAATGCAATCCAGTGTATGTTTAATTTGACAAGGCATCCTAAAAGCTCAGCACTCGTGGCGCAAGATGCTCAAAAACAGCAAGGCACAATGCATTCTCAAAGACATCAGTCAGCATGTGCAGAAATTATTTGAATGATTTG
Source organism: Gobio gobio (assembly GCF_949357685.1). Taxonomy (NCBI): domain Eukaryota; kingdom Metazoa; phylum Chordata; class Actinopteri; order Cypriniformes; family Gobionidae; genus Gobio; species Gobio gobio. The sequence goes on along the minus strand of NC_137100.1, from coordinate 11,591,953 downwards.
ATTGTCTGTATAATGCTGGATATCTCACTCCATGTGGTTTAATTCAGCCCACTGGTGATTTATTCTCAAAACAGGACTGCTAACAGCAGTAAGTACTCGATTGTATACACAAAAGTAAAACATTTAAATAAAAAATAAATAAAATTAACAAATGTTGTGTTTTCAATAGAAAATGGACAACCTAGTACCAAGTATTTACTTCTTTTGCAGTATGCTTTAAATCTCAGGGGAGTGTTTCAATCTTCATGAAATTAGCACAACAAAGCACCTCTCAAGTACTCATGCTAATGATTCTAGCAACCTGCCTGCATTTCAAGGGCAAGATGGATCCCTTACACAAATTTACCAGCCTGTCAGAACATTTTTGTTTGTCAGACAGCTAAAGCAAGCACAAAATCATCAAACATAGCAGTCCATTTTCATAAGGACAGTTACAGTTGCCTCAAGTGCACACTTAAAAACATTGTCCTGTACAGATCCACAGGATCCCAATTAGTGTCACATATTGCATATCATAAGTAAACCATGGGAAAACAACCAATCTCCCCAACCGAGACAAAGTCTGAAAGGGTTATATGTATGTTCACCGCCACCAAGTGTTTTAAACCCATTAAGATCCTGAGCCAATCCACAGCGGATTTAGGAGCACTTGTGACCGGCCGCTTTAAAATTGAAGCTGGCATATCACTTTACTGTGTGAACCTGCACATATGCACTGTAGGGACTTAAACAGTGATTGTAGTGGGAAGAGGCTAAAAAGATGGTGTAGTTACACCGCCCTGTGGTTTAGTTTTACTCAGATGAAGAAATCAACGAATATATAAGCATTCAGTCATGAATCCTTTGCATCAGCTCAGTAGTTTTGATATACTGCAAGGGGCAAAACTTTCTACCTGAATCGGTAAGAACCAGATGGATGGATGGATGGATGGATGGATGGATGGATGGATGGATGGATGGATGGATGGATGGATGGATGGATGGATGGATGGATGGATGGATGGATGGATGGATAGATAGATAGATAGATAGATAGATAGATAGATAGATAGATAGATAGATAGATAGATAGATAGATAGATAGATAGATAGATAGATAGATAGATAGATAGATAGATAGATAGATAGATAGATAGATAGATAGATAGCACCATTTTTTTTAGAGTGTAGTATTGTTGCTGTCAATGGTGAATCCATCATGGGGGCGAACATTTATTGTAAATGGAGGTTTTAATCGCAGGTTAAATTCTAATCCCCGATTTGTGGTTTAAAATTTAAGTGGTGCAACACAACTCGATTTAAAATAAAGCCTAAATCAACAGATCCTAGACTAGCTCTAAACTGGGTTTAATTTAACCCTGGTTGGTGCAACCCACCCTAAGACAATAAAAAGCATGCTGTTGGCTAACATTGTGTATTCAGTTAAGCAAAAACAATGAGAATGTTAAACATGTCAATATGGCAGGCATGCAGATGCATCATGAAAATGAGTGACATGTATACCACGATCCGGAGGAGACATCGTTGATGGATCGGCCATGTATAGCGTATGCCGGATGAACGTCTTCCAAAGTCCATCTTCCATTGGGAGGTAGCTGTGGGACATCGCCCTCGTGGCCGACCCAAGCTCCGCTTTAAGGATGTCGTCAAGCGGGACATGAATGTCTTTAACATCAACCCTGACCAATGGCATCACCTTGCGGAAGACCGGGCAGCTTGGCGGTCTGCACTGACAGATTTTGTCTTGCCATGCTTACACAAGCATTTGCACAGAAAGGCGGCATGTTAGACACCATTTAGATAGGCGCTTGCGCTGCAAAAGGCCTTGATGATGAAATCAATTTTAAGGCACAGAAAAAGGAGAAAATTACGACAATTGTCATGTATATCTCAATTATAATTGGCACAAAACACAAACAATAAAAGTGTTTATTTTATATTTTTTTCTAAAATAAAACATTTAAATATAAATAGTAAAAGAATAAAAAATATAATTTTATAAAGATAAAAATTATTATAAATGTGTATGTGGATACATTTTAGATTCAATTAAGAAAAATAATTCCCATTCACAGAGTAAAAAACATTGAAAGGCAGCATTTTAACAACATATACACTATTTCTTTTTGTTTTACCTTTATTATCATGCCACCGGGGACAGAGATTGGGAAGACAGCTGTAGGCTAGAGTCCATAAATTAGATCACACAAAGCTTGTGTATGCTGGTGGGGTACCACAGCCTTAACCGCACATGGACACTGGCCTTTACAACAGCCTATGTGGCTTGTGTAAATGCATAGATAGGCCAGAATGCAATGGACTGCAAAGCGGCAGTACAAACGACTTCTCTACTGTGGCCTATTAAGGCGCAAAAGCCCAACATAGCATAAAACACCCACTTTGTAAAGGCGCTTGTTGTATGGTGATCCTGAACGTCCCGTATTCCCAAGCCTCTGCTTGATTTAAAAAACAAATTGCTGTTTCAGCTTTTCCCCCCTCTCAGCCTATTTCTCCAGTCTCTGGGTGGATTTAATATCTCCCCTGAAGGATTGTTTTGAAAGAAGGCTAACCTTGGTGCTAGCTTTAAGGAAAGTTCCCAGGGCAGTCCATTAGCGTATTGTGAATGGTTTTAACCCAATACAACCAAGCTAAGCGTTCAAATGACTTTAGAGAGGTCCTGGTAGCTTTTCTTACACACAAAAAAAAGTTGCCTTCACTGCAAGGAGCTTTTAAAAAAGTTGCTCTCTATTGTTCCGCTTTTGCAATCAATAAATCATATGCTCGGCTTGTGAGAGTTTCTTGAATATTTAATAGAAATGGCTTGTTTCCTTTTATCTGCCAGCTCTCGCAAGAGAGATCAAGAAATCATCGCTAACCATTGACTAGGCATTGTTTCCTTTTATCGGTCCAATCTGAAGCATGACAACTCTGAGTTGAAAGCATTGTGCAACAGGTTGAATATGTCCTGACCTAATAGCATGCCCTCATTTCTAATGCTTTCATAAACATTCCCTTTGAAAATGACTTCAGTGGTTTCACATGTCCTTAAAAGGCCCTACCTGACCTGAACATGACTCTAGCTGGTGGTATTATGACCTGACCTGGCTGTGATTCTCTTTATGTTGGCTGCTAATTAGACTTTTGACTTATGGCATAAAGTCTTGTCCTCGTTGCAGCTTATTCCGGCCAAGAATCACATACAACCGCGGTTCAAGAATGCCTGTAGTGTTTGTGATAAGAATTGTTGGCCATACAAGAGCAGTATGTTTTGTATTTTTCAAAGAAAAAAAAAAATCATAATGTTCATGTGGATATCTACTGACTTAATATATGATATTGATAGTTCAGCCAAAAAATTCTGTCATCATTTACTCACCCTCATGTCGTTCCAAACCCTTCTTTCTTCTGTTAAGATTCATTAAGATTCATTAAGATTTCCCCCCCCTTTTTTAATAAATACTTGTATTCAGCAAAAGGCATTAAAGGGATAGTTCACCTAAAAATGAATATTCTGTCATTAATTACTCACCCTTGTGTCATTTCAAAACCGTAAGACTTGTGTTCATCTTCAGAATACAAATGAAGATGTTTTTGATTAAATTTGTCCCTCCATTGACAGCTACGCAACTACCCCTTTGATGCTTCAAAAAGTTCATAAAGAGATTGTAAAACTAATCCATATGAATTGAGTGGTTTGAATTTAGGCTTTTATTCACATATTAATATTCATTAACGCACACAACAGTTGTGGCTCAAGCATGCTTGCTTGACGTATGAGAACCAATGAGGTTCATTCTAGTGTGTTACGCAGCACGTTTCATCATTCTCATGTGTTACCCAGCATGTTTGAGCTTCCGCAAGAGCCAATGAGGTTAATTCTCATGTGTTACGCAGCACGTTTGAGCTTCTACAAGAACCAATGAGGTTCATTCTCATGTGTTACCCAGCACGTTTGAGCTTCCGCAAGAGCCAATGAGGTTGATTTTCGTGTTACGCAGCACATTTGAGCTTCTGCAAGAACCAGTGAGGTTCATTCCTGTGTAACGCAGCACATTTGAGCTTCCACAAGAGCCAATGAGGTTCATCCTCGTGTTCCGCTGCACGTTTGAGCTTCCATAAGAGCCAATGAGGTTCATCCTCGTGTTACGCAGCACGTGCCATTATTTACCGGCCAAAAAAAACATGTCTTAAACCAGACATTAACTGTTAGATTGCATTAGTCATTATGGAAATGATCCGTATTCTTTATTTTAACTTTCCATTCCCATCTGAGTTTTTTTTTAACTGCACTCTCACGCTAATTTGCCCTGTTTAGTAAATTTGGCCCTATATTTGCATTATTTTATTTAGGGTAGGGGTTGGTATGGACGTTAATAAATCCCCAAACCACATGAATTTGATAGCATTTTTCGCTATCAAGTTGTGCTACCTACGTTTTTATGGGAGGTAGCACAATCTGAGCAGTTAGCTGAGTAAGTAAAACTGTCATATATGGAGGTCAGTGATAATGGTCTAAATGTGCGGCCATTGAAGCTGAGGTAGTGACTTCTCAGGCACTGTGATATCGATGGCCCCTGTCAACTCAAGGCTGCATCTACAGCTCTATTCTCTCCGGGGAACTGTCAGCAGGTAGCAATCTATTGACAGGACCGCTTAAGCTCCAGGCTATAGATATCCCATCAATACTGATGTCTATCATCTGATTGTGCTGTGTCGAAAAATAGTAAACACCTGTTGAACATTCATAACGGACTGCACTGCTGTCGTAATGTACTGCGCTCTTTCTCATAAAGCACGCTTCATTAGAGCCATTTTATAGGAAAATTCAGTGCAACCTGAATCACATTATCATTAAAAAAAGCAATAACAATATTAATGTGTAATTTCACAGTGTTCTACAAATTAAGTATACAGTTTCATTACCTCACTACATACTAATGTATTTAAAATGTATAATACATGCTGTAATTAAAAAGGACATATCATGTAAATTGGATTTTCTTTGCTCGTTCTCGTGTTCACAATGTAAAGCTCACCCACATTATATCATATATGTCCGTTCAGTATACAAAAGCTTGGCGGGGGAGTTATAATTCATTTCACATGCAAAGCAATTAGCCTATCATAGATCATTTACATAAAGAGGTTTTAAAGGGTCATAGAGAGAGTGGAAAATTATAATGTAAAACTGAAATTTGTATGAAAAATTACAACAATTTTACAACATTGATTAATGCAGGTACCAGGTCTAGTTTATATATACCTTATATATATAGTTAATTTATGCAACTTGGTTGATAATGTATTAGAATAAATAGAAATTAACATTACGTTAGAACAATAAATGGTGTTAAACATTTTTTAATGGTTACTTATTATATTATAATATACTTTTATAAAATACTCATTCCAAACCTGTATGCTGTCTTCTATGGAACACAAAGGAAAATATTTTATAGAATGTCAATGTTGTTTTTTCCACACAAAAAAATGGAACCTTGGACTAGAACTTTCAAGCTTCAAAAAAACATGCATCATAAAAGTATCAAATGGTCCATTTGGTTCATGCGCTATGGATAGTCTTCTGAAATCATACAATATCTTTGTGTCAAGAACAAACCAAAATGAAAGTAATTTATTCACAATAATCTAAGTATGAAATCTCCTAGTTCTGCCAGTGGGGTCAGTGGACATTTTGAAATGTCACCAAAGGTCCCCCCTAATCATGTGAAAATATTACTCAGTGATTATTAAAGTGATCCTAAAGAGCTTAGTGATGGCAAAAGACGTACATCAGGATGTACGACCTACCTGAGGATGATTCTTATGCATTCATTAAACTTTTGCATTGTGCCTCCAAACACACGGAAATATAGAGGCACTTTGGTGACAGTCATGCATGAAAGAGTTTGATGACAGCTTGAGTGGCGCAGTTGACGCACAAGACATGTCACATCAATTTCCTGAGCATCTCGTGCATGTCACGCCAATGTTTGTATCCAGTGGCTAATCAGTAATGATTTAAATGAACTTGTCACATGAGCATGAGACAAGACAATGAAAAGGGTCCTGTGCAGTAAAAATGTCTGTTTTATAACACAAGCAGTAATAGTGCCTATAATATTCTGTTGTTTAATCCGGCTCTGATCTAGCTGTGACCTATAAATTAAACTTTAATGTTCGCATTTGCCATAAATCACTATTACATTTGAATAAGTGCAATCTTAGCTTATGAGGAGCAGTGTCGCCCTGCGCATTGCAACAGCTGACCGGCCAAGATCACAATCTTTTCAAATTCATCAGCAATATTCAAGGCTTAAGGTTTTACGGTTTATTGTATTTACTATTGTCAATAAGCGGTTTTTCAGGGACGGGGAGGGTGTTCATCTTCAAATCCTTGCCAGCTTAGTGGAGTCATTCCAATGAAAGGCCACTAGCATTTCTTGAAGGAAAACTGAAATATTGCAGTGCAAAGGTTAATGAATAGTGTTCTTGTACGGCAGACTTGGGTCTTAATCTGCTGCAATCGATGGTCTCACGGATAGAACATCTGGAGATATTGCAGGATTTTCACTTCTAGCTTTACTTGTTCATCATAAGTACTGTTTCAAAACCTCGAGCTGGTTGTTAGGGTGACTTGGCAGGGGTGCCCTTTTTATTTTATTTTTATTTTATTGAGTGTACTTGGTAAAGTTCAAGTATACTTTATGTAGTAAGTATACTAATATGTACTAGAAGTATGCTTGTAAAGGCCAATTCACACCGCACAAATGCCAACAAACACAGACAAACAAGTTAGCCGTTGGATTTATAAGAAAAATAACTGTCATGGTCACACTGCCCCAACAGACACTGACAAACTCGAGTACCCACGGAAATGGTTGAACACCCACGGAAAAACACGAGATATTCTCCATTCATTTTAACCAATAAAAAGAAAAGATTGTAGCTTTCTTCTCGTTTTATAGTTCGTTTGAGGCCGTTTATATGGTGTCAAATGTCGCAAGCCCATTATTGTAACACAAAAGTGCATCCATGTAACAAATCTCTCTGCTAGCAGGCGGTTTTCTTTCAAAACTAACTGGACGCGTGCTTTCAAATATGTCTCTGCTCTCGCTCAGATTTTACGCGTGCGCACTCAAACTTTGTCCAGTGTGCTCTTGTGAATCTCTTTGCTCTTTCTCTAGAATTGTCTTCTGATTTGTTCAGAAACCTGCCATTTTCACTACAAGGATAATTTACTAAGCAGGCCCAGCACCTACGCACAAGGGACTTGTCTCATCGTCATGGCAATGGTTCGTGTCCGGGTCAGATTACGTCAGAGTTTGTTGTCGTTTGTTGGAAAATCATACCACACTGTTTCAGTAATGTTTCAATACTACTTTGGACTAAATTGGTCCCCTTTTAGTGTATAAAAGTATAGTTTTAAGTATACTTTAAGTGCACATTTAGTTTACAACTAAGTTTTTTTTTTTGTACTGCAACTATACAAGTGAACTTATAGGTATACTCATAGTTTACTAGTCAAGTTCTTGTAACACATTTTTTTTGTTTATGAATGTACACTTTGAAATATACACTCAGTAAACTACTAGTTTAGTAGTTTTATACTGGAAATATACTTGTAAGTTTTCTGTAAGTGAACATACTTATAGTTTACTATTTATTAGTGCTGTCAAAATTAATTGAAATTGTCGAAATTATGTATTTCAGTTTAACGCATTAAAAATAACCATGCCAAAATGTTTCGTTGATTATACTCGCAAGCACAGTCTTAAATGGACATAAGAGTTGAGAAAATGGGATGCGTGTCAGATCACGACCAATTTGTACGTATTTGTACGAGGTGGCTAATTTTTACGAATTTTTTTACGAATTCGTGTGACCTCACGTGTATGAATTCGTTCAATTTGTCTGAACCGCAGTGACGGGTAGGTTTAGGGGCGGGGTTAGGCGTAGGTCATTCGTACGAAATGATACGAATTGAGCAACTCGTCAAATCCGTACGTTTTAGCAAAAAATCTAACAAATTCGTACGAATGAGGTCATAAAAATTTGTACGAATTAGCCACCTTGTAAAATACGTACTAATTGCCGGGAGATCGGGTTGGTATTTTCAGAAGAATGATGTATATGTTTATAATGATATAATTTTATTAAATAGTATATGTTCTGTCTCGTTCTGTGATAAGAAGCAACATGTGACCGACCACAGAAGGAAGCTGTTTCAAACAAGACTGACTTTATATATAGTGATTTTGGAGTCCATCATTTGAATTTTTTTTTTTTTAAGGGCAAAGGTAAAGAAGGGTAAGTGAGAGGCTTGATCAAAGAAATTAGGTATTAAAAAAAAGAAAGGTGTCAGTCCAAAAAAAAAAAAAAGTGAGGTAGGAGTCCAGCATTTCTATAGTAACTAACTACACTTTTACGTGCATCTGATGTTCTCAAGTACTGTAACAAAAGTATTTGTAATTTGTTACTTTCCACATCTGATTTTAGGGTCTTTTACCATGCAGGTGATAACAAAATTGTGAGAGACACTTGTGAGAGACAAACATACTTTTCCCATGTGATGTACTAGTCATGGCTAATGAAAACATTTGATGACAATGCTTCAGGCATTAAATTTCATGTAAAATGTGCATAAATCCCTGTAGGGAGATGTGCTATTTTCCATCTAAAGCTTTCAAGTCGGCATGAAAGGAATATTCACTGTACTTATTTTCTAATGCTTTTTATTGATCTTGATCGGCATTGTCTTTTACACTTGGCATGTTTGGTTAGATTAAAAGGAACCCTGGTGCGATAACTTTGTTAGTGCGGTTCATTTGAACGTGTGAACACTGCCATACGAACCCTGGTGCGCACCAAACAAGTGGACCGAGACCGCTGAAAAGATTGTTCTCGGTCCGCTTCCAAACAAACTCTGGTGCGGTTCGAATGAAATATGAACGCAACACGGACCAAAGACATGTAAACCAGGGGTTCTCAACCCTGGTCCTCGAGGCCCACTGTCCTACAGAGTTTAGCTCCAACCTTGATCAAACTCACCTGCCTGTAGCTTTCTAGTAATCCTGAACATATATATATATAACAAAGGCTAGATGTTTTACGATGGAGTCTCTAACGCCATCACTGGAGGTCATCTTGTCACAGGCAAGCTTTCTGGCGGGCTCTGTGGTACCTGCTGTAAGGTGAGTGATCTGCACGAACACAAATACTCTTATCTCGCTGAAATCTTGACGGATTTACAAATGGTTTCTTACAAACATTATTAATGTGGCTATAATTCTGGATGCTTGAACAAATTATGAATAATTATTCATAAGTATTCAGTGTCATAACTACATGTCTGGCGTTTATAACAAACCAAGCAGTTTGAATATCAGTAGAGAATTGAGCAAGTTATGGTTATTTAACCCTCTGGTGCTCTTCGTTTAGGGGATGCATTGGCTGTCTTCCCGGTCATAAGTGACCGGACACCTAAAACTGAATCTTCCTCCACCCCAGTAAAACCAATACAATTTATTTTTCTTCAATAATATTTTTTCTTTTAAATTTTGTATTTTGAGATGATTTGATGGTATGTTTTAATATTTATGCAATATTTATGGTCTATTTTTGCCATTGAAAATTATATATAAAAAAACAATTGTAATTTACTTTTTTTTATTTTTATAATTGCAGTATTTCAGGTTAAAATAGAGACTAGGCCTTCAAAATATTTGTTTTTGAAGGCAAATTAGCGCCCTCTTTTGGAATTATTTAAGAAATCATGCAACCATGGGTGTAATCACTAGAGGTCTCAATGGAGAGGCTTGAGAATTCCCTAGTTCTCTTTTGAACACATTTAATGATTTTTTTTGATGGATTTGAATATATATTTAAAAATCTCAAAGACTATTTATTATAAATTTTTAGATATTTTTTTGTTTGTTAGAAATATAGATTTCTTCTGTGAATTTGTGTTTTTGCAGATTTTCCATTCATTTCTTATGGTGTCATTTTTGACCGAAGAGCACAAGTGGGAGTATTTTTTTTACGACCACTTAGCATGCTTGAATCATGCCCTTTTTTTGTTTGTTAACATACCTAATGCTAGATAAGTCACCAAGTTTCATATTTTTCCGATGAAGCTGTGATTTAAATTCAAAATGTGGTTCATAGGCTCAGTTTTTCATAGGTGTGTGTGTGTATAAGTGTACGTGTGTGCAACAGTGTGATATTGACACATACACAATGTTTTAGAGTGTCACCCCTTTACTGCTGTGTACTTTTTTTCAGCATTGTGGCCAATTTGTAGATTGTACACACAAATATTCAGTGAATTTTTGTGTTTTTGCCGATTTCCCATTCATTTCCTTTGGTCGGTCATTTATGACCGAAGACAATGAACGCTACTTTTTTTTACGACCAATTAGCATGCTCGAATCATGACCCCAATTTTTTTGTGTGTTTACATACCTAATGCAAGAAAAGTCACCAAGTTTCATATCATTCCGATGAAGCTGTGATTTTTAACATTTCAAAACAGAAAATTTTCCGGTCAGAAATGACCGAAGAGCATCAGAGGGTTAAAAAGTACATGCACCATTAAAACACAATGTTACGAGTGAGCGAGCTGACTGTGACAAGATGGCCGCCAGGTGCGTACGTCGACCTGCATTGACCAGCAGCGCGGACGAGACATCTAGCCTTTATTATGTATATCTATGATCCTGAAGAGCTTAATTAGCTATTTTAGGTGTGTTTGATTAGGGTTGGAGCTAAACTCTGCAGGACAGTGGGCCTCGAGGACCAGGGTTGAGAATGCCTGATGTAAACGAACCCAAAAACAGGAAGATGAGACCCTAAAGACGACAGAATGCTCACCCATATTAGTAGCTGCGATGTTGCCCATCACAGTTCAGTACATGTATCAGAACCGTGTCTCCTTGCAGCAGATCTTCATTTATGTTTGTGTGTGTGATGGAGGGATTCCAGCTGCTGTGAGTTCTCAGCTGGTTAAAATACCATCATATGCAGGCTATGCACGCACAACAAGCGCAGTTTATCCCCGTACACAGCATTGTTTTGGATGTTCGGTAAGTTCTGTCTCAAAATAGGCAATACATCAAAAAAAAGCTGACCAATCAGGTTTTGAAAGTATCCATATGCCTTTAGGTTCGGTATCTTTTGCTTCAAACCTGGTTTTGCTGTTAATTATGTGGTAAATCATTCTTTTTATATTTGTAAAAATATATATGTATTGTTCAGTAAATAATTGTTCTGTAAAAATAGTTTTTCACTGTATATGGTAAGAAAACTGACAGCTGGTTAGCATTTTTGAATGCCTTTTCGTTAAAATTTCGTTGTTTAACCAAAGCCCCAAATCGGTGTGTCATTTTTCACATTTTCTCTACTGATTGTGGGGGAAGATCTACAGAATGTAAAAACACAAATGGGAATAGAAAAAGGTGTTAAACAGAGCTGAGAATACTGCACTCTTATAATCAAATTAGCCAAAATATCTGTTAAATGATGGGTGAATATGTACAACTTTGTGAATGACTGCTGTTTAAATTATGCAGAACCTCCCTGTGGGATTCTGTGGGCAATGATTCCGAGCAAGCCGGTTGTGTACATACACTTTTATCCAATTTATATAATATTCTACTGAGACTTAAAATGTGGAATCCACATATTTGAAACAATAATAATCATAATTGTTAATAAAGATAATTGAAAGCTCTTTTGAAATACTTTCAAACCCCTTTCCAGATATTTAGTATCTGGTCTGAGCACTGGAGATGCTACAGACTGTATTGCTTATGAAGGTGAAAGCAATGTGCTTCATACTTATAATCATTTATCAAAATACGCAGACACCTTCTCAGTCAATACACTCATTAGTATTCCCAGTGGAATGGGCCCTTCCCTATTGTTTTTGTTTTCAGGCTCATTAAACAGTCTTCTAAAGTACAATCAATGCAGTTAGCAAAACTACTTGTGTGTGTGTGCGTGTGTCTGTGTGTGTATTTGTGGGCAGGTATAAATACACTTCAGACACATCTTATTACATGTACTCTGATTCATGAGTTTGCCAGGCAAACCACATTACAATGCTAAACAATGCATCAGCATGTGAATCAGTGTTTTTATGGATCTATAAAATAATATATATGGTTATACAATAATTTTGTTAGTTCATACAAACATTATTATCTTTCTTTGGACAGGATTTTTGAGTCATGCCATACATGTTCAAATGTTCAAACAATGTCTTTTTCACTGCTTCTGGAAACAAGGCTACTTTTTTCTCTTCTGTGCATAGAATCATTATTTTGCTTCGTTACTATAATTAGGCAATTAAATATTTCATAATCTGAATTTGTGGCAATGCGCCTTACCATCCGAATTCACTGGATTCTGATTTATATCCTGTCAAACTCTTAATGACAAATCTCCTCATTCCCTTTCATTTAATTCTACCATAAATGACTTTGCAGCAAAGCAATGGCACCGCATTAGCAATCCGCTCTCTGCTCAGTATCTCACGAGTTCTGTTATTAAGTCAGTTTTCATCCACTCATAGCAAAAGGCACTTGTAGGACAGACAAGGGCAAGTGGTGCAAGGCGGAGCAAATACATTAGGCCTCATGGTATTGAATGCTGAAATAATGGCAAAATATGGTCAGCGGTTTAGAGTTGGCATATCTGAAAGCCCATTTCCCTCTGAACATTTCCTTTCAGCACTTTCTTTTCAGAGAAAACAGAAACCATAGTGCTATAATGAAGGGAATGCAATGCAATGGTAGTCACTATTTGTGATACGCCAAGGCCTGACGTGATGCTAACAGTCTGAGCGCCTGTTTCTTATGTAAATCACTTCATTTGCAACTGTTGCTTGTCATGCTAACTCAAGCCAGAGTTCATTCACTAGCCTCTGAATCAAAGCGACTGACAGGCTCGTTAGCATAGCCTTGGATAAAAAGGTTTGGTGGACGCTTCAGAGCTCATATGGTTATAAATTCCTATTGTATTTTTGGTGAATTAATGAATTCTTTATTTGGCATATCTGATGAATGCTGCTGAACTCATGAGATGCAGTAGGGTGTGAATACTTACATAAAGTACAACCTTAGTAAAACTGTGAAGGGCTGCACATTTAATCAAATAATCAAGATTATGATGACTGCAGCTGTGTTTAACTAAATATTAAACTGAGAGTTACAGCATGCCATTTAGGTCTACTTAAATGAGATTGCATCAAAATGTTCAATTTACAAAAAAAAAATTATCGATTTCGTTTTGTAACTGCAGACTCATGAATGCAAATAAGAGGTGTTTAAGTTACTCTATAGACCTGTCAATAACAATAAACACCTTATGAGTTTTCAGCAGTCTCATCCACAGATATAGATAGACAAATAAATGGATTATATTTCACTTTAGTTTGCAGTGGCAGCTTCAGTGCTTATATAGTGTGATGGGGGCATTCTGATCATGTAGCTCACTTTCTATAAACAATATATGCAACATTTGATGAACAGTTTTGTTTTTCACACTTCAAGAAGGCCGGTGTGAAGTTCAGGCAATGTCTTCGTTTTTACGCATGAAACAGCGATATGTTTATCCAAGAACACAGTTCTCTCCCTTTTTTTAGTATGTGTAGACTATGTAAAGAATATGGCACAGTTGCCCCTAACAAAATAAGTCAATTCATGTAAATTTTATTTAAATGTGTACTGTGTAAATGTTTGCGGCATCTAGTGGTGAGGTTGCGATTTTGTAACTGCCTACCGCTCACCCTTCCCTTTCGAAGCAAATAGAGAAGCTACGGTGGCCGACACAAGACAAAGATGTCGTCGTCTGAGACAGCAGAGGGTAGCTAGCGCTCTGGAGAGCAGGTTGTCCTTTTAGGGCTACTGTAGAAACATGATGCCGCAAAATGGTGACTTAACTGTAAGGGGACCCACGGTGTATGTAGATAGAAATGGCTCATTCTAAGGTAATAAAAACATAACGGTTCATTATGTAAGTTCTTTATACTCCACTGAAAACATAATAATGTATATTATATTGCATTTCTGTCAATAGATCCTCATAAATATTACACACTGCACCTTTAAAAATGAAAACAAAGTTAATTCATTACAATTTCAAAGGGAATAATCAACATTTATTGCTATTGTATTTCTAGCTATTGTACCCCTACTTAGAATGCTTCTTCTCTTTATGAATTGAAATATTTCCTCAGTTTAACAGATGTGACTGGATCAATCATGGAATTATGCTAATTTTTGTTTTTGCAAATCAAATGTTGCATTCTCCTTGTCTACCTTGTAGTGATTTACCTTTCAAATTGCATCATCCCCAATCTTTGATCACATGTCACATTTTGTATTCTCACAACCTCTTCTTCATTCAATTTCCTCTCTGCGCATTTCCTTTGGGTACACTTGAATGCAATAATTCAAATGGAACAATTCCACTAGCACTTCTCGTGTCTCTTTATAGAGATGTTTCTGAGGTACAGCTCATTAATTAACACACCACTCTGTTCAATTTGTTTGGTAATTCAAACCGGGAAATAATACACCATGCCATTGAAGCATTTTCAAACTTTAACAGACTCTGAAACAAATGACAACATTAAGATTGCAATCGTAGGTTATGCACACTTTCGTAATGTCTGTGTGGTGCATGTGGGTGGGGGACTTCTTTTCTAATGCTTATTGTTGTCACATTTTTTTCTAAGAAAAAGCTGCATGGATTATTTCCCAGAGCAATTGCCCCACTAGACAGATTATTTCAAAGGAAACCGACATGCTTGTGGGGAATTTCTTATTTTCCTTCCAGCACCTTACATTGCCCAAGAGTCAAAAATAAGTGTGGGATTACAGAGAAAAAAATGACAGCAATGGCGACTTCTATTAAACAGTGCATTTCAAAGGCGTATTACACATGACGATTCCATTATCTCTCATAAGGCTGCAGCTTAAAAGCTACAGAAAGCCCTCAGGATTGTATCGAGCCACAGTCATTGACAAACAGATGTGTATCCTGTTACTGAGTTCAGCAACAGCAGCCGCCACTCCACTACACCCTGAGGTCTATTAGTGGGGTTGGGAGGAGGGATTTGGGGGGGGCTTTTGGTGTCATGTTGTAGTCCCATATGTGCCTTCTCTTTGACAGTGCAGAGTTTATGCAATGATGGGCGTGATGTATTAGAATCTGTGACCTCTCATACTGTGTATCCCTGGGGACACTGGAAACACATAATCTGATGAAGCTATTGAAACCATATATACATTAGACTGCCTGTGTCTGGAAAACTAGCTCTTTGGTGCTTAATGTGTTTGTAATGGATTGGCTTTCAGAGGCATTAGCTCATCCCTTTAAGAGGTATTCATATCTGTTTCTACAGGCCACAGCCACACCAAAAGGTGTTCAAACCTATGAGTGTGAGTGAAACCCAATCTGTGGGCTTTTATAATCTGAAACTTTCCGCTGAATGGGCACAATGATGAACGTCAGACATGTAATGGAGCAGAGGGAACCTCTCTTAAAAGAAGTCTCAAAGACGTAATTTGCTTCACAGAAAGTGGTACTCAATAAGTTGCATTCCAGCTGAGGAATGCATTGTTAAGAAATGTTTCTTAATTATATTTTGCTGCACTTTGTGCAGACATTTATTTGTTGTAGTAGTAGGTAGCTTGGCACAGAGCATCATTCCACATATATACTGTAGTTTATTTCCTTCTCTGAGCTCGCGAGAACTCTCTGGGTGATTGGAAGGGTAGAGCACCCACCACCTTCCACCCCCATCCCCCATCTCCATTCACATGTATCTTCCAGGGGCCGTTGGATGGGGAAAAGGAGGAGAGCTAATTCGTCAATGATCTTCCCACTAATCCCCCACTCTTTGCCTGAAGGCGCTCAAGCTATGCATCCCTCCCCCAAACCCAGCCCCCCTCACAAATACACTCTCCCTCACACAGACACATTCAGAGTCTGCCTCGACACGTCTAGTGGGAGAAGATGAATGTAATAGGGTAGTTTGTAGTCTGCCACGCTGGTGTCCTGGGAGGAGAGCTTTTGCACTGGCTGTGAATGAGAGCTAAAGAGTTTATTACAGTTTGGGGTGAGGTGTGGTGAGACAGGGCGGTGTCTATGCTTTGTCTCGGGCTGTAAGAGGAGAACGGGATCTGCTAGGAGGAGTCACAATCAAACAGGAACTGCAGAGAATAGATGGAGTGAGCGAATGCTAGTGTGTGAACTCACTCCGATCATGCTGCAGGGCAAGAGGTGTCTTCGGAGCCTTTCAACAGGCACAAGTGATCAGTGTCTTTCAGATCTTTGAGCAGGTTCTGGATACAGTTGGATTACTACTGAGAGGATACTACTCGTGTGCTTTCAAGTTTGGAGACTTTGAGCAGGTTTTCAAAGCTTGAACTGAGCTTGATCTGCAGCTATAATTTTTTTTCTACAGTTTGGCTTCAGCTGCATGGATACTCTTTTTGTGTACCTGTGAAGTGATTCAAGTTGTGAAGTACACAGTTTAAATGCAAAGCATTTGTGGAATATGGGACATTTTCTTGTTCAAGTGGATTTGCCATGGATTCTCTGTTCACTTCGCCTTGTCATTATGATAAGTAAGTTTTATCGTTCCCCTGATTTTTGAGAGCATGCTCCATATCTGAATAGAGTGCATGAGGATGAATTGAGTTCTCAAATAACATAAGTATCTCCCTTTTCATACAGTAACTCTACAACAGTGTTTTCTATAGCTTTTTACTTGGTCTAACTATCTATGAATATTAGGGTTACTCTCCAAGTGTCTCCATTTCTCTCCAGTACAGGCAGATTATGATCAGCGTATTGAAGTTTCTCAACAATCGATTGAGCATCTAGTCTTAGGAAGTTAATCTTAGGAGCCCAAGAGATAGAGATCAATGATGTCTGCTGTGTACAATATGTTATCGGACAAACTGTTGCATGCTAGTCGATATCTCACCTCACTCCAAATAGTGAGAATTTCTGTTAAAGATGCTCATCTCCATCCTCTCATTGAAGCCAATGTATTCACTATATTAATTTATTACTCATTATTTGAATTTCAACACACAGACTCATCCGAAACAGTTCATTTGGAAACCTCTCTCTCTCTTGCATGCCATTAATCAGCATATATTGTCAGAACCAACTGAGCTCTCGAGGCATGAAAGGAAGAACAAGCATTCATTTGAAAACATTGTTCACTTTCTTTCAAAATGGAGAATATTTCCCTGCCACCAGCAGATACAGAAAAGATCTTGAATTCCTTTTAATTAAATGAATACGCTTTTTATCAAGCCAGCATGTCGCTACTTGCCATTTTTTATTTGTTTTCCATCAAGAGCCACTTGCAGTGCCGTAACTCAAGGGTCTTCCCCTGTAAAGCTGTATGAAGTTGAGTGCTCACTTAAGGGTTCAGTGTTGAGGAGGAGCAGGATTCCATGAACTCTAGAGTTCCTAAATTCGTAAATCTGCTCTACTGACTTTGAACCTGTGTTAGCAATTTCGATATATGATTACCATCAAATAGTATCAGTGCATATTTAACAGTGTTTCTTCTTGTTTTGTCTTTGCAGTTGCTGGTAAAGTTTCCCCTACCAGTTCCGATGCCCTCTTCAGCATCCCTGTTCCTAGCGCCACCTCCAGTCCACCAGAAGTTTACCTCCCTGCTAACTTTAAGCTCTCCAACACACAGTTGGCCTTCTTTCTCCAGGAGACCCGAGTTCCATCCTATGGCAGCCAACGTGTACACCCTCTTCAGCGCTCCGAAAGCTTTGTGGTCTTCCAGACCAAAGAGCTACCTGCAGTCAACATCTCACTTGGGCCTTTCACCCAAGACCAGACATTGTCCAAGGACCTGCTGCAGCCGTCAAGTCCTTTGGACATTCCCGGAAGGCTGACGGTCAACTGGAAGGTCCGGGCCTTTATCGTACAGTCTAGAGTGTTTGCTAGTAACCCATTGGTTCAGGTGCTGTTCTATATCGCAGGACGGGACTGGGATGACTTCAAGATTCAGGACAAGCTTCCATGTGTGAGGCTGCATGCTTTTAGAGATGTTCGGGAAATCAAAACTTCCTGCAGGCTCCAAGGGAATCTGGCGCAGTGCTTGTCCCAATTGGATCTCCCTTCCACGTGGTTTAATGTTAATGTAGCACCATTGGGTCGCAGAAAGTCTTCAGGAACAGATGGGCTTGAGTTAAGTGGGGAGACCCTTCAAGTGGAGCTTTACTATACTCTCCATGATCCAGATAGCAATGATGAGTGTGGGGAAAGCTACCCACACCGAGGAGGGGCATCCAGAGGGGAGAGCTCATCACAACAACCCCTTCTGCGTATTGGGAGCATCAGTTTGTATCAGCCCAGTCAGGAACAATTGGTGGTAGACAAACAACTTGACAAAAACCTCTTCCTGAGGCTACCAGAGAGGCCATTAAAGCCAGGAGAGACCCTTAACATCTACCTGCTCTTGGTTCCAAATTCAACTGTGGAGCAGTTTACACTCAAGTAAGTCTTTTTCTTATTAATATGTGTTTGGGGTTGTCATTCAAGGATTATACTCAGTAATAAGCAAATTCTTAGCTCAACAGTGGTGCATAGTGGAGTGTATGCACCAAGTCAGGCTTTATTCCTGTGTTATTCACTGTCTCGATGTCTGCATGTTGCAGAGAGCTGAAGAAAAAAAAAAAACTAATTGACTCACATTCCTTACAAGGTAAAAACTGATTTCCAAGAGACAAGACACAAATCACTGAGGATCTAACTAAATCCCTAGTGGAGTGCCAGGCTTTTAGAGATTGTGAGAAGGATTCTGCTTTTCAAAGTAAAGACATAATGGGTATTAATTGACATCTGTTCAAATTAAATTTCTTATGAGCTTGACCCAGTTCTTGTCAAATTAGAGCCAAGGGGATATGAGGCATATTTCTCATTTGGCCTGTGTGTTTTAATTTTATTTCTCATTGTCAAAAGAATCTGAGGGTTAGGGTTCTTGTGTATTAAAATTATTATTTAAATCCTTGAAAGCAGAGGAAAATTAGCCTTTTTTCTTCTCAGATGAGAGAAATAGATGGTAGGATATTAGCTGCTCGTTGAGGCATGACGAAGGAACGCTTCATAAACAGAGTCCTTCTAATTGTAATGGAAACTCACAGACTTCAATTTAGAAATCCACCGTGAATTAATTAGGCTTCGATAACTCATTAACCCGAACAGGAGCAGACAGAGCTGTGGTGTAGCCTTAGCAGGTAGAGTTTATTAAGTTTTATCTGACATAGTCTGAACTTTAGTCTGTGTGTCTACAGAGTGAAGTGATTTGTAGTAGAGTTTGACAGTTATAATGGGTCAGAAGATGTTGCTAGATCAGTTAATTATTGTTCAACTTTCTAGATCACTTCTATATTGGAGAACAAGAATGATAAATACATTTTCAGTGCTCTATTAAATTACTGTATGCACTATCTCTTATGATAGTTCTCATTTTAAAGAAAATAATGTAAGGTGAACTGTCATTTTTTATGGTAGTTGTCTTGGTATACTGACACCTATTGGTGTGGATGCAGAATCACACTATGTATTCGCTGTCAGACATGACCGAAAATTCCTAATAAGGTTACTGAGACAAAGTAAGCGGTATTTATCTGGTCATATGCTGTCAACATGTGTGTCTCAATGAGGCAAATGTAAAAGCAGGGCTCGACATTAACGCTTGTCCGGGACAAGTGGATTTTTTGAAGGGGCAAGGGAAAGAGAATTTTACTTGCCCGAAGGACAAGTAGCCTGATAAAACGTCATAAACAAAAATAACTAGGGAATCACCCAAATGCAAGAATGATTCTGCATTCATTACTGTAAGTGGCGATTGACAGTGAATGATAATAATGTATAATGAACTGACGGTAACTAACGCACTGTTGACGCTCGCGCAGCCTCTCGAGGAGAAATCGAAACATACGTGCACCGCTCACAGAGAAACTCAGTTACACTGCCGTAAAAATGTAGAAATGTGGAGTTTATTTATATTTATAACATGATACAGTTGCAATGTCTCATTACCAAGAGTGCTGTTTTCCTGAATAACATCACGACTGAAAAGGACACCGATTTCAAATGACAGCTCCATAAACAATTATTAACATTAAGTCACTTACATTTTGATGCAATATTGAGTGTTTTTGTTCTATTTCAGCAGCGAAAATAGTTCCAAAAGATCACAGCAGAACGAGTGTCACAGCAACAACGTGTTAGTGAATGATTCAGCGTTTTGAATGAATCGATAGAATCAAAGATTCAATAAACTATTCGTAAACGACTGCCTCATTCTTGAATGAATTAGCGTTTGAACGAATCGACTCAATGACTCACTCATTTAGACGGTCACCTGCTGCCACCTACTGGTGGTTTAGTTTCATCTTTCCAACATTTCTTATTTGTATATTCAAAAAATATTTAAAACAATCTCATAACATTATTTAATGCAGTTGTAATTTTTCAGTGTAAATTATTTAATTTGACTGGTAACAGCCAGTGTCATCTTCTAATTTAATTTATTGATCCAATTTAAGAATATAAAAGGAAATCTGAATCATAGCCTATATTTAATAAGATTAGGGGAAAATGCCCTTTATAAAAGGTAAAAACATCACAAATATGCATATGTCAAAGTTGATTGAACACTGGTGAGAATATTGCTTCAGAATAAATTTTATTTACAACACACACAAAAGTTTTGTTTTGTTTTCCGGAAAAGCAAATTTTTTACTCGGATAAGTGGATGAAAGATTTACTTGTCCGAAGGACAAGCATGTGAAAATGCTTAATGTCGAGCCCTGTAAAAGTGAAAACAGAAAACAGCTTTTATTAGGCTACCGATAATGTAAGTCTTCATGACAGATTTTTCAAAGGTGCTGTTCATTACTTTGTGTAAAGCCTTTTTTTTAATGAAATATAATCAAATATTGGTGCATCTTTAAAATAGAGGACATTTAAATCAATATAATATGTCATAATATGTCATATAGCTCAAATTACAGAGCAGATGTGGGCATTTTATCCGCAGTGATGTGTCCATAAAGTGACAGAAGACAGGGCTGCTTGTCACTGCAAACATCATGATCCATTTTCTGAACCTAATCCTCTTAATGTTATGGCATATGCAGAGAATTATCCCTAGTTCGGAAGTGAAATCAGGGAGAGTTATCTTCATACTGTGGCATTTTAGCAAAAAGGACCATCAACCTGATTGATATTGTAAAGAAGCAGTTGCCTAATTTCTATTCCATGTCATAAGGGGAATGATTTAATGGATTTTTTTCCGATCTAATATCTTCAATGAAAGTTCATCTGCAGTAGTTTTTCAGTTTACTATGATATTAAAATCCAAACAGTAAATCTCTCTCACCTCATACGTTTATGCACTTGTATTGGAGTTTTTTGTGGTCCAATATGGTGGCATTAATTCTCCAAGGAAAAGCTGAAGACCAATAAAAGCTCAGGCAGAAAGAAAGGAGATGAAAGTCAGAAGTTGAGAGCTCTGAGCCAGTCAACTCAATGGGAGGTGAATTAAACTGTGCTGGGAGCCAAAAGTTGAGGGATACCAACAAAAAAGGCTATTAAAGATGTAATAAAGGAAGTCTTTAAATATGAATTAAGCTCGGCTGAAGTCGCCCCCGACTTCACATTCCTTCCCACCATCAGGTTCCTTTCATTTTTCGTACATTACATTCTACTGTTTTCATCTGTTATTTATAGAGATTGCATCTTAAAGGAATTAATCATGGGGAAATATTACATTTTGAATCTACAGTGGTAACCCGCTAGTCATAAGTAGAGTAAGAATTACTGCCTCGCCATTGGAGATTGATCATGAAAAACAGTGTGTTGTACATGTAACAACTAAAGCAAATCACAATATTTGGGTCTACCAGGGGGCTACTTCAGAGCTGTTGAGACAATACTAGATTGCTGCGAGTATCTTATTAGCATTTAAATGTCTTTTAAGTTAAATTGGCTACATTAGTACGTGTACAATTGGTTTCCAGGAATTCAGGCAAACAGCTGTTGTGAGGCAAACGCCAGTGGCAATATTCAATCATTTGCCTACCCAGGAGGTCACAAAACTATTCTAAATAAAATGTTTTCAAGCTGAAAGCTGAGCTGTTAAACTGTACAAAGACAGAATAGTTGGCCTGTCCCATTACATTTTTTTTTTTTTTTAGTTCTCTGGCCAAAATCAGAATATGGCTAGTTAGTGGTTATTAATAATGGTGTGAAACCATGGATATGAATCATCTTCTGAAGAGCTTTTGCTGTTCAATTTTATAATCGACTTGCTGATGATAAAATGGCCAAAACAACCGCATAAACATACTTTGAAGAGGGGCCATATTTAGGGACCAGAATAACTTAGAAACTTGGAGGTTGGCCCCATGGACTTGGACCAGTAAGCAACCCCCCTAAACTCCTTATAGGAATCACCAAGCAGTACCATAACAACAACCCAAAATAGCCTGTAGCCTTGTGGTGGTGAGATTGCACTTTTTATTCAGAAAATGTGTAAATCAAATTCTGATGAGTATTTGCATTGACTAATTACCTTAGTTTAGGACCTTTTTTTGTCCACCCATGAAAACAAATTGCATCCACATATCACATTGTGATTTGGTCAGCAAACATTGAAGTGATAATGGACAAATAACATGCTGTTTCTTTATCAACACTTCATACCAACTAACTGGTTCAAAGTAAATCGCCCAACTCAGTCATCCTTTGCATACATACATCATATTTGATACAGTACTAGTCAAATGTTTGGAAACATTTAAGCTTTTTAAGCAAATTTAAGCTAAATTTGAAAGTAGACTCATCAAGGCTGCATTTATTTGATCAAAATACAGTAAAATCAGTAATACTGTGAAATATTATTACAATTTAAATTAACTGATTCCTGTTGTAATATATTTTAAAATGTAATTTATTTCTGTAATGGCAAGGCTGAATTTTCATCAGTCTTCAATGTCACATGATCCTCTCCTTTTTTAGTATTATCAATGTTGAAATTGTTTTGTTTTTTTTATTTGTTTTTTGGAAATCATTATACACTGCCATTCAAAAGTTTGGGGTAAGATTAATAATACTTTTACTCAGCAAAGGCACATTAAATCGATCCAAAAATGACAGAAAATACATTTATGAATTTAATAAATGTTACAAAAAAATCGATTTAAAATAAAGGCTGTTCTTTTGAACTTTCTATTCATCAAATCCTGAAAAAAAAGAGATTTTCCACAAAAATATCAAGTAGCACAGCTGTTTAATAATAATAGGAAATGTTTCTTTAGCACCAAACCAACATATTAAGATGATGTCTGAAGAATCGTGTGACACTGAAGACTGCTGAAAATTCAGCTTTGCAAGAAGAAACTACTTTCAAACTTCCAAAACTTTGTATTACTGTACATCAGACTTTTATGGATCACATAGTATTGTGAGAATATGAAGCTCATACTCAAGGAGGGCAAAACATACTGAAAAAACTGAGCAAAAATATGCAATTTGGTGCAGTAGCTGATATTTTTATTACAAAAAGTATGATGAAATTCTGATAGCTTGTAGTGCAAACCAATGAGATTTTTGTATGATATTTAAATGCTTAGTTTTATGATCAAATCTATGTAGTTTTTACTGTGTTATGATGGATGGATAATCAAGTAAACCTAAGTTGCTTTAGTCCAGTAAGTGCTTATCTTGAAATATTACTAACAATATAAAAGTTATTCTTATGTCCACTTTATAATAAAAATAAAAAAAAACGTTTTCACAGAAAAAAGACACGGATAGCAGGACCTAAAGGGAGATGGTTTTTTTTTTTTATTATTATACTAAAAGGCATTTTACTTACTAAAAAGTATAAACTATCAATCAGATGACAGACGGCATGTAGTAGATTGTGTAAAATTGTTTTTTGGCAAAGTTTTGATCATGTTGATAATTTAGATACAGTAGGTTTTATAGGGTTAAGACATTCTGTTATTATAGTCTTTTGATCATGGTAATATGGTGTTGATGAAACAATGTTTTCTGAATGTCTTTGTCACTGTTATTTCACCTCTTAGAGACTTGGAGAATTGGCGTCCTTTTCTGAATATGTCAGAAATGATGGAGATGTTAACATTTGTGTATCACAGCAACCTAATGAGAGGACAGTGACCGCATGTTTGAGGTACTGCTCACATCCATCTATGACAAGATAAATTATAATATAAGAGAGGACAGTAACTTTTCAAGTGCACATGCATGCCATTAGAGACAACAGAACGGCTGCAAGATGCAGAAAAATCCCAGAGTTATGATGTTTGTTGAAGAGGGCAAGGGTTATGAAAGCACATATACTCCAATTACTCTGAGAGAGAAAAAAAACCTACATTGCCTGAAGGTCGTGTATCGTCGCCCTGTGTCCTATAGCTCATTGTGTTCAGTGAGCCCTATCTCGCCACGCTTCTTATAGGATGTGTCATCACTGCCGCCAAGTCTGATTGGGTGAATCAGCGGGGTGTCACCTCAACGCTGCTATGCTCTGCTGGTCAGCCACATCTGGGCACGTCACACTCGCTCTCATCAGCGAAGCAATGCACCCATAATGCCCTAGTCCAAGCACCGCTGACATTGGCCACTGCCGACTGCCCCCATGTTCTCACATCTTTATAGCCATTACTTTGTTTTTTTACTTCTGCCATAAAATTGTTTAATTAAACGCACCACCTGTGCAAGTGTTCACCTCAAGCTTGTAGTGTTTTTGTACCTTGTGAGGAAAACATTTAGCAACAGATAATTAGCGTTGGGGAGGTGAATCTGATAAACATAATTTAAAGTAGTTAAGCAACAGGCAAGTTGTTACAAGCTGTTATTACATGGCTCTGTGGAATACTTTATTCTGATTGGTCAATCGCACCATCCAGCGGTGTCCTCCATTAACAACTGGTAAAACTGATAACATGGGCTCATCTGGGTAACTGGGTCATTACTTTTTCGATAATCTGTTACACCCAGATTTATGTCACAATACGGAAGTAAATATTCCGTTTCATTGCGACTTGACATAATGATTCAAATTGGTGAATAAATTATTTTTGATCCAAACAAACCGAGGAACTAAAAAGAATCAGACTTGCTACACATGAGAGAGAGGATGTTTTGGTACAGCATGCCTCATTTTGCTCGTAAGTAATGCTGTGTTCGCAATGAGACATAATAAACAAGGTTGTAGCATTTTGGCAGAACATCAAATATACATTGAGCCATAAACTTCATTAACGGAAAAAGAATAATGAAGAAATAAATTAAATGTCTTTTTTGATTTTAGACTAGATGATTTTGTTAAAGATATTGAACTTTTTAAATGTTCCCTGTAATGTTTAGGAACTGCTAATCGACTGTTTGAAATGCGACATGACATTTATTATACCCAAAGGAGAAAGGTCTCTTGTTCTCTTCCCTGCAAAGATGAATCGAAGCACTAAAACAGACAGATTTCAATCAACCGCAGTCCTTATCCTTTCATTTTACATACTTGAGTAAACACAGAGTGTCCTGTTTCTCGCATCCCGCCAAACACACAAGGTCAGGCACATGTTTACTTAACTATTCTTTATACCAAGTCCTTTTGATTTACAATATTTAACGATGAGCTAAAAGGTTTGTTAACTTAAGCAAGAATTTTCAAGACTTCGATGTTTGTTATTCTGTGGTCTGTAGAGAAATGAATTGAGAGCTTTGCTCAAATAGAACTTGTATAAAGCAACGCAACTGCTGTCACCTGAGGATGCCACTTAATTTTATGTTTGCAATAGCAGTATTGGCAAAACAGTACGGTTTACTTGCCAAGTTCTTTTGCTCATAAAACACGGCCGTCTGTGCCGCCAAGGATTATATCATTACAGCAAATTGGTCATGCAGCACCATTCTGTCAAAGTCAATTGAAATCTTATTGCGCTACATTTAAGACATTTTCTTCCCCGCTTGGTTAATCCTGACCAGGATAGAAGCTAAACGCTTCTCATGACACTAACCAACATATGTTTCACTGTTGTGATATGCAGAAACAGATTTTGAAATTGACCTCATGCAAATGCATCACGGTCAGAATACAGATACAATTTCTCTTTTCCCTGATACAGTTTCAAATACACAACCACAGACATGAATATTAGCTTGATTCAGTGTCTTTTTTAATAGCAGTGCAGTTTATGCACTAATTGAATGTAAACAATAGCAACTTCTTCACGGCTAAAAACAAAGCTAGGCTAGCTTATCCTCACTTTACTGGAATAATGGCACAGACAGTTGTGTATCACGGGGGTGCTACAAATTAATATATCATTAATTTGTAGCAGATATACACATTTACAATTCTGCATTTTCTAACAGGAAGAAGGAAAGACTTTCACACCAACATTCTATTCCAACAGGAAATATGGTAACACATGGTGTAGGTTCGATATTGACATTGGTGGGGACATAAAATGGTCTTAGTTTATTGCTGTTTTACACATTCGAAAATCAATACTTCCCATTGGTTCAATTAGTAGCGTGAAAAAAAAACGAAATGGTTATTCAAATTGGGAAGCAAAGAACGTTCCCCATCACTAAAACAGTCAATGACCTTAGTCTCACAAAAACTCCCATAATGATTAATGAAGCCGACTACACTGCACAATGAATCTCTTACTTACAGTGCATCGAATCTGCACTTGTTTATGATGAAAGCAGTCGTGAATGTGCAGATTTGAGTGCAGAATGTCTGAATGCATGCATTGAATTGTAGCGTTTTCAGCTGAATTCTTTTGAACCTGTGACTAATTTGCACGTATTTGATTGGCCATTGCATTCTTGTGCTCAACAGACATGCCTGTGATTGTTTGTAATGTAAAAAAAAAGAAAAGTAAAACATGTAAAAATAAATCTTTGATTCAACATAAGAAGATCAATAGTGTAATAGACACTTTAAAAAAAAAAAATTTGCATGATCTTTTATCGCAACAGTCGATCAAAGTTATTGCTAGGGACGATTCAGTAGTTTTTGGGTATTGGCAGGTATGTGTCCCTAGCGTCCCTACTAAATACGGCACCCCTGCACAGGAAAGAATTGCTCTCTATGAGTAATTTCATGAGGTCTTTAAAGAGCGTCCTAAATAAAGATTGTTGAAAGCTTTAGCTTACCAAGGAATTGGCCAGAGAGTTGAATCATTATAGCTATAAAGAAACACTTCAATCCTGCAGTGAATTTCGGCATGTGCTTATGTACCGTAATCAAGCTGTTATCCTGACTACAGACCTTCTTAAAGATCACTACCTGATGAACAAATCCATTCTTGTATTGCCAACAACGTTTATTATTTCAGTATCACTTTTTTCAGTCCTAAAGAAATGAATCTCATGACAATGTGCTGTGCTGCATTCTGACAAATTAGCTACTGTGGTTAAAGGGTGTAGATTTCCTATGTTATACAACTTTTTCTTTTCCCAGTTTATTATCCAGTCAACTAAGGTCGATTTCAAAATCAAAACTCTGTTTTAGTGCCCCCACCAGCCCAACACAGCAACTATATTTGCACTTGGGGTTTTGCATTGTGTCCTTGAAGTCCACAAGACCGTAGGGTGTCCCTCCCATTTGACATTTTAGGTTTCAAAAGGGTGCTCATAAGCACCCCACTGTGGCCACTATGTGCCCTTGATGTACCTTTTTGCTGATGCTGGCTCCACAGAGGACTTCTACTAGTTTATGCTGCATTAAGGCACCAAAGTGTGACCACAAGAACTTAGTGTGGCATCTGGGACAGGGCCTAACACTTAACCATAGACTGTAAAAATGTCACAATATGGCACTGACATCTTGCGTTAATTTTTCATAGCATCAAATAACTAACTAAAACCAAATGTATTTAAAAATTAGATTTTTTTTCAGTATAATAGTCTTAAAATGGTGTAGTATTTATGAATTTGATTATGTACTTATCAATTTCATTGGGGGTGCTGTGGGCTTGCAGAGAGACTCCACCTACACGATCTTCTGATTGGCTGTGATTTTTGATTGATTTTGTCAAGTCTCGTAGTTGTGTCACATCTGGTGTGGACAGTATTGCATCGCATCTGGTTAGGACGTGGTGTAAAGGTGCAGTCACATTTACCGTTGCTCTGGGAATTTTTGCTGTAATTCCAATAGGAATCCGGGGGTTTCGCGTAAAGGGCAAAAAAAATGTCCCTCGCAGTTTCCGTTCGTATTGTTGGTCACATGAATTAGCTGCACTGACCAACAGAAAGCTGCTTGATTTCAAGGTAACTTTTGTGTAGGGAGTGCTTTATATGCCACTACACTATTGACAATAGACATTGCACTTTTTACACAGACATTAAACAGACATTAAAGGGATAGTTCCCCCCAAAATGAGAATTCTGTCATCATTTACTCACCCTCAAGTTGTTCCAAACTTGTATGAATTTATTTCTTCTGTTGAACACAAAAGAAGATATTTTGAAGAATATGGGGAACTAAACAGTTGATGGACCCCATTGACTTCCATAGTAGGGAAAAACATACAATGGAAGTCAATGGGGTGCATCATTTTTTGGCTACCGACATTCTTCAAAATATCTTCTTTTGTGTTCAGCAGAACAAAGAAATTCATACAGGTTTGGAACAACTTGTGGGTGAGTAAATGATGACAGAATTTTCATTTTTGGGTGAACTATCCCTTTAAGTAATACAGGTGCTGGTTATATAATTAGAATATCATCAAAAAGTTGATTTATTACACTAATTCCATTCAAAAAGTGAAACGTGTATATTATATTCATTCATTACACACAGACTGATATATTTCAAATGTTTATTTCTTTTAATTTTGATGATTATAACTGACAACTAAGGAAAACGTCTCCGGTTACGTATGTAACCTAGGTTCCCTGAGAACAGGGAACGAGACGCTGCGTCAGCTTGACGCTACGGGGAACGCCTCCAGCGTGACAGGTGTCTGAACTACTATCGAATCACGGCAATCCTATTGACCGGCGACAGCCTATGATGTCATCAAGGTGCGACCAGGAAGTATAAAAGGGCGCCTTGCCAACATGACACCGCCCTTCGTCTGAAGGGACTGTTTGGCAGGCAAACCCTGAGGCATGGCAAAGCGACGCAGCGTCTCGTTCCCTGTTCTCAGGGAACCTAGGTTACATACGTAACCGGAGACGTTCCCTTTCGAAAGGGAACTCGCGCTGCGTCAGCTTGACGCTACGGGGAACGAAATACCAACGCCGTCATGCCGAGGGGAGTGCATGCCCACTGGCAGTGACAACTGTCAGGACAAGCAAATTCAAAAGAAATGCCTGAACCACTCCCCCTCTGGTCACATAAGGCTGTCAGTGACAGCATTCCCTAGGGTCATAGCCCAAGCTATAAGCCTGAGTAGGAAGCTTCGAACACTTAGAGAAGTTCTACCCAGGCCGCTCAAAGACCTGGATCCAACCCATTCGAAAGAAGGGGGCTCCTTTAAGGGAATGTGGCTAGGGGGCCCTAGGGCGCCCCAGCCAGCCACTACTGCCGCCAAGGAGGCCTAGCTTGGTGCCTTTTAGAACGGGCACTTCAGCCGGGCCATCCCTGTCTGTTCGATAACAGAGCCTCTGGGTACTCGCCTCTTGGAGAGGCATCCAGTCCAAGGGACTGCAGAATGACAATGTCCTCCTCAGACCGGATCTCAGAGACGGGAATCCTGGAGTACAGTACTCAGCATAGCGCTTTCTACCCTTGCCAGCGAGGGGAGTTAATCTGCTCGATCCTAGGATCTACTGAGCTATTATCAGATAGAAACACTCAGGAGGCCAGACTGGCCTAAAAGCTGATCTAATTGGGAGGCACCCTAGGGGCCTACGACCACCCGATCAGGCCCAGGCAGCTTCGGCTCACATACGACCCTCCGAAAGGAGGGGAGCTTAAAGGGGGCTGCCCAGTAGGTAAACCAGGTTGCAGGCTGAAATCCCCTCCTTGGGGACCAAGTAGCAGAAGCAACACCAGTCGCGCCAGGGTAAGACCCTACCAGATGCTGCCGGCTAAGGGCCAGATCACTGATAGCAAGTCACCACTGGCTGTCAGCGTTACGCCAGTTAGCAGTCCTCGCACTGAGAATCAAAGACCCGTTTAGGGAGGCCTAGTGAGGCCCATTGTATAATAGGAATATATGCCAGAGAAGCCTGAGAAATCAGGCTCAGGAACTCGCTTAGAGGGAGGCCTGGTGAGGCCTACTACCTGATCGCAGTTGAAGCCGACTGTCAAGGTAGCTGAAAAACGGAAACTCGTTTTCTCAGGGAGGCCTAATGGAGGCCTACTACCTGATAGTCAAGCTACAACAGTTAACCGAGCATCCTGACTCGGGAAGTAACCCTCAGGGAGGCCTTGTTAGGCCTACTACCTGGTCGTATTTGAAGCCGACTGTCAAGGTAGCTGAAAAACGGAAACTCGTTTTCTCAGGGAGGCCTAATGGAGGCCTACTACCTGATAGTCAAGCTACAACAGTTAACTGAGCATCCTGACTCGGGAAGTAACCCTCAGGGAGGCCTTGTGAGGCCTACTACCTGATAGCAAGCTTTGCTAACTGCCTGAGCGTCTGACTCAGGAACTCATCCTCAGGGAGGCCTTGTGAGGCCTACTACCTGATAGCAAGCCCTTAGGGCCTGTTTAGCGAGCCTTAGGGGAGGTTTAGTGCTTAGGCCTACCGTCTGGTAGCAAACTAAGCCAGCTGCCCGAGCACCTCTGACTCGGGAACTCACCCTTGGGGAGGCCTGTTGAGGCCTACCACCCGATAACAGGCTTTTTAGGGAGGCCTGTAGAGGCCTACTACCTGACAGCAAGCATTGCTAGTTACCCGAGCATCCTAACTCAGGAACTCGCCCTCAAGGGAGGCCTAGTGAGGCCTACTACCTGATAGCGGGCCTGCAGGGAGGCCCAGTCTACTACCTGCAGGCGACTCGTGCTAACTGTTTCTCATTTTGATGGTCAAGGAGCCCATAAACATGCCCTCAGGGAGGCCTGGTGAGGCCTACTACCTTATGCTAAGAGTTGGATAGGCCTAGTAAGGCCTACAACTTGATAACGGGCCCTCAGAGAGGCCCAGCCTTACAATCAGTCTACAGGGAGGCCTAGTGCGGCCTACTACCCAGCAGCAGCCTAGCAATTTGTGTGCTAGCTGGCACGGCGACTGGCAAACAGGAGCCCTCCTTCAGGGAGGCCCGGCGGGGCCTGCTACCTTACGACCAGTCTTCAGGGAGGCCTAGTGCGGCCTACTACCCAGCAGCAGCCTAGCAGTTTGTGTGCTAGCTGGCACGGCGACTGGCAAAAAGGAGTCCTCCTTCAGGGAGGCCTGGCGAGGCCTACTACCTTGCGACCAGTCTTCAGGGAGGCCTAGTACGGCCTACCACCCAGCAGCAGCCTAGCAGATCCTATGCTAGCTGACACGGCGACTGGCAAACAGGAGCGCTCCTTCAGGGAGGCCTGGTGAGGCCTACTACCTGCCAACGGTTCATCACAACCCACCAAGTGACTGAGCCCGAGCCTGCGCCCTCAAGGGAGGTCTGGTGAGGCCTGCTACCTCATGCCGAGTCTTCGGGGAGGCCTGGTGCGGCCTACCACCCATCAACAGCTTAGCAGCCCATGCTAGCTGACACAGCGACTGGCGAATGGGAGCCTGCCTTCAGGGAGGCCCGATGGGGCCTACCACCTCACAGCAGGCCTGCAGGGACGGCTTCCTGGTGGCAAGAGTGAAAAACTGGCTGTTATAACCTTGGGCTGACAGTAGCTTCTCTGCTGGCTGACAAAAATTAACATCCAACTGCTAACTAGGGTTATTAGTTGGGAAATTCTGCTACTTGAAGCCGACATCGTTGGGGAGCAATATATACCGCAATACACATGGGGCCGAACTTTGCAGAGGCCTACCAAGGCTGACTACCTATTTTCCAGGTTGCAGCTAATAAATTGCCAACCTCCCCAACCGTCGGGACTCACTCGCAAGGAGGCCTGTCTGAGGCCTACTACCTGAACTGGAGTCTACTGCCAAGACTGCCCCAGCTGGCTACTCACAGCCAGCTGGTCCTACAATCCATCCCAGCCTAGCTGGGTGACCCATCCTGGAGGCCTCCAATTCCTTCTGGAGCCAACTGTATAATGGTGCAGTCTTATCGGCAGCGCCTACAAGCACTGGAACCTAATCACATTGTCCATAGCAGGGTACTCGGCAAACCAAACGCCCTATACCCCCTAAGCGGGGGGAGTACCACATACGCCACCCACCTCATGGAGGTCCTAGCTTTAATAGCGGCCTACGATACCGTGCAAGGGCGTCAGCCATGGCAATGCTCTGGCTACAAGGGAGCTCACGACCAAACCAACATAAACAAAGGGTTGCAAAGTGCTGCTCGACCCGAGCCATGGGTGAGGCAGAATGATACAGAGCTAGGAGTGGAGGTACTCAAATCTACCCTGCCTTGTCAGGGGAGTACTATCAACTGGCCAGGGCATATACAGGAAGGGCCAGCGCCTGCCAAAAAACTGGCGGCCTCTAGAAACTAGCTCTGGAAAGCCGGGCTTAGCTATGCATACGGAATTTTCGTATCTGCATGAAAAACGCCTCAACCCTGCCCCACGACTACTGGCTAAGTCGCTATCAATTCTGCACAGCACCAACCTGCATTACTAGAAAAAGCCCCAGAACGCAGGTAAGGGGGCGGGCCTTGGCCGGACTACTCTACACAAGAGGAGGCTACATTAGGGACAATAATAAAGCTAGATTCAAAAAAGAGACAGCTACCCGGAGTGCAGACGCTTCTTGGCATGCATCTCCGTAATCCCTAGAAAGCCTAGGCCAATCTAGATCTGTACCCGAGGTCCATAAAAGGGCCGCTACTATTGCACCATGCAAAAGGGGCACTCGGGTAGAAGTGCCAGTCGTTAAATAGATCTGGCTCTAGATCTAACTGTAGTTCTAGCATGGTCTGATCCTGTATTCTCCAGAAATTTACACTGAGAGAAGATACAGACCGCCTTACCCTGAGGCGGCTACCAGTTAGCAGCTTAATAATTCCCTTAACACAAAAACCCCTTTTTTTTTTTTTTTTTTTCATATATAACCGCTACACACCCGCAGGAAATGAGTGGCATTCCCAGCGCTAATTCTAGCGCATCTTAGCTTTTTAGGTCTGGGAATAAAAAGGGCTGTACAGCTCTCACAGCATGTACCATATATAGTGTTTGCTGGCTTCCACTAGCAATACTAGCTCACTTATACCAAGCTTAAGCAACTGGTAAATAATATTTTATCGTTCTAGCCAACCTAACAGGGGAACTACAGGCCCTAGGAAATATCCAACGATCCACAGCGACCCCCGAAGCCCTCTACAGGGAGCATAAGTCAGAAAATATATAATATTTTTCCCTCTTATAGGGGACTTACCCGCTCGCCTGCGGCGCGCCATGATATCCACCCACAAGCTTAATTCACATGTATGCTTAGGTGTACCACTACCACGGGCCTGAGGGGGCGCACTCACAAACCAGCCAGGCGGGCCCTAGCACATCATCGTGGACCCACCTAGGCCGGATGTAAGAAGCGCCTGGGGAGATGATGAAGAAGAGGAGTGAGGGTCAATGTAATTTCTCATCTCACCCTCAGGGCTAGGAGATCCATCATGAACGCTGACTGCGTTTTGTGATACACAGCTCCTACTTCTCCCGGGAGTCCGCCTCTCTGTGCCCCACCCCCAACTGTGGGGGCGCATGAGAGGCAATGCTGGCCATTGGGCCTTGTCTCCGGTCCTCGGACCGTGACGCCTCCCGCCTGCCTGGGACCCGGATCTCAGTGGCATGCAGGTCCTCAGACGCTGCCAAATGTTCGCTATTCCTCAGCGATGCTGGCCCTCAGGCCCAGACTCCGCCTGTTGCGCAACCACCGCATCAGGAAAAACCTTCCCTGATCGAGATCCCTCAGCAAACCGGCCTGGTGCACATGAAACACCGCCATGGTGTAAGAAGTAGCACCGGGCTGACCTGCTGCTGTGTATGCCCTGCCATTAAAATGACACATCGTTTAAGTAGCAGGGTTGGAGCGCTCAGCTTCCCAGAGATAAACATCCCATTAATCGGAGGCAACGACACATACCCTTATTCTACCATCCTCCCGACATCAGCGGCATACTGCTGATGTCATACCGCTGATATCAGTGAACATGAACCAAACATAGGTTATTCCATGCCCTCTCGATCTAATTAGGAAGATCAGGAAGGAATGAAAGCCCAACTGAGCCAATGATTATGGCTGGGGAGAGATCGATCGTTTATTCCAACATGAGCGATCTCTCC
This sequence comes from Gobio gobio, assembly GCF_949357685.1. Taxonomy (NCBI): domain Eukaryota; kingdom Metazoa; phylum Chordata; class Actinopteri; order Cypriniformes; family Gobionidae; genus Gobio; species Gobio gobio. Next base: position 11,557,518 of record NC_137100.1, on the reverse strand, counting down.
TCTAACGCAACAACACAGCTGCCGCAGCCCGCCTGCAGCGCGTTTCATAACATTCAACGGCACAGCATACACAGTCGGGATGGCTGAGAAGATTAATCCTCCTTCTCACAGCCATCCCTAGAGCACTTGGAAACAAGTCTCGTCAGCCACCAGATCGTCAAAGGGAAGAATGCCTTACCGTGACGATTCAGCGAGCTCTATCCAGGAAACCATGACGTGCGTCCGCGCTCAGCCTCGGCATGAACGGGGACCGCATCATCAGTCTCGGATGCCAAACCCTCTTCCCTCAGGAAGAGAATCAGACGAGAGCAGAGCGATCTCAGATTGACAAACGCTCACATTAAACAAACAAACAGACAACTCGATAAGAGCTGACTGTGCATGCTCTTGATCCCAGGCAGAAACACACAGCTTGTGTGTGTACAATAATGAATTTGGATTACCTTAACTCGAAGCAATTCAGACAAAACAGTCCCTGAAGACGAAGAAGCGGTGTCATGTTGGCAAGGCGCCCTTTTATACTTCCTGGTCGCACCTTGATGACATCATAGGCTGTCGCCGGTCAATAGGATTGCCGTGATTCGATAGTAGTTCAGACACCTGTCACGCTGGAGGCGTTCCCCGTAGCGTCAAGCTGACGCAGCGCGAGTTCCCTTTCGAAAGGGAATCCCAAATTCAGTATCTCAGAAAATTAGAATATTTCTTAAGACCAATACAAAGAAAGGATTTTTAGAAATCTTGGCCAAATGAAAAGTATGAACATGAAAAGTATGAGCATGTACAGCACTCAATACTTAGTTGGGGCTCCTTTTGCCTGAATTACTGCAGCAATGCAGCGTGGCATGGAGTCGATTAGTCTGTGGACCCCAAGTCCTGTTGGAAAATGAAATCTGCATCTCCATAAAATTGGTCAGCAGCAGGAAGCATGAAGTGCTCTAAAACTTCCTGGTATACGGCTGCGTTGACCTTGGACCTCAGAAAACAGTGGACCAACACCAGCAGATGACATGGCACCACAAACCATCACTGACTGTGGAACTTTACACTGGACCTCAAGCAACGTGGATTGTGTGCCTCTCCTCTCTTCCTCCAGACTCTGGGACCCTGATTTCCAAAGGAAATGCAAAATTGACTTTCAGCAGAGAACATAACTTTGGACCACTCAGCAGCAGTCCAGTCCTTTTTGTCTTTAGCCCAGGCGAGACGCTTCTGTCTGTTGTTCAAGAGTGGCTTGATACAAGGAATGCGACAGCTGAAAGTGCGTAGTGGTTCTTGAAGCACTGACTCCAGCTGCAGTCCACTCTTTGTGAATCTCCCCCACATTTTTGAATGGGTTTTGTTTCACAATCCTCTCCAGGGTGCGGTTATCTCTATTGCTTGTACACTTTTTTCTACCACATCTGTTCCTTCCCTTCGCCTCTCTATTAATGTGCTTTGACACAGAGCTCTGTGAACAGCCTCTTCTGCAATTTTGTGTCAATGGTCGTCTTTTGGACAACTGTCAAGTCAACAGTCTTCCCCATAATTGTGTAGCCTACAGAACTAGACTGAGAGACCATTTAAAGGCCTTTGCAGGTGTTTTGAGTTAATTAGCTGATTAGAGTGTGGCACCAGGTGTCTTCAATATTGAAACTTTTCACAATATTCAAATTTTCTGAGAGACTGAATTTGGGATTTTCCTTAGTTGTCAGTTATAATCATCAAAATTAAAAGAAAAAGACATTTGAAATATATCAGTCTGTGTGTAATGAATGAATATAGCTTACAAGTTTCACTTTTTTAATGGAATTAGTGAAATAAATAAACTTTTTGATTATATTCTAACTATATGACCAGCACCTGTACACTTAGGACCTACATAACACACGTACCTGATTAACCTCTCCTTTAAGGCCTAGTCCACACGTATACAGGTATTTTTATAACCTCCATTTTTCCTCCATTTAAAAAAACAATCGCGTCCACACAAGCACGATTTAAAAAAAAATCTCCGTCCACATGAAAACGCAAAACCGCGCTATGATTGGCTGCCTGATTTCCACATGGGTCCCATCCACAGCACCGATGCACTGAGGGATGCTATGGGCTCAGTGAAACCCTTCTACAAGTTTACTTTGGACTCAGTGACAGGTAACTGTACACAGGGGAAGGCCCAAGTGGACTGAAGCTTCACACACTTGCCTTACTATGTTGTATTATTGCATTCTGGCGCCTCAGTTCTTCAATACAATGAGATAACTGCGCATGTATCTGTATACATGTGTTAAGTGCTGTTAGCAGAGTTATTAAAAGCTACGTCCGCCATTGCATAGACTCCACTCATGTAAACAAAAGTGATAACGGCGCACAAACTGACGTCAAACAAAGGAAAGAACGGCACACATTTCGACTTAACAAGCCGAAATCTCCGGTTTCACCATCTACACGACAACGCTGTAACCGGAGTTTCTAAAAAACTTCACCCTGGCCAGAGTTTTTAAAAAAGTCCGGTTTCAGTTACCGGATACTGCGTTTGCGTGTGGACGAACAGCCAAACCGCGTAGAAAAAGCTGCGGTTTTGAAAATACCGTGTTCGTGTGGACAGGGCCTAAGTCTGACTTTGACAGACTAGTCAAACAGTTATAAATTTTTGTAGAGTAGCTTCTCAATCAATCAGTCATGTTGAAAGATAAATGAAAACTCCTCTGTGCAACCGTCTAGGAAAAACAAGCTTGTACATTAGTGGTTTACCAAAGTGTATTGTTAATATTTATCCCAAACTATCCACATTTTAAGACTATCATGTAGAAGTCCTTGGCTCCCAGCAGAGAAGGGAGGATACTGTCCCCTCCCACTCCTGGTAGTTGCTCAACATCATCTACTATTACCGCAGCGAGAGGGACTCTGAGTACAATAGGCAGTTTCAAGCCATTTTTGCCTGAGCATTTTCTATCGACTCGTTCCTTAGGCTCCCTGAAGCTATTTCATTTCATTTCGCGTTTTTATGCAGATCAATAAAATCTCAAAAGAAACCTTCTAAGCCCCCAAACCCCCCCTTCTTGCAAGCTCTCGCACCAAAATAAGTGGTGGAAAAAGCATTCTCATGTCTTTACAGCAATTGTTTTTCTCCAGTATCTCAGGAGGAGCCAAGGCACAAATTTTTGGGTGCTGTTACAAAATACTTCCAGTCGTTTTATCACCTATTCAAAATCATTTTACTGTCACACAAATGACATTAAATTGTGCATATAATTTCTCTTCTATTCCATGGCACTGTTCTGTTGACACAAACAATAGCATGAAATGGCATGTTGAGAAGGCCGCTGACTGACACAGAAATTTATTCCAGCGCACACATGCTATGCTTTGCATTGCCAAGAAGGATAGCCCATTGGCTGAGTGTCCAAATCATTACATGTACCGGCAAATATATCCCACAAATTAATTATCTTTTATGAATATTAGACTATTAGACGAGGTATACTCTGTGCATCGGTGTCAGCGTGCATCGTGTGTGTGTGTGGGTGTGTTGGTATATGCTTAAATCAGACGGGGGTGGCTGCATGCTAAAGGTGACATTATAAATGCATTTTCCCTCCTAGTGCTGGCACGGAGTATAAATACAAATGCAAATATATTGAGATCTCTGGTTGTATGCCTGTGCTGATGACACTCTTGAACTCGGCCCCCTTTTTGGCATGTTAGAAACGCCTGCGTGTTAAATGCTCTCTGCTGCGCACTATCGATGGATGTCATTGAGCCGAGATGGCTGGATTATTCACACATGTCTCTGAACTGGTCTTTATTATTCAATTATCAAAGACTGAAAGGTCACACCGTTTTTTGTATTCTGCTGTAGTGCTTGTCGAAAGGGCATGTTTATTAGAAAGCCTGTGGTGGGTGTTCGCTTATGTTCGCTAAAGAAAAGATCACGTTGGGGTGGGGTGGGGGGTGGGGGGGATTTACCGGTGATTACCATGGTGTTACTCAACGGCAAGGCATTCAGCTGGTAATTGTAACACTGCAGGATTTTTTTTTCCCCATGATTAAATTTATTATGACTCATCGCAAACCCACATGGAAGCTGCTCCCGAGAACTCAGCAGAATTAGGATGCTAATCATTCAAAGTTCTCCACATTGTCCACGTTTTCTGTTTGTTTAGTATATAATGTAACATATTTAATTATGCTTATTTCTGCTAATAGACTTCAATCAGGATAGACGCCATTTGATGCGAATGAAAACAAGACTGTTGTGCATGCAAATGCAGGTAGTATATCCTTAAGGTCCTTGGTTAGATATTATTCGATATTCCATCAATTGAATAATAGCAGACTACAGGACAACCAATTAAACAAACTGTACTTCTGTCCTTTACAGCCTTGCTTGCATTCAAGATTAAATAATTATGGCATCTATCCTGATAGATAGATGCTGATTTTACCATATTTAAATCCATTCCACATATTTAGTGTTGAGGCCAGATTTACTAAACAGGGCAAATTAGCATGAGAGCGCAATTCCAAAAAAGCGAAGATGGGTGTGGAAAGTTCTGCTCGTGATCTACTGATGACGTGCAAATTAAAGCACACAGACATTCGGATCATTTCCATAATGACCAACACAATCTACCTGTTAGCAAGATGTGCTTTTTGGGGGCGGTAAATAATGGCACAAACATCAGTAAATTGACAAGGGCAAACCTTAGTAAATCACCTTGCGTGATTCATTTAAATACTCTCCTCCCATAAATTTTGTGTCTGAAAGGGCAACTCCTACAAATGCATATGCAATAAGTTCAGCCGCAAAAATAACTCTGTCCACACCTTTTTTCAACTGACAGTAGTTTTTTTGACGCCAAAAGAGGGTTTTGCGTTGGCGCAAGCAGTAAATCTGGCCCTTAACTTTCCTGAATACAGCTGGAATATACAGTGGTGGCCAAAATTATTAGAACACTTGGCATCTAGGAGTCGTCTGATTGGGTCTGGATTTATTTTCCAAAAGGAAAATGACCCAAAACATTCTTCTACCTATAGCCGGAATTACCTGCGACCGAAGGAATCTGCTGGAACATTGAAAATGGAACCCAATCGAGCATATTTGGGGCGAGTTGGAAAATAAACTGGACATATCTATTATACGTTCAAAGGAAAGCCTTTGGCTTCAGTTGCAGAAGGCATGGGACAACATTAGTGGTGAAGTTCTCAAAGGAAATATATTGACACTATGCCAGAGAGATGTGCTGCTGTAATTGCTGCAAAATGTGGACATACCAAACATTAAAGTTAAAAGTGGATCAAATCTGATATCTGATATTTGATGGTCAGAGCATCCATCTGCTAGCCTGGCGTGGCCATACTCAATTCTAGTCAGAATTTGAGTCTGGTACCGCTCCATTGAGCTTTGATTATGGGGCGTGTTTCAACCGAGCCAGGAAAGACCTCAATTGGATAGACCCACAACCAATCAGAGCAACGGAGCGACGCGTAACGTTAGTTGTCAAATGTCAACAGAACTCAACTGCACTGTTACCAAGTCCGTGTTTTTCTCCATGTCCGCGGGTTGAAGCGACCCCAATTATGTGATTATATAAACCCAGGAATGCGAATTTTAGCAGGCAACCTTGCCAAAATAACATATTTTGCCAACCAAACGTTTTGAGTAGCAATTGTGCGCGACATTGCAAAAACACTTGGAAACCCTGTCTGCACGCACGCATGATTAAGTAACGTTACAAGAAAAACATGAGTGTAAACGATCTTTGGCAGTAATAAAATAATTTAAGGATACACAGAGTACTTACCAACACGATCATCGTTTTTGAGAGAAATAGTAAAGGTGAATGCATATACGAACAAGTTCTCCGTTTAGGATAAGAGCAAATTCAACCCAAGAGCCTTCGATGATGTGGATGATTACGTTACTGTTGATCATCTGTCCATCATCGTCTAAAGCCCGCCCTGACAGTTTCATTGGTCCGAACAGTTTCTGTTCGGGCATAATTCCTCCTCTATGGAGCGAGTCCAGACCGAATTGCCCGAGCAAAACATTTTGTGGGCGGGGCTAAATTCGGTTGGCATCCAGGCTATCCATCTGCATGTTTCATGAACATTATGAAATGAAATCATGTTTTGGAGGCAACAAAGGTCAATATTTTCAGATCTGTCTGGTGTTCTAATAATTTTGGTCACCACTGTACATGCAGCCAATGGGAATGCATCTCTGTCTGTGAGCATCCTCACAGCAACAAAGTCTGTCTCCGACCATGAAGGTTCTTCCTTTATTTCGTGCCAGACATTATTGATGAATGTTGTTCATTAATACATTTTCTCTTTTGAAAGCATGGCATATAGGATACACAAAATGTATATAAATGTAACCCTATGCATTTCTAAAGTGTTTACTTTTCCAGTCATCTGAAAGTGCCCCAGATTGATGCAAAAAATCTTCAAATGCCCCCTGACTCTCCAACTAGGATCCCCTGACTGAAGCCAGGCTATTTCCACCTCTGGAAAGACATGATTATGCAGCTGCTAAATGTGATACAGTAGTGAAGGCTTCTGATTTGTGATAGTATTGGATGAGATTACAGTGACAATACCATGTGCTGTTGCATTGTCTTTTGGTGTAGTGAGTATCAGTTTAAACTGCAGACAGTGAATGAGACTAAAAGGGAAGTAATTGGAGTACATTACAGTAATTACCTTGACACTGACATACTGTCCTGCAATCTGAACAACTCTACTCAGACAGGCTCTTCCTGCCTCTGTGTTCTCTGATCACACATACACACACACACACATACACACACACACACACACACACACACACACTCCTCAGGGTGGTTCGCCTGGGGCCCATAGATAAGGTAGTCCTATGTGTAGCTGTGTTAACAGAAGAGTCAGGCCTGACATCCGGGCTCTGGGCACCGCTACATGTCCCCTCACATACACAGATATGATGGAGTACACACACAAATCACACGTTTACTGTTTACCTGCTGTTTACTTGTGTCTAGGTCTCATGTGAGTCATGGATTTGTACCCTGGGTTATCTCGCTGTGTATGGGGCAGATTTATTTAAAAATATAAAATTATAATAAATATTACTGACCAGCTCAAACCCCTACTCAAACCCAGGAAGACATTTTTAGCATTTTTAGGCATAATGACACATAAAGTGTCACTGTGTACAACGCAGCACTGGCTAATATATATATACACATACACACTGATCAGGCATAACATGACCTGTGTGAAGTGACACTGATTATCTCTTCATCACGGCACTTGTTAGTGGGTGGGATATATTAGGCAACAAGTGAATATTTTGTCCTCAAAGTTGATGTGTTAGAAGCAGGAAAAATGGGCAAGCGTAAGGATTTGAGCAGGTTTGACAAGGGCCAAATTGTGGTGGCTAGATGGTCAGAGCATCTCCAAAACTGCAGCTGTTGTGAGGTGTTCCCGGTTTGCAGCGGTCAGTATCTATCAAAGGAAGGAACAGTGGTGAACCAGCGACAGGGTCATGGGCGGCCATGGCTCATTGATGCACGTGGGGAGCGAAGGCTGCCCCGTGTGGTCCGATCAAACAGACCAGCTACTGTAGCTCAAATTGCTAAAGAAGTTAATGCTGGTTCTGATAGAAAGGTGTCAGAACACTTTGACACGTCAAACCTACCTAAGCATTTTGCAGACCATGTACAAAAACAGTATTCCCTGGTGGCTGTGGCCTTTTTCACCAGGATAATGCGCCCTGCCATCACAAAAACATGTTGAGAAGCATGTATATATTTGTATATTCTTTACATTTCAAACTCCTATTCAGTAGCAGAGCCAACGATGAGGTTCAGAGACAGAGATGCCTACACATCTGCAGCAAACAAGCTTTCAAACCGACTCTATCACATGGGTGTATTAATCACAAGCTACAAACGATCCACACACCCTCGGTGCAAATCAAGAAATGCTGTTGTTATAGAGCAAGTGCTGAATTTCTCACACTCATGCAATATCCACTACCCAGCTTTGCTGGAGCATGAGGGTTGTGTCCAGTCCTCTGGGATCTGATGGATGTGATGTGATGAATGAGACCCCTCATGCTCACAGCTCCCCCGTAGCTACAGCAATGCAGTCACAACACTTCTTGCACACTGCCTCTCACACTTCACTTTCGTTTCTTTGCTTTTTCATCTTTTCCTGCTTCTTTTGAGGGGCATGTACATTTGCCTAAGAGGCCTCTCACTGTGACATAAATGAATTTTGCAATTAAACAGGCATACAGGAAATATTATGATCATTGTAATTCAGCATCTCACTTTGTGGGGCGCTGATAAATCTAATCACACCAATTTAAGGTGGAAAGATTAGAGGAATATTGGTTTATTTCGGCTTTTCATTTTTGTAATTATAACGCATAGAAATGCTTTCATTTTCTGCACAGAAGATGAAAGTGGTTTCTTTCTTCATTTCTTTTTTCCCTGATAGAATGGAGTATGTGAACATGTATCCAAACAGTTCAGTACTTATTTGCATGTTTCAGTGCACAATAATTAGATATATTTGCATATATAACGATGACGTTGCACATTTAGAGTCAACATGAAACTGCATTTGCAATCCATTTTACTTCTGTAGTTTGATTTAATTTATAAGTGGGAATTGATTGGCTCGTAATTAGTGGTCTCTAAATGACCGATGGTTGGAGGGGAGGTTTAAAAAAAAAAATAATAATTGGGCTTGGTCTTACGCAATGCATATGTTTTCAGTTACCGATGTCCATGAGCTAATTGTCAAATAACAGGATCAAATGAACATTTGGTTAGTCATGTGATCAGAATGAAAACCATATACATGATTTTATTAGACTACTGATGTGAGTCTTCATCAAATGTAAATAGACATGACTTTATGTAGCAAACATATTTATAAGTATATTTAGACTGTATATTTGGATTAACATTTATATACATTTCTATATTCAGGCCTATAACTATATATATATTTACATATTAATGTATATATTTAAAACTATAGACTACAGACTATATATATATATGTTATGTATTTCCAAAATAAAAGTTATGTATTTATAAATGACTGATTCAAGTATATATTTAAGAAATATTTGCATGTATATACTGTATATATATTTTTATAATATGTAAATACAACAACATTTTCTTAAATATATATGCATGTGTGTGTATTTATGTATACATAATAATTATACACAGTACACACACACATATATTATGTAAACAACTTTTATTTTGGATGCGATTAATTGCGATTAATCGTTTTGACAGCTCTAGTGTGTGTGTGTGTGTGTGTGTGTGTGTGTGTGTGTGGTCCAGGTAAACCCCATGTTATGTCCCCACAAAGATGGCTTGTCCTTGTAGAGACATTTTTTGGCCCACATGAGGAAAAGCTTATAAATCATACTAAATAATGTTTTTTGTACATGTAAAAATGTAGAAATGTGTCTAGAACAGAATATACATACATAGAATAGAATATACAGTTTGTACAGTATAGAAATCATTATGTCTTTGGAAAGTCCCCATAAACCATGAAAACAAAACATGTGCTTGTTTGTGTGCGTGCGTGATAAAGTCAGCAGCAGTCACAGGTGAAGTAAAATGGCATGAATGTTTAATTCACACTGTGTTTTGTAAGTAGGTGCATAGTCATCAAGGCTGCGGCAGGCGAAGGCTGTGTGAAACCACTGTTAAGTAGCTGTTCAGATCAAATGGTATTAAGAGCAGCATTAAACTCGCTCAGAGGCAGTGCTTTCTAAGCACTCTGATTTAACCCCAGAATACAGTTTTTCACCTTTACCTGTAAAAGCACAGTATCACCTTGGCTCACAAATCTCATACACACACTCGACCTGAACCTGTTAACTCAGAGGCTTTCACAACAAAGAAGAGGTTAGAATAACTGGAACATATGAATGTTGCCCTAGATATGGCTGTCTGCTCACTTTAATATATTTACACCAATAGATGATCACACGGAGCTGCTGATCTCTGCCGCCCGAGGCATGGCAAGCGTTCCTTTAAACAGATTTTTGTCAGTGCAGTGGTACTGTAAATAGACAATATAAAAATATATATTTCTCCCACTACTTTGTAATTTTGCCTGCCAAAATGGTGATATGCCAAGTACAGACCCCTGGGGCATTCCCCTTATCTCTCCTCATTTCTGTGCCAAAGGATTCACCTGTAAAATATGGGGAAAGAAAAGTGCAGTGATCCTAGGCTTTTTTTCCCCGCATAATGTTATTCCAGTCTTTCCTGCAAGCATTTCCGTTGAAAGTGTGCTATGCTTAAAATTGAAATAAGTTTCCAAAATTTTTTGACACTTGGTTCTACAGTGTGGCATTCAGGCAAGAATGTGTTGTTGTGTTTATGTGTTTTATCGTAGTGTAGTATTTGAGCACGCTCAATATGTCCTCAGTATCTATAGATACCACTTGCACTTTTATGCCCCAAGGGTTGAATTGTATTAAAACAGATTTAAATTTTTTTTTTTTTTTTTTTTTTTATTATATGAAAATGTAAAACTTATTTAAATGTCTTTTACAACGCATCATTTACTTTTGCTAATCACATTTTATTTTTACTCTTGTTTTACAAGACTCTCAATCATAAAATATGAAAACACATCATAAAAACATTAAATAATCAAACAATTTTAAAAAACTGTTGCAGCATAAAGCTGTATTTTTTTTCCAAATTAGGTATAAAATAGTATTAAATTGTGTGTTATTTCCACCATTTGTTGGTTTAGAATAATGCTGATAGTTTAATTTATGTGTTTGTGTCTATATGTGGTTGCATGGTTGTTAAATGTATTCAGACTTTATATATAAACTGTGCATTTCTCTCTTATCTTGTGCTGTTCACAGTAGGAGTATGTTAGAAAACATAGTTGTACGTTTCTGTCTCAGCCAACAATCCCTGCTGAGAATTGTTTTTTTTTTTAGTTCTTTCTCTCTTTCTCTGTCTGGGATGATACAACAGACCACACAACTAGCATGAAGCGTATGACAGCTCTAACCGCTGTGTGTGTGTGTGTGTGTGTGTGTGTGTGTGTGTGTGTGTGTGTGTGTGTGTGTGTGTGTGTGTGTGTGTGTGTGTGTGTGTGTGTGTGTGTGTGTGTGTGTGTGTGTGTGTGTGTGTGTGTGTGTGTGTGTGTGTGTGTGTGTGTGTGTGTGTGTGTGTGTGTGTGTGTGTGCGTGCGTGCGTGCGTGCGTGCGTGCGTGCGTGCGTGTGTGTGTGTGCGTGTGTGTGCGTGTGTGCGTGTGCCCGTGTGCGCATGCGTGTGTGAAGCACTCGCTTCTCCATGGCTAGGCGCCACGGCAACTGAGGCCAGTCCGTGAGGCTGGTTTAAATGAGAGGGAGAATCTTACTGTGGCCTTGTTATGGGACGCCTCCCAGCCAACTGGGCCGCAGTTGCTCTGGCTTTTACCACTGGCCTCTGATCATCTTTAATGGCTGTTTAGTGCTTCGTCCCTCTCTGCACCCTCATCCTAAGAGGGCCAATTTCTCTTTTAAATCAAGTCATTTAAGGTCAAAGATCTCGGAGATCTGCTTTAGGAAGAGAAAGATAAACTCATTATTAAACCAGGACTTAAGGGTGCTCACAGAACGTAGGTGGAAGAGCCTCCGCTTTGTCATAATCACATTAGTCTGTTCTCTTGTGTAATTTCTCCTAGGGGATACCGATCAAACAAATTGCTTTTGTGTTGTTATATTTATGATCTGTCATCATTAGACTATGACTGTATGCTGTTATGACTCTAGGGCGGTCCACATGTACAGCAATTCACTGTCTAGTTTGCTAACTAGCTAACTTCTATCTTTTCTAACTTCTCTCTGTCTGTCCAATCTTGTCTGTCTGTCCGTCCGTCCATCCTGCCTTTCTGCCTGTCTGCCTTCCTGTCCGTCCATCCATCCATCCGTCCATCCTGTCCATCCGTCCGTCCATCCTACCATCCATCCATCCATCCATCCATCCATCCATCCATCCATCCATCCATCCATCCATCCTGTCTGTCTGTCTGTCTGTCTGTCTGTCCGTCCGTCCGTCCATCTATCCTGTCTGTCCGTCCATCCATCTTGTCTGTTCATCCATCCATCCTGTCTGTCCGTCCATCCGTCCATCCGTCCGTCCGTCCGTCCGTCTGTCCATCCATCCATCCATCCATCCATCCAGCCAGCCATCCATCCATCCCTCCTGTCTGTCCGTCCGTCCATCCATCCATCCATCCATCCATCCAAGCTTTTCTGTCTGTCTGTCTGTCCGTCCATCCATGCATCCATCCATCCATCCAAGCTTTTCTGTCTGTCTGTCTGTCTGTCTGTCTGTCCGTCCATCCATGCTTCCATCCATCCATCCATCCATCCATCCATTCTGTCTGTCTGTCCTTCCATCCATCTATCCATCCATCCAAGCTTATCTGTCCGTCCGTCCGTCCGTCCGTCCATCCATCCATCCATCCAAGCTTGTCTGTCCATCCATCCATCCTGTCTGTCTGTATGTCTGTCTGTCCGTCCGTCCGTCCGTCCATCTATCCTGTCTGTCTGTCTGTCTGTCCGTCCATCCATCTATCCATCCATCCATCCAAGCTTGTCTGTCCATCCATCCATCCATCCTGTCAGTCTGTCTGTCTGTCTGTCCATCCGTCCATCCTGTCTGTCTGTCCGTCCGTCCGTCCATCCATCCTGTCTGTCTGTCTGTCTGTCTGTCCGTCCATCCATCCATCCATCTATCCATCCATCCAAGCTTGTCTGTCTGTCTGTCCATCCGTCCGTCCATCCATTCTGTCTGTCCGTCCGTCCATCCATCCATCCATTCATTCATCTACCCATCCATCCATCCAAGCTTTTGTGTCCATCCATCCATCCTGTCTGTTGGTCTGTCTGTCTGTCTGTCTGTCTGTCCGTCCATCCATCCATCTATCCATCCATCCATCCATCCATCCATCCATCCAAGCTTGTCTGTACATCCATCCATCCATCCAGGCTTGTCTGTCTGTCCATCAGATATTACATTTATATATGACTTTTAATTGTGGCACTTTTAATTTGTTATCCCACAAGGGATAATAAAATAAAATTATGCATGCAAAACAGTGTAAGAAATTGTTTGTATTCTAAGTGAGCTTGCATTGATAATCATTAATCATTCATGCATTGATAACCATTCATCTTATTCATGATAGATTATATTATGCAATGCAGTGATTTATATACAAATAGTTTTATCACCAGAATGTTACTTTTAGTGTCTAATAAACATTTTGATAGTCAAATTAGAGTGACTTTAGAGCAGTGCTGGGTAGTAACTGATGTAATGTGGATTACGTAATCAGATTCCAAAAATGGAGTACTTGTAATTAGATTATAGTACATTTTAAAATGCTCCTAATCAGATTACATTTACTGCTTATGGATTGCATATTATAGACACAATGACATCAATTTATTCATCATTTATTGATTCTCCCCAAATCTTCTTTTAACTCTTTTAATTTTTCCTTTCATACCGTTGTAAATGTCATGTAAATACATTTGTGATGCTTCTAAATTTTGGGGACAAAAAGCACCTCTGAAAGATGAATAATTATGCAAGTTACTAAGCACTGTTGATATATAGCTGTGAAACACTGACCTTCACTAATTATTGATCTGGACAAAAGTCCAATATATTTCAAAAAATATATAGCCTACATATTTTTAATTCCCAAACTTTTTGTCAGATAAACCTCTCTAGCCTAAAATATTTACTTGGAGACCCCTGAGATATTAAGTAATTTTTTTCAATATTAACAACACACATGAGTGTTCACAGTTCTCTGATGTCATATTAATATTTTTAGTGTTTAATCATTCTATTTTGATTGTTTTTATTTTCAAATAATTTATTAATTTTAATTGTACATTTTTATGATTCAATTAATAATTTACTTTTTATCAGCTCACAATCGTCAATCATCTTGTTAGGTCTCCTGATTATTTAAACCCTGTGTTCTCTGTCCGTTCTCGTTATTGTAACTGTGTATGTCTCCTGAGTTTATCCTGTTCCAGAGTATTTTAAAGCCTATCTCCTAGTATTATTCCTTGTCCTGCGATTTTACTATTATACCACATTATGTTAGACTGGGTAAACCCAGACCGATCTGACGGCGATTTGATTTCGCCCTGCAGCTCAGGCTGGCAACCTGTACATATTTCTATCCTGCTTCTGTTTCAAATTTGCGGGGACCAATCACACAGCCTCTTGTGGTCTGATTGGTTGAAGGACTATCCAATTGCGTACAGAATCATTTGAACTATGCCCGTTGATCACGCCTCTTGAGGTCTGATTGGTTGAAGGACTATCCAATTGCGTACAGAGTCATTTGAACTATGCCCGTTGATCACGCCTCTTGTGCAGTAGAAAATTCTGAGCAGACTCCCCAGACCAATGTTCAATCTTAAAAGATTGAGCTTGGTCTGCTGATAGCCAGACAAACATTATGTGACAATATATCCAAATTCAAATGTAAGTGATAAATGTCAAAAGTAATCAAAAAGTCAGAATAATTACCTAAAATGAGTAATCTAGATTGTTACTAATTTGTAATCAATAACAGACTACAAGTAATTGTAATTTGCAAGTAATCTGCCCAGTACTGCATATGAGTTTTACTAGTGTTACATTCCTTTTGTGATCAGATTTTCAAATGCCGTGGCCAATAAAATACAGCCCACCAATTGCATTATGGCATCCAGCTGTATTAATGACTATAACTACATCCAACAAAACAGCCAACCTCAGATAAAATCTCTGTCTGTGTGAATGCACCTTAAGACTAATAGGTCTTCATTTTCTCTGAAAGCACAACTCCCTCAAGGTTGATCTTTTCCCTCACCGTAGTAAGCCAAGTTCAACTTGTCCCCCTCTATCAACCCCATGAGTGGGTTTCTGGACCTAAACCCTGTCTAGAGTGAGCAAGTAAGTTGATGGGAAAAGGCAGGTTTTGCCGCAGGAAAACAGCTTTTCACTGGCCTTGCACTCGCTCTCTCTCTCTCTGTGTTTTATGGATGGCCCTCGCATGTCTGAACCTCATGATGTCCTGGGTAAGAGTAAACTCTGGGTGGAGTCGCAGTATGGTAGTTTCACACTTAAGGGGTGTGTAGGAGTGTGTGTAAATGCTAGAGAGAGAGAGAGAGAGAGAGAGAGAGGTGGTCGACATGAAGAGCTGGAATGAGCTTACCTTTGTACTCTTGGCAAAAATATGCATGCAGGTGCATATAGATATGCAAATGTTAAGTCTCAGAATATAGCTCCAACTGTATCTTTGCGTGCTCTGTACTGCAGCTGTTGTATTGTGTAACACTTGTGTGTGTTCTATCCGCATCTGAGCTTTTGTGTAATTTGCCCAATGGAGCATTCTTTATGATCTTGCTACTGTGTATACTTTGCAAGAACTTTTTGGCTTTGAAGTTTTGGAATACTCATATTTATTAGTGTCTGTCAGGAGTCTCTTTGCCAAGATCATTGCAAAACTTGTTGACATTTTAGAAAAATATATCATTTGTATAATGTTATAATATAAAATACTTCTGAAGTGAAAATAAACCCAGCAGGCCAGAATTTAGAATTTTCCTTCTTTAATTAAAAAGTGTTTTAAATGTTCTATCACCCAAGTTAAATCACCCAATTCCCTTCAAATTTGCATACATTATATTATATAATTTGCTGGGTGCAGGGCATCATTTGTCTCTATGGAAACCTATGGGGTGGCACATTTGCACATTAATGAATCATTAGATTCATTTGCTATAATGAGGGAAATGATTGAGCAGCTGAAGGAGCCAGTGTTATTTGAGCGTCGCCATCTTCATTCTGTCAGACAGACAAATGCATGCGCGTGGAAATCGAACAATACCATCAGTATTTGTTTTAAAATTTTACAGCTGTTTTCACGCCTTGGTTTTACACAGCCGTGTTGCTTTGGAGTCTTAAAGCCAGTCACTTGCTTGATGTGAACATCAACATCCATGCTGCATGAGAACAATGTGGTTTATGAGGGGGATATGATAAAACAGGCCGTTATGAAGACAGTTCATTCAAACTGCGTTATTATGAGAACCCCTGCCACAGTCCCTGACTTCCAGAGCGCGCGCAAACACACACACACACACACACACACACACAGACAAACAAAGAAGGAAGGAAAAGAATGCTTTGTTCCATCTGAGCAAATGCTGCTGCATAAAGCGCATCTGTCTTCAGAGCGTGTGAAAAGTAAATGTTGCCTCATCAGCTCTTGTGGTAATCTGCTCTGATCCCTTGATGGAACGCAGACTTTAGGTATCGGAAATGAGGGCCTGTTGCCTTTTTATATATTTTTCTCGTTCTCTTCTGCCTCTTGTCTTCCAGATTACTCATCTACTTTTTCGTAATTTTTTTCTTTTTTTTTTGTCTTTTTGCCTTCAAGGAATAATCATGCTCTCCATTACTTCTGATAAAATTCAGACTCGTACATTAGTTTGCAAATGAGCTGACCCAAAAAAAATAAAAAAATAAGTGTATTTAAATGTGTCATGTTTAAATCTATCATGAGCACAAACACTCAAGTGCAAGGTGCCATAGAGAGCATGGATGACTGAATGTCAGTGTTAAAGCAGGGCCCTGAGCAAGATGGAGGGTGTTTAGTAAAAGGGTCAGAGTCTGTTAGACAGGCGGGATCTTGCTAACGTTTGAGACCCTTAGTAATCCTTAATGAACTTTACAGTCCCTGACAAACAGAAGGTTTGTCATGATTTAAAGATGGGAAATCAAGGCTATGGGAGCCAACAAAATTGGTTGTTGGTATTGTTTTTCTTATGTTTTAGCCTATTCCCACAGTATTTTTTAATTGTGTTAAATTGTGTTTTTTGTTTTGTTGCTGTGTTGTAGTTTTTTGTGGTTTGTTTTGTTGATTCGTTGTGTTTTTTGTTTTGTTTTATGTTGCTGTGTTGTCGTTTTTGTGGTTTGTTTTTTGATGATGTTGTGTTTTTTTGTTTGTTGTTGCTGTGTTGTAGTTTTCGGGGTCTGTTTTGTTGCTGTGCTGTGTTTTTTGTCATTTGTTTTCTGTTTTGTTGCGTTTTTTGTGGGGGGGGGGGTCCCTTTGATTTGCTTAATTCCGGAAAAGACCCACGTTCCATAGAGTCCTGGAGATCCAGAGGAGATCTTAATGCCTCAAACTGTGCTCAGATTTGATGCGAATACTAAAGTCTGCGATTAAATTTCAGAGATTTAAACATTAACTCACACATAATCAAATTAACCAAGGATCAAATTATCTCTATAATCCTCTGTCTTTTTCTTATTCTTCTAAGCTTAGTACAACTGAAACATCACCATTAGGCTTCCTGAGCTATAAAAGAGCAACCTAAAATGTTCCTGTAAACATACACACTTGAAGTCCACATGAGTTCAAATAACACTGTCGCCTAGTCATCACTGCATCATTGCTGTGGTCTGATTAGACCAGAGCTACCTAAACACACACACACACACACACACACACACACACACACACACACACACACACACACACACACACAGCCAGGGACAGCAGCAGCGGGGAGAACGTTTGTGTATATGTTTATGGGTGTGCATGCATTTGTGCACATTGCCAATGCGCTTGTGCATCCATACGTGACAGCAAAAGAGAGAAGGGACAAAATGAAGAGACAAGAACTGATGCACAGCGGTTTAAGCAGTGCCAGGGGAAGAAGATTAGGATAGAGGTGACCATGAGGACAGCTCAGTATATTAAACAGAAGAGCGAGCATGTGGGGGTGAGCCAAAGATCAAAGAGAGAAGCATAGTCTCTGTGTCTGCTCAATTACATACTCTTTTATTTTCTTGAATAATTTATCTTTTGTGTGGTATATTTTCCTGAGTGAACAAAATTAAGCACTATATAAATTAAGAAACCATGACCTAAAGTGGCACCTTGGCTTTGACAAATAATTTGACATTTTAACGCAACATAAGCATGCTAAATGTAAGCAGCACAATTATGCTGCCTTCTAACACTTTATCCTATCGAGACACAATGCAATAAGATTCCAGCGACAAGCAGTTTGTCTGTCCACACCAGATGTGACACAATTATGAGATGCAACAAAATCAAAATCACAGCCAATCAGAAGAGCGTATGGGCAGAGTCTCTCTGCAAGCGTACTGCACTCGCAACAAAATGGAGAAGTATAATCAAATTCATAAATATTACACCACTTTAATATTAAAAATACACACAGAGTGACTGAAACAATCTTTGTCATAGAATACACTTGTTTGTTCACATTGAGTTGACAATTAAAATGGTTCACATTGAGTTCACATTCTTGTTTTGAATTCATTTTCAAGATCTGAGGTAAATTGTCCATTGCCGCTTTTAGTATGGCTATGAAGGTCACGCAAAATGATATTCAAACTCACATTAGAATAAATCACATAAACAGTACCTGAGATTATCATTGTCATACTTTGTATGTTTGTTGTTCCAGCTGCGATGTCACAGAAATAGAAACCGTTTCTAAAATAGAATTGTCGCATATCGCCGTTGCTGCTGGCACACACACACACACAAACACACACACACGTTTGTTTTTGTGAAATGTGAGGACATTCCATAGGCGTAATGGTTTTTATACCGTACAAACCGTATTTTCTATCCCCTTACACTGCCCCTGCCCCTAAACCTACCCATCACAGGAGACTGTGCAGTTCACTTTCTGTGAAAAAAACCTTGTTCTGTGTGATTTATAAGCATTTTGAAAAGTGAGGACATGGGGAACGTCCTCATATTTCACCCTCTTTTTGTAATACCTATGTCATACCCATGTCATTATACACATTTGTGTCCTGATATTTCACAAAAACATGCCCACACACACACATGTATCTACTGAAATCCATTTGTGAGACACTACAGCTTGCACTTTTTTCATTCATGGCTTGGTGTTCAAAATGGAAAAATCTGACTCAGTCCTGACTGTAGTCATCGAGGTGCTGACCTTGTTAAAGGGTCCGGGACCTTTTGAACTGATGCAACTGTGCTGTACAGAGCCTCTCTAGCAAAAGGCCTCCTGCTGGACAATTGGGTGTACTGCACAACACCAAATACAGTGAAAAGAACCAGATTTCTCGTTTCTCCTAGGATGGTCCCATACATTTGATGTTTTTCACATGTCCCAGCTGAATCAGCTTAATCATGTCCCATTTGAAATGCGGGACAGTATCTTGAAAAAAGGGACATCTGGTTATCCTAGGAGAACGCATAGAAAACGACTCCCCAATGTAACATACGCTCAAAAAAAAAAGAACTTTCACTGTTGTTAGTTGCACAAATCATCCTTGTTCACATTACTTAAAAAACTCATGTAACTACATGAACTTAAATTTACTGAGTTGTTTCTTCTAAAAATGAGTATCTACAGCTTTACTTAATAAGTGTTTGTTCTGTAAACTTAACATTGCTGAGTGAAAGGAACAAACTGGGCAGTGGCTCTGTAGTTCCCAGCATGCTTGACAAGGGACTGCATTAGGAGAGGGATTAAAGAGTTATTTTATGTGTTTTTCAGTAAAGGGAAAGATGTTGTAAGTTTATGTTAGTATTCAATGTTCAGTTTTGTTGGTTACCATTATGCAGAAGAGTGGTGCCTGGCTGTGGGCACTCATATACACACATTTATTGGATGGAATTCCAGCCCTCAAATAAATTGAGTTTGTCCAATGAGTTATTTTTGCATTTTGTTTCTAAAAATAAGCTTGTTGTTAATTAATTGTTTTCCACTTACTCTAGTAGAGCAAATAGTTAACTTAATAAGGTAAATTAAATCAATAAATGTGTTCACCTTACATAATGAACTTTTATCAATTTAACATAACATTATTAAGTAAACTGCACATATAAATATTATGTAACAGTGACAAATTCAGAAGGTTTGTATTTACTCAAAGCAATTTTGTCAGCTTTACTTGAATTTCTTTTGTTCATATAACTAAATTGTTATTTGTAAAAAATTACTCTATGTGGAACCACTTGATGCTGATTTTTTAAGTAAAGTAATTTGTTTGAGTGCATATTACTGCCACTTGAGTCTCTGTCTTAACAAGAAATGAATTAGTGGACTCCATCATAAAGCTGGTCCACAAAGACCCTATATAACACTCCAGGCAATGGAAATAGTGAAAAATAAATGCAAAGAGCCTTTCTCAGCACCTCTACAAGGATAGAGAGGCTTGATTATCAAGATGAGGCACGGGAGAAGCCTAGTGAAAGTTTCATAGAGCATCTGTGCTGTAAGAAGTGATTTATTTAAGAAGAAAAGCATGTACGAGCGAGAAATACACAAGAAACTGTAGGAGAGATGGAAGGAAGAAAGAGATTGGGCAAGGGTGGGTGGGTGCTTGGTGAAAGATAGTGGTCTGAATGTAATAACTATTGATGTGTGGTAAGAAGGGGAATGGATAGAGAGACAGAGAGGGCGAGAGAGATACGCCTGCTCTCACAGTCGAGATGTGCCGTTTGGTTGCATTTGTCATGAGGAGTTAATGAGAAAAGGCTTTTGTGCTGGTGCTGTATAAACACACACCTCTGCTGGTTTGACACTTCGACATACAGGTCTGATTAGTTTGATGAGTGGTAGACATGCATTTTCAAATGCAAGTGAGCATTCTCGTGCAATTTTGTGCTATTAAAGCGACTGTAAGCATGAGATGGTTCAATAACGCTCTTTTTTTTAAATAAATAAAAATTGCAGGTCATACATAGAAATAATGTGAATACACATTTTATGATTAAACCTAATTTGTGAAATAATGAAAAATTATTTAATTTTTTTTTTCGGTACTAATGAAATATATCCTAATGTATAAATAAAAATACTCATTATTAATTCTTTCCCTGCCATCGTTTTTTTTAAAAAAGTAAAAAAGATACATAAAAAAGTAATTTTCACAAAAATGTCATGGCCGCCAGAATATTTTGTTGTGTGTGACCCTCTGCTTTTAAACAGTTTTATTCTAGCTTCATGCGTTCTATTTTTATCAACACTTGAATGTGGGTAAGTTCCATAAAAAAAAGCAACATTTTGAGCAAAAAAGCTGAGAAAATCGCATTTTTGTCAAAAACTATGTCTGGATCAGTTTCAGTACGATGATCAAAACACAGATGGAGTAGATCGAGTGCATCAACACCTCCAACGGTCTTAACCGTTTCCTGGGTCGACATTTCACTCTGTAATATTAGGCCGTTTTGATTTATATGCTCTTTATTGTTCATGATGGCATTATTTTTCATATGCATCTGCTTACATATAAAATCGCTCGTTTCTGCTCCTTTTTACCTGTGTTTTGATCTGGAGATACTGTAATTGTTCAGGAGATGCTTAATAGCACCCCCCTAGCATATCACACCGTGTCCTAACTACACGTGATGCGACACCGCGACACACAATAAAAGGTATCTTTTCCATTTGAGTTTTTGTCCTAAACTAACGTCGCAGCTGGAACAACAACACAAAACATAATCTCAGGTAATGTTTATGTGCTTTATTTAATGTTAAAAGCGTGTAATGTGACTTTGAATATCATTTAGTGCTCCCAACGTAGTGCTTGTATTGTAGTCTTACTAAAAGCAACAATGGATAATTCACCTGAGATCTTGAAATTAAACAAATGGGAACAAGAACGTTCAAACTGTGAACAAACAAGTATATTCGATGACAAAGATTGTTTTAATAACTCAGTATGTACTTTTAGTAATGTTTAACTGGTGTAATATTTGTGAATTTGATTATGTACTTATTTTTTTCTTTCCGAGTGCCCTCGAGATAAATCTCTGGTGCCGTTGTACTCTTGCCGCGAGAGCCTGCCCACACGCTGTTCTGACTGGCTGTTTTTGATTGATTTGTCACATCTCGTAGTCGCATCTGGTGTGTACAGACAAATTGCTTGTTGCTGGAATCTTATTGCTTTGCGTGTAATTAGGACACAGTGTTACAGTGAAAACACAGAAAGACGTAAAAAGAGTCAACTCGTCAATGGCAGGGAAAGAGTTAAACCTTAAAAACACTAGTTTGGCTTAATGTTTTATTCAAACCAGACAGAAAAAACGTGCCTGTGGCGACATTTCTGAAATGATATTACATTGCTTCTTGCATGTTTCGTGACACTTTGAAAGTGACATTTCTGGTAAGTGGCAGTAAAAGGTTAATGCTCTATCATGTTTGAAAATAACATACCAGCTACATTATCCCCTACACTAAACCTAACCGATAGTGTTAATAAAATCAAACTTGAGATTGCTGAAGCAACCGTGACATTTTCGCTTTCTTCTACAAGTGTTTGAGCACTTTAATCATGACTCGTGTTTCACAGGACTCGTACCCGAACACTCCACATTACACTGTACCAGGTGAGCTACAGAGCAAGTTTACTAAAAAGGTCATTCATATTGGGCTGGATATGTGATGCAAAATATATTCGTTTACAAATCATGCACTATGGTAAAAGTGTTTTGAGGTCATAAAGTATTGTGAAAAGAGATTAGAAGAAATATGTCTTTATTTATATGTCTTATAATGTATATTCTGCACCTGTGATCATAATTTAGTGTGAAAAGGAATAAAATTTGTTTGTGTTTTACAGCCACACTTGTAAATTTAATCTGCAATGAATTGCATGTATAGGTACGTTTTTGGAGTTTTGCAAAAATGTAGGTATGATGCATGTTTTTCTAATAAACCTAGGTTTGTTTTATTATTATTTCTTAGGAAAATAAATCTCTGCTTATTAATATTTGCATGACAAATTTAGTTCAGTTAAAATGTACTATGGTGTGATTCCCTAAAAACATGATATGAAATATAAAATATATTTGAAAATAGTAATTAAGATGGTAAAGTGCAAGGAAAATGTATTACTACTTTTTTAAATGGTTACATTTTAAATATTTACATTTAAACTTTCCTGAAAAAAGTTTTGGTAAAACTTAAGTTTAGATTCCAATTCTCACTATTAAAGGTCCCATGGCATGAAATTTTCACTTTATGAGGTTTTTTAACATTAATATGAGTTCCCCTAGCCTGTATATGGTCCCCAAGTGGCTAGAAATTTCGATAGGTGTAAACCGAGTTCTGGGTATCCTGCTCTGCCTTTGAGAAAATGTGAGGTCAGACAAGCCGATCTGGAATCTTGCCTATATTTCGTAATACGGGGAAAGGTTACCTCCCCTTTCTCCGCTTTGCCCGCCCAGAGAATTTGGAGAGAATGGATTCAGTTTATTTTAGTCGCAATGTCAGCACAGGCTTTACAAACAGACTTTTACAATATGGATTCGACAGCACCGCCACAAACAGTGTGTAACAGTGTTCATTAATGCCTGATCGGTGATCAGTGATTTCTGATGTGTAGCTAATTATTCAAGTTCACACAGACTTTCTTTCTAAATCGTTTAATACTGTTTATGCATCAGTGAATCAAGCCAGTGACTAAACGATCAACTTCACATTGTTTCTCTTAGTAGCGTGAAAAAAATCTGTTATTTAAATGATTAAAATACAAGAGTGATCAAAGAACACTCTCTTTATAATGTTCGGGCAGTGCTTGCAGACCTCGCTAAACCACGCCCCCTCCGCCACATAATCTAATACTCATTTCAAATGCAAAGATGTCAGCCAATCACAACAGTGGGTGTTTACACTGAAGTCTCACAGCAGACACGCCCCTTGAAACAGAGCATTCAAGCCAGAGGGCTAATATCAGGATAGAAAAAAAATGCCTTTTATTTCTAAATTAAGACATTTTTTGATGTAAAAATCATACTAACAATATAAGTACACCTCAGGAAACATTATAAAATAATTTTAAAAAATCCACACCATGGGACCTTTGACTAGTTGCTTATTAGCATGCATATTACTAGGATATTGGCTGTTTATTAGTACTTATAAAGCACATATTAATGCCTTATTCTGCATTCCTTAATCCTACCCAATACCTAAACTTAACTACTACCTTACTAACTATTAATAAACAGTAATTATGAATTTATTCAGGCAAAAGTCATAGTTAATAGTTAGTTAATTGTGAGAATTGGACCCTAAACTAAAGCGTGACCAACATTTTTTTTATACAAAGAGTACTTGACTTCCTTTTTTTTTTATCATGGACACTATTCTTTATCATTGACCGATAGGCCTATAAGGTTTTGTTTCACATAGTGGTCAATAAAGGGCTCTCAGCAGTCCTTTCTCTGTCTCACAGTGTCCTCTGTTGCTTCTTCATCTGCCCTGTTACACAGTTGATTCTCTTATTGTCTTTGACACTGATTTAATTCTGATAAAAAATGGAATGAGGGTGAATGGAAAGAAGAGAGATACTGGTATGTTGCTGCATTTGCATGAGGAGTTAATTAGAAAAGGCTCTTGTGCTAGTTTTGTCACCTCACTATAGAGGCTTGATCCACTTGAAAGACTCAAGTGACAATGAGATGTATGTTTTTGAGTGTTTTTGTGTGTAGTCCTTACTGAAATTACATTTAAAAAATTTACGTCACACTTTTTCCCACACTTTTTTCTTTATTTTTTCTCTTTCAGACACTTTTTCATAGAATGTGTTCCAGCACACCCCTATGGCAAACATTTTCACAATGGACAGACTGTTTGCCTCAAAGTTATTGCATATTAACTTGGTTTATCTTAAAGGTGCTGTATGTAAGTTTTTCACTTCACTAAAGCATAAAACATACCATAATATGCTTGCAGATATGTATAAAAAATGCTAAATTCGCCTACTTGTTTCTCTGAAAAGCAATGCTACAGCCAGTTATTCTACTGTGCAAAATGTGCGTTTTACGTCGAAATGTCTGTTTTTGTTTTGGTCTGTGCGATAACGCACGCCGCCAGTTTACCCAATAGTATTTCAACACCACAGGTTTCCAGTTGGCGGAAAACACATTGTATTGCTGCCATGGAAGCCAGCGAACAAACTGGGTCAGAGATCACAGATTCTACCCGACCTAAAAAGCCTCAGCATCCATCTAAAAATCTGTATGAACGAGAGCATATTAAAACACGGATAAATCAACTCATCAACTTACACTGTGGCTTTCATTGTCAATTGCGCTTGCTCCTGTTGCGTGTCCTTAAGCTGGCAACCCGCTTGAGCGTCGACTCTGAGGAGGAGGGGGCGGGGGAAACAAATTTTGCAATGATCGCTGCTGTAATCTCTGTGGTTGGTGTCCACCTGAGTTGACGTCATTCGCCAGCATCGATTTTTTCAATGATGTATGACTTGCATTGACAGGGAAATATTCGATCTGTCCGCTTACATGGTAGAATTTGGTTATTTTCTCATATGAATGAGGCCTGAAACTGATCTGAGAATATTCCGAGTCGGAATCGGGTCACATGAACCATGCGGCCATAGGGCTCTCAAAAGCCCTCTGTTTCTCTTGGTCGTCTGTTGCTTTTTCATCCGTCCTGTTAAATTGGATCTCTCATTTTTTTTTGACACTGAAAAGAAACTGATATTTGGTTGATCTTCAGAAGCGCTTGGCCTGACATTTATCCTCCCATCAAATTAATTTATGGCGTCAGCCTCTGAGTTTTGAAAGTGAGGCCAGAGAGCGTCAGAGATGGGGGCTGAATGGTGGTGTTGGGGGGGGGGCAATGCTTGTGAAAATGTGTGCAAATGTGGATGAAACACTTAGAACTTGCACAAAACTCAGATCTAATTAGTACTTAATCGCAATGTGTGTCCTCCTGTGCGCTTTCCACTGGCAAATCTGGTCCCTCTCATGTATTGAGACTATGACGCTAGGGTTGCATCACAATCCATGTACTTCTACGTTAATTTACAGAACCCTGTAAACCCTAATGGTCAAAATAATTAATTGGTTTGAGTAGAGTCAACTCAAATTAGGTCAATCAAATTAACTTTCATGAGCATTTAGAACTTCCTTTTTCTTTTGAGTTGACACATTTTAAGAAATCTGAATTGTTTCATTGTTTTCTGTTTTATGAACTTGTTTCTTTTAATTTAGACAAACTTAAATTTAACTGAAACTGGACTGGGATTTCTATTTCCCAGCATGCTTTGCCATGACACTCAAAAGGGAGAGTAAAAACCAAAATTAAGTGATATATAGGACCCTATATCGATGGTCTGAAGTGCATGGCGCAGGTGCACTTAGGGCATGTCTGAATCCACTTTTGTTAATTTAACGACGGAAAAAAACGGTCGGCATGCCGGGTGCATGGTCTAAAAGGGTTGTACCTAGTCTCTTAATGAGCCATGGGTGTGTTTTGGGGTGTAACGCACAATAAACCAATCAGAGTCACATCTCCCATTCCCTTTAAAAGCCAGTTAAAGGGCTATGTGAAGTTAAATGGAATTATTGTGCAATACCATCATGGTGACGAGTGGAGCATGAGCTTAGTTTGAGAACATATGTATGTTAAATGCTATATATTGCTCTACTCCTTCAGAAAGTGCTATGTTATGCTAATACTATCAAAGCATTGTGTTACCAATTAGCAAGGTTTATTGAATTAGCTAGTTAAAGCTAGTCAAGTTTCCACTACTAACTTATTTGGGTTTACAGTGAAGATGAGTACATACTCATGAGTGCGTAGAAAGATGGTATGCTGGTAATGATGTAACAGACTGCCATTACACATTACTGTTGATACCTAAGACCCCATGTTTCATAATAGTTTAGTTATAGGATGACCAGACATCCAGTTTCACGAAGGTTTGTCCAAATAATTCATTAAAATGTCCTTGTTTTGACTTCTCCTAATGTTTGTGTGCTCAGTAGATGACATTGCAGAAAAGTAAAGTGTTTATTTGCAAATGCTAGTTGATTTACTGATACTTTCCCACTTTTTCAGCAAATCAGCAAGCAATACAGCTGGTTGTCATAACAATAACATGCTTGCTGCTGCTCCCTGCAGTCCTCTCCGTGTAAGCAGCATTAGTGAGGCAGCCAAGCTGAGAAAATGGCCAAACAAAAATCTTTGGACGTTTTATTGAATTACATTTTGTGGTTTGGGTTAATCTAGTGAAGATTTAATAAAAATAAGAATAATAATACATTTAATAATAATACAAATTATTATTATTTATTTGTTTGTTTGTTTATTTAGCTGAAATAGTCTTTAATTTCTAATGTCAAACAACATTCTGTTTCAATCATTGTTTTGTTCCATTTGAAGAAGGATTTTGTTTCCCACATTTCAAATATACATATGAATCATACATGAAGTTTCATATCTCGATTTTGAAGTGGCCAGTGAAATGTCAGCTGCCTGACGAGAGTTGGCTGAGGGTACGAGGGTGATTTTCCTGTTCTTTGCAGCAGTTGGCAGGACTGAGTTCCGCTTGCCTTATCAAATAAATTGGAGAGCTGCTTTTTTTTCCCCTATTGCCTCTGCAGAAAAGGTTTTGGCTCACCCGAGGGTCTTCCGCTCATGCCTGCTACTGATGGGAAAACTACTTAGAATAATTGTGTTCCAGGCAGGAGGATTGCAAACCACTGCATGGCTTTCTCTCTCTCTCTCCGACACTGTTGCTCACGGTCTCTCACCCTCTGTCTTTTCTTCCTGTATTGTTCTGGCTCATTCTCTTTCTTTTTTGGTCTTTTTCTCTGCATTGAGAGAAAAGGACCTTCCCAGCTTCCGACAGGGGTAGAGGGGGCTGGTTTAGTCTTTGCGTCACTCCTGTGTCAAAGCTTATTATATAATATCATGGTGATGTGAAAGGTTTATTGCTTTGATTACATTGGATAGAGTTTACCATTAGGACTTTTTGCATTGTGACATTATTTTCATGAACATAAGCACATTTCCCACCTGTGAAATCAATAATGCTATATTATTTCAGTTATAAAGTAACTATGGATTAGGGTAGTGTTTGTTGTACTACATTTATTTTATATCAACATATCATACTAATAATAATAATAATTGATGTGCACAAGAGGATTTTCATCACTATATTACAACCTGGCCAGACAGAATAATGTTTTTTTAATTAAAACCAAAACTCTTATGCTCACCAAGGCTGCATTTATTTGGCCAAAAACAAGATAAAAAAAAATAATATTGTGAAATATTATTATATTTTCTAATAGTTGTTTTCTATTTTAATATATTTAAAAATGTAATTCATTCCTGTGATGCAAAGCTGAATTTTCAGCATCAACAGTCACATGATCCTTCAGAAATCATTCTATGATGCATTTGATGCATTTTCTCATCAGGATTCTGTGATGAATAGAAAGTTCAAAAGAACAGCATTTATTTGAAATATATATATATTGTTTGTAACAATCTAAAAGTCTTTACTGCAGCATTTAATCAATTTAATGTATTGTAGCTTTTTTTTATGAAGACTCCAAACTATTGAATGATATTATATACTATTAGGATTGTATATTTTTCAGATTCACCTAAACATATAGTGCACATACACTGTCAGAAAGAATATGGATAGTGCACTGTAAAATCGAATTACTTAGACATGCAAACCGATGGCCTTAATAAAAACAAGTAAAGTGAAATAGGAATAGCATGTTGTGCTAACATGTTTAGTTAGTATAGTTAACTTACACAAGTTCTAGTAACTAAAAAGGAACTGTAGAGAGTACTTGATCTTTTACTTTAGATTTACTCTTGACTTAGTATAGCTACCATTGTTGTTACCATTGTTGTGTTTTGCATGCTGAATGTTGAAGTCTCTGTGTGACTCAGGCATGGTCAACTGCAAGATATTGTTACAAATAACTGTGATTTCTAGTTGCATCGCTGCATCAATACGAACAGAGTTATAATAATATGAATATTACAAGTGCCCAGCCAAAGTGAATACAGATCACCATAATGGTGAGTTTTTCAAAATGGCACAAACCAATCAATTAGTACAATAGTACAGATTACTAGATTTTTACAGTTGAGTGAAGACATTAAGTAAAGTTAACTAAAAAGTGTTAGTTAAAACCACTGTTGGATTTTACTGTTTGGCATATCCCTTTTGTATTTTAGCAGATGCGTTTTGGTTTGATGTGGTGGAAGTCAAATAGATTGACTTGATTTGATATCCTTCTGAATGTTCCTGTGTTGTTAAGTTAAATGGTGAATCATTTCCCTCTGAATATTTGCCTTTCCTCCTTTGATGAATTGTCATATTTGTGCAAATCCTTGCTGGCAGGTTCAGCCCTCTCTCACTCCATTCTAAATCTTCTTCTGAAGTGACAGAGAAACGCCATAATTCTCTTCCACTCGGTGCCAGCGTACCCTCTTTCTGTCTCTCTCTCGCACATTGTCATTTTCATTGTGCTTAGTTTAACAGTATTTTGAATGGTGGCAGATCTTAGTATTCTGAATTGTGCAAAATAAACGTCTGTCTCTGTGGATGCTTCCTATGAAACAATCACACACAGAGAACGAGTCGGATTATTGACGTTTGTCTCAAATGGCCAGGAGTACACAGGAGTATGTGAATAATAATAATATGAAAATACAATTTATAATATTAATAATATTGAAGTACCCTCAGTGTCTCTAGCAGCACCAAACTAAATGTAATGCAAGGATAATCCCGGACACATGACATTGTGTCAGCCTGGTTGTAATGCTCAGACAAAATAAGCCTGTTAAATGCTACAATTCGATTCAAAATTCAATTCACATTTATTTGTATAGCGTTTTTTTTAAAGTACATATAATAAGATATTTTTAAAATTTATAATAAAATTACAAAGCAGCTTTACAGAAAATGCATATTTTCTACATTACAATTCAGAGTATTTTTTTTTAGCAGTTAGCTAACATCATGTATTAATTTAGAAACAATGAGCTCATTAAAGCAGTTATTACAAGTTG
The DNA here is from genome assembly GCF_949357685.1 of Gobio gobio. NCBI lineage: Eukaryota > Metazoa > Chordata > Actinopteri > Cypriniformes > Gobionidae > Gobio > Gobio gobio. The sequence continues at coordinate 11,527,600 of NC_137100.1, read as the reverse complement.
TGATCATAATGATTACAACATTGTACAATAAGATTACAAAATTTGGCAGTGGTGCATGTTGATGCAAAGTTGGCGTCATCTGAATTCCGAGCGGGGGTTGGTGTCATCTGAAATCTTCATAAGAGGCTGAATCCAAACCGGAGCTGGTAAAATCTCTAGTAAATGCATAAACGCAAATGGAAAATAATTAATAACATATCAAGCAACATTTCATCTGATATAACTGGAGTACAAGGCTATGAGGTGCATTATGTGAATGCTTGGCTAAAGAGATGTGTCTTTAATCTGGGTTTAAACTGGGAGAGTGAGTCTGAGCCCCAAACATTATCAGGAAGTCTATGGAACCAAATGTTTAGGATAATAAGTTCAGGAACCAAATGTGAAAATACTCTCCCGCCTTTAGTGGACTTTGCTATCAAAAGAGTTTTGTGACCTTAAAGAGTGTGATGGGTTGTATGGCAATAGAAGATAGGTTAAATACACCGGAGCTAAACCGTTTGGGGCATTATAGTTCACATAGCCGTGCATAGAAGACCAATGGACAAAGTCAGGGTTTTCGTTAAATAATACATCAAATTTCGGTTTGTTTTTCACCAAACCCTATAGTATACCCCCAGAACACTTGGAATAAACGGCGCGTGTCACATGGGATCGTTATGTGATACTTTTTTTAAAAGCTTGATGCTGGTCACTTTTCACTTCCATTATATGGACGAGCGCAAGAGGGCCATTTTTTTACAATTCTCTTTTTGTATTCTGAAAAAGAAAGAATGGTATACGACATTAGAAAAACACCAGGGTGAGTAAATAATAACTTAATTTTCATTTTAACTATCCCTTTAATGCAGGGGTCTCAAACTCAACTTACCTGGGGGCCACTGGAGGTAGACTCTGGGTCAGGCTGGGCCGCATCAAGTATTCCACAAAAAAGTGTTTCAAGTATTCCACAAAAAAGGAGCACAACTGATCCAATCTTCTCAATCTTTATTATTAACAGTTCAACATGAATGATTCTTCTGAACATGAACTATTCAACTGAATTTGAACATTCCTGTCTGAACATGAACGGTTCTTCAGAACATAGGCTTCTCTTGCCTACTCTATTTTTTAAAATATAGCCTATAGAAAATAAATCATTATGTAATAATTAAATAATTAATGATTTGAATTTTATTTAAAATAATAAACTAATTCAAAGCAAGGCCGTAACCAGGTCAAACAGAACAGTGAACGAAATTCTAGGTCTAATTCTAGTTGGGAAATAATCCTTTTGGGACTATTTGCAAACAATATTTGCATTAATTTGCGTCAAATATACTATTAGTCCCGAGATTCTTTGCATGAGTGAATAAATACATAGTTCCGCAATTAACATTTGAATTCCCTAGTGGTCTGGTGGTAGAAACCGTGTCAAAAGAATCCGCTATCGTTTTTTTTTTTTTTCTTCTTCATTAAAATCAAAGATGTTCATCAATGATTGTATATAAAGAGCATGGACACATTTGTGTGCATTTTGTTTTGTGACTTCACCGGAAAGAATAGAGTCCCCGCAATTGCATTAAGTGATAGATTAACGCACTTATCTGTGTGTGAAGACTGTGCATGAGTCAAAAGGGAACGTAAACCCCGCCTACTTTGATTTGATTGGCCATCTGACGATTGACGAGCACTGTTAGACCACATTTGTTTCGACTGTCTGATCAGACTCACATTCTGTTCTTGTCAATCACGCGGTGTCAACCAATTATACCAACCGTTGGCTCGGCCCTCCTTATGCATGAGGGAGGGCCAAGCCAACTCACTCACACACACACACACACACACACACACACACATATATACAAAGTGCATTTCTGAAAATAAAAGCGTGGCAAGCGCGGCACACTGAGCAAAAAGGTGCGTTTCAGAACAACGTGCGGGCCGCACTAACACTAAACTTTGATTCAAGTCAGGGGCCACAAAATATCAGGCCCGCGGGCCGCGAGTTTGAGACCCATGCTTTAATGCATTAAATAATGTTAACAAATGAGACATTGCTATAATATTGTGTATATATACACGTATAGTCAAACCAAAATTTATTCCGACACCAGATTTTTTTTTAATATATATTTTTACTAGTGGTTGCAGGACACTATAGTTCATTTATGTAAATTAGGATAGCCAAATAAAGTAAACTGTGACATATTATACCCCCAAATTCTTCATACAGTGACTACCAGTAAAATTGATGAAAATTTGGGACCAAAATTATTCAGACACTTTGACCTGACCATGTTTTGCTTTAATTGCTAATGTGACCTTTTACACCACAGACTGAATAAAATTAGGCAATTGATTGACCTAAATTGGTATTATCTAATTGTGTACTTACATTTTTACAGCTGACAGTTGATTGGTTTATTGTAATTTATAATTTCATTACATACCTTTCTATCAAAGTCTGATAGAACATTATCAAGATGAATTTGTTCTGACATAGTTTAACTGAGTTCTTGTCATATTTTATTTCCATTTTGTAAACCATAGCGAATAAACTGTGATAATGTGAGAGAATATTTGTGTCTGAATACATTTTGTTTTAACACAAATAAAGTAAAGTAAAATAACACAAACCCAATTGAAATAAATTCAAAGACTCTCAAAGGCATCTTCCGCTTATAGTGAAATGTTGTTGCTATGTTTTCATATTTCATAATTGTGAGCTGGTGAGCATATGGAGCACTTGTTATGGAACAGATGTTATGTCGTGCTAAATGGGAGGCAGAACTCATATACATGCAATTATATGGTCTAAAAATACTGAATCAAGACACGATTGGCCCGTATCAAGAAGGCGTTGTTGGAACTAATGCTTTCTGACATTGATACCATCTTGATTTCAGTACAATTCACAACAGTGATAAAAACGCAACTTGATCTGTAGATGTTTACATGAATTATGGTGTTTTTAAGAACATTATTATTGTCTGTTTGGAAAAAGGAAGGGTTTTCACATATGAAGATGTCATTTTAATGTTTAAAAGGAGGAGGTTCTAGTGACATGCACTAATCTTTGTGTGTTGTGACTCGATGTATGCCTGCAGACCTCCAGCGATCATTTATTCATGTCAAGTGGCCCTTTCTCTAGTGGAACTAATGGAAAGCCCTGGTTGTACAAATGGGTGGAAAAAAAATCTTTGCTGGCCAGATTTAGACATTGAAGAGAGGGACAGCTTTTGCAGTAATGCAGAGAAAGAGGGAGTGAGTGCCTAATGCCTTAGAGACATGCATCTGCTGACATTTCTCATCCTGCTTGTTTATGGGTTTTTTACGGTAATTTTTATGGTAAGAGACTACGGTGAAGGCTAGAGTTATTCATCACTGCTTGTGTTTCACACTGCTGCTGTAGGCAACTTTAGTATCTGGTCATTGTTCTAAATACAGAAAGTCAAATCATAGTTTCCGTTCCTTTGAACACATACTAGATCAGCTCAAAAAGCCTAAGTGTATGTACAGGTCTCTCTACAACTCTCTACTCTCGACCTCATGTCTCATACTATATTTGCATGTGTGATATATGAAGAGACGTCACGTCACTGCAACTTTATTCTGAATTGAATGATATCACCTGCAAAATAAAACTTTAGTGTCAGATATATTTGTGTTGTTTAATACAAATTGCATATCTACATGTGGTTTAAAAAACATGACATTTGACATACACGTCCATTCAAATTTAAAATGTTTTGGTTACACTTTTTTTTAAGGTGTTCATATTACAGTGTAATTATATAGTTAAGTACTGAGTAATAATAATTAACTGCACTTAGGGGTTGGGTTAGTGTGTGGTTTAGGATTAGTTGCGTGTAATTATGCACAATTGATTGTAATTACATGGTAACTACACTGTACAATAAAGTGTTATCAATGTTTTTGTATAGACTATGCTCACTATTTATTTGATCATAAACAGTTAAAACTAATATTGGGAAATATTATTAGAATTTAAAATGTTTTTCTGTGATGCCAAAGCTGAATTTTCATCATCTGTGTCAAATGATCCTTTAAAAATCATTCTATGTTGATTTGCTGCTCAAAAACATCTTATTATTATTATTATCAATGTTAAAACAATTTTGTTGTAAATTTCACATATGGAATTAAGTAAACTCTACTTAACTAAGTTAAGTAAAATGCACAAAGAAAATAAGTCATTTTAACTTGGCCAGTAAAAGGTTGAGTAATTTCTACTTAGTCCTTTGCAATACATTTTACGTCAAACATTGAATTAGAATTAGAAATATATAAGTTAATAACACAATAGGTATTGTGTAGATGTCATATCTACATAATAGAAGTAATGTGGCAGCTGAACACAAAGACCTCATTACTTGGTACACAATACACAGTTACGGTAACATTTGATAGATCGTTTTGGAGTATGAATGTGTCATTTTGCGTAGAAAATGAACTCCAAAATGTCACAAAATGGCAAGTTACTGAACCTTACAATAAAAAGCAATGATAAAACAGTGCAAATATAGCTGGAAAACCCAGTGCATGATGGGAACACCAGCATCAGAAAAGTTGAGTAGTTTTACTTAATTTTATAATCCTGATATTTACGCTTACATTTCTACAAGCTTAAACTGAGTACTAATATAGAATTTACTTACTTTTTTTATTCTTTCCTGAACAAACTTTATGTAGAAATTACATTTGTTTTTTCTGTAGTATTTACTTCACCACAAAATAATTTGTATCAGTGTACCTGCAATGATCTTTCACAGTAAGAAGGAATTAAGAAATAATTCAGGTCAGTTTTGATTTCAAGTCAACGTTAAAGTGAACATAATTAGTAAACATTACTAAAGGCCTTATGGAATTGAACATATTATGTTGCTCACAATTGGGCCATACAAAACAATGGCATTGACGTATTTTAAAATATGTCAGTGCAAGCTACTTTCAGTTAAGACAGCTCGAACATGCATTTAGTCTGGGGCTATCTCAAGCCGTGTCTGTGAAACCAGTGTGCTTTTAAGTGCTGATTTGTTTCTTTTTAAAAAAAAAAAAGTTCCAGCTAATGAAATTCCTCATTTAGTAGCATATGGCCTGAAGACGCAAGACATTTGTCAAATTTGACGGTTAAATGTGAATTACTGTTAATTAATGTGGACAATGGAAGGCTTTTAAGATAAAGTAATCTAGCGCTATGCTTAATAAATTGAATAATCTAATTGTTGCACGGTACTGTCTATCATCACACAAAATGATGAGGTCGCCCGCCAGTCATCTACATTTCCAGCTTTTCACTGTGTAATGTGAAGAGCTACATCAAAAAATCTGTTATTATCGCTCCATCTAAAAGATATTGTGTTTGAAAACGAGCCAGGCTTTGCTGTCAGATCTGCTTTTTTCTCATATTTAATATTTATAAAAGTGCAGTACAGCCTGTGATCATCACTACTGTGCTTGATGGAGGGGCTGAAGGGATGAGATAAGGCTCCGTTGACTGAGTTGTTGAAATGGGCGACTGAACCCTCTGCTATTGGTCATGGTCTATTCCTCAAAGCAGGGGCCGCCTTTTATCAGGTAAGTGCAATTCGAGGCAGCAGTTCAAAGAGAAAGGACTGAGTTTTTTTAGGTTAACCGGTCTGAGGTTAATCCTAGAGACAGATTCAGCTATCAATGAATGTTTCGTTACGTTACGAGTGTTTGGTCAACCATTTAGAGCGGTTCCCCTAAAGCACAGAACAGCCGCCTTACAGAACTTTCCTGTGAAGTTATAAGCTAGTTCTTAAATGAAAGCAGTAATCAATATGAGGCCATGCGTTACAGCGATTTTATCACAGTTAAGGTAGTTTTAGGCACTGCAAAACAGCCTCTTGATATAAAACACACTAGTGTTCAATAAATAATTACATTAACTCCTTCCACGCCATTGATGGAAATTTCTGTCAATGTTTTATGATAGGGGGCGTTATTATGCATCTTCTCCGGATCGAAACACAGGCGAAAAAGAAGCAGAAATAAGCGATGAAAGCATTGCTTATGCAAATGTAAAATAACGTGATCAAACAATAAACAACATATAAATCAAAACTGCCTAACTTTACCAAATGAAATGTTGACTCAGGACAAGGTATAGAATGGTGCAAGCTTTGGGGGTGTTGATGGACTCGATCTATTCCATCTATGTTTTGATTATCATTCTGAATCCGATCTGGACTTGACAAAAACACACTTTTCTCAACATTTTGTTCAGAATGTTGATTTTTCATGAAATGTACCCACATTCAAGTGTTGATTAAAAAAAGAATGCATGAAGCTAGAATAAAAGTTGTGTTGTTTAAAGCAGAGGCTCTGTTCTTTCTTTTGATGAATTGCATGTTCAGATATTAGATATGAATATAATAACAGTAAACAATTTATTTGCCAAGTGTATATTGAATAATCCTTATTAACTATATAAATTAATTAGCTGTAGCCTTATTAACATTCTAATTGTTTGTAGAAACTCATTAATATACTGAAAAAATATGGAGTATAAACTTTTTTTTTTTTTTTTACAAAATAATTACACAATAATTAAACATGAAATGGTAAATAAATTGTTTTCTTGTCAAATGTACTCAAATAATCTTAGTTTTATTAACAACTTTGAAAAATCTTTCTTTTTTTTTTACAGTGTATCGATTAATAAGATAAATAATATAGCCATTAATATAGCATTAATTTGATGTGCAGTCACTGTGTGTGTGTGTGTGTGTGTGTGTGTGTGTGTGTGTGTGTGTGTGTGTGTGTGTGTGTGTGTGTGTGTGTGTGTGTGTGTGTGTGTGTGTGTGTGTGTGTGTGTGTGTGTGTGTGTGTGTGTGTGTGTGTGTGTGTGTGTGTGTGTGTGTGTGTGTGTGTGTGTGTGTGTGTGAGAATACAGCTTTAAATTTGGCTCATCTAATCAGATTATTTGATCACCAGGATTAATAATGCGTGAGAAACATCATGATGTAAACTTTTTTTTGCTGTTTGATATAAAACTGATGAAATCAAAATCTCCCTACTTTGATATTTCATTGGATTCTAAATTCTCTCTTTTCATTCATCGCCTCACGTCTCGCATGTGTCCACCGTTTCTTGCGGCATTGCAGCTGAATGGCTCTGGTGTGGGCAGACCTCAAAGCGGTTGATTTTCACTGCTGCTTTAGGTCGATATCAGATAGTCAGAACTCAGAGAGTGGTCAGTAATCCAGAGGCTAAAGCATACATCATTTACCGTGCCTTGTGCCACTGCACCTATTCTAGGTGTTAAGCAGCACATGTATGATCTCAGAACAGCAGCAGCTTCCATCTATTGGAACATAACACTGCTGGAAACACATGTAGCACGACTGTGGTGTTTGAAGTTATGGCTTCTCTGAAAGAGCGGGGGTGTGTTCCACAGGGATTTTATCATCGGAATCTGGTTGTGGATCAGAGAAAAGGCTGATGTTTTTGAATTTTAATGGACAGGGGGGAAATGCCTGATGAGAATGAGCTTTAGTGCGCATAAATTGATGCACAGAAGATGCTTTTTTAGATGTAAGGTCTCAGAGGTCATAATGAAGAAGCAGAAGTCATGTGAGCTATCAATGGCAAATAGGATTTGGTTTGCAGCACAGATTGACAATCTTTATATAAATGAGCTTCTGAAGGAGTGAATTTATACAACAGTAACAATTCCTGCAAGTACTGAACATGGATTATCGTTTTACATTCCTTTAATGTTAAAATGTGTTATATCTTATTTTCTTATATCATCTTCTTATATATCATCTTTTTGGTTGTTGTTGTTTATTGTTTTGTTTTTTGTTTTGTTTCGTTTCGCTTCGTCTTTCAACATGAAGGTTGGGCCTTCAAATTCAGACAAATTTTTGCATGTGATTTGTCTTTCCAGACCAGTGTGGTTTTGTTTTTGTTTGTGGTTTTGTTTGTGATTTTGTTTTGTTTTGTTTTTGATGTATACATATCTTGCTTATTTGAGTGGCAAAATTAAACGCTTAAGGTCACACCAACACGGTTGGGCATTCAAATTCAGTCAGATTTTTGCATGTGATTTGTCTTTCCAGACCAGTGTGGTTTTGTTTGTGTTTTGTTTTGTTTTGCTTTGCTTCATTTTGTTTTGTTTCATTTTGTTTTGTATTGTTTTTTTTTTCCGTTTTGTTTTGTTTTTGATGTATACATATCTTGCTTATTTGAGTGGCAAAATTAAACACTTAAGGTCACACCAACATGGTTGGGCATTCAAATTCAGTCCGATTTTTGCATGTGATTTATCTTTCCAGACCAGTGTGGTTTTGCTTTGTTTTTCATTTTTCTTCGTCTTTTAACACAAAGCGTTTGGCATATAAATTCAGATTTTTGCATGTGATTTGTGTTTTCAGACCAGTGTGGGCGAAAAAAAGTCAGACAGACTAAATTTTTTCTGTCCACAGAAAAATAAAGAAAAACCTGTCACAATAACAGCATGCTAATGTTCATGTCAATGTGAAGAGACGCAAAGGAACAGTTGTTCCTTTAAACGAATTTTCGCACTGAACATTCGTCTAGTGATGAATTTCATAGCATTAAAAATCTTTATATGACATTTAAGATATTGGAGCGGTAAACAGAGAATTTAATGGGTATTCCAAGGTGTCTGTCAACTTCTTGGAGCTGAACGCTTAAAGCCATAACAGTCTTGCTGGACTCCAGCAATATATATTTCTTTAAAACGCTCCGTGTCTCTTTCACAGGGTGAAAGCAAAGAAAGGGGTGAACCTCCTCAGCACTAAGTCGAAGAGTAACCAGTGGAAGGTTGAATGGGATATGCAGTCCGGAGCCAAACACTCGATTGCAACCGTGGAAGCCAGCAAGATCAAAGGAGTCACTGGGTAAGTCAGCTTCCCCGCATTTTGTACACTGATCTAGGAACAGCGTCTCCACTGGGATACTCCGCTGTGCGTAATGAATGGCAATCTGGTTTCAAGTCAGCAAAGAAAAGAGAACCTAAACTTTCATGTTTGAATAATCACATACACCCACTCAAACATCTGCTAGTTAATCCAAATAACATTCAACTAAAACAGAATGCCGGCTGTTCAGTTAAGACCTTTGTTTAAGGATGTTACTGTTTAATTGGAGATGCTTATATTCAATGAAACGTTATTAATTAGTACTTCCTGTGTATTCATTCATACAAAATTATTATTGCAGGGCTTTACGACAGAACCAGCTCATTAAAGACAGTCTGTATAGTCGAAAATAAAGACATTTACAGGATTCCGATTAAAACCATTATTTGGAATCAGTCCTAAAGGAATTAAATAAAGTTGTCCTGGATAAAATAACAAAAATAAAATGTCAGTTGGATCACGTTTACTTCTTAGAGGCTTCTTAGCATCCTGTAGGATTGATTTCAAATGATAATATCTGATTTTGTATGCATTCCTTAAATAAAATCAACCAGAAATAGCAGACAAATATTTTCGGTCCAGATTTCTAGAAATCTACAAAAGTCTAGAATGTTTTTATCTTCCATTTCATCTTCAGGAACACTGGGCGATTCATCTAGCTAGTAGAGTCAAGTGTTATTTACCTTTTGTCAGGGAGAGCAAGACGTGGTGATTGAGTGTCGACGCAGAGATTACCAGAGAGGTCATCTGAATTCAACATTGTGTCATTTGGTTCATGTTTCTAAGCCTCTTAGCCTTTATCCTTCTTTTTCCCTGTGTATTAAGTGGACCCTGGCAAACTGTTTTTCTGTCTGGCTTGTGAAAAGGCGATGTCACTCACCTGCAATCCTGCTACTTGGAAGTACTTTTGTGTATTCTGACATCTGTATGCAAGTTTCATCAGTTCATAGCTTAAGGCTATCGTTTTTGAAAAAATACACCCTGCTAATTAAGACCATTAATACCATCTTTTAAGCCAATACAATACTACACTAGGCATATGGTTTTCCTGGTTTTACCAGGCATCATTTTATTAATGCATCCAGGTTTTTTTTTTTCAGTAATGATCATTCTGAGTCAAATCTCATATGGTAAATACAAAATGTCTGTCGTTTGATTCAGTACCCATAGCCTTTAAACTAGGGCTGCAAAACTAACGATTATTTTCATAATCGATTAGTTGGCTGATTATTTTTACGATTAATTGGATGAAAACCACCCTTTATTGACAAAACAACTATCCCACATCCTGCCCAATGCTGTCCTACAAACAAACGTGTCAGCTGAGTGCTATATCTACCCTTACAAAAATTAACCATGGTTAACAACAAATAAAACCATAATAATAATAATAATAATAATAATAATAATAATAATAATAATAATAATAATAATAAATCAAATAAATAAATACATTTAACAGGGTTATTGTAGTTATTCCATGGTAACCACAAATTAACCGTGCTTTTGCTTCAAATCCATAGTTTATCTATGGTATTTGTGTGGTTATACAAAATGGTAATCAATACACCAAAAAACATAGTTTTGCTGTATAATACAACCATGGTTAATTTCTGTATGGGTATATCTGTGTAATATGTTATGTGCAAAAATAAGAGGAATGATTAGAGGAATGTTCTGCAGGAACACACACACATTCACCATGGACAAAGTAACCTGTTACTGTCATTTCTTTATAAACAATTTACATTTATATTCAATTACATGCTGTTATCCCTTTACAGTCACTACTGTCATAAAATACTTAAATTACATGTCGACTTTTAAACCTAAATTTAGCGTCCAACAGCAGATATTTTAGCTAAATGAATGTTTTTGTGCTCAATTTTAATTGTCTCCCTCTCGACTGCGTTCTGTCTGTTTGACACGTCTGTTTAGCGTCACATTTGCGCTCGTTCAGAGAAGATTGAAGCTTAATTTAATGGAGTGTGTCAGGGCACACTTTCATGCAAAATGGAAATACTTGCGTGAATTAGTAACATTTACAGATAAGGATATAACCTGTAAAATTAACGTTTTGTGCCGAGGACGCACACGCATCTGTCAAACTGCATGACAAGGTATGTTAAACGGGAACGCATTAGCTTGAAGCTTCAAATAAAGAATTCTCATGTTTTGGGCGCTTAGATCGTGTACATTTCCTGCAGCATCTCACTCTTTTCCACTTTTTCTATATCACTGTTTCCACTTCACTATTTTTAGATGCATTTTGTCCATAGAAATGCGTTACTCAGTGCTGTAATTCGTTGTGTGGAAGTTTTCCGTGAGTATATAAGGAAGTACGTGGCAATATCGCATTATGTTTCTGCTTTCGGAGCCAAGAGTACCCTACCTCTTCACTCCTACAGCCTTCTGAGACTCTGTCAGCTTCTTCGAGACGAGCAGCTTTCCAGTAAGGTGTTGGTGTGACGGCGCGTTCCAGTGATCGCATACTTCCTGCCTGCTGATCTGCGCAGTGGTCCGTTTGACAGCTGGTGTGTGTTTCCCTGGGCGCTTCGGCATCGACTGCAAAGTTTCCTCTCATAAAAGAGCTTGCACGTGGCACGTCCTTTTCAGGATGTTTCGCCCGTGCACTTCTGGGTGCGGTAGATCTCTTCTGCCTTTCGACGGGCACGAGCGCTGCGTGACGTGTTTGGGCTTTCAGCACGCTCAGGCAGCGCTCGTGGATGACTCATGTTCTCTCTGCGGGAACATGGCCATCTCGGTGCTTCGATCAAGACTCCGTGAACTCTGTGCGGATGCCGGAGCGAGAGTCCCCTCTGTCACCCTGCCGTCCCGACTGTGGCGTTTGGCGCGGCGGAGGACGAAGAGATGTCTATCGCCGCATCACAAGGTGGGCTGGAGTCATCTGAGGGTGATGATTCGGCTGTGCTGCCACCTTCGGGTGCGCCAGCATTGCCCGAGTCGGACCCAGAATTGACAGCCATGCTGTCTCGGGCCGCCGCAGCGCTTGGGTTGGAGTGGAACCCTCCGCCTCAGCCTGAGCGTTCGCAGTTGGATGATTGGTTTTTGGGGGCAGCGCGCTCGGACACCCGTCCAACCGTTCCTCCAATTCCTTTCTTCCCCGAGGTGCATGAAGAGATTGCGCGTTCCTGGAAGTCCCCGTTGTCTTCCCGCAAACGTTTGGCGAACTCTTCCGCCTTCACCTCCCTCGATGGAGCCGCGGCTCGTGGGTACACTGGGGTCCCCCCAGTCGAACGCTCTGTTGCGATGCAACTGTGTCCGCAGAGCGCTTCGACCTGGCGCGGTGACCCAAAGCACCCCTCCAAGGCCTGTAAGTTTTCGTCATCCCTGGTGGCGAAGTCCTATAGAGCTGTGGGGCAGGCCGCTGCTTCTTTGCATACCATGGCAACTCTTCAGGCTTACCAAGCCAAGTTGCTGTGTGATATGCACGAGGGGGGGGCTGACCCAGGACTCAGCAATGAGTTGCGTGCCGACACTGACCTCGCTCTCCGGGCGACGAAGGTGACCGCACGCTCCCTGGGTCAGGTGATGTCCACAAATGTGGTCCAGGAGCGACACCTATGGCTCACCCTGGCTGATATGCGTGATGCTGAGCGAACCCGTTTCCTCAACGCCCCCAAATCCCAGGATGGGCTATTCGGCGGGGCGGTCGAGAGCTTCGCCCAACAGTTCTCGGCCGCTCAGAAGCAGACTGAGGCTATAAAACATATACTGCCCCGGCGGTCAGCTACTGCCTCCACCCCACCACCCGCGCAGGTGCCTCAGCCTGCTCGCCGCCGAGGGCGCCCTCCTGCGGTTCCCTCTACCTCTGCGCCTCCCAAGCAGCAGCCTCCACTCGGCCCGCGCAGAGGCAACCGCAGGAAGGCGCCCCAGTCCGCTCCAGCCCTGCAGCCCACGAAGAAACGCCAGGCTAAGCGGCGCTCCTGACGGGGACAGCTCAGGGATGGGCAGTTCTTTCCAGGAGACGGCAGCAGGGCCGCTCCTTCCCCCGGTGGAGGGCCGGGGGAGAATCTTTTGTTCAGCTGCTGGCCCCCGGGTCAGCAGCACCCTAATGTGGTTAAAGAAAGAACTGACACCCCCATCCCTGAGCACCCAGAGACCGGTGATGACAGTGCGTGCCACCCTCGGGTCTCGCCACTCGCATCCCTCTCTGTCGCCAGCCCCCTGGCAGAGCAGACCCCAGTGGAACGTGCGTCCTTCCCTGGTCTCCTCTGTCAGGGCGCAGCCGTTAACCTTGCCCCGACCCCGGGACACCCAACAGCCTCCCCTGTCTGGGCCGGTAACGCTGCCTCGCTGCCCCACCCTGGGTACGTCTGCCGTCCGTATGACCCCGTTGGTGCAGTCTCTGGAAGTATGGCTTCAGCTTCCGGGGCTGTCCCGCTGGGTTGCGCGGACCGTCAGGCTCGGCAACGCGATTCAGTTCGCGCAGGCTCCTCCCCGTTACAGGGGAGTCCGCTATACCGTGACCGGGGCCCATGCCCCCGTCATGCGTGCGGAGATCGCCACCCTGCTGGCGAAGGGTGCGATCGAGCCTGTCCCTCCGGCCGAAATGAAGTCGGGGTTCTACAGCCCCTACTTCATTGTACCCAAGAAAACCGGTGGGTTACGACCAATCCTGGACCTTCGCATCTTGAACCGATCCCTTCACCGGCTTCCGTTCAAGATGTTGACTGCGAAACGCCTTTTCGAATTGGTTCGTCCTCACGATTGGTTTGCAGCGATCGACCTGAAGGACACCTACTTCCATGTCTCCATCCTTCCTCGACACAGACCGTTCCTACGGTTTGCTTTCGAGGGGCGGGCATATCAGTACGCGGTCCTCCCATTCGGGCTATCTCTGTCCCCTCGCGTCTTCACGAAGATTGCCGAGGCAGCCCTTGGCCTCATACTGGGCCACTCTCGAGAGCAGGTTTGCGGACACAGAGATCTGGTTCTCCACCACTTAGCCCGTCTGGGCCTTCGGGTCAGCTGGGAAAAGAGCAAACTTTGCCCCGTGCAGAGGATCTCTTTTCTCGGTATGGAGATCGACTCGGTCGCCATGTGCGTGCAGCTTATGAGCGAGCGCGCGCAGTCTCTGCTGACTTGCCTCCGTCAAATCGAGAGCAAGAGTGCGGTCCCACTGAAACTATTTCAGAGGCTCCTGGGGCATATGGCATCTGCAGCCGCGGTAACGCCGCTCGGATTGCTTCATATGAGACCGCTTCAGCACTGGCTTCGCGATCGACGGAGATGGGCATGGCAATCTGGCACGCTCCGGATCCAAGTGACTCGGGCCTGCTTACAGACACCGAACCTCAGTTTTCTACGGGCCGGTGTGCCCTTAGAACGAGTTTCCAGGCATGTTGTCGTATCGACGGATGCCTCTGCCACGGGCTGGGGTGCCATGTGCAATGGACAAGCAGCCGCGGGCTCCTGGACAGGACCCCAGCGCCTCCTGCATGTCAATTGCCTCGAGTTGCTGGCAGTACGGTTCGCCCTGCACAACTTCCGAGCGTTGCTGAAGGGTCAACATGTGCTTGTCCGGAAAGAGAACACGGCCGTAGTATCATCAACCACCAGGGCGGTCTACGCTCCCGCCGTATGTCTCAACTCGCCCGCCATCTCGTTTAATGGAGTCAGAAGCGCCTGAGGTCCCTTCGTGCTGTCCATATTCCGGGGGTCCTGAACCACGCAGCCGACGAGCTCTCGCGGTTTCAGCCTCTCCCGGGAGAATGGAGACTCCATCCCCAGACGGTCCAGCTTATTTGGGAACATTTCGGCGACGCACAGGTAGATCTGTTTGCCGCCCACGACTCTTCCCACTGCAGCCTGTTCTATTCCCTGACCGAGGGCACGCTCGGCACGGATGCACTGGCGCACAGCTGGCCGCGGGGCCTACGCAAATATGCGTTCCCCCCAGTGAGCCTACTCGCACAGCTCCTGTGCAAGATCAGGGAGGACAAGGAGCAGGTCCTTTTGGTCGCCCCGTACTGGCACGGCCGGACCTGGTTCCCCGAACTCATACTCCTTGCGACAGCCCCTCCCTGGCCTATTCCTCTGAGACCGGACCTCCTTACTCAGAGACGGGGCACCCTATGGCACCCGCGTCCCGACCTGTGGAACCTCCACGTGTGGCTCCTGGACGGGACGCGGCAGGGTTGAGTGGCCTGCCACCTACGGTGGTCGCCACCATCACTTCCATTAGGGCAGAGTCCACTAGGCATGCCTATGCGTTGAAGTGGAACCTCTTCGTCACCTGGTGCTCTTCCCGCCAAGAAGACCCCTGGAAATGCCCGATCGGGTCCGTGCTTGAGTTTCTCCAAGAGGGGTTGGAGCGAAGGCTGTCTCCCTCCACCCTCAAAGTATATGTGGCCGCAATATCTGCCCACCACGATCTCTTGGAGAACAAAAAGGTAAGTCAGCACGACCTGGTCATCAGGTTCCTGAGGGGAGCGAGGAGACTGAATCCTACTCGCTCTCCTCTCGTACCCTCTTGGGACCTCGCAGTAGTTTTAAGTGCTCTGCAGAGGCCTCCCTTTGAGCCTTTGCGGTCGGTTGATATTAAGTTCCTGTCTATGAAGACGGCTCTGCTGACCGCATTGGCCTCAGTTAAGAGGGTCGGGGACCTGCAGGCATTTTCGGTTGACGAAGCGTGCCTGGAGTTCGGGCCGGCTAACTCTCACGTGATCCTGAGACCCCGGCCTGGATATGTGCCCAAGGTTCCCACCACTCCATTTAAGAACCAGGTGGTGAACCTGCAAGCGCTGCCTTTGGAGGAGGCAGACCCAGACTTGGCATTGCTCTGTCCAGTACGCGCTCTCCGCGCCTACGTAGACATGACGCAGTGTTTCAGGACCTCAGACCAGCTCTTTGTCTGTTATGGTGGAGAGCGGAAGGGAAGTGCTCTCTCAAAGCAAAGGCTGTCTCACTGGATAGTGGACACCATTGTTTTGGCTTACCAGCAGCAAGGTCGACCACGTCCCCTTGATGTGAGGGCACACTCCACCCGGAGTGTGGCCTCCTCTTGGGCTCTAGCGCATGGCGCCTCGCTAGCAGACATCTGCAGAGCTGCAGGCTGGGCGACACCTAACACATTCGCCAGATTCTACAATCTCCGAGTGGAGCCAGTGTCCGACTATGTACTCGCCCCCCCGAGGGGCCGGTAGGGGCCAGGCTCAGGTGTCTTCGCTTGCTTTCCACTCCACTCCACGGACTGGATACGTGCGATATTCTCCTCAGGTGAGCTCCCCGAGAGCCCTGAGCTCCTCCAGCACTGTCGACGCTGACATCAGTTCAGTCTGCCCTTTCGAGCCCAGACCCTCATGTCCGGCTAGGTGCCCCGTGTGCATGGTTCCCTCCGGCGACCCCCACACGTGTATTTCACCGTAAGTCTCCGCAGTGAGCGGGTTTCTTCCCTTGGCGTGTCCCCGCCACCCCTAGGGTTAAAAATCCACCTTCGGCTGGTACCCTAGAGTTTTCCCATATGCAGCCCTTAGCGGGTCATATGTGTACTCTTAAGTCCTCCCCACGGGTAGGCATCCTTGGCATTCCCTCACTGGGATATGCTTCCCAGTGTACCTTGGTAATCCTGTGATAAGTGGGAGTCCTTCGTCCGTACTAGTCTTACGACAGGGTACTCACACTTACGCAGGGCACTGGAAGACAGCTGAGTGGCGGGATTATATTGGGACCCCCATTCGTTAGTCACTAACGTTACGTCGTAGTGACTGAACGAAAGGAAACGTCTCGGTTACGGATGTAACCCTCGTTCCCTGAGGAGGGAACGGAGACGTAACGTCCCGTTGCCACTTCAGTTGTGCTACCTGGAAGGCAGGAGTTCAGTCTTGGCTCCTCAAGCAGGTAACATAATGCGATATTGCCACGTACTTCCTTATATACTCACGCGGTGAGGCGGAGTTACGTATGCAAATTCCGCATGCCCCATGGCATTGGCACGCCATTGGGCGTTTTCTCTAAGCTCGAAGATGATAGGCTTCTAAGCGAAACCCCCATTCGTTAGTCACTAACGTTACGTCTCCGTTCCCTCCTCAGGGAACGAGGGTTACATCCGTAACCGAGACGATTGTTATATACAATATAGTTGGTATATGCTAGCACTTGCTTCCATATGAACCAGCTCTTAGTGCAAAAAAAATCTGGTTGTTTGTTGTACATTTCTGTTCAAAAGTCTGGGGTGTGTAAGATGTTTTTTTATGTGTTTTAAAAGTATGAAAGCATTTTATGCATGCTTACCAAGGCTGCATTTATTTGATCAAAATTACAGTAAAATCGGTCATATTGTGATTATATTATTGCAGTTTAAAAGAACTGCTTTTTATTTGTATATATTTTAAAATGTAATTTATTTTGTGATACAAAGCTGCATTTTCAGCATCATCATCACTCCATTCTTCAGTCACACAATCCTTCTGAAATTTTCTGTTCAAGAAACATTTCTTATTATTCTCAATGTTGGGCACAGTTGAGCTGCTTAATATGTATTATTTATTATAATTCTTTGAAGAATAAAAGGTTCAAAAGAGATTTTTAACCATGTAAAAGTCTATAACTGTCATTTTTGATCAATTTAATGCATCCTTGCTGATATTAATTTCTTTTAAAAAATGTCTTTATAACCCCAAACTTTTGAACTGTTGTGTATGATTGGATGTTCACCGAAACAGATAAAATATAGAAGGATTTACATATGCACAGCTTTAGAAATGTACAAATCTTTATGAATGATATTATATTTATATTTTAAATATAACTGCATAGTTGCATTTTACTATTATATTTTGATCCATGTGGTTGCCAATGTTTGATATCCTTTTTATTAACATTATTATTTGCACTCTCTCACTTTACAACCAATTTGTTTTAGCCTACTGTCTGACACTCGCAAAAAAATGCTCCTTTGACATGGAAGTCTGAAAGTTTTGCCTTAAAAACTTATCACGGTTTATTTATGTCCAGCACATTGCAACAGTCTCTGACATGTTGTCAAGCGCCAATGTGACTTGTTATTTTTAATGCGAGTTTAAACAGCTTTGCACTTTTCAACACAACAAGCAGAATTTACTTCTTGTTTTGGGACTATATTTTATTGTTGAACTCATCTCTTTGTTTTGGAGAATAAATGTCTAGATGTGGCTTTTTGTATCGTAACAAAGTAATGCCTGCATGAGCTTGTTGTCTGGGAAGATTAATCATTTTTAGCAAGTCGATGCCGTTTCCTCGTATAGATTTTCTGTTAGCACGGCTCGTTCTGTCCACAGACTGCAGCTCTCTTCTTATACTTGCAAATTTCTTCGCAAACGTCGCCCATATTCTTTCACCATCTATCTTTTCTAACGCTTTTAATGAGTGACTCGACTGCTAGAAGCAAACATTGTGAATGTGGTTTGGGGCTGGCCTTGGAGGCAATGCCAGCATTATTTGTCAATATAAGACAAGCCTCATCATTCCATTAGTGTATTTTCAATTAGAGATTCAGTTGCTGCATGCGCGTGCCAATTCTTTTCTCTCCTTATGTTTCTGCACCCAGAGTTAAGCAAGCCTAAAACGAGTCCAAAAGCTGGGCGTTTTTTTAAAGCTGGCTCCTGCTCTGGCAGTGCTTAATGACTGATTGTTAGCTAAACTCTTCCCTGGCCTCCTCTCCTGTTGTGCAGGACAATCAATTCTCAGCAATGGCTAAATAATTAAGGCAATATTAACTTAGTTAATGCAGTGTCCAATGAATGGACATCAAGAAAGCAAACACGTTTGATAGAGATTGATTCCCATTTGCCCTCAAATATTTCCTTCCAAACAAACGGAAAAGTAATTAAACTTTTAGTAAGGAAGTCCCAGTTAATGGCCTTAATTGGCCACATCAATTTCAAAGGAGCCATGCAATAATTAGTGACAAAACATTATCTCCTAACAAAGAGGCTTTGCAAACTATAACAGTTAGCCACTGTAGTGTACTATTGTAGTCTACTAAACAACTAACTACTAGTGTCGTCAAAATTGACCGTTCGCAAAGACCCGCCCCCTTTAGTTACTGTTGCTATGTCCGACAAGCCATGGCGCTCTCACACCACACATGTTCTCACGTAGAGAAAATACATCGCAGAGCAAAGTGGACACTGACAGGACAGAACAAGTTACTTTTGATTTGAAACAAAGTCTCAACTTTGAAATTGTAATTTTTTTTAAAGAAATTTAAACAATAGATACCGTTTTGTGGTTCTTTAAAGGGGCTATATGCGTTTTTTTGAAATTTAAACTCGCGACTGACACCTGTGGCCAAAAAACAAAACTGCTCTCATTTTCTGCTCGCTCTCGCAGCGGTGGTGACGTCACATCCGCAGACAGCGCGGGAAAAGACGACCCGCCAGAAAATAGGAAAAATAGGATACAGGCTTATAGGTGCACCCACTGTGAGCGGACAAGGTGTCAGTATGCTCATCAGGAGATGTTTGAGTCATAAATGGTAAAATAAAAAGGCTATTGTTACGTTTATTTTGGGGAAAAAGTTGCATATAGCCCCTTTAATGTCATAATCGCTGTAGCGCCTCAGTTAAAGCTGCTCGTGAACCGATTATCTCTTCCTTCTAGTTGATAAGCATCAAATTATCAAGAATAAACACTAAAATAAATGTTGTTTTAACCACGGAAAGACATCAGTACACACCGTTTTTCCAAGTTCAAGTCCACCAACGTTAATCTACTAACTCTCCTGACTGCTTTGTCGGACAAAACGGCAGATTCGGCGATGTGACTGGTCAGATCGCCTGTCAATCAAACTTGAGGCGAAGGGTGAATTATGGCGCTAACGCATGCGTTTATTTTTTTCAGTTTAATGCGTTAAACTCTCATTCTTTGGCTAGCGTTACATTATATGTTCATGCTCCTATTCATGCAAATGCTTTTAAACCATTCAAGTGGACATTCAGGACAAAAGAGAACGCTGTCTGTGAATGTCCTCACACACACACAACGCACAGAAAGACGAGCACCAGTATCATCTGCACAGACAGCAACCCGAATGTAACAGATGTATAAGAGCATGTCAAGCTTTGATGCCTCTCGCGGATAAGGCTGGGCAACAAACTCCAGCCCCTCTTCTTTTATATCGAAATCCTCTGCCATTTTTCTTTAAAAATTCTCGTTTTAGACTCTAATTCATGACTGGTGTTTTGTTTTTCTCTATCCTCTGCACTTCTGCGTTCGTCAATACGCTTGTGTCAAGGGTTACTCTTTTAGCAGTCGACTCGCGTACCTCTGGCCGCCGGAAGCTAGTTATTTTTGTCTATAAAGTTTTAAATATTGATATTTTTCTTACACAAAAGCGCCACTTCGCTTCAGAAGGCCTTTATTAACCCCCCGGAGCCATGTGGAGCAGTTATATGATGGATAGATGCACTTTTATGGACTTCAGAAAAACGACACAACCATTCACTGCCATTATAAAGCTTTGAAGAGCCAGGACTTTTTTAATATAACTCCGATTGTATTCGTCTGAAAGAAGAATGTCATATACACCTAGGATGACTTGAGGGTGAGTAAATCATGGGCTAATTTTCATTTTTGGGTGAACTAACACTTTAAAGGATTGAAAAATGAAAAATTCCTGATAATTTACTATGTTTATGTCTTTCTGTCTTCAGTCAAAAAGAAATTAAGTTTTTTTGTGGAAAATATTCCAGGATTTTTCTCCATATAATGTACTTCAATGGCAACCAACGGGTTGAAGGTCCAAATCAATGCAGTTTCAAAGGGTTTTGAAGGGTTTCGAAGGGCTCTGCACGATCCCAGCTGAGGAATAGGGTCTTATATAGCGGAACCATCTGTCGTTTTCTAAAAAAATAAAAAAAATTATACTTTTTAACCTCAAAGTCGCGACTTCTGTGTTGTTCTTCTTCATTGCGTATGGTGTTATCACGTCGGAAAGGTCACACATGGTGTAGGTGGAAGTACTACTGACCTAGTGCCGAAAAACTCTCCTCCAACTTTAAAATTGTCCGACATCATTGTTTTACCTTTTTTTTTGTAAAGGGCGTTTTACCTTTGTGCTTGGGGGGGCACATTGGGGTATAATTTATATTATTATATAATAATTATATATTGTTACATAATAATAACAATAAAGGAATTGAATAATTAAAGGATTAAAAGGGATATAAATAAATAAGAATGGTAAAATAAGTCCTAGGTCTAATTGTAGTAGGCTAATGAAGTAATCCATTTAAACTATTTGAAAATACAATTTTATTTTAAAATGTGCACAAATTCACTCTTATTCATATGTCTAATATTGCCTCATCGTCACATTCATTTATGAATGACATAAATCATGATCGCAAAATGGTGAAATTTCATAAAAAGTTTAGTAGTTTGCATCACTAGATAGTCCATTACTGTCGGTAGCTGAACATTTCTATAATAAAACAGTTGTCTAAGACTTGCATCTACTTACATCTTTCCACGAACTCTGTTTGCATTGTCACAGTTATAGTATGACAGTAAGACCCGCCTTCTTTGATTTGATTGGCCATCTCGATCATTTTGACATTGATGAGCGCTATTAGAACACTGAGGTAGAGCAGCCTAAAAAATTAATCAGCCTAAAAATGTAACTTTTAAAAAATTGTCATCCAAAAAACAACCAGCTTTTCTCATTCTACACTAAAAGGATAAGATAACACAAATAAAATGAGAATTGTGTATGAATTGTATTATTATTTTATTCATAGCTCAGACAAAATCATTGGCTCTGGTCTGGTCCGCTTGTTCCTTTTAACAATGGGTCGGTACTTCCACATACGCCGTGACCTTTCCGACATGATGACGTCATACGCCATGAAGAAGAACAACACAGAAGGATGTTTAACCGCATTTGAGGTTAAATAGTATATAAATATATATATTTTTTTTTTTTGAAAATGACTAATGGTTTTGCTAGATGAGACCCTTTTCCTCAGCTGGGATCTTGCAGAGGCCTCTGAAGCCCTTCGAAGCCCTTTGAAACTGTATTGATTTGGACCTTCAAACCGTTGGTTGCAATTGAAAACCATTATGTGGAGAAAAATCCTGGTATATTTTCCCCAAAAAACTTCATTTCTTTTCGTCTGAAGATAGTAAGACAAGAGCCTCTTGGATGAGATGTGGGTTATTAAAGTATCATGACATTTTCATTCTGAAGTGAACTAATCCTTTAAGTACACTAAGACTGAAAAAAAATTATTTAGGCTCAATTGAATGTGCTTTTTCTTATTCCGCATAAGAAGAAGTTGTTGGTTTTGCAGCTCTGACACATTAATTACCCCCCACAAATAGCATTTTGATAACCCTGCAGCATTTTTCCACAGACACACACACTCCCAGCAAGGGAATTTATTTTTTGGCCATCTCTCTTGGCGTGGTTGTCAGCTGCTATCAGCACATCTACCTGTAGAACAGGAGTCTCAGATAAAGGAAATAATCCTTGATGAGTGTGCATGAGATCAACAGACAGGACACATTTAGCCTGTCACTATCCATTATGGAGGTTTCCTGCAGATGCTCTGAAGAAACTATTGCCTTTTTTTCCCCCGTGTTGCCAATTTAATTCCAGTATGTTGCTGAACAGTTGTGCTCAGCTGTTTTTACGACTACATCTGCGTTCATTTCACCAATACACTTGAAATCAAGGATTATTGTTTTGTGAATGTGCAGCCTTTTTGCTTTTATTGTTTTGTTGATGTGTATTTGATGTGTAATTTTTCAGATGTTCCAATACTTTTCCCTATCCCAGCTTAAAGGGATGGTGCACCCAAAAATGAAAATGTTGTCATCACTTACTCACCCTTATGTTGTTCCAAACCTGTATGAGTTTCTTTCTTCTGTTGAGCACAAAAGAAGATATTTTAAAAAATGTCAGTAACCAGACAGTTGACAGTAGCCATTGACTTCCTTGGTATTGTTTTTACCTTCTATGGAAGTCAGTGGCTACCGTACTAATCAAGTAGTTTGGCCAAGCAAGGGTAGACGGGTTTGTTGGCCCAAGAAATGAAGAAGTGAAAGATTTCACCTCTAAAAGAATAATATATATGGAGCCCCGCACATGACATGCGGGTGGGGGGAAATATGTATATCATGGCTACGAAGTAACAATTCATTCCCATGACTTACTAATATGCTTAACATTTTAAATAAATTGTGCGCATGATATAATAAATTGTTCCCTTGATTTACTAAATCGTGTTCACATTGTACTGTAATTCATTGCCTTGTTTTAGTCAAATCAAAATGAGGGAACAAATTAATTCAATGTGGCCACGATTTACTAAAACGAGGGAAAGAATTAATAATTGTGGGTATGAATTCTTATTTCGTGGCCATGATTTAACTAATGGTGCGTTCAAGTCATGTCGTAAAGATCCTATTTACGAGTTGAACGCACATGAATGCCACCACGAAGTCGTAAATACCAGTGGGAAGTTCAGGATTGTCTGTAAGCCCCGATCTGAGTTGGGGGAGTGTGAGAGAGAAACATGGCGGAATCAATGGATGCAACGTCTGTAGTTGAATATAACTATTTGTATTTGTATTTGTTTGTATTTGTATTTGTTATATTCTTTAAAAGAAGGTACACCACCATCTTGCTCCGACCAAAGAGACTTTAACGCACATGATGTCATAGACACGACTTCTCACCTCGTAAATACGAACATCCCAGGAGGACTTGAACGCACCATAAATACCGTATTGTTCCGAATATAAGACAATCACAGCGCAAGCGCTGATCCATTAAGTTGCATCATTCTTATGCCACATCAAAGGGGCAGCTTCGAGGATATTGACAGGCAAGGGCGTCAGTACATAGCTGAAATCTTAGAAATCCTGGACCTCGCTGGTGGGTAAATCCAACTCTTTGGCGATATCCAGTGCCTTCATCTGGATGACGGCTCTGGTTATGGGCAGTGCTGTCATTTATTTTTTCAGCTACGTACTGACACACTTGCCTGTCGGTTTCTTCGAATCGGCCACTTTTAGAACCGCGGTAAACTTTTCTTTGACTGTTAGCATTTTTAAGTCTTTTTGGGCTCGCTATCTTCAAACATTAACACTCTGACACACCATATTTCTTGTCTGCTTAATGAGAGTTGTTCGATGGCTCCGCTGCGTTAATCAGTCAGAAAGCTGAGAAATCAGAGCCCTTTTGAGGGGGGCTTCAGCCCCCCCTAAACTTCTGCCCAGCCCCCCTAAAAAATTTTTGATTAACCTTTATAACATATGAAACTGGCGGGAGGCTTCGGCTTCGTCCCGTTTTTCCATCTGCGTTAATCTGCGTGTTCTTCAATCCGCAGCAGCGCCGAGCAGAGCGCACGTCAGAAGCAGAGGTGGCTCAGAGGTGTGTGCGTTGATCTGAGCCTCATTGGTCTGTCACCGCTCGTCAATGTCAAAATATTTGAGAAAACCAATCAAATCAGAGTAGGCGGGCTTTATGTTCACACAGAAGCTGCTGAGGCTGAGCGCGAATCTTAGCAGCCCGACTCAACGTCAAGTGCGAGATATGTAGCTAAACTAAACATTTCATATTTGACAGCTGCTTCTTTAAGTCAGAAATGTTAAACAAATGACAAAAATATTCAGGAAAATTAATAAACTTGTCTAATTTCGCCATTTTTAATTGAAAGAGGCCTATGTAATGTCATTTATAATATAATTAACAAACAAGAAATATTAACAAAGTGGCTTTCTTCAGATTAGGCATAAGATTAATAGTAATGAATGTGTGCATATTGTAATTTAATATAATTCCATTTGTAAATAAAAATAAAAAAAGCTCAGCTTTTTTCAGCCTGTATTGGACATAAGATTAGTAATGAATGTGTGCGTATTGTGAATTAATTTAATACATTTAGTTACCTAGCTTTCAGTAAATGAACAAAAATGATTCATAAAACATACAAATATCAGTTAAAAATGTTTACTGTCTTCACTGACGAAAATGGAAAAACTTTATCAGTCATATCTGACCACTGACATGGTTTTCAAGCTATTGTTATCTAATTTTTTGGCATTCAGAACATCACCCGAACCCCCTAAATACCTCACATTTGGGATCTAAGTGATTATAAACCTGTCTACATTGTATGATTAAGGGATGTACAATATGGTCATGCAGAATAAGGCGTTAATATTTGCTTTATAAGTAATAATAAACAGTCAATATCCTAATATGCATACTAATAAGCTACTAGTTAATAGTGAAAATTGGACCCTAAACTAACGTGTTAAAAAAAAATGTTTCATACCCTCACTGGGGGCTGAGCCCCCCTAAAATGAAAATCCTAGAAACGCCCCTGTTTGAGAATGATAGTGGCTTTATGTTTCATGTTTGCTGGGAGAAATGCTGCCTGTCTAGAACAAGCGGAGTGATACAAATGGCGAACAGTCCCACTGCTGATACTAGAGTGTTTGCGATTCTTTTCTTAGATTTGAAATGGGTAAATCCATTTTTAGCCCCTGTAATCCAGTCCTAAACAACAGATGGGCCTTTGCCGGCTCTCTGATTGATTCATTTCCTGGATGTTTCAATATATAATTCCTAATACATGACAGAACATCTGTTTTTGTTCATGGCCAGCGTATTAAACCATTTAAGCTTTAAATACATACCTGACCCTAATTAGACTCTTCTAAATGATCTTAATGGCTACATTTGGTGGAAAGCCAGTATTTTTTTATGTTTTGTTCTTTCCAGCATTATTATTGATAATTTTAGTGTTCTGCTCACTGTAACACGATCATGTTGTATCTCTTCAGGGACATGGCTGCCAGCATCGAAATTATGCAGCTAGACTTTGAGATGGAGAACTTCACCAGCCAGTCTGTCACCAGAAGAATCAACTGGAATATTGATTACCGGGGCCAGAATCCAGCCTCGGATGCAGAGAAGGTGGTCACAGAGCTGACAGTTGTGCAGAAGGACATCCAAGCCATCATTCCACTTTCAATGGTAAGAAGTTTTTCCTATCTGCCACCTAGGGTCATAAAGTTTGTGAAATGAGATTGCACTTCAGTCTATTTTAAATGTAATTTAACTTGTCAAATCAGTAATGCAATCGATCACAACAGTTACCGCCCACTTTTTTCAGCAGCCTTGGTTCTGGAATTATTTTCCCCATCCATTTTCTTCTGCATTTCAAAAAGCTTTATAATGAAGAGTATAAGTCATAAACCAAAAAATTGGATTGGAAGCAAAAAAAAAAGAAAAAGTAAAAGGTTTCTGAAAATCAGGCAAGAAAAAGATCAGCCTGCAAAAATGTCATGACAGTTCTGCTTGCTGCAATCACATTTTTATGGTAACAGCAACTGTTTCATCTGAAAATCTGCAATCACTCTTGAATTTAAATTTTTTTTTACATGGAAATCACATTGAAGTTTGGGTTCTACAGAAGCATATTCCATAACACAACAACCTTGGAGCTCAGGGTTGGCCAACTTTGATTTTGGTTTTGATAGGTTTATACTTTATCTGCAGGCCCACATGACATCTGTGGCCACGCAGAATTGGAATGCCTGTCACAAAATATCACACACATAACCCGTGCATGTTTGTTTAATCATAATTGTGGATTATTTTATGAAACTTTCAACTACCAATGAGAGTGCAGTACTTTCAGCTCCAAAATAAAGATTTTTTTTCCTCAATTAATATTTATAGTGCCTTTGTGCGATAGGTGGATTTTTATCAGACGTTAGCACTGCAT
Organism: Gobio gobio; assembly: GCF_949357685.1. Classification (NCBI taxonomy): domain Eukaryota; kingdom Metazoa; phylum Chordata; class Actinopteri; order Cypriniformes; family Gobionidae; genus Gobio; species Gobio gobio. The sequence continues at coordinate 11,500,941 of NC_137100.1, read as the reverse complement.
AGAAAGTCTACAGCACTTCTATTTCAATAGACACATTTGATATCTATTGTTATCGCTCGAGATTATATGTGGATAATGGCCACTATTTTCACATACAGTAGTTTCTGATCCGCTGCCCTTGTGAAAAGAAGTGCGCTTAAAGGTGCACTGTGTACATTTTAGCGGTATCTGTTGCAAATTGCAACCGTCCACTGCTCACCCCTCCCTTTCGAAGCACATAGAGAAGCTACGGTGACCGTCACAGGACAAAGATGTCGTCGTCTGAGACAGCAGAGAGTAGCTAGCGCTCTGTAGAGCAGTTTGTCCATTTAGGGCTACTGTAGAAACATGACGGCGCAAAATGGTGACTTAACTGTAAGGTGTATTTAGATAGAAATGGATCATTCTAAGGTAATAAAAACATAACGGTTCATTATGTAAGGTCTTTATACTCCACTGAAAACATAGTAATGTATATTATATTGCATTTCTGTCAATAGATCCTCCTAAATATTACACACTGCACTCCTTTAATTGTATTGATTGTGCATTTGTAGTGTACTTCAAAGAGTACTTAAAGAAGAGAGTAAACTTACATGACTTTGTAATCATGTCAAATTAAAATTTACTTTAAAGTACATTTTGAATAGCCTGACAAGCCAGACCCACATCAAGATATTAACTCCAAGTCTTCCAGAGTCGCGGGCAAAGCCGATTCGAAAGACCGCTGTTCGCCAGCTTCTTTGTTTTCAAGTAGCACACGGAACAGCCGCAACTCTGCCATCATTATGTTAAGCCCGCCCACCGACTCTATACACGATGTGATTGGCCTGACTAGACTTTGTTTTTTCCAGCTCGCAAGCCTATGGAGAGTTGCTAGACGCCCTGGCTGCAAATTAGATTTGCTGCCGCTATAGGGTGCGTCTAGATTTCTAGGCTACATTTTGAATCATTGTTTTAATAATCTTTTGTCATGCTTTGAAAAAATACACTTATTTTGATGTTGACTAACATACTAAAGTACTAAAAGTATTATATATTACATTTAAGTTAATATATTTTAATTGTACTAAAATAGAAACTTCATCATTAAAAATATGTAATTAAAATATTTAAATACATGACTGTTACAATTACGTTTGTCTTGTCTTCACCTGTTCTCGTTTATCCCTGATTAGTTTATCAACTCCACCTGTGTCTAACTAGTTCCCTCCATTACCTTGTGTATTTATACTCCCTGTTCTGTTCAGTCCTTTGTCGGTTATTGTTTGTCTACACATGTCTGTGTGAGCGTGTACTATGCCTTCTAAGTCTGTGTTTGGATTAAAACCTTTGTTATTCCTCACCTCCTTCGTCGTGTGCTTACTAAGCCACCCAGAACCGTAACAGAATAACCGACCCTCAAAGTGAGTATTAAAGAAGATGGACTCACCCATGCTGCAACTTCTTCTCCGTCCAGAGAGCCGGCCATACCTGGGATACCTGGCCTGGATGATCCGGAGTGGCGGTCTCCTTCCTACAGCCGGCGAGCCCGAGGCACCCACTGAGGTGATTTGAGTGTTGGAAGACGCAAAGGCCCCGGAGTTGTCGCAGGTTGGTCAGTCCATCTTAGAGCCAGGAGCGGACTGTAACCTGATCGATCTGTGGTCCGCGGATCCTTTTCCCACCCTAGTCCCCACCCTCTCTTCGTCACCTTCTTCGCCAGTCCCGTCTGGAAATCTTCTGCACGTATCCAAGCCTCTCCTGAACCCGTCTCCATTGCTGGTCACGGCCAGTCCCCTGGATCCGTCAGCACCACTGGTGTTGTCCAGCTCCTTGGCTCTACCCCCGCCGCTCACTCCGTGCGGCCCATCATCTGCGCCTCGGGCTTCCCTGCCACCAGCTCAGCTAGAGGCCAAGTCTCCGGCTACACCTCGGGCCTCCAGGCCCATATCTCCACCTCGGCCTGTCAGTCCATCACCATCGCCTCGGCTCTCTGCTCCTTCAACGCCTCCGTGGCCCGTCTGCCCAGAAACTCCGCTGGGCTCCCTCGTCTCTCCAGGTCAGCCTCCGGCGGTCGACGCACTGCCTATGCCACGGACTTCCGGGATTCGGGCTACGCCCTCACCCTGCACCCCTACGGCGTCGGCGTGCTCCTCCCTTCCTCCAGCCTCCCTGTCGGTCTCACTCGCCACATCGTCGTTCCGGTCATCCGAGTCCCCGTCACCGCTTCAGTCCCGTGAGCCAGCGACTCAGTGCCAGGCTTCCTGGCCTGCGATGTCGCCCTGGTCCGTCGGCCGCTCGGTTCCGCTGGTTCCTCCCCTCACCATGGTTCCGCCTCCGCCGATTGTTCCCAGGGCTCCATCCGCCCCTGCAGTCTGGACTCCGCCCTGGACCCTCCCTCTGTCAGCGCCACCATGGTACTGGTGCCCGCCTACTCCAGACGCTTGTCTGTCATCAGCTCCACGCCCTCCACCAAAGCCTCCGCCCCATTTTCTACTTCATGGACTCTGTTGTCTTCACGGCGCGAGGACGCGCCTTTCCGAGAGGGGGCGTAATGTTACAATTACGTTTGTCATGTCTTCACCTGTTCTCGTTTATCCCTGATTAGTTTATCAACTCCACCTGTGTCTAACTAGTTCCCTCCATTACCTTGTGTATTTATACTCCCTGTTCTGTTCAGTCCTTTGTCGGTTATTGTTTGTCTACACATGTCTGTGTGAGCGTGTACTATGCCTTCTAAGTCTGTGTTTGGATTAAAACCTTTGTTATTCCTCACCTCCTTCGTCGTGTGCTTACTAAGCCACCCAGAACCGTAACAATGACATACAAGTTTCAATAGAGATTGCACATTTTATATATTTTAGTTTTACCATAAATCCTTGTCAGTACATTCATATATTTTAACTTTACGTTCAATTAAAGTCATTATGAAATTTCAAATAATGATGTACTTAAGTGGGTCAAACTCACTCACTCTAAAGTTCCACTAATTGTATTTGATAAATTTATACCATAGTACATTTTTATTTTATTTTATTTTATTTCATTAAACATGCAACTAAATGTCTGAAAACATTGCATTCAATTCACACTTAAGGATATTATTTATATATATATATAATTTCTCTAATATATACCCTCTTTAAATGTATGCTACTTATTTTTCACAAGGGTGTTTACATTATCTTATATTATAAGAAAAGAAAAGACCTCATTCACACTTTTACTGTAGGATTTTTAAGGTAATAGGTCCATGCGTAGTGTGAGGATTTCTCATGCTCACTCCAGTGCAATAAGAAACTCCATTTTTCACCTATTAAAATGTATCTCTGGTTGGTTGAAGCCACTCGCCCAAACCCATAATATTTGTGTGTGTTTAAACTCTAGCATGATTCAGTACACTGGGACCAGGTGCAGCACAAAAAACACATTGCTTCATGTAGAGAAGCTGCTTTGACCTGTCAGTATCCTCCATCTCCCTTGAAACCTATCGGTGTGTTTCAAAAGCCCTGCGCCGGCAGAATATAGCAGTTCAAATAACAAGAAGTGAATACAAAACAAGACAGTCATGAGGGAAATACTAAAAACTGCAGCAGTGCAGGAGCCAAGGCCTCAATTTTTCACTACCTCCCTTAATGCACACACACAAAGAATCCGAGAACAGACATAAGCACTGTTAAAAAAACAACAACAAAAAAAGCCCTGCTCAGCTGCTTCCGTAGGCAGCATCTTATGACATCATAGGTGGGCTCCTCACATGAAGGCTGTTCCAAAAAGGTGGGCGATTTAATTTTGCCGTTTCCTAAAATAACGTATTTTGGACAAATTCTAATGCAGCAACACATTTATTATTTACAGAGAAGGTAACAATTGATTACAACTATTGATGGAAATAACATCACAACATTTATTTCCATCAAGAGGTGCATCAATTTTTGGTTAAGATCTTGTATTGGCAATGCAAGTCAAGCACACTGTAAAGTCTAGGCCAGCACATCCCAAAGACTTTCACTGAATTTAACGTCTGGACTCAGTGGTGCCAATTCATGTGTGAAAATGATTCTTTAATGCTCCCTCCCGCCTGTTGAATCTTGACATTGTCATCCTGGAATATGGCCATGATGTTTCTTCCTACATGGTTGTTTAGGAAATGAAAAGCTATACACTTCATCAATTAGGGTTGGAAGAACTGTTGCCAAACATATAACATGCAAAAAAACATAATAATCTCTGCAATAATGATCCAATCATTGACTCTTAAGCATTTGTCTATTTAAATCCAAACAGCGAATCAAGTATAGCATTTGTTCTGGCAGGTCACGTTAGTCAAGCTTGCATCAGCTGACTGTCAGCTGATCATGTGTGCCTATAGGAATATGATGTCTATCACAGCATATATATATATATATATATATATATATATATATATATATATATATATAAGCTCCCTCAGTACTATCAGCAGCTTTATCACATTTCTCCAGAGCTCTCATCTCACATTTGCCATCCTTGATCCCCAGCTCCTCCTCTCGTCCAGTCAGGATTTGGTATTCTGATTCCCCTTGAATCAGACTAAATTCACAAATTATTTTGTGCATTAAATATTGACCTTAAAGATATCTGAAATACATTATGTTGGTTCTGTTCTGTTCATCCTAAGGCCACATGGATGCGCAGGGAGTTCTTGCCCAGAACAGAACCATACCGCCAATCCAAACTGTATGCTAATAGTCAATCATCTTTGAAGATAGTGGTCCTGACAGAACTTTTATTTTGGGCCGGGTACTGTGTGTCATCCCTGCACCACTCTATTAACTCTTTCCCCGTCATTGACAGAATTGTCCAGCTTTCCTTGTTTTCACTGTTATACGGTAGGGGACGCTATTACACATCTTCTGAAAGAGTAGTAAATCTCCTGATCCAAGCACATGCAAAGACAATACAGAAATAAGCGATATCATATGTAATCATATGCATGTAAAATAATGCGATAATCAACATTAAAGTCCCTGTAAATGCAATTCTGAGATTTGTCTCTAAACACATTATAAATGTTAGAAATGTACGGAGGTGGACAAAGTGCAAAACTCCATTACTTGAGTAAAAGTAAAAGTACCACTGGTCAAATATTACTCCATTACAAGTGAAAGTTGTAAAGACAGATTTTTACTTAAGTAAAAGTACAGAAGTACTTGCTTATAAAAGTACTTAAGTATCAAAAGTAAAAGTAAATGCATTATTTTATTATTGTTGCATTGTTGTATGAATGCACGCTGTGCCATCATGGTAGTTTAAGCCAGTCAGTCATGCTCCATCTGACATGCCAGCATATCTTGAACTCATTTAAATACTTGTTTAAAAGTTACAGAGCTCTTATCAAAGTCAAAATCATACTAGAAAAGAAAGGTTTCTACATTGTCTTTATTTGACAGGATTATGTAAAAACATATTTCTGAAAGGTCTTCAGTTAACATTATTAGCCCAACTACGTTTTTGCATGCTAACTAACATCATTGTCGAACGTTACCTATGTGTTAGCACTGTATCCACAAGGCTATGGCAACTTGGCAGGTAAAAATAATTTGACCGACCATACTTCATACCAGTGTTCATTTTGACAGCAAATTTTGATTTAGTGTTAGTCATAGTCTTTTGACCATAACATTTTAGGCTTCTGAATTGTTTTAGTTTTAGTTTTAATTGACTATAATAAGATTTTAGTAGATTCAGTTTCAGTACTTGTGGTCTGGCGTCTGAGAGGCAGCTTTCTGTGTGCACATCCGTGGTTTCAGCACAGACAGCGGAAACGCACCCAGCATTTGAGAGCAGAGAATACTGCTTATTTTGATAAGCTATTTTATTCACTTGCCGTTTTCACTTGCTATAAGACTGTGCAAGTATTAGGGGTGTTGACGGACTCTATCACTCCATCTATGTTTTGATCATCATTCTGAATTCGATCTGGATGTAGTCTTTGACAAAAACGCGATTTTCTCAGCTTTTTAATCAAAATGTGGCTATTTTTTTATGAAACGTACCCACATTCAAGTGTTGATTAAAAAGGAATGTATGAAGTTAAAATAAAAAGGGTTTCTTTGTTCAAAGGTAGAGGGTCTGCTCTTTCTTTTGATATATTGCATATTCAGATATTCACACAACAAAATATTCTGGGGGCCATGAAATCTTTGTGAAAATGATCAAAGACACTGGCAGTGGCTAGCAACTTTTTTTTAAATGCTTGTGGGGAAAGAGTTAAAAGCAACGTAACTTACCGTAAACAGCTCCAACAGAGCTTTATGATTGGCCCAGAGCAGACTTCTTAAATCAGCCTGACCTCGTGCATACTCATACCGGTAATTGTGTTCTTTGTTCACAAACAGCATCATTTACTGGTAATGCTATCATACCGGGAAATTGCCAGAACTGATTTAATGGTATTTTTGAGAAGACCTTGTTCACACATGATCTCTTAACAGTAATTTACCGGTAAGTCAGGTCTTTTTGTATACGTTTTTAGGCTATGTAGCTAATCAGTCATTACACGGGTCCTGTTAGGACATTGCCAGAGAGGGCAGTTGTCTATGTGGGCAGTAGACAGCAAGGCAGCTCACTAGATTTTGGAGCTAAAGTGTTAGACACATGGATGTGTGTGTTCAATAGCTGGAAGATATGGGATAGATACACAATGTGCCATGTGTTTATGTGGGCTTTATGCATGAAAAGACCTTCTTTATACATTTTCTAAATACTTAAGAGGTCTGTTCATCCTCATTGGGGGATTTGGAAGTAGGAAGCAATCAGAGAGGCTCATATAAGAGGTGTTTATAGACACAACAATGGCAGAACCTATATGTTGTATGCCAAGTGCCTGAAATGAATCCTGCACTGATTTAGGCTAGCAAATGCTGTACACCCACAGAGCCACATTCACGTTCAAAGCATCTAATAATTATCCTACATACAGAGCAGACGCACACATGCAGATACAACACAATGCATTAACACACACAATAGGCAGCACACATGCATTTATTTTGAATTATCACATGTATAAATCCCTGGATACAAAGCAGAGTATGAGAGAGAGTTTGTATATACATGTGTGATCCAAATCTGAGACCACACTGAAAATCAGAGATATCAAATCAAAATGGAATAGATAAGATATTTATATGCATACACATATTTATACGCTTGCAGTTTTTTAAGCATAATAAACTCCTCCAAATTACACTTCTTCAGCTTATCTAGAAAACAAAAACACAGGAAACAGAACAACACCTATTAACGACTAAGCAATGCAATTAACAAGACACAGGTGAGACACATGAGGGTCAATCAAACACCATGGCAACAGATGAGCACGAATAAAGAAAACAAAGGAAACTGATCTGAAAACAGTGCAAAACTAACTCAAAGTCCAACTGAAGCAACACATAAACACAGAACAGATGTGACAAGCTAACAATTAATCAACGATGGATTAATTGTTGATAATAATCTAATCTAAAACTTATAGATGGTCGATTAAGCATGGTCGTTAGTTTTGAGGTGTGTGCGGCTTGTGTTAAACACGTGCAGCAGGAAAAATTAAGCGAGCACACTGTAGTTATTATCTTAATATCTTCAAGCCATGCAATGGATAAGGTAGGCTAGCCATTTATTTCAAAACATAATAAACCAAGGGTCCTAACAAGTGATTTTACTGAACCTAAGAACTACTCACTTGTGTAAACGGCACAATAAAGGTTAATAGAATAAACAAGTAATAAGATCATGATTGATGAGTTATGATCTTCCAGCGTTGTTTCAGCAGTGCTCTCCTATTCTATGGCATACATTAAATCAAGACCTGTCAATCTGAGCGATCAAACCAATCCAAGTGTGCTTCAGCTGCCTACTAAGGTTTACGAATGTTTCGCAAAGTTAAAAAAAAGTAACCTGGTGCTGTTTACATGTGCGTTGGCACAGTTTTTTTCATACAAATACTTGATACTTGATATAGTTTTGTCTCTAACTGAACCAAAAATGCTTGTTGTATTCTGCTAGTTGAGACCTTTTCAGCAATATATGACACAAGGCTATCTGTTATGTACTATGATTTTACATATCACATTTTCATGTAAAGCAGTTATTTTTTCCACACTATGAAAATAGAACACTTCTAATACTTCAGCACATTTTGTTAAAGGTGCAGTGTGTAATATTTATCAGGATCTATTGACAGAAATGCAATATAATATACATAACTATGTTTTCAGTGGACCTTACATAATTAATTGTTATGTTTTTATTACCTTAGAATGAGCCATTTCTATCTACATACACCGCAGGTCTTTTTACAGTGAAGTCGTCATTTTGCGCTGTCATGTTTCTACAGTAGCCCTAAAACTTCTCTACAGAACACTAGTCACTCTCTGCTCTCTCCAACGACGACATCTTTGTCCTGTGTCAGTCACCGTAGCTTCTCTATGTGCTTCGAAAGGAGGGGTGAGCATTGAGTGGTTGCAATTCCCAACCTCACTGCTAGATGCCGTTAAAATTCACACACTGCACCTTTAAGTGATGGTCATATCCCTATATTCACTGTAAAGCGAAGCTTCTAAGCTTTAAAACAACCCTCCACTTCGGATTTAGAAGGTTATGGTTAACAATTATTAGATTAATTAATCATTAATTTAAACAACGATCGATTATGGGAATTTATGACTTCCATAAATTGACTTCCATAAATTAAATTGACTAACTTTCGAATCTTACGAACACCATACAAATCTTATGAACATGTGTGTGTTTATTTAGGTTTTACGTCTTATGAACTAATTAGTACTGGAGACTGAATATTTACAAAAAATTTGCACACAATAAAAAAATCTGACAGCTTTGTTTTTAGATATGTCATCAAGGTAAAAATGGCAATTATGCTTGCGGCAGCATTATCTCGGTGGTTCTGAACACAGTGACTGCACGCTGCATTTGCATTTACATTTACATTTAGTCATTTAGCAGACGCTTTTATCCAAAGCGACTTACAAATGAGTGCAATAGAATCAACTAGGACAGTCAAGGGCAACAATATGCAAGTGCTGTAACAAGTCTTAATTAATCTAGAACACAAAACAAGCGAGTTTAGTTATAATGGTGCAGAGCCAGTGGTTGCTTTGTAGGCGAGCACCAGTGCCTTGAATTTGATGCGAGCAGCTATTGGTAGCCAGTGCAGACTGATGAAGAGAGGCATGACGTGCTCTCTCTTTGGCTCGTTAAAAACCACCCTCGCCGCTGCATTCTGGATCAGTTGCAAGGGTTTGATAATGCATGCCTGAAGGCCCGCTAGAAGAGCATTACAGGAGTCCAGTCTGGAGAGAACAAGAGCTTGGACCAGGAAATGTGTGGCCTGCTCTGATAGGAAGGGTCTAATCTTCCTAATGTTGTATAACGCAAATCTGCAGGACCAGGTTGTTGCAGTAATGTGGTCAGTGAATTTTATCATTTGAACTGTTGAATTGTGAATTGAAACAGTGAATTGTTCTGTTCAAGAAACATAGAGAGCTGGTTGAACACAACTCACTCAAGTGTCTTTGCAATAAAAGGCAGAAGGGATACCGGTCGGTAGTTTTCTAAAAGTGCTGGGTTCAGAGAGGATTTCTTAAGCAGTGGGGTTACCCGAGCCTGCTTAAATGCTGTGGGGAAGGTCCCGGTGTGAAGAGAGGTGTTGACAATGTGAGTGAGTGCAGGAGTAACTGAAGAAGAAATGGCCTGAGGGAGGTGTGTGGGGATAGGATCAAGCGGACAGGTAGTGGGGTGATTGGAAAGGATTGGAGACTTCAGCTTCAGAGAGCAGAGAGAAAGAGGGTAGCGTGTGTGTGATGGTTGTTGAAATGTGCGTTTCAGTTTGTGGTGTGGAGAATTGGCTGCTGATGGAGGAGGTTTTGTTTGTGAAGAATGATGCAAAATCGCCAGCTGTAAGAGCTGATGAAGGAGGAGGAGGACAAAGGAGCGAAGAGAAAGTTTTGAAAAGTGCACGAGAGTTGTGATAGTATGTAGTCTTAGCAGTGGAGACATTTGCAGAGAAAGAAGCGAGAAGAGACTGATAAAGGGTAAGGTCAGTAGCGTTATTAGTTTTGCGCCACTTCCTCTCTGCCGCCAGTCCAGAACAATGTTCGCGGAGAACATCAGACAGCCAGGGGGCAGAGGGGGTGGTGCGGGCTGGCCTGGATGAAACGGGACAGAAGTTGTCTAAGCAAGATGTTAGAGTGGAGCAAAGAGTGTCAGTAGCACTGTTAGTGTCCAGTGCTGAGAACTGAGCAGGTGGAGGGAGTGAGGATGAAATCATAGTGGAGAGATGAGAGGGAGAGTGCAAGCGTAGATTACGCCGAAAGGTGATCTGGGGAGGAGTGTGTGTTGTATCAGGAGTCAGTATGAGGTTAAGAGTGATGAGAAAGTGGTCTGAGGTGTGCAATGGAGTAACTAAAGTGTTGTCTGTGGAGCAGTAGCGTGTGTAGATAAGGTCCAGATGGTTACCTGGTTTGTGAGTAACTGTAGTAGATACTCGCTTAAGGTAAAATGAGGTCAGAAGAGTGGTGAAGTCTACAGCCTGGGGTTTATCAAGGTGAATGTTGAAGTCACCGAGCAGTACCAGAGGAGTGCCATCCTCAGGGAAGTGAGAGAGTAACATATCCAATTCCTCCAAGAAGTTACCTAGTTGACCTGGAGTGCGATAAATAACTACAACATGGATTTTAGCAGGGTGAGTGATAGTGATTGAGTGTGATTCAAATGAACTGTTGCCAGATAGAGAAGTAATGGGCTCAAATTTCCAATCATTTGAGATGAGCAAACCAGTACCTCCACCCCTCCCAATCGGGCGAGGGCTGTGTGAAAAAGTGAAATTAGTAGAGAGGGCCGCAGGAGTGGCAGTATCCTCTGGTTTGATCCAGGTCTCAGTTAGGACCATGAGAGTGAGATGTGAATGAGTGGAGATAGATGAAATAAAGTCTGCTTTGTTTACAGCAGACTGGCAATTCCAGAGACCAATTGTAATGGACACTAATGTAGCAGAGGATATAGGTAAATAACGCAGATTATTAGGATTACGTCGTCTTGAATGTACAGAGCGTGATTTACGGGTATTAGTAGTAATAGTAGAGATTTGAAAGCACATAGTGAATACTGGTCAGAAAAATAGATGGAAAACAACAAGCTAAACACAAAAGTGTCAGAGAGAAGAGAAAGCTATACTCAAGTGCCTTGTCGGTGTCCTTGCTCGAGTGAAGTCGCACAGAGTAGAGTCTACACTCTTCGGTCTTCACACGATGAGGGCTTCACACGAGGGCTGCCGCGGAGTAGAACTCAATTTATACTCACGTTAAGTGTCGTTATTGAATACAGCTGGCTACGTCTAGCGAAACGTCTTTACTCACGAGAGATCACGTGGTCAGCACATTAACATACATGACTACAAACAAAAAGCTCACTACACCACACAGACAATGTTCTAAATAACTGCTGGACTAAAGATCAAATGAGAAAATGGATACAGTACTCACACAGTAGTTGTTCTCCCTGTCGGTCGATTGCTTCTCACTGAAGCGCTGAAGTTATGTAATGCACATTACAAAAACAAATATGTGAATCGGATTGTAAAGTTAGGGATTCATGTAAACTGAAATTGGTTTCACTTGGATTGAAGAGAGTGAGTCCATGTATGATTTCTGCAAATGAAGGACATGCTCTGGACCATTGTGTTCAATGTCAAATGTATTTTTTCAATGTCTTCAGTCATTTTCAGAGGTGGTCTCAGACATTGGGCCCCTACAAATGTAACACTATGACTTATATGTAACCTCAGCCATTTTCCCAACAGGCTCAGTCTGACCACAATTAGCCCTCTTACCTCGCAAAGCCAGTCTCTCGACCTCCATTAACATGAGCTACTCTTTCAAGCCTGGCCAGTGAGAGAGGCCTTTAACATTCACACAGGATCAGCTCCGCATGTTCCCTTGAAACAGCTCAGTTTGGCATGTGAAGGCATTTCTCGATAAGCACGCGGGGGACAGAGAATGTGTTGACTACATGGGCTTCACTGCGACTCCTGCTTCAATAGTACATCATAAATAAAATATCACATGGCCTTCCAATTGTGACTAGTATCATGCACACACTTTCAGACAAGGGAATAGTCCTGGTATATGAAAGAGGATAGATTCTGGACGTGAGGTCATCATGACCTTATGTTTTTTTTCCTCAGACTCTAAACCTGAGGGATCGATTAAGACTTTAACGTTAACTTGAACCTTTTTAAAGTAAAATGGATGTCATTTACTTCCTTAATCCTGTAAAGTCTGACAAATTATCATTTGATTATTAATTTTAAAATAAGTAACGGTAATTAATTAATTTTTTGAGTGTATTTACATCAAGGTGGAAAAGGACTTTCATCATCATAAAAAAAAAGATCATATCAAGTAATTTTACCTGGCTGGAGAAATCAGGTTATATCTTCTGACAGTTATCCTTGTTTTTTCAGTTTGATTGAATTCAGCTATCAGTAATCTTAAATCATTTATTTCATTTAAACAAAACCAGTTATTTTAGATGTTACCACATGAAGTACAAGTTGAACTACGAATTTTTTTTTACGGATTGTTTTGGGGAAGCAGATACACAGCAGCGTTGGCGCCTACGCTCTGTTGTTATGTATCGTCACCCATCGGAATTACAAAGATACAGCATATTTCACAAATGGCCCTTTTGCCTCCCTCAACTCAAACGTCACAAATACAGCTCTCATGCTTGTGAAGTCATGTCTCAACAGGTAATCTAGGCTACTATCAATAAAAGGTCCAACATATTAAGAATACTTTTAGCTGTCAAGTAGCTAACACTCTGTATTGAGCAGGGGGTCCAAACTTTTTCAAAAGGGGGCCAGATTCGATGTTGTGGACACATTTGGGGCTGTTTCCTTTTCTATTTCTATTTATATATGAATATGAATGACAGATTTGACAAACCTTGAGCTGACAGTAGAGTAGCTTGAGATGACACAGATGTAAATTTAATACACAAAAAATATCTGTAAAACTCTTAACAACCTAATTTTTAAAGGGTAAAATATTATTGCTGAGTTAGAACTCTATTCTTATTTAATTTAACGAGTACTCTATTTAGATCACCACAGGTAGAAACAAATTTTCTATACCTAGAATGGCTTTATAGTATTCTATAAAGACAATTATTATAAATACAAGTGTACAAAAGTTTATGACAAAAAAATTGTGTGTAATTTTGCCTTTATTACTCATTTAACACATGTCTACATTAAAAATTTAATAAAATGAGATATTAACCTACATTTCTGACAAAATACCACGGTTACAGTTAGTGTTACCACAGTATATCCATGATAAATGTTGGTGAATTGTATGTTGAAAAGTATTCTAACTGGATTGGCTCAACATTTCTACTGATTTGCACGTTAGTGTTGTTAAGTCAGCACAGTTTCAACTGGCTTTAAACTACATTAAACCACAGAGAGATGTGCAGATTGTACCGGAGTCCTCTAGTCTACGGCAAACTCGAGCGCTTATCACTGGATGTTTAGTGGTCGTGTTATCGAGACACTCGACAAGTAAACACATTTGTTCAGACTCAGTCCGCGAGTTGCGCTGCGCACTAGTAGCGCTGTTTCGTTCCGCTTTTGGCACGTTAAAGTTTCCCTGGCCTTAAATCTAGTACTGCCACCTTGTTTTGACATTGTGAAACTGCATGATTTGTAAATTATGCGTGGTGGGCCACATATAATGTATATTTTAATAGACAAGCTGCGGGCCATTTAAAATTCATCCCCGGGCCGAACTTTAGACACCCCTGGTATAGAGCGAACGCGAGCGTCTCGCTTATAATAAACCCATCCAACGCTTCAGGTGCTTTTTGGCATGACACATCACCCAGCATACCCAGTTAAAGAAGTCATTCGCCACTGATTTACACTAAAAAGTTTTGGGACACCTGCCTTTACATGCACATGTAATCACATTCTTAATCTGTAGGGTTTAATATGGAGTTGGCCCACTCTTTGCAGCTATAACAGCTTCAACTCTTCTGGGAAGGCTTTCCACAAGGTTTAGGAGTGTGTTTACAGGAATTTTTGACCATTCTTCTAGAAGCTCATTTGTGAGGTCAGGCACTGATGTTGGACGAGAAGGCCTGGCTCACAGTCTCCACTCTAATTCATCCCAAAGGTGTTCTATCGGCTTGAGGTCAGGGCCCATTCTTTCACAAATGTTTGTAGAAGCAGTCTGCATGCCTAGGTGCTTGATTTTATACACCTGTGGCCATGGAAGTGATTGAAACACCTGAATTCAATTATTTGGAGGGGTGTCCCAATACTTTTGGCAATATAGTGTACAATATATATCATCAGGATTTTATGGTCAGGCTTTTATGGTAATTTACTGATCACAACAACAACAAATTCCTCACCTTTATAATATTTGAAACTTTTTTTTATTTATTGAATAATCAAAGTAACCTTTTCATTTTGCTTTGTAATAGTGGAAAATAAATTACATGACCTCAGACAGTCATGAAAATATGTGGCTTTTCAGGGTTAAACTGACTTTCTAGTATAGAACAGCCCCTTTCTACAATCTATTCAATTTCTGATGGAAATATTCTAGTCTTTCCTTACATTTAAAGGTTAAAAATCCAGTTTCAGAATATCTTGTTTTATGTCATGGAAGTCAAATTGATTCCGAGAGCCATTTCATGTTGACTGTAATATGCCCATATTTTATTGCAAGCCACTTGACCACAGCAACATACATCCTTGTTAAAACCCATGAAGCATTTGCTGCTACACACACCAAGCTGGTTATTCGTTGTACAGTGCACACAACTGTACATTTCTTAGAAGTATCTCATTGTAAGGGCAGTCTGTCACCTCAGCAGTGTCTTTTATCAAATAGCCTGTATCTTTGGTATCCTTTTGTCTGGATAAGAGGCTCAGGTTTACCTTGCTCTGACTGCATGTGAAGTGTTTAATGGCTTGCAAAAGCTCCCTTGCTGTTATTTACAACTAAAGCTGTCCATATCCATCTGAGCTGGCTGTTTCACCCATCACATGAGACCACTCGGCTCTCGCTGTCTGTCACTGTAAATACTGCCCACCACGGGAATGATACTACTATTTGCATTCCCAACCACACGCTCACACATTGCTGTCACTTTAAAATGATTCAGAGTAAAGTTATGGGCTGGGGCAGCGTTGGCCTGTCTCTTGCGTTAGAGCAGAGCGCTATATTACTATCATTAAAAAATGATCAAAAACCATGTTATTGTTCATGAGTTCATGGCATGACGGGTTCTTTAAAATTGAGCCCAGAACCCTAGTGTTCTATATAGAACCCCAATGAACTTTTTTTTCTTTCTAAGAGTAATAATATCATAATATATTATGGTAATACCATGGCATTATTTGAATCAAAGTACAAAGTCATTCGTATTACCATTTGATACTGTAAGTCACCATGGTACCACATCTTTTTGCAAGGGATGAGAGACTCAATCAATTCTGAGTTAAATCTTAATGTTGTTATTACTGTAGTCTTTTCTGTGCTTGGCTATTATTTGCCTAAAATAAACCTGGATTTGATTCAGCTTCCTTTACTGAGAGTCCCTGTGTGTCCATGACCATCTGTTTAGCCTTTTGCTTGGAGTGGAGGCAATGACAGCGGTAGGCAACACCAGCACAATAGGCTTTTTCTGAACATGAATCGTATGAATTAAATAAATTCAACGGGTGGATGTTGTTGACCTTTAAAGTTTACCTTGCATAAAAATGAGATGTCAGGAAAAGAATCGAGCTGGTCTGCTGCAAGATGAAAAGCCTTTTCAGGGCCTATAATGAATTTTATTTCTTAGTGCAAGTACCCAAGACTTCCATTTCAACAAGGCAGGCAGGTCAGTAATGCACTTTGAATGAAAATTATGATTATGCAGTTTCAGCTAAGGCTATCAGAGTAATTCCGAGCTAATAACTCATTTGCTCAGTGGGGAGATTTTAAAGCGAACCTAATTCAGATGCTATTTGCAAGTCGAACATTTACGACCCATTTCATCTGGTGACTTCTCTCTTGCTAAAAATTTGAATAAAGATAGTGTTTTATGGGGTTTTTTTATTTAATGAAATGAGTCAGTCTACAGCATGACTTGTGATGCAATAATGTGACAAGGGATAAATCCTATATGGTGCCATTCCACTGTGGTTGTTATTGTGGTTTTACTTTATTTCGATAAAGTCCACTTTAGACATTCTACAAACTATAAATAACTTTGCAACGACATGTCAACTAATTCTCATTGGAGTATTAGAAGACTGTTATGTTAAAGGGATAGTTCACCCAAAAATGAAAATTTTGTCATCATTTACTCACCCTAAAGTTGTTCCAAACCTGTATGAGTTTCTTTGTTCTGCTGAACACAAAAGAAGATATTTTGAAGAATGTTTGTGACCAAGCAGATAGAGCAACCATTGACTACCAGTAGGGGGAAAAATACTATGGTAGTCAATGGTTGCTCTATCTGTTTTGTAACAAACATTCTTCAAAATATCTTCTTTTGTGTTCAGCAGAACAAAGAAACTCATACAGGTTTGGAACTTGAGGGTGAGTAACATGATGACAGAATTTTCATTTTTGGGCTAGTAGAAGGTTAGTAGAATAAGTTGGCATTTACTTGCAAAGTTACTTATAATGTATTTTGGGGGACCATCAAAATAAAGTGTTTGCAGATATTGAGCACATAGTCTACTAATACTCTAATGACTGCTAGTTGGCCTATAGTTGCAAAGTTAGTAGTTGTAAAGTTACTTATAATGAGTAGAATACATAATATATATATATATATATATATATATATATATATATATATATATATATATATATATATATATATATATATATATATATATATATATATATATATATATATACATACAGAATTTATAACATGTTATAAAACTACTTTAAATAAATCTGAAATAAAATATATATAAAATATTTTAGATGAAAAAAATACTAAAACTAGTGCCAGATTTATTAAACGGGGCAAATTAGCGTGAAAGCGCAATTCCATAAAAGCGCAGTTGGGAGTGGAAAGTTATGTGTGTGATTTACTGACAACACACAAATTAATGAACACGGACACAGCCGGATCATTTCCATAATGACCAGTTATCGTCTGGTTTAAGACGCGCTATTTTTGCACTCAAAAAAAAAATAGCTTGTTGGTCTAACTTAATACAATGACACCTATTTCTACACAGTTGAACTGATTTATTTGAACTTAAACTGGGTTAATTGCACTGATGAGTAAAATTCATCATCAAAATTCAATATTCTGTGAATGTTTCCTGAACATAATTCACTCTTGTTGAGCCAACCAGTGCTGTGACTGTTCAGACTAGTGCCCTTGTGCAGAGTTGCGTGAGTTTTCAGTGTTTTTAAGAAAATGGAAAGACCTGTTTGAGTGTAAGTGTTTAATGTTTAGTTAATTTGAACATTTAAAAGAGTTTGTAGAATATATATTATTTTTATTTTTTTATTTTTTTTGTTACCATTGTGGTGAAGAGTTGAGCTTGTGGTTAGTTTGTCGGTAGCTGTTGTGCACACATACATGTTCCATGATCGTTTGATTGAGAGGGGTAGAACTGATGACCATATGTAGACTGTGTAAATTATGTGCTGACCCTCAAACCAAATTATTTTATTTATTTCTATAAAAACTAATAGCTAACACAACACTTGTTCATATGCCATGTGTAACATTTGTAGCATGCAAGTAATGATCAAGTAAGAAAACATCTTCTCACTGGCTTTAGCATAGTTACAACTCATTGAGAACATCATAGACTTATTTCACATAGCCACCCACAGCCTAACCACAAGGTCTGCTCTTTACGATAATGGTACCCTCAAAAACTGACATAACATAAACTCTTTTAAATGTCAAATATAACTGAACAACAAACATTAACTGGTCTTTCCCTTTACTAAAAAACACATTAAACAGCACAGCTTAATTTCAACATTTACTCTCCTAATCCATCCCTATGCAAAGCATGCTGGGAACTAGAAATCCACTGCCCAGTTTCAGTCAGCGCAACATAAATGATTAATTTAGTCCCAACACAAATGGCTTATGTTAACTTAACATTTTAGACATTTAATTTCATTTAACGTAATTCATTTGAGTGCAAATGACAATTAAGTAAAAAACTTAAGATTTGTGTTGTTTCAACTTCTTCCTCAGTCCATTATCACAGTAAACACATTAATGAAGTAACAACGTCTACAGCAGTGTAGGGATGCTATTGACCGTTTAACCGTTAACCGAAAGTAATAATAATAATAATAATAATAATTAATTACATTTATATAGCGCTTTTCTAGGCACTACTCAAAGCGCTTTTACATAGAAGGGGGGAATCTCCTCAACCACCACCAATGTGCAGCATCCACCTGGATGATGCGACGGCAGCCATATTGCGCCAGTACGCCCACCACACACCAGCTGATTGGTGGAGAGGAGACTGAGGGATGATACCAATCGTATATATATATGGGGATGATTAGGAGGCCATGATGGACAGGGGCCAATGGGCAAATTTTTTTGGCCAGGATGCCGGGGTTACACCCCTACTCTTTATCGAAGAACAT
Source organism: Gobio gobio (assembly GCF_949357685.1). Lineage (NCBI taxonomy): Eukaryota > Metazoa > Chordata > Actinopteri > Cypriniformes > Gobionidae > Gobio > Gobio gobio. Next base: position 11,482,264 of record NC_137100.1, on the reverse strand, counting down.
CCTGGGATTTTTAATGACCACAGAGAGTCAGGTCCTCGGTTTAACGTCTCATCCAAAGGACGGTGCTTGTTACAGTATAGTGTCCCCATCACTATACTGGGGCGTTAGGACCCACACAGACCACAGGGTGAGCACCCCCTGTTGGCCTCACTAACACCTCTACCAGCAGCTACCTAGTTTTCCCAATTTGGTCTCCCATCCAGGTACTAACCAGGCTCAGCCCTGCTTAGCTTCAGTGGGAAACCAGTCTCTGGCTACAGGGTGATATGGCTGCTGCATATAGTAAGAACTTTGACCGATTAATACTATCAGTTAAATGGTTTAAATGTTTTTAACGCTTTGTTGTTTTTTATGCACGGTTAAGAAAATTATGCTGTATAGCGTTATTTGTTCACTCACGGAGCGTGTCGACATGTGCAACCACAAACCAGATATAGGCCTATTTCGCAAAATGAAGCAATGGAAAAGCTTGGGACCATTTCGACAGAAAAATACAGCAGTAGTACAAGCTCCTGACTGGTGGAAAGCAAATGAAAGGCGCTTCCCGAGGCTGGCCACTCTAGCGAGGTGTACTTATCTCTGTATTCCCGGGGCATCGGTGCATCTGAAGCCTTGTTTAAGGCTTTTTGTAGTGTGTTTTTTTTCAAGTTTACTAAAGTAAACATTGTTGCGTATGTTCTTCTTCAGAGTCGCCCTCTGTCGTTTCAAAGAATAGCACAAAGGCGAGCGCAGAAGGAGCATGCGCTGTCAGCAGAGGCGCGCGCGCTGCGGAGACAGAAAGATTGAGAGGGTGTTTCCTGGCTGCGCTCCAGACTAACCCGCATCACTTAGACATGTTACTTAAAAAAAATAAAACATACAAGGTGTGGATTGAGGTAGCCTAGGCCTGCTATTTTCATTTGACCAAAAAAAAAAAAACTTCTTCAAAGCTTCAAACGGATTCAGTGTATTTTCGTTTTGTCATCTTAATGTCATCATCTCTGTCATCAGCCTATTTATTTTATTATTTTTATTTATATTTTATCTGATCTGTATGCGGCTGTTTGCACGGTAAAATAAAATAAATTTTGGCTGCTGTCTGATTCCTTTATGCACAACTCGTATTCTTTCGGATGTTTCAAACGCAAATGTTTTAACAGCGGCTATTGTTTAGGGTCCTTGCCACAACGAGACAAATCGGCATTGCAAACTGAATTGTAGCTCGACTTGAATAGCCTTCTGCCACGTTTTCTGTTCATGAGTTCCATTTTCACTTTCAACAGCGGCTTCATTACGTTCGACCAGCGGGGGGCGCATAGCGCAAGCCTAGGGTTCGGTTCGGTGGAAAAAAATTTGGAGGGTCAAAAAGCCCAATATTCGGCTGAATCCGAACCTGAATCCTGGATTCGGTGCATCCCTAATTTAAATACTCTCCTCCCATAAATTTAGCATCTGAAAGCAAAACTCCTACAAATGCATATGCAATAAGTTCAGTCGCAAAAATAACTCTTAAAAATAACCTTTTCAGCGCTAATTTTTCACTGCGTGTGTTTAGTAAATCCTGAGTAGTTTCTTAAAGTCCCAGTGAACCGGAAGTTGCAACTGATTTTATTTCAGTGCTGTGACGTATTTCCAAGCGAAACGGATAGATAGATAAATAGAGGGCAGGGTTTCCCTTCAGCGCTCCTCCTCTCCATCTCACACTCATAGCAGACAAACGGTTGGAGGGGAGTGGTTAAGGATATTCAAACCCAAGCCGTCGCATAGTCGTCATCGGAAAGGGAACGCCATTCAAGACCGGAAGTTACTTTACAGATTTTGATTAAAGATTACCACGGCAAACATTTTTTTTATGTGTATTAACTTGCACTGATTAAATGTTCACCCTAAGACCTGTAATGTGGGCTAACAAAGTAAATAAGATCGATTTTGATTTCATGAGGACTTTAAAGGCGGGGTGAAATGCTGTTTCATGCATACTGAGCTTTTTACACTGTTAAAGACTTTTTACACTGTTAAAGACTTTTTATACTGTTAAAGAGCGTGGACAAAGTTTAAAAAAAAAAAAAGTTGGACGTTTGATGGAGTGTTTCTGTGCCAAAAATACTCCTTTCGGTTTCTCATAAGTTTCAGAACGTTTTTTAAAGTATGGGTCTATCTGACGTCAGGTACGGGCCGTACGGGCTCTTTTACCGGAAGGGCGCACGCGTGACTAGAGTGAGAGAGCAAACGCTTTAGGGAAGCCGGCTGCGCTGCAGTCACAGGACTTAATGAAATCAACAATGTCAACAATAGAAATAAAATAAAAAAACAGTTCCAATAAGACTACAGATTTCTAATTCATACTTGCATGCTTTTTTTTCTGCTAGTTTAAATGCCTGTTTTAAAGCAAAGGGGCTGAGTGGAAAGTTTCTCCTCAAATGTGCTGTTTTGATTGAAGCATGAGGGGAAGAGAGAGAGTGGAGAGAGAGCTGAATAATCTTTGCTTTATTCCTGTGGGCCACAAGGGAAATAATTTACAGTTAGTTGTGCAACATCCCTGCAGCAATTCTATCCAAAATAATGAATTGATTTTTTCTTGGAAAGCCATTGCGAAGCCAATGTGCTCTTTAATTGGCTTCATCTTTTGAGATGTAATTGAAAGCATGGATTTATTTGCATGTCATCTAACAGGGAAACTTTTAAATTGGGAAGCTCAGGACAGAGTATTTTAAAAGTTAATCCATTACCGTGGAGTACTGTAACCGCCATAGCCCGCGAGGTTTGTACAAAGTGAATGAGAACCTCAATCCCATTTGAGTTTGTCAAATGACACTATTGAACATGTACATTCTTTTCTTCAAGCTTCACACATTTTACAGGATGTATTCTTCTCTTTTGCTTATTTATTGACCGTTTTTAGATGTAGATTCATATCCTGGTTCAGCCTTGATTCCAGATGTTTAAATGCTTCACAGGTATTGGAATATTCCTGTATGTAATCAAGATATTGCTTTATCTCTTGTGGGAATACTGGAGATCTCTTGCCATTTATTTTAATTTGTTTTAGTAATTCAGCTCATTAATTCTCATTCATGTCCTTGACACAGCACAGAAGATACAATTAATTGGAAAATGTAGGTCATAACACTGTTACGGCGCTTTCAGCTGTCTGTAAATTGATTTATGTTCACTTCTTTTAATATTTTTGAAAAACACAACCACAAATATGTCAGCTTAAAAGGATAGTTCACACTAAAATGAAAATTAAGTCATAATTTACTCACCTTGGTGTTGTTCAAATGCCCTTATTTCAGTTATGGACCACAAAGGGAGAATTTTAAAAAAAAAATCTCACTCGCACTCGTTCATATAATGCTAGTGAATAGTGAAAAGTGTCACATAATGCTCTCTTGTGACAAGTGCCGTACATTCAAAGTTTTCTTGGATATACGATATGGGTTCGGTGTATTATTTATTGAAATTCTTGACCTTTTGACCATTGGTCTTTTCTGCGTAGCTGCACGACGTAGTACCGCAGTTCACTCCGACACGCCCAGAAAAACACACAAGTTGTAAGAAATCAAGACTTACAGTAATGTGACAAAATACAAGCCATTCATCTGAGGTGAATATATCGGTCAACTGTCATTGTGACTGTCCAACGTTCCGGTCCGGTGATGTTTGACTCAGTGAAGAAAGTACACAGATACTTTTGGGGATTTCTAGGCGTTGTATTGATGTTGTGTTTTTGTTCATCTTCTTGATTTCTCACAACTTCTCACGAGCGCGCACATCAGCCAAGACCAAGAATTTTGTCAAATTTTGGTTTGTTTTTCACCAAACCCTATCACCCCCAGAACACTTGGAATAAACGGCACATGTCGTAAGGGATCAATCTATGATACTTCTGCATCTTTTTTTACAAAGCTTGATGCTTGTCGCTATTCACTGCCATTATATGGACGAGCATGAGCAGGTTCATAAAAGAAAAAAAAAAGAGTCATACGGCATTAGAACAACAAGAGGGTGAGTAAATTATGACTTAAGTTTCATTTTAGGGTGTACTGTCCCTTTAATAAGGTGTTTATATGAGAGAATTCTGTACAAATTAATATAAGCATATTCCAGAAAAGCGGAATATTAACTTAATCATGTTTTAACAATAAGGTAAATACATTTACATGACACATAATAATCGGAATACGACCAAATTCCGATTTCAATTTAAAGCCAAGGATCTGCGAAAGTTATTTGAGTTCTATAAAATAATGTTGAACAAATAATCAAATATTTACTTATTATTGATTGTTAAACTTACTGGACTTTCAGATCCCAATGCAGCATTTCAGTTGTGATATAATCATAAAAAAAAAAAAATAAGCCTTTCTTAAATCAGACAAACTAAGCACATCATTTTGAGTTAGATTAATGCCTTTTTGAGTTCTGTTGGCCTGTACTGGTTAGTTCATCCCCATTTACACTCTTCCCAGCAGGCCTGGAGTGGCCATCGGGAGAATTCCCGGGGGGTGGCTCATAAATTGGACCAGCAGTAGTGTCTATTTCAAGTGTCTATTTCAATTTCAAACTCCTGGGCTGAAAATGGGCCCAATTGTAGCCCTTCTTCCCAGCATGCACTGGGGCATGAATAATGAATATGGTTGCATTGAATTTGTTTCTCTTTTCAAATGATGGTTGTAACCCTTGTTGTGATTCGTGTAGCAAGAGTTGACATCCGTTTGTGGGACATTAAGGTATTTTGTGCGTTTTGTATTTGTTTTTTTGTTTTGTCGCAATTAACTAGTTGCTTTTTAGCATGTATATTACTAGCATATTGGCCATTTATTAGTACTTTTTAAAGTTCATATTAATGCCTTATTCTGCAAGACCATATTCTACATCCCTTAATCCTGCCACATGCCTACAACAACTACCTTACTCACTTACTTACAGTTTATTGAGGGGAAAACTCCTAGTTAATAGTGAATATGTGTTCCCTAATCTTTCAGGATTTGGATAAAAGCGTCTGCCAAATGCGTAAATGTAAATGTAATCTAAAGTGTTACCAATTGTTCTACAATAAAATAAACATATCTTAAAGACTTTGCCTTGGAAAATCTGAAGGGACACATTCCTGGGACATGAGCTCTTCTGATTTCATGTGTCTCAATGAGTTTCAAAACCAATCGACTGGAATTTGTGCTGATTGGTCATTTTCTTTTGAAGGAGGGAAGCTCAAGGCTCTTGAATTGAATATAGATAGTGTTTTATACTTTCTTAAGCAGTGTAGCACTGACTCTGGGACTTTCCTGAACATTTTTGGAGCAGTGAACATCTACTAACCTCTTGACTCATGCTCTCGCTTTTATTCTCCCTCTCTCTTTCTTTCTTCCATATCCAGGACACTGAGATTATCAACACGGCAGTTCTTACTGGCCGAACTGTGGCCATCCCTGTCAAGGTGGTTTCCATTGAGATAAACGGAGCAGTCACTGATGTGTCATCCTTTGTGCAGTGCAAGTCATTCAATGAGGACATCGTCAAGGTACGTCACGCCCACGTTGAGAGGTTTACTGAACTAGGACGTCTTCTACTATTCTCATAATCAATTGCAGACAGCTTAAGAGACCATAAAATGACCATCAAAACCTCATTTAAGCCGAGTTTATATATGCTCCTGTGGCCACTGCTTTCGTGATCCCCTAGAGGGATCGATGCCTTTTCAGTCTCAGACAGTACATCAAAAGTGTTCAGCGCTCTGCAGAACAACATCTGCCACTGAACAACCGCAGAGATCGCACACTTGACCTGTGTTTAATGCTTTTAAATGAAGAGTCTCATAGAAAGCAGTGCACCAAAGCTATCTATATTAAGGCAATACTTTTTTTTAGGCACTCGTTAATTTTGAGATTTTTGGGCTATTTAGCTTCCAAAACATATCTTGATCGGACTACTGGAAAGATTACAAAACAATAAACATTTGAGTTTTTGTTGTGTTACGCTTTGTCTATTTGCATCTGTAGATATCTGTTATACTACATTTACAACACTTGCCTGGTTTGTATGATGCAAACTATTCTTTTTACAGTGGGTGACTGCATTGTAGACATTTGTTCAGCAATATTGAATTATTTGGTTACGCTTTAGATTACTAGCTAGATAGTTGCTTATTAGCATGCATATTACTAACATATCGGGCTGTTTATTAATACTTATAAAGCACATATTAATGCCTTATTCTGCACGACCATATTCTACATCCCTTAACCCTGCCTATCTAAATACATGACCACTGCAAAAACGTCCTTTTTGTGTCTGTAGATTTCAATTACAATACATATCTTTAAATGCCATTTTCTCAAAAGGCTGTTCTTTCTCATGCACGGAGCAAGAAATCTCCACTGCAGTAGCACTTACATATCAAACCTTCCATTTTAATTAGGTTTTTACAAAGGGGTTTGTTCATACACTCTCAGAAAAAGGTGCAAAAGCTGGGTACCTTTTCAAAAGGTACTTTTTGTATCTAAAGGGTGCATATTGGTACCTTAAAGGTATATACATTAGTACCTAAAGTGTACATATTATTACCTAAAAGGAACAAAAATGTAAAGGTACCCCAGTGACAGCTTTTTTTCTGAGAGTGGATAACAATATGGACATATTCCTAACATTATGGATATTAGTTTTTTCTGGCTGTTGACACTGTTCTATGATTTTTAGGTTAAACATTTTAGATTACTAAAGAACCGTTAGATCACAGTAAATTTTATTATAATTTTTTGCATTTTTAAAATGATTAAAAATGCATAAAAGCAAAAAAATCATATCAAATCAGCAATCACTAACCCTCCTATTATTTATATTTGTTTCCTAGTTTGTTTAAAATATATTTCATAAAATCTGATTCTTTATAATTTAGGTGAAATACTGGTGGAAATATCTTACATTACATGGGGGTCGAGGGTGCTTTGAAAATGTTTGAGACAGTAGGAGGCATTTGGGTCAAAAAGATTGAGAACTACAGCTTTAAATGCTCATATCTGGGTCTAGGATGAAGTTGCGTCTCAATTCAACAGCCAAGGTTGTGTATTTGAGTCAATGAATGCATTTATTTCTCTATATTTGCACAAGGGGGCAGTTGGTTCCACCTGAGGGTTTGTAAATGCAGGCTGAAAACATTTTGCAATGTCCTTTGCTGAAGGAAACAATCATTTGAACAATCTTCACCATCTGTTGGAAAGAAGGAATCCAATTCGACTATAAACCGTATCCAAAATGTAGAGAAATGATAATAATATGCCTCGGAGTGTCATCTGTCCGCCAAGATTGAGATCCATAAGTCATCAGAGACAGGCCGTGAGGGCATTCGTTGTTTATCTGTTTTAAGATTCAGAATAGCCTTGTGTGCCGCAGTGCCTGGGCAGAGCATTAGTTCTGGTGTTATTGAGTGGGTTTGCTTGGCCGCCCTGGCTATTGAACTTTGGAGGCTAATTCAAGATGAGCCCTTCAAGCTGAGACAACATGAGTCCTGACAGTTCAATAAAATGCTCTGTGCAGTGGCAAAAAAGCGTCATACAGAAGGCAAAGGTTACAGGGTCCACTAACATCTTTTTTTGCTTATCTTATTCAAAAGGTAGTCACGGGTATCTATTGAAACATGACTTATTTGCCTAGAGCCAAAGCTTTTACTTCTGCATAGAACAGATGGTTACATGCATAACCGTGAGAATGACATCTTATGCTGCATGCATGGAAATGACTTTTAATATCATGTTTGCCGCAGGTTCTGTATACAGGCTGGCAATAAAACACTACCTTAAGACCAGCGAGGTGTATCTTTTGAAATGTTTGCACACATTTGGATGGTATAGTTATTTCTTGGCGTCTTTGTTTGTGTGTGTAATGAACATCTACATTGCTATATGTGAGTGTTGAATGATGAGACCCTGTGGGGCTTTGTGTTTGGGAGCAGGAAGCTGTGAACAGTCTCTCCCAGATGATCACACAGGCCATCTGAGAACATACGTTCCCATTCCATTCCACTGCTTAGGAATCCTCACTGCACGCATTCCCAACACAGCAAACACACACATTTAGACATGAATCACCACGTATAGATGAGTCACAGACCTTTATTCCGGTGCAATGACTGAATAATATGTCTAATGTATAATAATAGTAAATGGCATGTTATTATCTTCGGCCTTTAAAGATTATGTATTTTGTTCTTTTAAATGTTAAAATACTTTCTCTTATCTCAGGTTAATTGTAAAGCATAAATATTATGAAATGGATAGTTTCGGTCCTGGGTGCTGATTGGTCAATGCAGAATTCCAGTTGTGCTACGAAATATGCAAAATGGTAACCACTTTGAGTCATGTTTACCTCACATATGTAATATGCATGGTGGAAGGATGGCACTTAATGTATTTTGTCGCTGCCTGATGAAACTCACGTATGTCCAAAACGGTTACTTTTCAGGAAGTGAAAAAAACACCGTATTTCAAAAGCAGTTGAATGTAGCGTTGTCATACTTGGTACGGCATCTTTACATGTAACCATATTCTTGCCAGTGTAATGATATAATCCACATTTGACCAAAATTTAGTTTAAATGGACATACGTGCATATTTTACAGTAACGGTGGTCGATACGCGTTCTTCCGATCATTAATTAGAATGGCCAAGTAGCGTTTCATATTGACAGAGGAATACGCTCAGTTTATTAAATAGCCTACGTCTTAGTTTATTAAATACGCTTAGTTTATTTAATATTAATTATAAATGTATTAAATGTCTCTTGCAAACTATGAAGGGACAATGAATCAATACACTGACATGGTAATGCTAGACAGATACTTTGTTTGTACAGTCCTACCGTAATTTTGTCACTCCTAGACGTACGTCTGGCGTCAGGGGGGAAACGTTTACCTCGATGAAGGAAAGTCATTGTCTCACCAGGCTATGTTTATCTGGCAATGTATTGCAGAAAAGAAAAGTGAAAATGAAGATGAAACTTCACGAGACTGGTGAGATGCTTCCACACGGAGGGAGATACGGGGCGTGATTGACAGCTTTGACACCAAATGGATATACGTGAAAATCAGATGACATGATTTCACAACTTTTCATTGGCCATTTAGATATGTGAAGCATACTGTATACGGAAATGAACCTGGACATTCAATCCGTCGAAAAATCTCAAAATCGGCAAAATGGACATACGTGGTTTTCAACGGACAGCGACGATTTACTTGATATAATAACGTTTTAATATTCTAGCTGATACAGCCGATAATTATTAAAAAAAAATATTAAAAAAAGCATTTTATATTACATATGATAACTATCAGTCCTTCCAGAAAAATGCGGCTTTTTTTTGTGATTGTTGCGGGCAAAAATCCTTGATTATGCGGCACGTTTTCTTAAAAAATGCGATGAAAAATGCGGGATATTTATGCAATTTTATGCGATAAAATTGCGGGAACTTGCAAAAACTGCGGTTTGATGAGAAAGAGAAAAAAAGCACTACATCACAGAAAGTGCTGGAATATTTAAGTTCTCATCTTGTTTTATTGAAGACCTTAATAATGGCTCAAATTTACAAAACATTTAGTCAATCAAGTTCTGTAGCTTTACAAAAGGAATATGCTACAACTTCTGAAAAAATTAATAAATAACTTCCTGTTTTACAGATGTCGCTATACAAAACAGACATTTGAGTGCTTCCAATGCACAAAGTGCAATCTCTTAAAGGGTTAGTTCACCTAAAAATGAAAATTCTGTCATTAATGACTTCCCTTTATGTTGTTGGACACAAATTAAGATATTTTAGTTGAATTCCGATGGCTCAGAAAGGCCTCCATTGGCACAATGTACACTCTCAAGACCCATAAAAGGTAGCCTACTAAAGACGTCGTTACAAAGTCCATCTCACTACAGTGGTTCTACAATAACTTTATGAAGCGACGATAATAGTTATTGTGTGTAAAAAAAACTAAATAACGACTTATATAGTGATGACTGATTTCAAAACACAGCATCATGATGCTATGAATCATCGAGTCGATTCATGATTCGGATCGCGTGTCAAACTGCTGAAATACGTGACTTTGGCGATCCAACCCGCTGAATCGACTCATTGATTCATAACGCTTCAAACCGCTGAATCGACTCATTGATTCATAACGCTTCAAAGCTTCATGATGCTGTGTTTTGAAATCAGTCGGCACACAGGGAAACTGCTTTGCTCTTTTGCTGTTATTTTTGTTGGCCAATGGGAGTTTGTGCTTCATCATGGTTTCACCGGTATCTATGGTTTCTCCACGGGGTTTGAAGCTTTTCGATGACGTTCGCGTCGGGTAATCACGTCACTTCAAAACGTTCCCATGGCAATAGGCGGAAATGGCGGCTCTTGTGTGAAGTAAACGAAAATTGTTCAACTTTCTGCTAATATATATGACTTTTTTTGCAACGAAAATGCGGGGATTATGAAATCATTATAGCCGCGCATATTTTGCACGCGGAAATAGGCAATTTATGCGGCGAAAGTGCGCCGTATTTGAAAAAATGCGGCCCCCGCATGAATATGCGGACTTTGGCTGATTATGCGTTAAATCACGCGATCGCATAATCGCGTTTTTCTGGAGGGACTGAACTATGGAATCTTGTTTCCGCCACGATATTAAACAATGTTAAAGATAACTACAACTTTTTATCTTATAATTCAATTTTTTTCTTCTCAAAATTGCGAGTTGTAAAGTCAGAATTGTGAGTTATAAAGTCCAATTTTGAGGAAAAGAAGACTTTTTACAAATCTACAATTCTGACTTTATATCTCGCAATTGTGAATGAAAAAAGTCAGAAATGCAAGATGTAAACTCGCAATTGCGAGATATAAATGTCGCTTTTACCTTTTTTAAAGGTCCGATGATGTGGATTTTTTTATTGTTTTGTATATAGTTTCCTGAGGTGTAACTTATGTTGTTAGTATGATTTTTACATCATAAAATGTCTGAAAATAAAAGGCATTTTGAAATAAAATCCTGATATTAGCCCTCTGGCTTGAATGCTCCGTTTCAAGGGGCGTGTCTGCTGTGAGACTTCAGTGTAAACGCCCACTGCTGTGATTGGCTGACATCTTTGCATTTGAAATGCGTATTACATGTGAAGCCTCTCTCGAATACTTTTACTACGTTTTTTTACTATTAAGCTGTCGAGATTAACGAATCGGGAAAGTGTTGATTATTGCATTATTTTTAGATCTTTTCCCATCACATGAAAGGCCTCAGTGAATGAATACAGTGATCTCGTCATGGCAACGCTATTTTTCTCACAAATTGTTTTCACCACAACTAACAGCAAACACAATATCGATATGAATACCGTAAGAGCTTCGTTGTGCAGCATAACAGCGTCATTCATTGTAACGGCAGTTTGGGCAAGTGTGCAGATACACTCGCGACGTGTGATTGACAGCTCCAGCCGTTATAAAGAGAGTGCTCTTTGATCGCTCTCTGTAGTTTAATCACAATTTAAATAACAGATTTGTTTCATGCTACTAAGAGAAACAATGTGAAGTTGATCGTTTAGTCACTGGCTTGATTCACTGATGTATAAACAGTATTAGACGATTTAGTCTGTGTGAACTTGAATAATTAGCTACACATCAGAAATCACTGATCACAGATCAGGCATTAATGAACACTGTTACTCACTGTTTGTGGCGGTGCTATCGAATCCAAATCGTAAAAGTCTGTTTGTAAAGTCTGTGCTGACATTGCGACTGAATTAAATGTAAAAAATAAACTGAATCCATTTTCTCCAAATTCTCTGGGCGGGCAAAGCAGAGAAAGGGGAGGTAACCTTTCCCCGTATGACGAAATATAGGGAAGATTCCAGATTGGCCCGTCTGAGCTTTCATCTTCTCAAAGGCAGAGCAGGACACCCAGGGCTTGGTTTACACCTAACGAAATTTCTAGCCACTGTGGGACCATAGACAGGCTAACTCATATTAATGTTAAAAAAACTCATAAAGTAAAATGTTCATGTCATGGGACCTTTAAGCTAGCTTCCATACATAACCGATATTTTGGCTATAACAAAATATAATACTATGTTATCTAAAATAAACTAATACAGTCATTTAATTGCTACCTAAGTGATCTCTAAGTGAATTTAGATATCACAACATTTTGAGATTTGCTGAAGGTTACATTCAATAGTGTTGTTAAATTATTACTATTTTTATTTTATTTCGATTTTATTATAACTCTAATTGTTGACAGCCATGTAAAAAATTGGAGAAACAAGGATGCAATATTAAAAATCCAATATCGGCCAATACCAATATATTGTGTATCCCAGATAAAACATTTTGTACAACGCACTTTCGCACTTTATTCACTTCACTTATTTGTTTAGCTTGGCCTCTTAAAGGTTATTGACTAAATTTAGCAGAGCTGGAACACTGAATTGAACAATCCACATTCAGGACTGGAACTCTCTATTTTATAACAATATTTTAAGTGTGAAACCATTCTGTTTCTTTAGAGGCTTGCTGTCATATTAAATCAAATCATCAGTTCTTGCTTCAAGCTGTAGGCAGTATGTTCGTCTTTAACCATGTATAGTCGGCCTTCGCATGATACCATCAACACAGATAAAAGCGCATCTGCTTAACTGTGTGACGGCAGCCTGGATGGTGGAGGGTTACAGGGGGTGTTTGTTGGATTAAACACCGCTGGCGGGTGTGTAGAGCTGGAGGCCTCTCAATGGGCATCACTATCCTGACCTCGCCCCTGCCACTCCTCTAGAACCACGCAGGGTGCCAGGGCAGATTAGTGACTCCGTGGAACTTTGACTGCTGGCTGGCGCATAAGAAGTACTTTCAGCTGTCCCCTGCTGGCTAGTGACGCCCACAGTCCTTAACTGCTTTTGACTTAAAATTATCCATCCAAGTTTATTAGAAGCCCCAGGTGCAAGTGGGTCAAGACTGAGCTCACATCAACAGAAGTGGCACAGCAGGAACACATTTACAAAACTGTAGAGTGCATTGGGAACCAGACAGGACATGAGCAACACTGCAAAACTGCTGCTGCTTTTGTTGTGTGCCACCCACCAACACTATTGATAGTAACAATAGTGACTGTTTTTTTATTGGGCTTACTAGTATTAATATTACTATTAAACAATAGTTCAACCAAAAATGAAAATTCTGTCATCATTTACTCACCCTCAATTTGTTCCAAACCTGTATGAATTTCTGGTAACACTTTATTTTAGGGTTCAATTCTCGCTATTAACTAGTTGCTTATTAGCATGCATGTTACTGGGATATTGGCTGTTTATTAGTTCCTATAAAGCACATATTAATGCCTTATTCTGCATGACATTGTTCTACATCCATTAATGGATTAGTTCACTTTAAAATGAAAATAACCCCAAGATTTACTCACCCTAAGCCATCCTAGGTGTATATGAATTTCATCTTTCTGATTAACACAGAGTTATATTAATAAATATCCTGACACTTCCTAGCTTTATAATAGGAGTGAATGGGGCCCACGAGTTTGAAGCTCAAAAAAGTGCTTCCATCCATCATAAACATTCTCCACACGGCTCAGGGGAGTTAATAAAGGCCTTCTGAAGTGAAGCGATGCATTTTTGTGGGAAAAATATCCATATTTAAAACTTTATAAAGTAAAATATCTAGCTCCCGCCAGACTGCCTTCCGTATTCAACTTACGAAGAAAGTGTAACGCCTCTCGCAGTTCAAAACATGCCATGTCCAACGTCATACATCACGGCAGTTACGCTTTTTTCATAAGTTGAATATGGAACGCGGTCTGACGCCGTGTGGAGTACTTTTATAATGGATGGATGAACTTTTTTGAGCTTCAAACTCTTGGGCCCCATTCACTGCCATTATAAATCTAGGTGAAAGCATCATCAACTCTAATAAAACGAAGGGGAAAAAAGTATGACTTTGACTATCAAATCCTTCTAGTGAGGTTTCTCACATCTAGATTTAGGCCAAGCAAGGAAATGTTTCATTTGAACATGAAAAGCTCTCTCTGTACCTCCCCCTCACTGCTGTTATCCTCTCTGCTCTTTCACCATATGTCAGGTTTTTTTCAGCAGTATTCTTCATAGTTTTTTTTTTTTTTCACTGAATAACAGTCCCTTTAAAAAAAGAAATTAAGTGGGCAAGCAGAGTTTCTCCGCAGATTCTCCTAAAGGCTACTGTGGAGAGAGCCATCTCCTCTGATCAATTCCCCATATTGATGGTATGGATAAGAGCGGGAGCTGTCTAGCAGACCTACATATTTTATTACACAGATATCCCCCACTATGATGAATCTCTGGTCCTGGATAGACTGCAGCTCCCGACCTCCATTTGAGGGAGATTACGTTCTCTGATTACAGTGTCAGCTGCCTTAGACCCCTTGATAAATCATAGATGGTACCCTAAAGCAAAGCTTCAGCTATCTATTACAGTAAATAATTTATTATTAAAGACTGCTGAGTGTACATATGAAATGTGTTGGCAGACCGGAAGGAATAACGGGGGAAGAAAAATATTTTTTTTTGTTTTCTTTTGTACCGCTTTGTGTGCATTAATGAAAATTTCACAACTTTGAGGTTTTAAAAATGTGTGTGTGTGTGTTGTGTTCATTGGTGTGTCTGTTTGTCTGCTCAGAAAAAAGGCAGAATGCAGTGAAAAACAACTGCTGCTTCTCGAGAAAAAAAAAAAGAAGAAAAAAACAATGCCTCAGGAAAAAAGCTGTCAGACCCAGTTCCTATGGGGTGTTATTTTAGGAAACATGTTTGGAGTAAAAAAAAAACTATTTTACAATTCAAAAATATCTTTGAATGGATTATTTTCATGTTTTACTTGATGCTTTTGAGAGTGACTCAGAATGACACTTTTAACCCTTTCTGGTGCTAATTGATTTTTAAAGAAATTTTTAAAATTTTAAACTATTTCTTTCATTTAATTGAATGTGGGGGCTCGTCCGGGATCATGTAAAGCTAGATAACTAGATCAGTCATTGTGTTTGAATTATTATATAAAACATAATGTGATGCATGTGCTACAAAAATAATAATGCATTTACCACCTTACCCATGCAATACTACAGGCTACTTGGCATGGCAAACCACACTTACAGAATAAGTGGGGAGCTGTTCACATAGGATGCATTCTTGGTTCAAAAACAGCTGAACGTAGCACAATACAGTGGTCTGTTGGACGGTTTCTAACTTGACACAGCTTCTTTAAAGCATGGTGTGAGCCCACATTTTGGTAATGCATTGCTGTGTAGACTATCAGGTAGTAGTCTGCATCCTTTTGAGGGGATTTCTTCGCAAATATTTGATCAATTTTGATTTATTCAAATAAGTTCTAAATAAGTTTTACACAATTACACAAATAAGTTTTAGTTCACAGTCCTATTTCAAACCGACATCCACTTGCAGTTGCCCGTGAAGAGCTTTTGTTTTGTGCTGACTCTCCAGAGAATGCAGTGAAAGCAATCAAATCTCTCTTTGCTCTCCTCAACAGGTGTCCATGAACTGTGACTATGTGTTTGTGAATGGAAAAGAGACGCGTGGCTCCATGAACGCTCGGGTGATTTTCAGCTATGAGCACCTGAGTGCCCCTCTTGAGCTCACTGTCTGGGTGCCCAAACTGCCCCTCAAAGTGGAGCTCTCAGACAACAGACTGACCTTCATCAAGGGCTGGAGGGTGCCAATCTTACCCGACCGCAGGTAAGACACACCAGCGATCCGTGCGTTCAAATATCATTGCACTCTTTTCTCCATTAGCACGTTTAATGCATGTTTTCTTTTATTTTGTTGCTTGTTTATTTAAACATAATACTTGTAGGCGTTGTGAGGGCGATAAAACAGTGTAATAGTTTAATTAGTGTAGTTGTTAAAAGCTTTAAAGCTAGGTCACTAAGGGCTGTGTTAGTTACAATGCGACTACAGAGCTGATGCCGCATGAGACCCGAATGTCATTCTTCATACAGCCCATTTACTGTGATTTTGACAAATTGAAGCAGCGGTGTTGTCGTACAGTGCACGGCAGAATATCAGCTCCGGCATTTTTCATGAGGATCCTCTCCAGAATTAATCATGATGGAAAATATTCTGGTAACTCACTAGTATCATTATTGCTCCCTTACAGAGGTCTTTCTTTTGTGATGTAAATCTCTAATTAAATTCATTCAAATGGGCCATTAAAATGGAAATATGATCTGATTCGGTTATGCTAATCCAATTTGGGTGCAAATCGTCAATCTACATCTAGCCTTCATGTAGGGCTGGCGGTGTGACGCATGTACCATGCAACGTTAGAAATAAGTCATCCATTAGAAATTCAGCTATAAAGATTTAGCTTTGATATCTTAAACAACATTGGAACATTTAAAACATCCCATATAGCTGCTAGAATGCATTTAGCTCACAAAATTAAATCTACAAAGTGTATTATTCACTATTTTCAAGCCATTGTAAGCAAAGTCTCTGTGCAGTTATACTTTCAGTATTCTCCCTGTTTCATACGGACAATTCACACACAATACAAGCGTGTCATTACATTTGCATTTGACCTCAATTTGAGTGCCTTTGATTTAGCTTCCTCCCAGGACCCAAGAACTCTAAGGCTTTGTTCACACATACAATCTCTGTGTGATCAGCTCAAAATCTGATTTGTTTTTCAGATGCAATCTTTATCCCAGTGTCTGCACTGTCATTTTGCAAATGAAGAAATCGGATCTATTGAATGTATATGGTTACTATAGTAATGACTTAAAAGTCAGCATGGCACCAGAAGACTTAAGATAGTAGCTGTCACTGTGGGAGAGAAAAAAGAGAAGATGACAAACCTGAACATTTTGTCTCTGCTCGTATTCATCTTGACATCTTGTCACAGTGCTGAGCTACAGTGCATAAGACCCAACCCAGGGTACCAGCTAATCCTGATTAATCTCATGATTTCAGTTCCTTTTTAAATAGAATAATTTTAATATATTTTTTTACGAAAATGTGTGTAATCTCTGCAAGTTTATGAATTTGTGTGGATGGCACTAATAGCAGAATATAGTCTTTTTATTTACCTACAAATCAGTTGTTTTTAAAAGTCCCTTATAGAATTCACATTGCCAAGTCCAACTTCACTTATGTATTGCTGCGTAAAATCGCTTATCAAACAAGGTTGTTGATTGGATTTGAAAGTGTGTGTGTACATGTTTTCCTATCCCGGTGGGGACTTCAACCTGAATGCACACAGACTCATGGGGACTTGTGTCACCGTGGGGATCTAAATTTAGGAAACAAGCTTATAAATCATACAGAAGGAGTTTTTTTTTTTTTTTTATGTAAAAATGTAGAACGTTTTCTGTGATGGGTAGGTTTAGGCGTAGGGTTAGTGTAAGGGGATAGAATATACAGTTTGTACAGTACAAAATGTCCCCACGAAGAAGGCAAAATCCAAAATCCTTGTCCTTGTGGGGACATTTTTTAGTCCCCTTGAGGAAAACAGATTATAAATCATACTAATTGATTATTTTGAAAATGTAAATTGCATAAAGTTCTCTGTGATGGGTAGGTTTAGGGGTAGGGTTAGTGTAGGGGGATAGAAGATACAGATTGTACAGTATAAAAATCATTATGTCTATGGAAAATCCCCATAAAACATGAAAACACAACGTGTGTGAATGGTACTGTGCAAAAGTATTTTTTTACATTAGTATTTTTACCAATAAAAAGGTTTTAAGCCAGTTATTTATATATTTTACTGTAGTGTGTCAGTAGAAAATATCAGTTTATATTTTCAAACATTCCTTTTGCTATTAATTGTAATAATCCAGGGAGATTTTTATATGCACAAGGAGTCAGACAACAGCCGGTATGCTCCACACAGAGATCTGATCTCACCATCATTGAGTCCATCTGGGATTACATGAAGACAAGGCTGTAACCATTTGGCCATTTCTAATTATTGGGGGGGGGGGGGGGGGGGGGGGGGGGGGGCTTGTCCCCCTCAATGTCTATGGTGGTTACGGCCCTGCATGAAGATACAGAAAAAAACTGAGACAGACTACATCCAGAAGAACTGTGGCAAGTTCCATGATGCTTGAACAAACCTAGAATATTGAATATATGTTCTAGGTTTCTTGAATATTCTAGGTTTATAGGTATATTGAAGAAACCAAGAATGCAATATGCAGTATAATATGAGTTACAAAAACATATTTCTGGTTATATAAAGGCTATATTGAAACCATACCGAAGACGAAACTGCATGAGGCAATACAAGCATCAAAGGCATTTCTGTATTGCTTATACATGCATGCATATTTGTGCAAAAATCCACTCATTCATTTACTTATTCACTGTTTAATACTTCAGTTTAATAATTCAGGCACAGTGGTGTATGCCGTTATATACATGTTACTGTACATCCCAAATTACTTTTATTATTATTATTATTATTAAATCTTATCTAACCTGAAACTTATTTTTTAAATTTAGATTTTTACTAAACAATTAACCGGATTTGGATATGCCAAAGAATCCACTGCCTGTTTGAACAATGCCATATTTTCTTTCCCTCTTCCCTTCTTTCTGTTCCTCCCTCCTCTGCTCTGTCCATTTCATTCCACTACATTGCTCAATGTTAAGACGTGTCAGTGGGCAGGTTTCTCGCATTGGCCTTCCACACCGATTGATTGATGTAGCTCACTAAACTGGTGAAACAATGATGTGTCTGCAAAACCTGACACTCATTTTTATTGGATGAGCAAGTTCCCGTGCATGAAACCTCCAGTTCTCTTAACAACCTAATGAGTTCAAGCAAGTCTCCAACACTTGAGGTGTGTTCTTCTGCTCTGAAATTCACATTAACCAGTGGACAAGAGACTACAACTGTCCTCAAGAACACAGAGAGCATCTGTCTGCCAGGTTCTTCAATTGATGCAAAAGCCTCTTGTTTTTCACCTCCATGGAAACAGGAGCATGTGTGTAACTCAGAAGAGAGCAAAGCGCTGATCAGCAACTGCTTTCCACTATTATGAGTCTTCTACTTCTGTGTTTGTGTGCCTGTCAATCTCTCTTTTTTGCTGAGAAGTGCCAGTGTGTCTCCTTACATGATAACGCACTGCTTTACATTCAGTTCAATTTAGGCTTATCGATGGACATGCTTTGTCAGACACAGACAGACATGTTGTCTCTATATCTCCAGTCATCTGATTAATTAGTTATGTGTGTAGAATGGGTGAAGTTGCATTTATCTCTCTAGATCCCCACAGCCCTTATACTGCTTTCTCTCGCTTACCTCACGTGGTGACATGCTGCCAAGGGAGCAGATTAGATAGATCCAATGTGATGGTATGTGTGAGGCACGCAAGAGTCACTGATGCGAAAACTCTTTGAAACAGGTCTCCAGATGATGCACTTTTTGATACTGGCATGCAGTTCTAACAAACATTTTGGAGGGAAATCACGATGGAGCGTTGTTTATATGCACACATTTTCTATTAGCTATTTCAACACCCAATGCACTTTAGAAATGCAAATTAATTAGGTAATGGCAAAAGCATGCCAAAAAATCTGTGCTGAGCGCAATTTACTCATTGCAATTTTAGAAGCGAGCACAATACACAGTATATTATCCTTCACTATAGGGAAAGTGTACTCCTCTGTGCAATGTCTTGAATGCATGTCTTATTTGAAGATCTTTGGATGAACAACTGTTGCTATGGCTCTATAGAAAATGTACACCAACACCTCCCTTAAAAAAAGATATATATATTGGATGGATGGATGGATGGATGGATGGATGGATGGATGGATGGATGGATGGATGGATGGATGGATGGATGGATGGAAGTCACACTAGCATGCATATTAATGAAACCTAAATTCTAGTGTTAATTTCTTATTTAACCCACAATCATCTCTTTAGAACGGCCAGAGACAGCGATGACGATGATGAAGATGACCGTAAAGTAAGCCGAGGATGTACACTTCAGTACCAGAGGGCCCAGGTTAAGGTTCTGACCCAGTTCCACACAACATCTACTGAAGGCACAAACCAGATGATCACTATGCTGGGTCCTGACTGGCAAGTGGATGTGACTGAGCTGGTGCAAGACTCTCTGAAGGTGGTGGACGCCAGGGTGGCTGAGCTGGTGGACAGGACCGTGCTAGTGGCCAACGAGCTTGGATCATCCACTCTGAAGGTAGAATACAAATTAGTCCTATAAATTTAGGATTGATGGAATAAATGGGGAAGAGGTGAATGGAGCTCTCAATACCATATTACAATGCAGCAATTTAATTTTGCTATATAACATTCTCTTCAGCCAACATTATTGGACACTGGTCCTTACTCATAGTTTTTATACCTGTCAGGACATACAAAGTGTCTAAGGGACAATTGTTCAATCCCTTTTATTGTCTAATATATGCAAGTTAAAAAAATTTACTTTCACTTTCTTCCCTGATGTTATGTGTTGGCCGCTGGCAGGGTGGGCTGTTTTATTTTATTTTTACTTTGCTTTGAGTTTATTATACTTGCTTATATAACTGCAAGTAGATTTTTTGTGTGATACATTCCACTATATAAACTGCCAGTATATCAGCAAGTATAATAAAATCAAAGAAAATCGGCCACCCTGCCAGTGTCTAAAACATATTATTTGAGAAGAAAGATTTTTTTAATTTAATTTAATTTAATTTAATTTAATTTAATTTAATTTAATTTAATTTAATTTAATTTAATTTAATTTAATTTAATTTAATTTAATTTAATTTAATTTAATTTAATTTAAATTAATTTAATTTAATTTATTTTTTTATTTTTTATTTATTTTATTTTATTTTATTTTTTATTTTATTTTATTTTATTTTATTTTATTTTATTTTATTTTATTTTATTTTATTTTATTTTATTTTATTTTATTTTATTTTATTTTATTTATTTTATTTTATTTTATTTTATTTTATTTTATTTTATTTTATTTTATTTATTTTATTTTATTTTATTTTATTTTATTTTATTTTATTTTATTTTATTTTATTTTATTTATTTTATTTTATTTTATTTTATTTTATTTTATTTTATTTTATTTTATTTTATTTTATTTTATTTTATTTTATTTTATTTATTTTATTTTATTTTATTTTATTTTATTTTATTTTATTTTATTTTATTTTATTTTATTTTATTTTATTTTATTTTATTTTATTTTATTTTATTTTATTTTATTTTATTTATTTTATTTAATTTATTTTATTTATTTTATTTATTTATTTTATTTTTATTATTTTTATTTTACTATTTTTTGTATTATGTTCTGTTTGCTTGTTTGAATAGCCATGATGCTAATGGGATTGAAGACTTTCTCTCATCTCATCCTTTCTCTGTTCTCTTGTGGCAACAATTGCTCAGTCCAAACCTAATAATTACTTAATTGTTTTTAAACAGACAGATTGCTAAGAATATAAATGTAGTTTATAGATAAAATCAACAAGGGTCTAAAATCAATGTTCAAAATTCTCATATATAATTTATCTAAGTTAGCTCTGCTGCTGTCTTTATCTTTTCATGCCCCTTTAGAAAGCTATTCATATGCATATTTAGTCCCAGTAGGCTATTCAGAAACTAGGATGTTTGGCAAGAGAATTATCTGTGCAATATAAAACTTCAATAGTTTTAAATTGGGGGAATCATTCTTGAAAGTGACGTTTCCTCTCTATTGAATCAGCACACAATCAGTTCATTGTGTCCAAACAAAGAGAGTTTTGATTGTTCGTGACAGCTTCATCACACCTCTCCACAGTGTTGTTTGTTGTTTGGCTTCAAAAAAGTGTCTTTTTTTGCCCATAAACTAATTTGAGCATAAAAGAAAAAGTTTGCTAATTAAACTAGGGAAAACTGCAAAGGTCATTAATAATTAATGGCCAATGCAGATTTCGAATGTTTTTGCTGAATGTGAGCTGAAAATAAATGAGTCTGAGCACAGCAGCACCATTTCACCCTTCTAAAAAAGAAAGAAAAGGAAACAAGGGAAAGGTATGAATAATGTTGTTTATCAGTCCACCACACCAAGGTTTTTTAGCTTATTTGGTGGGTCTTTGATCTTTCTCTGCCACAGCGCTCATTCTCCACCCGTCACTATGACCTGAACACAAAGACGCACCGCCGTTAAGCTTTGAACGTTTCTCATGACAGAATCTTATGAACAGCAGAAGGTATTGCTGACCCGTTCTCGGCATCGACTGAACTGTAATGGTCCTGTGAATCCGTCTACAGTAGCATTAATTGTACAATACTAACCCTCCAAGCCTGATTCTATGTATTTCCTATGACTTAATTGGCTTTTCAGGTTTACCAAGTACAGGAATTAGGTTCTGGGGAATAGGCAGTCCCTTTTTAGCCTTTGAACACACTCTATTCAAGCATGCAACGCTCTGGTTATAATGCTAACATCAAAAGCAGATATATCAGCAAGTATAATAAAACTAATTGCAACCGCCTGGATACCAAACTAGCCCTTTCTGGCAAGAATTTGTTTTCAGTTCCCCTTTTTCTATCTGTCATTCCTTTTCTCTCCTTCAAACACACTGTATCTTTGAAGCTTGCCTTGAACTCAGGAAATAAGACATGCAGGAACAAAACAGTTTAGTTAAATTATACATTCATCTGCCCCCTATACATGCATCCCTTTTCCAACAGGAGGAAGGGAGAGAGGATTGTATAGGACTGGAAGGTCAATGAACTGTAACAGCCTGCTTCAAATCATTAGTGCATTGGGACACAAACAATGTGCATCTGGGACATATGGGTCGCAAGTCTAGGCTGGATCAGTAAAAGCCTGGGTTCGGCTCCCTGATGCCAACCGCACACCAAGACATCGTCATGTTCTTCAGCGAGAGATAAGGCTGGAAAACGGCTGGATGGTTTTTCTATGCCAAAAGATGGTTGAGCATTGCCACTTCACAGACGAAGTATAATCAGCAGCATGGCTAGTTCATAAACCTACATCAGCGTTGAGGGCTTTTAGCTGGAGATGGGTGATTTTGAAGAGGGAAGTAATAGTAGGTTGGATGAAAATGTTTGCTGTAGAGGTTGGAGATTTTTGAACACCATTAACAGTCATTATGGATTTTATTGGGCTAAATTATCAAGAGCAAAATTTGCTTGTGTAACCAGTTCTGACTCAGCTGTGATTAAGACAATTAAATAAAGGTTATATTTTGTTATTCTTTGTTCTGTATAGCTATAAAGATAAGATAATGCCGTTAGATAATGCTGTATAGCTGTTAGATTAGATAATGATCTCAATTCGCAAATATCATGTTGACATTTGCAGTTGGTGTAAAAAGAAAAGAAAAAACAACTTCAGTTTCTGTCAACATTTTTTAGTGTTCTTTACTAGTCATAATTCTTTAAACTTCTGTTTGTCATGGAGAGACTGAAGTGTAGGCTACTTTAAAATTCATCCAATCTCCATGTACTTCTCCCTCTTATTGTGTCTTTCTTGAAGCAAAAACGCTCCTAGTAGGCTGCCTTGTTCTTGTCTTGCAAAATGTGAGTTTAATTTAATCTTTCTGAATTATGAAAAGAGAAACACTATCCCTATATTGAGGCTCTAACTTAGCGCTATGTGGCTCTAGGGATTGGCAGGGTCTCACGGTTCAGCAAAGATACCGAAAAAAATGAGATTCTCTGACCCTCCTAGTCGTGCCGCCCCACTTGACTTTTCACTCGGTAAGTCCCTGGTGACCTTTAACGCTGGTAGGAGGTGAAAAAATGGTGACATAATGGGTTTGAAGTGTCAGCTGGAGGATTTATGTGGAGGCCGAGTGCTGGCCGTCCTCCGGGGAAAAGGTGCATTTTCCCATGCTTACTTTACTCAGTGGGCTGCATCTTGAATATGTGGGATTACTCACTAAATGTTCCTTTTTGACAGGAATTGTAATTTCACTCCTCACCATTCTTTCTTCCATTTAGACTGTTTTTACCTCCATTGTCTTTCGTAATGTAAAATTGCATCTTGTTTTGTTGATTTCAGGTTGAATCCCCACTGGCAGTGGAGGCGGTACTGGGAGAGACGCAGTTCTCTGTGGTAGACGAGAAAGTGTCCATAGTGGAGCTTCGTGCTCATGCCATCTCGGGGCTGGCACTTAATCTTCAACCAAGCCCTGGCAACAGCCATACCATGGTTGCTAAGGCAACTGGCCTGCAGACTCTCTCCACTCTTAAGCAGGTATAGTTTTTCACACCTTCTAGAATAAATGACATTTCATCTGGCTTTCTTGACAGTATTTAGTTACACTTTTAACAAAATACAGATTTCTAGAATGTACAGTATATTTGATTTTGTGCTTGTCCAAGGCAAGGTATCATTATTTAAATAACATAAACATGAACTGAAATTGAATCAAATGTACAAAATGAAGGCTTATATGATTCCACCCTTAAGCTGTATTGAAAACCTTGTTTAGACTGACCTATTATAAAATTGCTTGTTATGCTATATTATCACTGAATATTGGATTCAATCTTTTTGTCAACTTGTTTCCTTTCAATTAGGACATGTTTTGTATTTCTTTTCAGAACTGATTGGCCTCATTGATCTGAGCTTATATTAATTTATAATTTGTTACATTTATATAGTGCTTTTCTGGGTATGCAAAGCACTTTACATGGAAGTGGGGGGATCTCCTCAACCACCACCAATGTGCAGCATCCACCTGGATGATGTGACGGCGGCCATATTGTGCCAGAATGCTCAGCACACACCAGCTAATTGGTGGAGAGGAGACAGATTGATGAAGCCAATCAGTATATGGGGATGATCAGGAGGCCATGATGGACAGAGGCCAATGGGCAAATTGGTCCAGGATATTACGCCCCTACTCTTTTTCTGAAGGACATACTGGGATTTTTTAATGACCACAGAGAGTCAGTACCTCGTTTATAATTGTGCCACTATTCAACAATATTTACACTGTTTATCATACTAATGTACTTTAATGCTTTAACCAGGAAGTTTGTTTTGAAATGCTTTTATTTTGTAGAAAATGGAACAAAGTCATACTTGTGGTGTGTATAGTTCATAAATCTCTTATTATGCTATATTATTACCAAATATGGGATTCAATCTTTTTGTCAACTTGTTTTCTTTCAATTAGGACAGTTTTTGCATTTATTTTTTAAACTGATTGATCGTAGGCCTGAATGATTATAATATCATTTTCGGTCATTTTTGACCAGGAAACACCACAAGAGTAGCATGGTTGGGAAAAAATCCCCCAAAAAGTACAAAAATAAATAATTTTTTTGGGAATATTATACCCTGTGTGAGCAAAGTCAGTAAGTTTTAGTCCAATGCAATAACATTAGCTAACATTTTCGGGTCAAAATGACCCAGAAACAACAGGTCAAAATGACCCGGAAACAACATAAGGGTTAAGCTAGTAGCCAAGGCAATTTTGATGAAATGAAAAAATGATGAAAACAAACAACAAAATTGCTAAAACTAACTAAAATCAAAGAGAAAACTAAATATAAACACAAAATCTAATTCAAAATATTAACTAAATCTATAATAGTATATCAATCATACTAAAATAACACTGTTCCAAGAATATCTACCAGCTCTAATAAACTTGTCCAAGATGGTCTACCAACTCATTCTGGCCCCCATGTGTAGACTAAACCAGCTACAGACCATGTAAAACCATCTGAAGTGTCATATTTACGTTGAATTGTCATGGTACCATCTATGTGAATTTGTGTAAAATATAATAGGTCTTAGACCCTGAATGAAGGTACAATATCAAGTTATATATTGTGATTTGAAACCCTAAAAAGATCACACTTGTTTAGGGTCAAGAAACACCTCAGTTAATTTATACACAAAAAGTTGTATCTTCATGTAATTATCTAAATATGACCGTATCATTTGTCAGCATACCCCTCTGCAGCCGAATCAATGGAAAAGCTCTAACCTTTGGCCCTCTGCAACTAATTATGCAAGTGACATTTATGCGAAATTCCTCCTTGTTGCTTATTCTGCTTCTCAAGAGTTAACACTGGCTGGACTCCTCATATTGATGAATCGAGTCTCCATGAAGGTTATACACCAATGGCAAATTAGCCTCCGCACAGTCTTCCAGCCGGCCCTCACTACTTTAATAAAGGCTAGTTTGGCATTCAGACATATTCAAATCTCCTTTAATATCAGCACACCAAATGAGCAAGCATCTTGCTTAATAAGCCACCGCCACCTCTGTTCTCTGCCGTTCTCGAGTGTCATCAGGGGAGCTCCGTGCATTTGCTGTATAATCTTTCTCAAAGCATTAATTGGAGCACATTCGCTCGTATTTTCAAGTGAGGGCCTCGTATGCTGCCGGGCTAATTTATACAATGTCTTGGGCAGGTCGCGGAGCCCTGCCGCGAGAGCTTGGGGCCTTTTTTCCTGCTCTGTACTTAGCCTGTGACCAACATCTAACATCAGACGAGGGTGGCTGCTTTCAGTTCACGCATTAAACTCCAGCGGCTCTCCCCCGCTCTCTGCTTCACCACCTTTGCTTTTAATTAGCGTAATGTATGGGCCTAAGTGCTTGTGGAGACTGTGCAATAAACATCACTGATGACCCTCCTCCTCCACTGCTACCAGTCCATCATTTCAATCCTTCAGTGCACTTACCTACTTCACCTCTGCAGTCACAAAATAACAGCAGTTTTGCAACCATTTCTGCCTTTAGTTTTTTATTTTCAGTTGTTTGTTTGGTAATACTTTAACTCTTTCCCCACCAGTGTTTTTAGTTTATTTTATGGCCCCCAGAATATTTTGTTGTATGAATATCTGAACATGCATATCAAAAGAAAGAGAAGACCCTCTGCTTTTAAACAAAAAAAAATGCATTCTTTTTTTATTTTTAACACTTGAATGTGGGTAAATTTCATAAAAAAGCAAAATTTTGAGCAAAAAGCTGAGAAAATCGTTTTTGTTAAAGACTGCATTCAGATCAGATTCAGAACGAAACATAGATGGAGTAGATCGAGTCCATCAACACCCCAAAACTTCAGAGTCCTGTAGCTCGTCCTGGGTCGACATTCCATTCAGTAACATTAGGCAGTTTTGATTTATATGATGTTTAATGTTGATGATCACGTTATTTTACATAGGCATATGATTACATATGATATTGCTTGTTTCTGCATCTTCCTCACGTGTTTTGATCAGGAGATTCAGTACGCTTTCAGAAGATGTGTTATAGCGCCCCCTACTGTTTAACAGTGAAAACACGGAAAGCCAGAAAATTCTGTCAATTCATAGTTTTCAGTCACGTGACTGTCGCGGAGGACTGGAGGGCAAAAGAGCCATAGAACTGCAGCACAAGCCTGTCAATATTCCATCTTAAAGGGGGGGTGAAACACAAGTCAATTTCAGTCAATCTCATGTCAATCTTGAGTGCCTATAGAGTAGTACTGCATCCTTCATATCTCCGAAAAGTCTTTCGTTTTAAGAAAGATACGCTGTACAGAGTCTTTCCGGAAAAAAACGAGCGGCTGGAGGCGTATCGTGTGGGCGGAGCTAAAGAATCACGAGCGCGCGCAGCTATTGCGTTGAGAGCTGAGAAAGCTGTGACATCCTTAAACGTGGAAAAACGTTATCCTAAATAAACCATGGAGATCAATCAGATTTAGCCATACATATATGATCCAGAATCAGATCTATAGGCTGAAATTGAACAGGAGAAGCAGCAACGAAGACTACAGCAGGACGTCTCTATGGTGTGTACTGTAAAACGTATAACTTATAATGGCAACTTAATTGCCTGCTTACAGCGGCTTGTCATGCGCGAGCTTTACAATATTTGTGGGTGTTTACTCATTATTTATGAGGACATCATTTGATTTATGGACTATTATATGTGATTTAATGTTAGCAGTAGCAAGCGTAATGGTTTTGCACGTCAGACTAGTGCGTGTTTACATAGAAAAACAATGGAATAGTAGCGCATTTGAATGAACGAGTCAATAGCTAACAACACAAAGACATTTGAAGCAGTTTTACTCACCGCCTGCTTCCAACCTTAATCGCTGGAACCGCTCCATCTTTCAATTTTAGACGAGCTACAAATCCACAGTTGAACTGGGCCTTGTTTATAAAACGATCGTCGCCGAAAGGGATCCCATTAACGCTGGGTTCTTTGGGAAGCTGTACAGGGTTGTCTTGGGTGTCCCGGACAACCAAAAACACACATCTTTGTTGACATTGTTGATTTCGTGACGTCCTATGACTGCAGTGGATCCAGCTTCCCTGAAGCCGAGCACAGCGCTACAATGGGCGTGCATTTGCTCTCTCTCTCTAGTTGCGCGCGCCCTACCGGGAGAAGAGCCCGTACGGCCCGTACAAGGACATTCCGCCCCATCTGACGTCACATATACCCATACTCGAAAAAACTTTCCGAAACTTATGAGAAACCGGAAGGAGTATTTTTGGCACAGAAATACTCCATCAAACGTCCAACTCTTTTTTTTTAAACTTTGTCCATGTTTAGCATGGGAATCCAAGTCTTTAACAGTGTAAAAATCTCAGTATGCATGAAACAGCATTTCACTCCCCCTTGAAAAACAAAAATATGTGAAAAAGATGCGAAAAGTTTTTGGCACTTGTTATCCATACACAGCACCTGCTGCGGTATTTCAATCACTTAACGTGAAAAACACTTAGGATGCACCAATAAGTAGTGTTGTATTCAAGACCACCTAAACCGAGACCAAGACCAGCGTGTGCCGAGACCAAGACAAGACCAAGACTTTGTGGGGTTGAGACCAAGACAAGACCAAGACCAAGGCAGGGCGAGACCGAGTCAAGACCAAGACCAGACCAGACCAGCACTCCTTAAATTCATCTAAAAGATCCATATCTACTTGAATAAATACAATTAGAATAGTAAGACACTATAGCGCTGTTACCAATCAAATCACTAACAATACAATTCATAGCACAGAAGTTGCATCTGAATTGGTACAATTACATCTGCATAAATAATGTTCAGATTAATTTAAATTTAACATTTTTAAAAATGTAAAAATTAATTTAAATTAAAACATTAACATTAACAGTCACGGAATCATTTATTCAACTGATTTGTTCAAAGCAGCTGATTCATTTAACAACGGAACGTTGCAGAATTAGCAAAGACACAGTTTAAAATGTAATTTAATATTAACTTCTTGTTTATTGAACGTTTGTATAAATCAATATAATTTGCAATCACGCTTATATTCATGAAAACAGCTCTCTTGCTCTTGTGAAATTGCTTAATTATATTCTATGTTATATAAAAAAAACTAAATCTCAGAATTGTGTGGGCATTTATATTAATTTTGGGCATTTTTGAGACAATGCTGCATTGATTTTGAACCCGACAGCACATTAACAAAAGAAATCACATTACAAAGAAGTTATTGATTGCATTTTAAGCTGTAAGTTTTACATCAAATCAGATTAATGATGTCAAATCAGACAATGCACCAGCAATTTAGTGATATCCTTGCAGTTGTGGTCTTCACTGGTCTTGAGATAAAATCCTCTAAGTCCGAGACCAAGACAAGAACGAGGAGAAATGCAGTCGAGACCAAGACAAGACCAAGACCATCAAAAAATGGTCTTAAGACTGGTCTCGAGTACTACAACACTAACATTAAGGATTCAATTAAGCAAAGTTTAATGCTAGTCAAGGATTTGTTGATCGAGTTGTGTTGCACCACTTAATTTTAAACATAGATTGAATGCATAGAAAGACCGGCTGATCGGGCAGCGTTGGCGGAGGGTGAACCGACGCCAGGCTAAAGATACTTAATCCTTATTCGTGCAACCCACCCTTAAAGTGCCTTAATATACTAAAACAGTGATATTAAAAGATCAAATAAATTTTTCATACTATATACAGGCGAGCAGATGAGCCCAGAATATGACGTAACACGTTTTCCTTATGGAAAGGTTTTCAACCTGTTGCATTTATATGGTGTTCATCTGCTTGCCTATACAAAGTATGCATAATCACTAAGGTGTATATTGAATTTGGTCTTTTAATATCACTGTCTTACTACATTAATACTTACTAGCTGGTAAAACTTACTGGTCAATGGAGGAAAGCATTGTTTTGTTTTGGGCATTCCTATAACAGTGTGACGTCTATGAATGGCGGGGAAGCTTTTTTTCACAAATGGCGGAAATTTCCGTCAATAGCAGGGAAAGAGTTTAAATATATGAATGTGTTATTAATGTTAATGTGTTAGGTATCATGAACACTGGACAACAATTCTTTACAAAGCAGCGCTGCGCAAGCGCAACTTTCTGTTTCCGCTCAAAACGGAGAGGAAAAGGCTGCAACCAGTATTTACATGTTCAAACAGCCATTTTTGTACTCGCTTTAGTGTTTATCAAACAACTCCAAATATTTAAATAGGCCTACTTAAATACTTTTCAAATGTGTTTTTAAACTTAAGTTCTTTTCATTTTAATCTGGACTAAAATATGCCAGCTCAGAACAGTTGCCTATTTATCGTCTATTATTGTAATTATTAAAAATATACTATTCTCTATTGTAATTTGAATAACCCATTGGCAGGTGTTTTTGCTTTATTAAAGCATTAATTCACTAAATGTTGATACATTTATCTAAAAACAGTCATTAAAATCATAAAAAAGTTTGCATAAGTAAAGATATCTTCATATTATATCTTGAAAGATAAATATATTAAGTAAGGCAAATTGGTCAAACTTTACAATAAGGTGTCAGTGTAAGTTGGAATGGGTTGGGGGTGGTTAGGTGAAACTGTAGGTAGTGGGGGCCCCTTTTGGAAATCTGCTTAGGGCCCCCAAAATACTAGGCCCGGCCCTGATTGCATTAACTAATTTAAACAAATTGAAGTTTGTTATGTAAAGTGTTACTGATTTTCTTGCTCTTTCTTACACTTTAGATGCCCCTTTCTTTTGTCTTACTGGCAGCCTTAAATAATTGATTTTGCTGTATGCTGGTGTAAGCGATTATTCCGTTTTAAAGTGTGTTGGATGCAAGAACCCTTTACTTTTATAGTTTGTTACGTACAGTGAATTCAAAATGACCTTCAAAATAGATCTCAAAAACTTTTATCAGATAGGAATTTAATGACTTATCTGTGTAAAAGTTGCAGTGTCATGTCCCAAAGAAGCTTGTAGAAGAATTAAGGGCCATGTGTGATTGATGTCATTTTATGTAGTGGCTAGAGTGATCTCGAAAGGTCCACGATGACAACATGTCGTCTTCAATGTATTATTCAGATCATGCATATCAAAGATTCTCTTCATCTTGACAAGCAGTGTTGACAGAGCCTGAGCCTGAATGTCAGAACAACCTTGAAGTTTGTGACGAGACAGAAGAGTTTTTTTACAGCCTCACAACAGGCCGTTGCTCACTGGAGGCAGATAAATACTCCTCTTCCTGAATATAAAAGCAAAGCAACACTTCATTTCTGACTAAAAGCACTCTGGCAGAGTGGTTTCATTTTGTCTGCTTGCCAACAGGTGTAAGGTGTTGTGCTGTTCCTTTAGCAGAGAGCAAGAGCAGGAAAACAACTGTCAAGCTCAGGCTTGTTATGAGGTGACAAGAACACAAGCATTGCGCCAGTGCCGCTTCCCCTCAGTCTGTGTTTCTTATGGCCAATGCATGCAAGCACCTCTGATGTTAGCTGTATTTTGCTTGCTCAAAACAGCACAAGGTATAGGACTGTGCAAGCGTTGGGGGTGTTGATGGACTCGACCTACTCCATCTATATTTTGATCATCGCTCTGAATTCTATCCAGACAGTCTTTGACAAAAATGTAGTTTTCTCAGCTTTTTGTTCAAAATGTTGTTGAAACGTACCCACATTCAAGTGTTGATTAAAAAAAAGAGTGCATTAAACTAGAATAATTTTTGTTTGTTGTTTAAAAGCAGTGTCTTTCTTTATTTTTTGATATATTGCATGTTCAGATATTCCTACAACAAAATATTCTATGGGGCCATGTAATGTTTGTGAAAATCAGGAGATGAAGGTCAAAACACTTCAACTACTGTTTTTGCATTAAAAAAATGCACTGTGTTGTGTTAATGCTAGATGTGCCAAAGTTTACCTAAAGCTAAAGTGTTAGTTCACTGTCATTAATTACTCACCCTCATGTTGTGATCATAAGATATTCGTTCATCTTCGGAACACAAATTAACACAAATTATCTTTCTAATGTAATCTGAGAGCTTTTTGTCCCTTCATTGACAGTCCACGCAACTATGCGTCAAGCCCCTTTCAAGCCCCAAAAAGGTAGTAAACACATCATAAAAGTAATCCATGTGACTCCAGTGATTTAACCTCAATTTATCTCCAACGTGCATTCACAAAATAACATCTGCTCTTGTGTCAACACAACACGCATATGTCATAGTTGAAATAAAGTGGGGTTTTTTTTGCACGAACAAATCTTTTACACATCTTCTGAATGAGTTCAGAATCTCCTGATCAAAACACAGGCGAAAAAGACGCCGAAACAAGCGATATGCAAGCAGAGTTTATTTTCTCAAAAAGTTGCTTTTTTATTAAACTTACCCATATTCAAGTTTTGATTACAAAAACTTGTTGTTGTTGTTTAAAAGCAGAGGCTCTATTCTTTCTTTTGATCTATTGTATGTTCAGATATTCATTCAACAAAATATACTGGGGGCCATTCAATTTTTGTGAAAATTATCAAAACACTGGCGCTGGCTGGCAACTTTTTTTAAAAACGCTGGCAGGAAAAGAGTTAAAAAGATCTTCATTTGTGTTCCGAAGATGAACGAATATCTTACGGATTTGAAACTACATGAGTGTGAGTATTTAATGACAGAATTTTCATTATTGGGTGAACTATCCCTTTAAGGGGATCGCACACCTGACACAGCAAGTGGATGATGTACAGTTATATAAATTAAAATAAACCTTTTGTATTAATGTACTGTACATACAACACTGACCACCATTCAGTGTCCATCAACGGCGCCTAGCTACGCCTTCAGGGGCTACACAAAATTATTTCACACCAGTGAGTGCTATTCATGTAGTTTTTCATTAAAGTTCAAATTGACCTTAAATCTCATCAGGAGTTGACTTTGAACTTGAGCGTGCATGTACAGAATGACGTGTTCTATATGCAATACCAATGCAACGCGGCGCTTCTCATTCAGTGTGGAATTTCAGTTTCAGAATTTATACTATTCAATATAGTGCATCACAGACAACAAAGTAAGAATTCAAAGACAGATTTGAAGGTTATCTGTTGTTTACGGGTTGATGCTCACAATTTCTTTCGTTTTGTGTTTGTAGGAGGCCAGTTTGTCCATCTGGGTTTACTACAGTGACAATACCGCCGCCCCCCTGAGTATGTACGACCCTAAAGACTACAACCTCAATGCCTCCACAGCAGACGATAAGGTGGTTTCGGTGGCTCAACAACCCCAGCAGCGGTGGCCAGTCATCGTTGCCGAGGGTGAGGGTACAGGAGAGGTAGTGCACGTGGAGATGACCATCTGTGAAACCTGCCAGAAGACTAAACGCAAGAGCGTCATTGCTTCATCG
This sequence comes from Gobio gobio, assembly GCF_949357685.1. Lineage (NCBI taxonomy): Eukaryota > Metazoa > Chordata > Actinopteri > Cypriniformes > Gobionidae > Gobio > Gobio gobio. The sequence goes on along the minus strand of NC_137100.1, from coordinate 11,448,643 downwards.
CCTGTGTTTATCAAAGTCCGCTTTGGACCAGATGAAGACTCTGAGGAGGAAGTGGATACAGAAACTGAAATAGACACCAGAATTGCTGCCAACACGAGAAAGCCCGCTATCGATCCCAACGTAGGTGGTGCAGGGTATGAGCCATCTAATGAGCAACCCGCAAGCGTGCCTATTGATTACACCAACTTCCCTACAATGAGCAATCCGGAGGAACCAACTGAAGAAGATGAGGAGGATGACGAATTTGTGCACAATCCCCGTAGCATGACTGACCTAGAGATCGGCATGTATGCTCTTCTCGGCGTGTTTTGTCTCGCCATACTGGTCTTTCTTATAAACTGCATTGTGTTCGTGTTGAAGTATCGCCATAAGCGCATCCCTCCTGAAGGCCAAGCCAACATGGACCATTCCCACCACTGGGTGTTCTTGGGTAATGGGGAACCCCTGCGCACCCAGAGCGACCTCTCGCCTCAGACGGTGGAGAGCCCCAGCAACACCTTGGAGGGGGTACAGACTTGTTGTCACGGGGACCACCACAGCAGTGGCAGCTCCCAGACCAGCGTACAAAGCCAGGTCCACGGCCGAGGAGATGGCAGCTCCGGCGGTTCCACCAAAGACCACGGAGAGGACGGCAGCTCGCCAACCTCCAAACGCAAGCGCGTCAAGTTCACCACCTTTACCCTTCCCACAGAGGATTTACCCTACAACTCCATCCCCATTGCCAACGAAGAGGACATTCAGTGGGTATGTCAAGACATGGGCTTTCAGGACCCAGAGGAACTGCACGACTACATGCGCAGGATAAAGGAAATAGCCTGATCGGGCTGTATGCTTTCTAAAGACGTTCCTTTCTATTTTTCTCTCTTAATTTTCACTCTAGAGGAGGTACCTTTCACGAAAAAACAACCAAGGCCTAGTGTCCAGTTTTGTTGGGGTTTTCTGCACAGTGCTGTTTCCCTTACACATTGAAACTTGTACAAACTAAAAATAAATATTCATGACGCTGCCAGGGAAGCCAAAGACGAGTCTTAAGGGATTCTAGCAAAAATGGCTTTAGCGGTGTGTGTGATTGCTGCTCAGTAGAAGGGTGACTGTACAATCTTTAAGGGAAACAGAGTTTTTTAGTTGTGAACACTAATATCAAAATGGATCCCTGAAGTACTCAATCATGTGTGGGTCACCCTGCTGTGGATAGGATCTTTCTCAGAGGAATGCCTGGAGTCTTGGCACTGTGTCCATTCTTCTTCTTCTTCTTCTTCTCTTTTTTTTTAATTCAACAGATTATTCTCCGACAAAGAGGCCTTTGAAGTGCAGATTCTACTTTTGTCCCAGATTTGTGTTTGAGATGGATCATGTTCATGCCATTGTTGATAAACCTGACACTTAGCCACAGAAACTGTCAGGGACGTTCGTGAGAACGTGCCATGGATTCTTTTCTGTCAGTGTTGGAAAAGTTGAATGGTTTTATCCCCTTGCCCCTCTTTTCAGTGTTATCTCGGTTCTACACATGCCTTGGTTGTTGAATTAGTTCTTCGTCTGTCTTTGGTATTTCATACTCATTCTCAATCTGGATGCCACCTCTTCTTCTCTCACTGTCTTGGTTAAGTCAGATGCCTTATTAAATGGATCTCAATAGTCACAACCTCTCTCTGTGCTGACACCACATTTGTTCACATTGGTAAGGGCCAAAGCAGGGGCAACTCTACAGATGTTTGTATCTCAATTAAACGTGTCGGCATGGGGAAGGCGAGAGCTTGTACATTGTGGAGTTAGGTATCTTCTCCAACATTCCTCTGCATGAATGGAGACTTGGAGGCACAATTAGCGCTTTTTTTTCTTCTTTTTTACTTTGTATATGTTTGTATTGTGAGAATTATCTAATCATACATAAATGAAAATAGAGGACATATCATGTTACCATGCATTACATGCATGTGCCAGACCCTCCCTCCTGTGTACATACCATGTTCAGTACATGACGACTGCTGAGGCTTAACTCTGAGAAATAGGGGATGCAGATGTTATATAGGGACTCGGCAGCCAGATACTTGAATTTCAGTGAGGCTCTCTTTTCTCTTTCTCTTTTTCTGTCTCTTTACTGATCTCACCGTGAATTCCCATCCAGGTGGTAATAGAGTTAAGATCTCTGGTAAAGATAAAATGCTATGCAAACACACTGGAGGGGTTGATTATTGCGGTTAAGTTAATCTGCCCTAGATATCATTATAGCGCCACGGTTACTTTCGTTAATATACCAAGAAATATCTCAAAATAGTTGTAACATCTGCCACAATGTAAATTTTGAGGTTTCATTTTTTTTTTACTTTGAAGCACGCTAGATTTGATAAAGAAAACACCACAGAATGCAGTAGCACAGTAGATCAAGCCCAAAAATGTAAGCATTTACTAGTTTAGAAAGGGTCAAACTAGTAACGGGTCTGGAAGCTTTTTTTGTGGTGGGGCACAAAGAAATTGTATCTGTATTGCTGCTGACCTATCACAGGTTAGTTTCAGGGTTACAGTCCCCCCAGTTTCTTCAGGATGTCTAAATTCACACACTGTATTAAATGCTTATTTCCCACTTTGCTTATTTGTAACATGCAGGATTTACCCTTGACTTTGTTAGTCTTATTAGTCATTTTTCTGTAACCGGGAGGGAACACCTATTTTTGCTTTCTTTGTTTTATAGATTTTACTATAATATTATTTTTATTTAAGAAAAATAATAGATCACCCCTAATTTAATCAGGGGCCCTTTGCACTCCACATAAGAGTCACAGAGAACATAATACTGACACCTCTCCACCTTTCTCCTATGATTTGTTGCCCCCTTCACCCTTTTTCAAAAAAGGAACCCTCAGTCATATGACGTGTGACTAAGTGTTAATTGATAATGTAACATGTCAAGGTATTAGGTTTTGATTGGCAGCTGGAGTGTTGGTCAAAGGTTCATTTTGGCCCTCACTTTACAGATATGGTGGCTCAGAACTGAATGTTAACTTTTCAACTGTACCTTGAGGATCAAAATGAACATAATTCCCCATGTATTATTACGGTCTTCTGATGGGGTACGTGAGACTCGATACGACTACTAGCAAGTCTCTGGTAGCAGCTCATACACTTTTCCGTTGTGTAACATCACCATGAGGACATTATTGGTTTCATATTGTTTTCTACTTTTAACTGATGTACGTATGTATATGAATTAGCAGTTGCAATATCTGCGCTTTCATTTATCTTTTTCAAGAGGAGCTGCTACTAGGCCTTTGCCTTGACCACATGCTGTGTTGTGGTGTAGATTTGAGCTGTACTCTATGACCTGCTGAAGCACGGTACTGTCAGCCATGTGCTGTCACACCCTTAATGTACAGAGCACTGTTATAACATCCTGTATCCTCCCTAAAGAACAACTGTTGTATTTCCCTCCTTATATGTAAGTACTAAAGAAAATACAATACATAAACTTGGTGTTATGTCTTTTACTTGTAAATGTCTCTGTATTTTAATGCGCAATCCAAACAATAGTTGCCCAATGAGCCTACTGAGCTGTCTAGACAGCTGTTAATTTATTTATAATTCATCCATTTATAAGGACTATTGTGGTTTGTTAACAATAATACACAGTCAAAAGAAATGGAAAAAAAAAAAAAAACCTTCCTTTTCAAACGTTCCTGCTATTATTTTTTTTATAATGGCATTAGTAGCATCAGCACCCAAGGCAAGTTGTTAAAATATTTTAATTGAAAAATTACAAAGACAAACTTTTTTTTTAAAAATGCACTGATGAACTGATTACATTAAGACCAGAAACCTTTTGAAAGTTAATGGGGTAAATTTTGAATTGTGAAAAGAAATGTGCTTAATTGTATTGAATGTCCATGTGTACTTTAGATCTTAAAAGTATATATATATATATATTTATTTATTTATTTATTTTATTTAACTTTACTTAACTTGCAGATAGTGTAAAATTAATTAAATTAAAGGAAAAAAATATTTAGGCAGAGTGCACTTTCATAACAGACTTTCATAACATGTTTTACTTTAAAGAACATGTGAAATAATTATGTTTTAATAATCTTTTGTCAATCTTTCATAATAGAAATAATTATGAAATTATATTAGTGCTGGGGAAAAATTAATTGTGGTTAATTGCATTCAAAATAAAAGTTTGTGTTTACATAATATATGTGTGTGTGCTGTGTATTATTATTATGTATACATAAATACATGCATGTAAATAATTTTTTTACAATTATATTTATATATTAGATAAATTATATATATACACATGCAAATATTTCTTAAATATATACATGCATGTGTGTATTTATATATAAATAATAATTATACACAGTACACACACATATATTATGTAAACACAAACTTTTATTTTGGATGCGATTAATCAGGATTTCTTTCCCCAGCACTAAATTATATATAAAAATGTACTTGCATCCTATTTAAAGCTACACTGTGTGATATTTTCCCCCATCTAGGTGAAAAGGTATATGACCACCCAGTGAATATTAGTTTCTGTTCCTCTCAATTCCGATTTCGTTTTAACTCCTACGGTGGCCGATTTAGTCTAAGATTAACATGGCTTCCAGTTCGACCTCGTCCACATTCGACATGGTGCCATCGAGTGTTAAAACGCGAAAGGCGAAGCTTGAATTTACGGGTATGTCCCTCTTTGGCTAATGTACTTTCAAGATGGAGGGGCAACATGGCGACCGGCATTCAAACCCCTCACCCGTATGTATTTTCAATGACATATTATAAACTTACGAGAATACTTTATTACTTGAAAGAAGTAAATATACATCAATGAGCACATATATTTTTGAAAGAACTAAGTGTTTTTAGCTAAGAATAAACTAAAAAAGTTACACAGTGTAGCTTTAAGTGAATCAAGAAACAAAAGCACTCTTAAAGGGTTATTTCACCCACAAATGAAACTTCTGTCATCATTCTTTTCTTCTGCTGAACACAAAAGATATTTTGAAGAATATGGGTAACCAAACAATGGATGGAAAAAAGAATAAGAGGTCAATGGGGTCGATCAACTTTTTGGTTACTGACATTCTTCAAAATATCTTCATTTGTACTTATGAACTCATGCTTCATAACTTGCATAATGCAATGCAATGTATGTTTAATCAACATACTTTTCTAACAGGATTTCAGCGTAAATGGTCTATAATACATATTCAAATGCTTTAGAATGGCTATAGTGCTTTGCATTCATTGCTTCACATCATTACTTTTATTTCCATCATTGCTTTTGCAATACCAGACTCGCACATCACCACTCTAGACGTTAGTAGTAGGTAAAATGAGAATAACAACCGCCTTCATGGCATCTGTGACTGCCTTCGAGGATGTACACTCTGTGCTTAGACGTCCCATGGGAAATAATGTGGGTTTTGAACTGCTGCAAAGACTTCTTCGCTTACAGGTCTTGTTATATTGTGCCAAAATGTGCGAAAAGAAAAGTGTTTCTGTTTCCGTATAAAACAAAAGTGTATTTACACCTCTTTTGCACCTTAGTATCACATCACTTCATATACCAGTCCTTTAAGTGTGTACCTGCCCTGTGTCAACACAAAACTTTACAAAGTCTTGATTTTGTTTTGAGGGTCTATTAGGATAGGTTTTCATGCTTGAATATTCAAAAAAAAAAAAAACGACAAAAAATAAATGGTAACACTTTATAATAAGGTTGTATTAGTTAGCATTAGTTAATGCATTAGTTAACATGAACTAACCATGAATGACATCTCTGTTCAGCATTAGTTAATCTTTGTTAACGTTAGTTTATAAAAATCCAGCTGTTCATGGTTTGTTCATGTTAGTTCACAGTGCATTAACTAATGTTAAGAAGATTTTAATAATGCATTAGTAAATGTTAAAATTAACATTAACAAAGATAAATAAATGCTTTATAAGTGCAGTTCATTAGTTCATGTTAACTAATGTAGTTAACTAATGTTAACTAATGAACCTTATTGTAAAGTGTTACCAAATAAATTACATTTTAGCAGCACCTCTCTTCTCAGTCTGTCAGTAACGCTCTGTTTAGTTCCTGTCTCTATGAAGCCCCTCCTTCTGAATGTGCTCTGATTGGTCTGTTGGAGCGGTGTATTGTGATTGGTCAACTGCTTTGAGCATGTTTCGGAAATGCCACGCCCCTTCACATAACCACGAGTTTCAACACCACTAATACAACTCGACCAGGCCCCACCTCTTTCATTTTGCGTATGCCTTGAGTGGGAATTGTTTAAATGAGGAATATTGTGACGTATTCATTCCTGGAAAAACCTCAAGACTACAATCGGGGCATTTCAGTGCTTACTGATATAGAGAAGAACTCCCTTTTGAGGAGTGACTTTGTGCTTTGTAACTTTGCAGACCTTTTTCATGCTCAATGTTATCATTTTCACGTCCAGCTCCACGTTGTTTAAATAGCAAATGCATTTGCACCCATTTTTGCGCCCAAGGGCGTGCTGGTCTGAAAACGAGGTGTGTTCAGTCGTATTGTTGGCGCATTGCTATTTTGAGGCAATTGAAATAGACCAACAAAAACCTGGTCGAAAGTCAAAAGCACAGTATTTTTTGTGTTATTTAAAGGGTGTGTTATGCGCCTATAGGCGGGTGCACAACGTGCATACACTCTGCTTATTACACACACAGGGACACGCAGCAGCACACAAACATTTTTAAATATTAAAAATAAAAGGATTCCTTTCAACGAATCGGCCATGGTGCAACTGGCTTTTAAAAGGAATGGGAGATGAGACAAAAAAACACAATTTTTTTCCCGTCGTTAAACTAGCTAAAGTTGATTCGGACATGCCCAAAGTGCACTTGCACTGTGCGCTTTAGACCATGCGCTTGAATCGTTAAAATAGGGCCCTATGTGTGGCTCAAAGATAAACACAGTCACACTCATACAGTCTCATTCTCTTGAAGGCTGGGTGTATATAACCGTCTGTCGTAAGGGAGAAAAACTCTAAATCACATTGCAGATCTATTGGACTAGAGGAAAAAATCAGTAAATCGTCCTCTATTTAAAAAAACGTTCATCAACACATCAGGCTAATTGGGACCAACAGTAAAGTGAAGGCAGAACAAAGCCACGGTCTTCATTTAGAGAACAGTGGCACAAAGGTGACTGTTACAGAAGATTGATATTATTAAACTGGAAAAGAGCAGTGTAATATCACTCCCCAGGTATGTGTATTGTGGGAACAAGCATCACCTGGCGAAGTAGCCTGTAATATAACCATGCAATGTTTCCAGACATTTCATCAGCTGGGAGTTGTCAGGAATGTCACTGCTTGAAGCCGCTCATAATTAAAAGGTTGGGAGTTATCGCTCATCACAGCCTTGCCAGCATTTGATGGAGTTTGCATTTGGAATGCATCCTAATTGAAAGCTTTTATTGAAGAGACCAATTAAAATGAAGAATTGAAAGGAAACAAGCAAATACCGTAGATTAATGGTCTTGTTTTAGTTCTGGGTGCCGGGGTGTATATCATTATGATTTTAGACCTCTGAATAATGATTCACCATGACTGTGAAAAGTTTAGATTTTCAATTATGATAGAAAGTCATAAGTATAACTCTTTAACATGAATGCATTTTTTTATTTTTCAATCAGAGCTTTGGAATAGCCACAGGGTTTCCTTTAGATTAATTTCAAAGGTTTTTTTACAGAATTTCATTTACTTTTTATAGTTTTCTGAAAAATTACAACATTAATACCATCTCTAACTGGTCTCCTTAAGTGTTTTACAAATTACATGCACAAGGGTTAAATGTGAAGGTAAATGACAGTAAATGATTCATAATTGACTGATTCTCCCCACTACTACTTATATATCTTTTTTTATTTCCTTTATAAAGAATGTCTATCCTGCTTATATACATTCAGAAGGTCTTCCAGGTTTGTGGAATTGCACACACCAACCGCTATAGTGATCAAAACTGAGACCCACACAGCATTTGATCACTGGATTTACAGAGACCATTTCACGTTTAAGAAGTTTTTTCTGAGCATTACAATACTGCATATTTAATCAGCTCCTGACGAACACTTGTCTGGCTATCACCAGACCAAGTTCAATCTTTTAAGATTGAACATTGGTCTGGGGAGTCTGCTCTGTATTTTCTACTGCACAAGAGGCGTGATCAACGGGCATAGTTCAAATGACTCTGTACGCAATTGGATAGTCCTTCAACCAATCAGACCACAAGAGGCGTGATCAACGGGCATAGTTCAAATGATTCTGTAAATGGATAGTCCTTCAACCAATCAGACCAACGATCCGTCGCTTCTCTATAGTCATCGTGTTAAACCCGCTAATAGCGCACCAGGTGGATAAGCCAGTTTGTGATTGGTCCCCGCAGATTTGTAACGGAAGCAGGATATAAAAATGTACAGGTTTCCAGACGAAATCAAACCGCCGCCAGATCGGGCAGGGTTTACCCAGTCCAGACGAACACATTAATTACTATTTTAATTATCTCTCAATGAGTCATTTAACCATAATTATCTCTCAATGAGTCATTTAACCATATGTATTACTGTCTTTTGGAAGGCTGTTGTCTTTCAAACACATTTGATTGTACAAATTCACGAAATTTCTGAGCTTTAGTGATTTGGAGACTGTTATTCATGCGTTTATTTCAGCCAGGCTTGATTGTTGTAATAATGCCTTATATGCTGGAATAAATCAGTCCTCGCTTTCGCGATTACAATTGGGACAGAATGCTGCGGCTCGTTTTTTAACAGGGACAAAAAAGAGAGAACATATTACACCTGTGCTGTCATCACTTCATTGGCTACCCGTTCGTTTCAGAGTTGATTTAAAGGTTTTAGTATTTGTATTTAAATCAATTCATGCAAAGATTGAGAGATGTACAAATAAACTTTTCTCAAAAGCCTGATGTATCATAATACAATTTTAACAATATATGTAAAAAAAAAAAAAAAAAAAAAAAATGTGTATGGATAATCAAGTAAACTTAAGTTGGTTTGGTCCAGTTTGTGTTCATCTTGATATATTACTAACAATATAAAAGTTACTCTTATGTTTACTTTTTCACAGCGAAAGGATATGTGAATCACAACATAGGGAGATGTTTTAGAATTATACTAAAAGGCATTCAATTTGCTTAATAAACACACTCACACACACACATACACCGATCAGGCATAACTAAAACAGCCCTGACCCATCGAGGCATGGACTCCACTAGACCCCTGAAGGTGTGCACTTGTAGTTGTGAGGTGGGGCCTCCATGGATCGGACTTGTTTGTTCGGCACATCCCACAGATGCTCGATTGGATTGATATCTGGGGAATTTGGAAGCCAAGTCAACACCTCAAAGTCATTGTTGTGCTCCTCAAACCATTCCTGAAGCATTTTTTCTGGGTGTACATGGTCTGAAACAATTCTTAGGTAGGTGGTATGTGTCAAAGTGGATGGCAGGACCCAAGGTTTCTCAGCAGAACATTGCCCACAGCATCACACTGCCTCTGCCGGCTTGCCTTCTTCCCATAGTGCCATGTGTTCCCAGGTAAGCGACGCACACGCACCGACTTGTTCCTTGGCCCATAAAATGAGAACAGAATGTGCCTTCAGAGTACTAATTTACAATGAAGGCCTGTAGAAGCTGAGCAGACAAGACTGCTGCACTATACCAGTCTCATGTGGTACTCAAAAGCAATTCACAACTGCGCAACAGACATTAAATAGTAAATAACCTGGAATATTTCTTTTTTTTTAAAAGTTCCTTTCTCTGGTCGCAGCTCAGAGCTATGGGTGTAATTATAGGTACTGCAGCCTCTAATATTGACCACAGTTGAAGCTTTGTTCACACTGCACACAAACTGCATGAATATAGGTTTTGAAATCCAATCTTTAAAACTGTCTGTCTGCACTGTTACTTTGCAAATGATGAAATCTGAACCATTAGTTTAGACAGCAGTGAATATCTACTGTATCTACATTGGCTGATTTAAGTAAGCACACAATGCAGGAAACTTTCTCATACAACATACTATAAATAACATATATTTTCAAAATGTTAGTTGGTACGAAAGAAGTTTACACCTGCTCCCTATTTATGTATTTGGGGGGTTTTTTTATGTTTGTTTGTAGCTGAAAGTTGAAAACTGTTCAACTTTGGGTACAACTCTGCGCTAGTCACTGTCACTTTTACCCAGCCGTCCAATCACAAATCAACCATCCTACTTGGAAAAGGACTTGGAAAACAATGGAAAATTGTAATATTGCTGGTTACTGCATTTTTATATGCAGTACTTTTTACGTCATAAAAAAGTATTCAGTAAAATAATCCAAGCACCACAATATGAAAGTAATGTAATCTGATTACTTTTGGATTCCACATATGTGAATAAAGTCAGGTTTAAATAATAATCAAAGTATTTTTATTTAACTATGGATTTAAAATAAAAGCTAATAAAAACTATTAAAACTAAGCAATTGTCTTGTTTAACCAAATAGATTACACAGCCCTATATATATATATATATATATATATATATATATATATATATATATATATATATATATATATATATATATATATATATATATATATATATATATATATATATATATATATATATATATAAATAAAGTATATAATATTAATATTATATTATATATAATAAAAAATTGTACAACATTTTTTATTCTTACACAAGCCCATCGATTCACTTGAAGGCCTTTATTAACCCCCCGGAGCCGTATGGATTAATTTTATAATGGATGGATGCACTTTTTTGGGCTTCAAATTGTGGGCTGCCATTCACTGCCATTAATTTATAAAGCTTCCAAAATCGCTCTCAAACACAACCTGGCTGTTTAGTCTGGCAGTTAGTCTATAATACTGGAGCCAAACATGAGAAGGGAGTCCAGAAAATTCTACAGTTCCTGACATGTAATTTATGTAGTTTTAACTCATGGGCGGGGATTATGCTAATTTTGGATGAGCGTGCACGCCCTATTTACGAATGATTGGAATTCACACGTAGGCCTATCAAATCGGACGAAAGCGCTTGTCAATCCGGAGGAGAGTTTTCGGGAAGGTCTGTGTTTTCACACCTGAAAGCACCAAGGTCCGCACCAAGGTCCGAACCGAAGTTCATTAGGGCTGTCAAAAGATTAATCGCGATTAATCGCATCCAAAATAAAAGTTTGTGTTTACATAATATATGTGTGTGTACTCTGTTAATTATTGTTTATATATAAATATCGCACAAGCATGTATATATTTAAGAACAAAAATATTATTTTTATATATAAAACATTTATATTTATATATATTATAGATTATATAAATTAATATACAGTATATACATGCAAATATTCCCTAAATATATACATGAATGTGTGTGTATTTATATATAAATAATAATTAACAGAGTACACACACATATTATGTAAACACAAACTTTTATTTTGGATGCGATTAATCGCGATTAATCTTTTGACAGCCCTAGTTTTGATACATTTTATACATTCGGTTAGTTTTGGTTTGGTTTCACATTGCAATTATGCGAGCGCACTAAATAACTTTACATGACACACTTATGTCCACTCGTCATCATCTATGTGGGCTGCATCTGGACATTGATTGGTTTGTAAACGGACGTACGTCTGACGTCAGCGTCTTTGACAAGAATGAATGAACGGACGCATATCATTGCCACTATTGAACAGTGCGCATTGCTTGACTATTTTCTTTTCGTTACGTTTAAAAGTGGACATTTCAAGCTGTATAATCTCATTTTTGTGAGACAAGTAGCCTGCTGAGTTTCGGTTTATTTGAGACGCGCTCCATTAAATCCAGGCAATTATCTGATTAAATGTGGATTACAATTAAGATACAATTTATACGAAACGAAATTCACATTAAAGAAAGGCTTTCGAAGCAATATCACACAACATTTCTTTCAAAATCATTTCTGACCTTCTGTCTTCTGACAAATTGTGCATCTTTTCACTTTTCATAATCAATCTAGCCTAGATTGAATTTAAAAATAACATTTTAATATTTAAATATAAACAGGAACTTCCTGCAACTGGTCTGAAAGTACGAACCATACAGAAAATGCTTTCACACTAGAAACTAACCGAACCTTTGTTCAGTTTGATCCGGACCGAGACTACCTCTTTTTGTCAGACCAAATTTTGTCTGTTTGGTCCGGACCGTGGTACGGGGGAGGAATTTTGTAATTTTGATTCGGACCAAACTGAAAAGTCCGAAAATCCGGACCAAACAAGGTAGGTGTGAAAACTTGAATGAATGAGGCCCAATTTCTTATAGATCACTGTATGAGTAAAGAGCAAACGTAAATTAGGGAATCTGATCACAGTGCCAAAAATCATGGAGGAGTGGAGTTTGGATGGGAGTTTTTTTGTGTGTGTGTTTTTTGTTGTTGTTGTTGCTTTTAGCAAAGCCTAGACAGATGAGTCTACTATGTCAAAATTGTGTAATGCAGATACAGGTATGAACATAAACTAATAACACTATTTTTTAAACAGTGCACCTGCTTGAATGTATTATCAAAGCTATCAAATGGCTTTGGGGGTGGTTTTGGTCCATTAAAGAGTCTATAGTATGTATGTAGACTAAGGTGCTTGTGTTTTGATTAAAGGTGCTGTAGATTCAAATAAAAGGGGCAAAAGATATAAAACAGAAAGCTTTTCTCCACAGAATATCAAAGAAAAAAAAATTACAGGAGACGGAGCACAAAGCTAGACAACATAATAGCCCTAATTTTGGATCACAGAAACATCTGAAGGCATCACTGATAGCTCAGGTACGTTTATTAATGATTATAAAATCCCTGGCTGTAACAGCCAGTAAATGTAAACGCTTGGGTATTAATTATGCAACCTCAAAGAATTTGTGATTTGAAGAACAATGATTTTTGTTCATATATTTGTTTATGGCGCTCTCTTGTACAAAAGTATAAATATGGTTACTTGGAAACAAGCTATTTAAATCAACAATCTGTGCAGAACCTTTAAAGCAGGGTGTGCTAGCAGGTACAAGTATGAAAGCAAAGACTACTGGTGGAATACAGTGATGAAGGACTGAGAAATGTCATCATATGTGAAGTAATTGAGACGCATATGAAGCCTGTGATTGTGTCCTCCTCAAAGATGGAGTTGACAAATCACTTTAAAATGATTGAGAGCATTGGCGTAAGTTGACATTTGAGCTAGTGGGGGCCAGACCAAGCCATGCAGTCGCCATTTGGTTAGTCATGTCATTTTAACCACATTTGAACTTTTCTTTAACAGACCTTTAAATTCACACTTCATACAGTCTCTCAATTAATATCTTGCTCTAAAACTAGGTAATTGACCACTGGGTCATTTTGGTTGTTGTAATAAAGGCCTATATTTAAATAACTTTTGCAAAAGAGGGCACATATGTAAGTAATTTTGGCTTTTGGTACAAACTGTCAAGTGCATATTTTTTATACAGAGCTGTAATAGAGTGGAAAAGATTGGGGAAAATATTTTCCTCAGTTCAAAAAGTTTGGATGTAGGATTTTTGATAAATATAAAATATAAGGTGAATTCACGCAATGTGATTACGAGACTCAAAAAAAGTATTTATGTCCTCATAGACTTGAAATTAGGTCTACAACTAATAGTGTTCTCAAGACCATTTTTTACTCGAGACCATTTTTTGAAGGTCTTGACTCTTGGTCTTGTCTCGGTCTCGACTGCATTTCTCCTCTGTCTTGTCTCAGTCTCAGACTTAGAGGACTCTGGATTTTATCTCAAGACCAGTCAAGACCACTGCAAGGATATCACTAAATTGCCGGTGCATTGTCTGAGTTAACATTAACGTGATTTGATGTAAAACTTTCTGCTTAAAATGCAATCAATTGCTTCTTTTTAATGTGATTTCTTGTGTTACTGTGTGGCCGGGTTCAAATTCAATGCAGCATTGTCTTAAAAATAACCAAAATTAATATAAATGCCCACAAAATTCTGAGATTTAGTTTTTTTATCTACCATAGAATATAATTAAGCAATATCACAAGAGCAAGAGAGCTGTTTTCATGAATATAAGCATGATTGCAAATTATATTGATTTATACAAATGTTCAATAAACAAGAAGTTAATATTAAATGACAAATTTTAAACTGTGTCTTTGCTAATTCTGCAACGTTTTGTTATTAAATGAATCAGCTGCTTTGAACAAATCAGTTGAATAAATAATTCTGTGACTGTTAATGTTAATGTTTTAATGTTAAATGAATCTGAACATTATTTATGCAGGTGTAATTGTACCAATTCAGATGCAACTTCTGTGCCATGAATTGTATTGTCAAGTCAAGTGAAGTCAACTTTATTTATATAGCGCTTTTAACAATGTAGATTGTTTCAAAGCAGCTTTACAGTGTTAAACAGGAAAATAATGCAGCATAATTTTATTCAGCTGTATCGCCATTCTGGAAAAATTTCAAGTATCATACAGTGACAGTGTGGGCTTTAGATCAATAATTTGATCAGTAATTTAGTTTAAATGGTTATTTTAGTTTATTATTTAGATGTATTTCGATGTTTAGTTGAAAAATTGAATGTAATGTTAGTGATTTGATTGGTAACAGCGCTATAGCACTAACATGTTTAAGCACTAACATGTTTATTGTTAGTGATTTGATTGGTAACAGCGCTATAGTGTCTTACTATTCTAATTGTATTTATTCATTAAATATAAGGCATTTCTCAGACAGTAGATATGGATCTTTTAGATGAATTTAAGGAGTGCTGGTCTGGTCTTGGTCTTGTCTTGGTCTCGCACACGCTGATCTTGGTCTCGACTTGGTCTTGGTTTAGGTGGTCTTGACTACAACACTAACAACTAAACAGGAATTTTCTGAAAGCTCTGACTTGGACCGTGTGACTTTTGTACCTGACCACTGCAGATTCATTTTGCCGTTGATAGTGTTACCATAGAAGCGCATAATTCAGAGTATGTGAACATCTCCAATAGAACGTCACAGGTTAGCATGGTGTAAATGCAGCAATATTTGCATATGATGGACTGAGCAAGACATCAAGAAATTTATTTTTATCATCACACCATAGGCCCTGTCTAATGCCGTTGCTTAAAACACTTGTCTACATCGGACGCAACCATCACGTCAAAAGCAAATAGAACCATTACAAACACTGATGCTGTCTTGACTGATTTGAGGATACAGATGCCCATTCAATTTCTGACATTCTCCATGCGCTTGACCAAGTGACTCATGACAACAGGACAAATAGAAGAGTACAGGATTGTTCGCTATGATGCTTCATTTAAACAGCATGTTTAAGCCTTTGTTCAGGCTTCAGTGTCAGGAATAAGGGGATAGTTTATTTTGAATGGCATCATGGACCACGTCAGAGGATTATGTTTGCTCGGACATCAGTTCAGGCTGGTGATGGTGGTGTGGGGCAGGCACGTGCAGAGGGGGGGGGGCTTTGGGTGCTCGACCCCCTGCCCTTTTTCAAAATGAATCAAAAGTGCCCCTCTCAGACAAATATCAATGATAACATCGTGGTCAATAAAACTAAATAAATGTGATTATTATAACATGACAATGTATACAGTAACAAACGGCTCAAAAGTCGGACAATTTCTGTTGAGGCGTTGCTATAACGCGTTGCTATGGGTTGCGTGCGTTTTGATTGACTGCTGATTTTCCACTGTTCGGAAACGGAACAGTGTTTCCATATTTGAAAGGACCAAATATGGTCAACAATATGCTTTTTTTTTTCATCCATAATTAGAGCTAATGTGTTGATTTAAAGGGGCTATATGCGTTTTTCTGAAATTTAAACTCGCGACTGACACCTGTGGCCAAAAAACAGAACTGCTCTCATTTTCTGCTCGCTCTCGCAGCGGTGGTGACGTCACATCCGCAGACAGCGCGGGAAAAGACGACCCGCCAGAAAATAGGAAAAATAGGATACAGGCTTATAGGTGCACCCACTGTGAGCGGACAAGGTGTCAGTATGCTCATCAGGAGATGTTTGAGTCATAAATGGTAAAATAAAAAGGCTATTGTTACGTTTATTTTGGGGAAAAAGTTGCATATAGCCCCTTTAATTACAAATCTATATATTATATATTTTAAAGTATTACACAATTCACCAATGCCCGTTTGTCATGTATATACACCAACCAATCGTGATCTGGCAAAGCAAGTTCAAATTCCATTGGGCGATGTGAAGCAGTAATTTTCTGTTCTTATTAATAAATCGGTTGAAAATTACATGGACAGACGAACTAACGTTTGTGGAACGATTTCCTGCGGTTTGTCTCATTTTATAAATTGCATCACTGACAAAATGGATTTGAACTGACAACAAACAAAACCATGCAGCAGCAAAAGTCGCATTAATGGTAAGTAGTGTTAAATTCACTTGTATTTATGTATATTGATACATCGTTTACTATTTCATGAAACTATCAAAGTTAACAAAACCCTTTTACAAGTAGACAGGAGGCAGACACAGATGTAAACAGGTATGGTTAGTTTATTAGACCACAGTAGAGCATGTGATGTGGAGCAGGTGAGTAAACCGGTTGATGGTAGATAACAAGATGGTGATACGAGAGAGAGAGTTACTGTCTTTTGTATTGAAGGTGGAATGAGGCTGGAGCCTGGAGGTAACTGGAGACTGGAGATAGCTGGAGATCGCTGGAGAACAGAGGAACGGACAGGAACACACCCACACAGCAGACAAGGAACACGGAAGGAAGGGGACACACTGGAGACAGGTAGTAGAGTCCTTGAGGTAAGCATAGGCAGAAGTATATGCGAACGAGACCAGACGTGGAGTGCTGTGTGCGTGTGCTTCTTATAGTGCTGGTGATGAGTGCCATAATGAGGTGCAGGTGATAGTGATCAGTACTCTGGGGATGGAGTGCGCTGTGATTGGTGGAGGGTGGAACCTGACGTGTCTGTGACAAACCCAAGTGCCACCGGCACCTACAGGCCTATTATGTGAAGTGTAGGCTGGCGAAATGGTTACGTGAAAGGACTTTATTAGCTATATTACCATTTTTGAAGATTATGCAGCATTATGAAAGAAGTCTCTTATGTTCATCAAGCCTGCATTGATAAAAAAACAGCAATATTGTGAAATATTATTAAAATAATGGTTTTCTATTTTAAAATAATTTTAAATATAATTTATTCCTGTGATCACAGCTGGATTTTCAGCATCATTACTCCACTCTTCAGTGTCACATGATCATTCAGAAATCAGGATTTAATGTCAATGATGGAAACTGTGATACTCTTTTCAAGATTCTTTGATTAATAAAAAGTTAAAAAGAATATAATGTAATAATATTTCACAATATTAGGCTACTGTTTTTTCTGTATTTTTGATTAAATAAATGCAGGCTTGATGAGCATATATAAATATATATATATATATACATTTGCCCCTTTTTTACATTTGAGCCCCTGCCCATGAAGAACTCTCTGCACGGCCCTGGTGTGGGGGATGTTTTCTTGGCATACTTTAAACATCACTGCCTACCTGAGTACTGTTGATGACCATGCACATCCCTTTTTTGACCAAAGTGTACCCATCTTCTGATCGCTGCTTCCAGCAGGATAATGCACCATGTCACAAAGCTCAAATTATCTCAAACTGATTTATTGAACATGACAATGAGTTCACAAAACTCAAATGGCCTCCACAGTCACCAGATCTCAATCCAATTGAGCACCATTGGGATGTGGTGGAAAAGGAGATTTGTATCATGAATGTGCAGCTGAAAAAAAATGCAGCTATGCTGAAAAAATTATGCTTTAATGTCAATATGGACCAAAATCCATAAGGAATGTTTCTAGCACCTTGTTGAATCTATGCAATGAGAAATGAAGGCAGTTCTAAATGTAGAGGGGGGTCCAACTCTGTACTAGCAAGGTGTACCTAATAAAGTGTCCGGTAGTATGTTTTAAGACATTGTTAGGAGATATAGAATAACGACTGATATTTAAGCCTGTGCATTTTAAGTGGTCTGTTATACTGTTACAGTATTAAGATCTAATTGATTTATATTACAAGCTATCAGAATTTCATCTTATTTTTTTCCATATAAATATCAGCAACTGAGTAAATCGAGGTGTTTTTTCCCCTTCTCGAGTATGAACGTCTCGGTTACGTATGTAACCCTCGTTCCCTGAAGGAGGGAACGGAGACGCCACGTCGGAGTACCGACGAATAGGAATCTCGCTCGCGAGAGCCAATCTACTTCGAGTGTAACTAAACGAGCCAATGCACATTGGCATGCAATGATTGCACCAGGTGCTCATGCCACGCCGCGCGGGTATAAATGAGACACAGGTGATTGCATCAAATCAGCCTTTTGCTGAGGAGCCGGGTAGGTAGACAGGCACCCCAGCAGGGTACAGAGGACATGGCGACGGGACGTGGCGTCTCCGTTCCCTCCTTCAGGGAACGAGGGTTACATACGTAACCGAGACGTTCCCATTCAGTCGGTCACTCTCGACGCCACGTCGGAGTACCGACGAATAGGAATCCCTACCAAAGCGCCATGGCTTCTGCCCCCATCCAGTGCCCTGTGTGAGCCACCTGAGCTCTCTTACCTGATGAGACGGGGCTCACACCGGGAAGTCCATCACTGCTGTTCCGCATGACCCGCTCAGTGATTATTGGATAACACTGGGAAAGCGTGCCCTAGAGAAGGGAACGCTGCGGAGCCCACATCGTACCCCGAAGGAGTTATGTGGAGTACAATGCTGAGCCGTAGCCCGCAAGGAGAAGGGGGCTCAGTCCCACTGCAGGGAAGGCTCTCCCAAGGGAAAGACACGGGCTTCCCGTAGGAGCGACCGTGGAAGAAATATGGGATCCCCGCAGGGTCACTCATATGGCCCAAGCCCAATACCGGTTCTCAAGGATTCAGCGGCAAGGGGCCTGATGCCAGACGTTCCGCCACGTCCGGCACCGCATTCTGCTTCTGGAGAATATAAGCGCCGTAGCGCAGCAAGCCGACAAGAGCCGGAGCCGGGGTCAGTGCTTCTACCCGTTTGAGGTGAGAACACAGGAGGAGACCGGCTCTACACGTAGGCTATAGAATCTAGCGAACGTGATGGGTGTCGCCCAGCCCGCAGCTCTACAGATGTCTGACAGCGAGGCGCCACGTGCCAGCGCCCAGGAGGATGCAACACTTCTAGTAGAGTGTGCTCGCACCCTGAGCGGACAGGGCACACCTTGTGCTTGGTAAGCCAAGGTGATGGCATCCACTATCCAGTGGGCCATCCTCTGCTTGGAGACAGCCTTTCCCTTCTGCTGGCCTCCGTGACAGACAAAGAGCTGATCTGAGGTTCTGAAGCTTTGAGTTCTATCCACGTAAACCCGCAGAGCGCGGACGGGACAGAGCAAAGCTAGGGCTGGGTCTGCCTCCTCCGGGGGCAGCGCTTGCAGGTTCACCACCTGGTCCCTGAAGGGAGTGGTAGGAACCTTGGGCACATAGCCAGGCCGGGGTCTCAACACCACGTGGGTATCACCCGGCCCGAACTCTAGGCACGATTCGTCGACCGAAAATGCCTGCAGGTCCCCTACCCTCTTGATGGAGGCCAATGCAGCCAACAGCGAAGTCTTCATTGACAGAATCTTTAGCTCTGCTGACTGCAAAGGCTCAAATGGGGCATTCTGAAGTGCTCGGAGCACCAGAGCAAGATCCCAAGAGGGTATGGAGGGGGGGCGAGGAGGATTTAACCGTCTCGCCCCCCTAAGGAACCTGACGACCAGGTCGTGCTTCCCAACCGTCTTACCTTCTACATGGTCGTGATAGGCGGATATTGCAGCAACATAAACCTTGAGGGTGGAGGGCGACAGCCTACGCTCCAACCCCTGTTGCAGGAAGGAAAGCACAGACGCGATCGAACATCTTCGGGGGTCTTCTCGGCGAGAAGAACACCACTCGACGAACAGGTTCCACTTCAAGGCGTAAGCCTGTCTTGTAGACGGTGCTCGTGCCGAAGTGATGGTGTTAACTACCTCTTGGGGTAAGTCACCTAGAACCTCCGCGTCCCGTCCAGGGGCCAGACATGAAGCTTCCACAGGTCTGGACGCGGGTGCCAAAGGGTGCCCCGTCTCTGAGTCAGAAGGTCCTTCCTCAGAGGAATCGGCCAAGGAGGGGCTGTCGCGAGGAGCATAAGTTCTGGAAACCAGGTCCGGTTGGGCCAGTACGGCGCCACCAGCAGGACCTGCTCCTCGTCCTCCCTGACCTTGCACAGAGTCTGTGCAAGTAGGCTCACTGGGGGAAACGCATATTTGCGCAGCCCCTGGGGCCAGCTGTGCGCCAGGGCATCCGTGCCGAGTGTACCCTCGGTCAGCGAATAGAACCACTGGCAGTGGGACGTTTCTGGGGAGGCAAACAGGTCGACCTGTGCCACCCCGAACTGTCTCCAAACCAGCTGAACCACCTTGGGGTGGAGTCGCCACTCGCCTGGGAGCGCAGCTCGTGAAAGCTCGTCGGCCACACGGTTGTGCACACCAGGAACATGAATGGCCCGAAGCGACCTCAGACACTTCTGACTCCAGAGGAGGAGATGGCGGGCGAGTTGCGACATGCGACGGGAGCGCAGACCACCTTGTCGGTTGATATACGCAACGGTCGCAGTGTTGTCCGTGCGGACCAGTACATCTTTGCCCCGTAACCACGCTTTGAGGCGGCTCAGAGCAAGATGCACTGCTAGCAACTCGAGGCAATTGATATGCCAATGCAGGTGCGGGCCCGTCCAAACCCCTGACACTGCATGCCCGTTGTACGTGGCTCCCCAGCCCATGGCAGAGGCATCCGTGAAAACCACAGCGTGCCTGGACACCTGTTCCAGGGGCACTCCGGCCCGAAGGAACGAGGGGTCTGACCATGGACTGAAGGACTGGCGGCAGGCCGGTGTGATGCTCACCCGGTGAGTGCCGCGTTGCCACGCCCATCTCGGGACTCGGCCGTGTAGCCAATGCTGAAGCGGTCTCATATGAAGCAGGCCGAGCGGTGTTACTGCCGCAGCGGCCGCCATATGCCCCAGGAGCCTCTGAAACTGTTTCAGTGGAACCGCCATCCTGCCTTGAAACGTGTTCAGGCAGCTCAGCATCGACTGGACACGCTCCTCCGTGAGGCGCGCTGTCTGTTCGACCGAATCCAACTCCATACCGAGAAAAGAGATCCTCTGCACGAGGGCGAGTTTGCTCTTTTCCCAGTTGACCCGAAGACCCAACTGGCTGAGGTGTCTGAGCACCAGGTCCCTGTGTTCGCACAACTGATCCTTGGACTGTGCTAGAATGAGCCAGTCGTCGAGATAGTTGAGGATGCGAACGCCCTGTTCTCTCATGGGCACAAGGGCCCCCTCCGTGACTTTCGTGAAGACACGGGGGGACAGGGACAGCCCGAAGGGCAGGACTCTGTACTGATATGCTCGACCCTCGAACGCAAAGCGCAGAAACGGCCTGTGTCGAGGAAGAATCGAGACATGAAAGTACGCATCCTTCAGGTCGATCGCTGCAAACCAATCCTGGGGACGGATGCATTCGAAAATGCGTTTCTGCGTGAGCATCTTGAACGGTAGCTTGTGGAGGCTCCGATTCAGGACTCGCAGGTCCAAGATTGGCTGTAACCCACCGGTTTTCTTGGGTACAATGAAGTACGGGCTGTAGAAGCCGGTCTTCATATCGGCTGGAGGGACCGGCTCTATCGCGTCCTTCGCCAGTAGGACAGCGATTTCCGCACGCAGGACATGGGCATCTGCAGCATTCACCGAGGTGAAGCGGACGCCCTTGAACCTGGGGGGGCGCCGGGCGAACTGAATCGCATAGCCGAGCCTGATGGTCCGAATGAGCCAGCGAGACGGACTGGGGAGCTCTAGCCAGGCTCGCAGAGACCGTGCAAGCGGGACCATAGGGACCACCGGCGCACCCACGGTGGGGCAGCGAGGTGGAATGCAGGTACCGGGCTGGGGCGGCTGTCTCGTGGAGGCGGCCCGCAGCGAGGTGAGAGTGTGCTGTGCAACACTTACCTGATTCCACAGGTGGGCAGGAGGAACGTGAGGAGGTCGTCCACTGCTGCCCGCTGGCGAAGGGGGAGGATGAGTGTGGTCCGGCGTTTGACCGGCCACAACTCTCCGAGCCCCCTGAGGACCCAGAGATGGAGGAAACTGCTCTTTTATTGAAAATTTGGGTACCGCTGGGGCTGAGCCCAGCGGCGGAACAGAAACAAAACGGAACACAAAATTCTCCTCCCGGCCCTCCTCCGGGGGATGGAGCGGTGCGGTCACCGTCTCCAGAAGAGCAGTCCTCCCCATCTCCGGGTCGCCCGTCTCAGGGCCACTTGCCCTTGCCCCTGCCTTTGCCACCTCTCTTGGCAGGAGCCTGGACG
Organism: Gobio gobio; assembly: GCF_949357685.1. Lineage (NCBI taxonomy): Eukaryota > Metazoa > Chordata > Actinopteri > Cypriniformes > Gobionidae > Gobio > Gobio gobio. Next base: position 11,426,169 of record NC_137100.1, on the reverse strand, counting down.
GGCTGGGCGGCCTGCTTGCGCCCGGCTCCACGACGTCGCTTGGGTGGAGGCTGCTGCTGCGACGCGGGAGCGGAGGCAGACGCAGGCGGCCGCCCTCGGCGACGAGCAGACTGAGGTGCTGCCGGCGGCGGGGTGGAGACAGCAGCTGAACGCCGTGGCAGGATGTGACTGATGGCCTCAGTCTGCTTCTGTGCGGCCGAGAACTGCTGGGCGAAGTTCTGGACCGCGTCGCCGAAGAGGCCGGTCTGGGAGACGGGGGAGTTAAGGAACCTGATCTTGTCGGTCTCCCTCATGTCTGCCAGACACAGCCAGAGATGGCGTTCCTGGACCACCATAGTGGACATCGCACGACCCACGGCCCGCGCCGTAACCTTCGTCGCACGAAGCGCCTGGGCCTGATGAACCTGCAACAACGCCATAGCGTGTAAGGCGGAGCCTGCCTCTCCACAAGCCTGGTAGGCCTTTCCGATCAGATCGGACGAGTACCTACAGGCTCGGGAGGGGAGACACGGGTTCCCCCTGGATGTGGAGTTAGGGCACAGTTGCATAGCAACGGCCCGTTCCACGGGAGGAACCTGCGTGTAACCCTTTGCAGGTCCGCCATCGAGGGTGGTGAGGGAGGAGGATCCACTGGGCCGGTTTCGGGCAGTAAAAGGTGCCGTCCACGACCTAGTGAGCTCCTCGTGCACCTCCGGGAAGAAAGGAACCGGGGTGGGGCGCTGAGAACCAGCACGGGCCACCCCGAGAAACCAATCATCCAACCTCGAAGGTTCGGGACACGGTGGAGGGTTCCACACGAGCCCGATCTTCTCGGCGGCCCGGGAAAGCATGGCCATCATCTCCGGATCCGTATCGGGCACAGCGGATCTTCCCGAAGGAGCCCCCTGCGCCGACACGTCATCTCCAGAGAAGTCTGACCCTCCCTCCGATGCAGCGATGGACATCTGATCATCAGGGGGAGCCCCGAAGGATACGGATGGTGCACATCTCGAGGACGGCCCACCACGTTCCGACGGCAGCTCTGCTGGCTGCGGAGTGCGTGAGGGATGAGGGTTCCCCGGGGGTTGGTTCCCTGGGGGAAGCGCGCTCACCGTAACCCTCAAATCACCCGTGCTACTGCCTGAAGTAACCCTCTGTGGAGGGTTAGATCGAGGCAGAGGCACGGGGACTCCACCCCTTGCGAGATGGAGTCTAGACCGCAACTCCGAGATGGTCATGTTCCCGCAGTGAGAACATGAATCATCCACCAACGCTGCCTCAGCGTGCTGAACGCCCAAACACGAGATACAGCGCTGGTGACCATCCCTTGGTGACAGGTAACCACCGCATCCAGAAACACACAGATAGAATGTCATCTTGAAAAAGACGCAAGCTCTATCTGTGTTTGCTCTTTCAGAAGGACGCTCTCCTTGGTGCTGAAGCACGCAGGGGGCGGGGTCGCGGCGACACAGTCAGGGGGTGGGTGCAGCCTGACGTGCGCGCTCTCTCACACGAAGGCGCTCTCTTACCAGCCGTAAGAACGGCTTTTCAGCGCTCTCCACCTAGCGCACCGAACCAGCTGTGAGAACAGCCTTTGTGATTGCTCTAAACAAACAACACAGAGAGATGATCCGAAAACCACGCGACCGCTGCTGTGCCGTCACACCAACACCGACTGAAGAGATCGCTTCCGAAAGGCGGCTTCCGTCTTCAGTCAGGACTGCGAAGTAGTGAGTGATATCTGGCGTTACCATCTACCACCCGGCTCCGAAGCAAAAGGTTGATTTGATGCAATCACCTGTGTCTCATTTATACCCGCGCGGCGTGGCATGAGCACCTGGTGCAATCATTGCATGCCAATGTGCATTGGCTCGTTTAGTTACACTCGAAGTAGATTGGCTCTCGCGAGCGAGATTCCTATTCGTTGGTACTCCGACGTGGCGTCGAGAGTGACCGACTGAATGGGAACTCCATTCTCTCCTGTACTATACTATACAGTATGAGCCATACAAGCCTGATGTATCAAATATGATGCTCAACAAAAGCGCATTATGCAGCCTTTTTGATTATTATTATTATTTTTTTTATTTTTTTTTGTCTAAAGGTTAAAGTTAAAATTAAAGGTTAAACATTTTTGGACTATTATTTCATGTCAGGCTTTATAGGCTATTACAAAGTGCAACTGACCCAGACTTTTTACACTAACACTGCCCACTGACGTCTGGCCATACAACATACGGAATACGCTGTATTGTCAACAGCAGCAATAGTGTAGGGGTAAGTCACATGGCAGAAAGTTTTTACGCAAACCGACCAGAGTTCAAATCCTCCTTTTGCCGGACTTGTGCTACTCCCTTTTCCCATCACATATCAGAAAAGGCTTTTTTTTCCAATAAAAATGACGAAAATATTCAAAGAGGGGAAATAAAGTGTCTAACGTGTTTAATACGAGTTTTTATCGGTTAGGGTAAGGGGTAACTGGAGGGAGGATTGTCCCAAAACGGGGGCATCCATTTAATAATTTTAATAAATATAATAATTTGCACTCTGTTTTTATTGCATACACTTTAATGCACAACACTGAGGTGCAAATAGTGTCTGCCACTATTTATAAGTATCAATACCATCTAACTACTATTTACATTAATTGCAAAGAAAATACTACTATTTTACAGTGTTTCTATCGCTATTTTCACTTGGTAAAAATAGCATATCGCTAAGAAAACGCTGCTATTTTCACTTAGTGTAAATATCATCTCTTACTATTTGCACTCAGTGCAAATATACAATATACACACACCCTACAGCCTCCCCACAAGTTCCGTCCATGATTGGGAGTCATTTATTAAACCTACCCAGGCCATTCTACAACAGAAATAGTGCATGGAAGACCTTTCTCTGTGGGTCAATACTTTGAGCATAACAAGGGTATATATGAAGAAATGTGACCATGAGTATTGTTTCAACTGAGCACACAGCATATGGGCTATGATGGCCGATGCTTTATCTTCATTCTGTGCCAACCACAGTGTTTCCGTCATTTCATTAAGAGGAGTGGAGACTTATCTGTGAGTGTTGGAAACTAGAGACAAAGATGGATTAATGCACAGGCCTGCCGGGCAGCTGCCCAGGGCTCCAAACCAGCAGGGGGCCTAGATGAGCTGCACAAATAGTTTGTTTTTGCTAGACCTGTAGAATATTTCTGGAATGATTTTTGTTTTATGTCAATAACAGAGCAATGTTGAACATAGCTGATGTATCAAATACCAGAGTACTAATATTCTGTTCAATTTTTATGATCTGCGTCAACAACACAAAAATGTGCCTGATGTGAAGAGCCCCTTAGTCATATGTGCCCTTGAGAACCCCGAATTTTCAGAGAACCTACTCTGGTCAGATGGCCCAGTCTGATGTGATTGATCAACCGCTTACAGTGCGTTTCAGAAACTGAACGTCCATTAGCATATTTGAATTTCAGCTCTGGAGGCTTCCACAGCAATTGCAATGATATGAACAGTAATGATTTACTATATCTATTCGAGCCCGAGTCCTCATCATTTGGAAGTGCACACAAAGTGGATTTGCTTTCTCAGTGCAGAAAACAGCGTCTTCTTGACATGTTAATAACACAAACCAAGCCCATCCAGGCTTCGGCTACAACAGTGTTTGAGGGCGGGTCAAAGTAGATGTTGTTTGCCGGCAGCCAATGAAGACCATAGGCTGTGTGGGATTACAAATTTATAAATTGTTATATCAAGGTTCCAATGTAATAGTATATAAACTGAAAACATTATAGTGTTTTACAGTTTGAGGTAAAAAATGATGACATTAGTCTGTTATGCAAAGTTTCGAGCAAGATATTCCTGCCAGTTCCTGTTCTCTTCATTGTAAATCAAATTAACCAGATTACTGAGATTCTCACCTTTTGTCTTTAACGGCTCTTGTAGCCCCTGTAATCGTTAGGCTGATTGGATTAGGATTGGAGTCTGATGCAGGAGGTCTCTTTATACAGGGCTCGACATGAAACCTGTTCACAAGTAAATCTGTCATGCACTTGTCCGAGTAAAAAATTAGCTTGTCCGGATTTTTTTGTTGTTGTTGTAAATATAATCTATTCTGAAGCAATATTCTCACCAGTGTTCAATCAGCTTTGACATATTTGTGATATTTGTACCTTTTTATAAAGGGCATTTTTACATAATCATATTAAATATAGGCTATGCTTCAGCTTTCATTTTGTATTTTTAAATTTGATCTATAAATTAAATTAGAATAAGACATATAGGCTGTTACCAGTCAAAATTAAATTATTTACACAGAAAACTGCATTAAATAATGTTATGAGATTATTTTAAATATTTTTGAATATACAAATAAGAAATGTTGGAAAGCTGAAACTAAACCACCAGCAGGTGGCAGTAGGTGACCGTCTTAATGAGTGAGTCATTGCTTAATGAGTGAGTCATATGTAAAAATGCCCTTCAGGATCCACCGGACCAGGACCAGCAGACTAAAGAACAGTTTTTTTCCCCAGAGCTGTCTCTTTACTGAACTCAAACCCCCGTTGATCCACTTCCCTCATAAACTGCGAACTCTCCTACCTCACATCTGCCTTCACTTTGTTATTTGCACTACCGACTGTTTATTACAGTAACAACTGTTTACTTATGCATTCTGCACCACCATACCGTAACTGGATTATGCTCATCTGCACTGCCGACTGTATTTACAGTAACAATGTTTACATTTGCATTTTGCACCGTACTTCTAACTGTAATATGCAACCACTTTCCACTGCACTTTTACACTTTCTTTCGGATAGCTCTGTCCATAATTTATTGTACTAACTTAATCCACTGCTATATTCCTCATATTAGCCTAACATATTATTGTATACCTCTAACTGTAAAATTCTGTTCAAGTAATAACCGTCTGTATATTTATTCATAGTACATAGTCACCTGTAAATTCTGTTTATAGTAATAGCCATCTGTATATTATATTCATAGTACATATTCACCTGTAAATTCTGTTTATAGTAATAGCCATCTGTATATTATATTCTAGTACATATTCACCTGTAAATTCTGTTTATAGTAATAGCCATCTGTATATTTATTCAGTGTATATATTCATCTGTAAATTCAGTTCTGCTTATAGTAATAACCATCTCTCTACTTATACATATTTATATATATTCAGAACATTTTTATGTCCTGCACTTACGCAACCATTGTATATCCTGCACTTGCTGCTATTGCACTTCTGGTTAGACCTAAACTGCATTTCGTTGCCTTGTACTTGTACTTGTGTAATGACAATAAAGTTGAATCTAATCTAATCTAATCTAATTGAGTCGATTCGTTCAAACGGCTGATTCATTCAAGAATTAGGCGGTTGTTTACGAATAGGTCATTGAATCTTTGATTCTACAGATTCATTCAAAACGCTGAATCATTCAGAAACACGCTGTTGCTGTCAGATGCGTTACGTTTCTGTTGTGATCTTTGTATGGAACTATTTTCGCTGCTGAAATAGAACAAAAACAGTCCATACTGCATCTAAAATGTGACAATGTCAATTCATTGTGTATGGAACTGGCGAATGAAATCAGTGTCATTTTTAGTCATGATGGTATTCAGGAAAACAACACTCTTGTTTGTGTGATGTTGCTTAACTGTATCATATGTTATAAATATAAAAACTACACAATTTTAACCGTGTATGTTAACTGAGTTTCTTTTTATGAGCGGCGCTCATCTGCGCGAGCCTCAACAGCACAACCTTGTTAACGCCAGTTCGTTTTATATTATTATCCACTATCAATCTCCACTTACACTAACTAAAGCAGAATCATTATTGCACTATGGTGATTCCCTAGTTATTTTTTGTTATGACGTTTTTACCAGGATACTTGTCCATCAATTCTTTTTCACTTGCCCCTTGAAAAAATCCACTCGTCCCGGACAAGCGGACAAGCGGACAAGCATTAATGTAGAGCCCTGCTTTATAAATATACAACATTTGCATTCTTTTGTTTAGATTGTCTCCTCCTCTACTGTGTAAATCCCTCCCCCCTGAAATGTAGATAAATAACAGTGTAAACTGTTTTAGTCAGACTTGTTGGACGACCACAGCGAAAACACAGCTTGTGTCTCAATAAAGAGTAACGTCTGCTTGAAAGATATCCCAACGTCTCCTGGTCTCTGCTTCAACGAGGAAAAGAGTTCCCAACAGCTGGCATTAGGCAAATTTGAACAAGCCTACATAAATTTGTGCAGGAAGTAAGACTGGAATTACTGATGCCGTTCAGAAATCTCTTCTTTCTTTTGGGAGACAATAGACCCGTTTCACAGACTGTGATGAGGCATTTTAACGGTTATCAATATGTGGATCTGTGCTACAATGCAGTAAATCAATACTAAATAAAGTTTTTTGTATTTTCTTTTTTTTTTTATGTATGTACATTTACAACACTAATACTTTGTATTATATTACTTTTGCATCAAATTACAAAAAACAAGTTACCGCTGCTGTGAGTGTGAGTGTGAGTGTTTCTAATACAGCGTCTATGGGAGTGATGGTAAAAATGAACATTGTAGCGTCTGTAGGAATTGTGGGCGCAGACACATAGTTTAATGAATCTTCCAAATGATTCGACCAGAAATTACCCCTTTACAAAGCCCAATTCAGCTCCAGACCCCAGGAAATCGACCATCTATCACCAGAGAGACGGAGACTCCATTCTGCCTGGAGCTACTACTTTTAAATAATAATTACTTGATTGCCTATGAACTTTTGACCAAAACTTAGACAAAGAGGACAAAAGACTTGGTTTGATCACAAGACAAAGAAACAAACCAGATCTCTGTCTTTTCAATGACCGGTAAATGAACTCCACGTGACACAGCTAAAACTCCTAGCAAACTCACAGAAACTGTTACATATGAAGTGCATCAAATCACTGATTAATGGACTTGCATTCAAATAGCCGACATAGCTTGTTAGTGTGTCTACAACTGATACACGTGACTATTATGCATGTATATCACTCCCAATTCATTCAATTATGTAACTATTGAATGAGTGGATGAAAAGGCACCGTGTTTGATATCTTTTTGTTCGTATGGGTATAATCCAACAGATGAGCTGAATAAAATCTTTATAGAATTGATCATGTCCTTATAGTAAGAAATTAGGTCTAAATTTACTCTCTGCTTAAGAGCAGGAAACTAAATTACCATAGATAACACAATTTTATGGGAGGGGTGGAAACACAGTCACCCCTGAACCCTAATTGGCCAGAACCCATCCAGGGGTTGGGAAAATATTTGGGTTTTAATCTCTGTTCACAGCGAGTTCAGAGCCAGCAGTTCGCGGCCTGTTCGCAGCCAGTTCGCAGTTCAGAGATGAGTTGAGTCCTAGCAGTTTGACCAGAGTTGAGTTCTGACCGGAGAGCTCCCAGGAGACGATCTGACGATCGTGGCAGACCAAGATCAGAGAAAATGGGTTAAACAACGATTTAATTCAGGCCATCTGCTCTTCTCTCACTTTCCTTTCTTTTACTTAAAGTTTATTTTCTTTCCATTAAGTCTCGGTTCTGTTAAGTTTCGCCGCAAAGTTTCTCAACGAGTCTCCAACAGCGCGCTTCAACTTCAAACAACGGCCACAAGACTTCCATCCAGTCGCTAACACGCCACGTGATTGGCTTCCCAAGACGTCGATCAAAAGACACGACCAGACCTTCAGCGAATCAAAGACCCGAGAACCCCCCCCCCCCCCCCAGCCAGGAAAAGGGAAACCCCTGTCTGAGATGACACACAAGACACAAACGCAAGTAATACCTCTAGATTCCGAGCTGAACTGGTGCATTAGATCAAATGTAATAACCCTGCCTAAGAAACGATAGGAGGTTAAATTACTGATCAATGGTTTCTTCAGGTCAAGTGTCATAAATGCATATATTGTTTGGGATTTCATAATTTCTCTTAAAAAGTATTATTTTCCTCACCTTCTTCCTTTCTGCAACGTGTGTGAATGTGTGAATGCTGGAAGAGTCACTTGCTCGGCTGTAAAATAGACTCTCAAAATTCCCTATGAATTCATTATTTCATTCATTTGAGCTAAATAGACCTGTTTCCCTTTAACAGAGTCCCCTTTAAGTTCTTACATATCGGCGGACGAATAAGTTAAGGTGTACACATTAATTCTGAATTATTTATAAATTATAATGTAATTCGAGTCTCTTTCATTTTAATTCAATTCCCCGTTGAGTTAATATTTTATCTGACTCATAGTCGCTACAACATCTTTCTCTCTTTTCACTGCCGTTATCAATCTCTCTCTATTTTCCCCTCTTTTTGAAAGTTGTGAAATCACTATTGCAGAGTTTTTCTTTTGCTATTTGAGCAAATGGGGACACAAAAAATATATTTAATGTATACTCATTCTACTCTTATTCCCAACTATGATGACTTCCGCTCTGAGAAACCCGGAAATGTGAAAAGGGACTATAACGTTTATCATGCACTTTGATCTTTGAAACTTTGCAGACTTTTCACATCCACAAATAGCAATATTACACACTAGGCCTACATGGCCTAGGCATTATCATTATATATTATAAAGCATAATAGGGGCACTTTAACATTATAATTAATAGCTGACTAGAGTGCTCTAAGATCCAAAGTAGCTAAATAGTAGAAGAACTGATTCATCAAGTGAGAAATCATTTCTCTTCTTTGGTGGCTTCATCTGACAATGCCAGTGGGCTCCATGGTTTAGCACTGTCCACAATTGATTAATACTGCCTTATGGCGTTAAAAGTGTGGCCTGTTAATAAACATTTGCTAGAATCTACCACTGAAGGAGAACAGAAAGTCGGTGAGCTGCCTCACTGCTAGTATACTGCCAACATAGGCCTTTTAAGGCAACATCCTAACCATCATAAAGCCTCATTAATCTTCAGTTAAGCTGTTAAAATACTTTAGTTTATTGGTCCAATTCTCGCTATTAACTAGTTGCTTATTAGCATGCATATTACTAGGATATTGGCTATTTATTAGTTTATTAGTCTTATAATGCCTTATTTTGCATGACCACATTCTACATCCCTTAGATGACGCCAGTACCTACCCAATACCTAAACTTCACAACAACTTACTATTAAGTTAAAGTTACTATTAAGTTAAACCCCTAATGTTAAAGTCTTTTGCCTCTTAGCAAAAGACTTTTTAAATTTAATTGACTCCTTTGGATTTCAGCAAATAGTGAAGGGGCCTACTCATAACCGGGGACACACGCTGGACTTGATCATGTCCTTTGGCTTAGATGTCAAGGACATTATCATTGATGACCTATTGTTATCTGACCACAATCCAGTCTTAAGTTCTGTCTCTCTTCCTTGCCAACTGAAAAAACTTTGTCCAGTTAAAAAATGGCTTCGTCCACTAATGCCCAATACATATTTGGACTTTAATGCTTCTTTCATGGAGATGTTACAATGTGTTCAAGTGGATCTTTTATCTCCACATCTAGATGTAGAAGAAGCTGTTAATAGTTTTAATGTTGTATGCAAAGAAACATTAAACTGTGTTGCCCCTTTGAGACAGGTATGTAGAAAAAGTAAGTCTGCTCCATGGTACAATGAAGAGGTGAAATTGTTACGAAGACAGTGTAGAAGATGTGAACGTAAATGGAAGAGAGACAAATTAAAAATTTCTTATGAAATGTTAAGACACTCCTTAGGTAAATTCCAGCGGGCTGTAAAAACTGCCAGGTCTAGATATTTCTCAGACATTATTAAGAAAAATCAAAAAAATTCAAGAGTCCTTTTCACGACAATTGACTCATTTCTGAATCCGACATTAGAGGTGCCTGGAGATACATCCATGGAGCTATGTGAAGGTCTTTTAGAATTTTTTGTTGGGCGTATTTCTGACATCAGAAAGAATATACAACAGTGTTCATATGTGCCTATAGATACAGTTGTAATTCATGCTGTGTTCTGATTTTGAGCCTATCTCTTTAGCTATGCTTTTAGATACTGTATGTAAGCTTAAGCCAACATCTTCCCCCCAAGATATTGTTCCCACAACACTATTTAAGAAAGTCATTGAGTTGATAGGTCCATTTGTATTAACTATAATTAATAAGAGTCTACAGTCTGGAATTGTTCCAACTTATTGTAAACATGCTATAGTACATCCCTTGTTGAAAAAACCAAACCTAGATACGAGTGTGCTGTGCAATTATAGACCTATTTCAAAGCTTCCTTTTTTATCAAAGATTTTAGAGAAAACTGTTTTTAATCAGCTCGAATCCTTCCTTAGTGAAAATACTATAGGTGAAATTTTTAAGTCAGGGTTTAAAAAACAACATAGCACAGAATCTGCACTATTGAAAGTATTGAATGACATTTTTATTGCTACTTACCAGGGTGATGTGACTGTACTTTTACTATTGGATCTGTCAGCAGCGTTTGATACTATTGACCACAACATTTTGCTCTCACGCCTAGAAAATCATGTAGGGATTCGAGGAAATTGCCTGAATTGGATTAGGTCTTATTTTGAAAACAGAACTTTTTCTGTTCAGACCGGAGAATTTACATCTACTTCAGCGCTGCTATCGTGTGGTATTCCACAAGGATCCGTTTTAGCACCAGTATTTTTTTCACTGAATATGCTTCCGTTAGGTCAAATCATGAGGAAATATGGTATTTCTTTTCACTGCTATGCAGACGACACACAGCTGTACCTTCCGTTAAAGCCTACTGTCTCTTTGGCTGTAGAAAGACTACTAGAATGTTTTGATGAGATTAAGCTGTGGATGTCCACACATTTTTTATGTTTAAATGAAACAAAAACAGAACTGGTTATATTTGGCCCTTCCGAGGCCTTTGATACATCCAAAATTGACTTGGGTGCACTTTCACCTTTTCGGATGCATCAGGTAAAAAACTTAGGTATAATTTGGGATAGTGCATTAAAATTTGAAAAACCGATAAACAAAGTCGTTAAAACTAGTTTCTTTTTTTTTAGACTAATCGCTAAAATCAAGTCCTTTGTGTCACAGAAGGACCTGGAAAAGATAATTTATGCTTTTATTTTCTCAAGACTAGATTATGGTAATGCACTATATTATGGTGTTCAACAAAAAAGTTTAAACCGATTACAGTTGGTGCAAAAAGCAGCCGCAAGACTTCTGACAGGTACACGGAAAAATGAGCACATCACCCCTGTACTAAGACAATTACATTGGCTGCCAGTCTCCTATCGGATTAATTTTAAGATTTTATTATTTGTTTTTAAAGCTTTACATGACACTGCTCCAACATACATAGTCGATCTGATCCAGGTAAAGAAACCAAAGAGATCATTACGCTCTGATTCATTAAATCTTAGTGGTCCCACGGACGTACCGGAAAATGAGGGGAGACCGCTCTTTTGCCGCAGTTGGTCCTAGGCTGTGGAATGGGTTACCCCATTATATCTGACAGTGCTCCAGTCTTAGGGAGTTTAAAAGACAGTTAAAATCATATTTTTTTGCTTTGGCGTTCGATCATACATGAGTGTGTGCTAGTGGTGTTTATATCCTTTTTTTATTTATTCTTTATTTTATTTTTTATTTTTATGGTGGTGTAATGAAATTGAATTTGAATGTGATTGTATAATTATGTAGTATTTGGCCCTTGTACAGCACTGTGGTCAACTTCTGTTGTATTAGTATGTGCTTTATAAATAAATTGAACATTGAACATTAATAAGCGGTAATTAGTGGTAGTTAATTAGTTAATATTGAGAATTGGACCCTAAACTAAAGTGTGACCTCTTACTGGAATTCTTTAACTCGATATTATAATAGGCCTTTATCACACTTCCTATTTCCGGTAAGTGAAGCAGTGCACCTCTACTTCCGGTCCCATCACGACTCAATCAAAACGCGGGTGTAACTGCAGCGATCCCGTGCTCTAATACTAAATAATGACATCCTTACCTCAGATTTGAACATTTCCTGACACTAAAAGAATAGAGGAGAGCATGGGTGAGACTGATATGGTGGGATGAAGTTGTATGTTTGTGTGTTGTAGGCCTATACATTTCCAAACTGCGGATGTTTACGTCTCATATCGTCAGCCTGCTGAAATGTTCCCATCCAAATGTGCATTCTGATTAATAAATACATTTCTAACCTGCCGCAGTCCAGTGATTGTCTTCTCATTAACAGTGTTTCTCTTACTAATCATATTTCATACCTGTTGTTACATTTTTTAATTAATTTGACTGATAAACACCCTTACGAAAGTTAACCATGGTTTTATTATAGTAAGAATGTAGTAACCATGTTTTTTTTCGTGGATTGACTACCATTTGTATTAGTTTTACTAAAAAATATACCATGATAAACTACAATAACCATGTTTTATTTTATTTGTAATAAAAACCATGGTTCATTTTCTTGTAATAAATAGATGAATGAATGCGCGGTAACTGCCTTAAAGAAAGTAAACAATGTTAAGCATTTAATTAATCTTAAACAGTAATACGTTAACAGCGTGACTGAATTTTGGCATAAATGTGTGAATTACATATACTGTAGGCTACAGTGAAATGATTGTCACTGAAAAGTGACAGAACAATGACTAAAATATTAATACAAATCAATATGTTCATTCAGATCTTATTCGTCAGGTCTCACACACACTTAATCGCGGACACTATTTAGACGTGCACTGACACAGTGTGGTGAAATAATCACGTATGTTTACGACCCTCGGCTTATGTCGGATTAAAAAACGACAAGTTCAACAGAGTTTGGAAAATCCTGTACACAGTAATGATCAGTTTATCTCTTCTACTGTCTCGGAAAATGTCCGGATTTTTAAATCATCCTCCAGATGCTTATTTTAATGGTCGTTTGTTCAGCTAGGTATTCACAGCACATTGAAAACATGCATAACCGGAAGAATCAGCACACTGCTTCGACGCGCACTTCCGGTATTCAATTCCTCTGTGATAAAGGCCTATTGTGAGATTTAACTAATGGCATTGGTTATGTAGCCACAAGTGGCCCTGATGGGAAAGCGTTGGTCAAATTAAGCTTGTATTCATGAATTATTTTAAACAGTGGGATTTTAGAAAATAGCAGGAGAGTGCTCATTTGTCAGAATCTGATTAATGGCTGGCTCTGGATGGTGAGAGATGAGTATGCTCTTTAATTTATTGGCTAAACAGGCTTGGCACCTTCTCCACTCAGTTCACATTTATATAGGCTGATGCTGACTGAAATGGATGCGCTTCATTTCTGTTGTACTGCTTAGCCAGCTGTATTGTTCTACCAATTAGAGATGACTCGTCTGTGCCTACAAGACAGGAAATCTCCAGAAACTTGAACAATAATGACACTTTGTCAGATGTGAGGCATGCCATGTTCAAATGTCGAAAAAAGGACTGAAAGCAAACAGGAGTCAAATTAGGTATCAGTGCTCAACATTAACTATTGCCTGGGACAAGTGGATTTTTGAAGGGGCAAGTGAAAGAGAATTTTACTTGACCGACCCAAAAAAGTAGCATTATTAGAACTTGAGTAATAAAAATAACCCCCCCCCCCCCCCCCCCCAAAAAAAAAATAACGACATTACATTCAGTGTAAACAGCGACTGATAATTGATAATGTATTTACAGTAACAAGGTCGCACCAGTTGAAGCTCGCAAAAAAAATCCATACAAAAAAAAACGACCAAGAGTGCTGTTTTCCTGAATATCAGCACAATTTCAAATTTGACATTGATTTTATACAACAGTTCAATAAACAAGTAGGTAATATTAAGTGACATTTTAGACACACTGGGTCTCATTCACTAAGCATGCTTACACAATTGTAAGAACAAATCACAATTCACCAAAGATTTCGTAATATTCTTTTTTTTTTAATTTACAAACAAATATAGGAACAACTGAAACCACGCAAAAAAAGATCTTACTCTGTATGGCTTTATAATCGTGTTAAGAAGTTATATTTCATCCTAACATGACTATAATTTTGAAGTGTATTGCATTAATTGTATTAGCTATATAATCCATATATAAAATTATATAATGAAATTATTAAATAATAAAATTTAATTTAATCTTAAATACATTCAATCATATCCACAAGTTTCCTACGCCCCATGAAGCCTTGCGTCAAAAGTGGGAGCGTCTTCCGGTTCCAAGTAAACAAGTGGGACATTATGCATTTCCATCGTAGTTTTTGCGCACGTTTTCGTATCGGATAGAAAATGTATCCGACTCAAACAAGCACATATGTTTTTTATATGCATTTATAGAATTCATGCGCATCTTGGCGTTTCGATTCAGCATTTTTTGATGCGATATCCCAAAATGCGCATAAAAATAGGTGGATGGAAACATAGCTTATTGAGAAGCCAAATTTGCTAAAGATGTGGGAACACAACTGCAACGAACTTTCAAAAGGGTGAAACAACAGTACCTTTACCCTCCGCGGTAGTTGGTTGGGAGGATGGCGTGAAGAAGTGGCCTCGTATCACGTACGGTAGCATTTTTAGCTATTTTCTAGATTCAGTAGCCTGTGATGGTAAGGCGATGAGCAATTTGAATCTGTCGGAAACGATCTAAAAGCGGACATTGAGCCGAGCCTGAGCCTACACGTCTCCCATCACAAGGCATGGGTGCTGGCATCAGTGATGGGTGAAGTACAGACAGCGGGTTGTTCATGTATTGCAGGGCCAGGACGCTGTTGTAGTCATGCAGCAGCACTTTTGTGGAAGGTCAGTAAAGTAAGGACAATTAAGGGCACGAAAATGCTATTGTTTATTGTATTGTGATATTATTAACTAATAAATGTACTAAACTGAAATGTTTAGTGTGTCATTCATGTTGCTTCACAGTAACCTTCACTTAACCCTTGTGGCACCATCTGATAAAAAAAAAAAAATAGTAAAAATGTACATTTTGAAACCTTGCCAATGATCCGAAAAACACTTAGCATCTTCACTAACTACACTCTAAAAAATGCTGGGTTAAAAGCAACCCAAGTTGGGTTGAAAATGGACTAACCCAGCAATTGGGTTTAACCCAGCATTTTAGAGTGTAGCACACAAAATACCATTTGGTATACTACTTCCGCCGCCTCACCAGAAGTTGTACCCACGTTCTTTTTTACAGTAGCGCCTCCCGGAAAAAGGTGGATACAGTTAAAGAGTAAGAAAAGCTGCGTTATAGCTTCAGCTGCGAGGTTCTCCTGTGCGTAAAAATATGAAAGAATCCACGCAATTATGAGTAAATGAGACCCAATGTGAACTGTTTTTGCAGTGGTAATTGTGTAAGAGCATTCATGCCTTTGCCCTTTATAAAGGTGATTTAAGTAAGAGTTGATAGAACACTGATGAGGATATAGCTTAAGATTAAATTTACACCACCAAAAAATTTCCATGGCATCTCAGTAGATTAGCATTATATGAGTAATATAGTGTACACATCAGAGAAACACATGCCTTCTATCTTGCAATAAGAAAAGCAATCTTTTTTTGTTTTTCATCAATTACTTTCTGACTAAATCACCAGTCATAAAACACAAATAACAAAACATGGTGACATGCCAGAATCTTTCTATGCTTGCCAGGAAAAAAAAGGGGGGATGAGGATGGTTGGATCATTTTATGTATGTATTTTTTATTTTTTTTAATGTATTTTTGGCCTTTGCGATTTGAAAGTGTTTACACATTTGATGGCCAAAAATGAATCGGTATCTTCTCTAGTACTTAAAGCTTCAGTCTAGGGATAGTGAGGCTGAAATGATTAACCTATACATTTGATTACCATATTGTCATGTTACATTAATATATGCCCACATAATGTAATATATATGTACATATACATATCTATTTACATAATAATACATCAGTTTAATTTTGTCTATATTAAATTGTTATATTTTTGTTTTGTTTGTTTATTTTATATTATTTAATAGAATTAATTACAAAAGCAAAAAAATTATACACAATTATTCCATTCATATACTATATATGCACAAATTTTCTAAGTATTTTTTTATAATTGTATTGTTTTTGTTTTATCTTATTATAATGAATTCTAAATAGAAAAAATTATTTATGCATATGTGAAAATATGCAGGGATATAGTTCACCCGAAATCACATTCCAAATCTGGCTTTCTTCTGTGAAACATGAAATATATTTTCACAAATGTCTGTCTTAGTTTGGAATGACATGAGGGTGAGTAAATGATGACAGAATTTTCATTTTCTGTTGTTTTGCTATCAACTAACAGTCATCACAGTCTGCAAAACTCAAAAAACACACAAAAGAGCCAGCTAAGTCTGGGAGTACACGCATAAAATAGCAAATGATTATATTTACTCAAGTCATGAACTCGTTCAGAGCTTTACCTTTACTGAATACCAGAGCTTGCAGTAAACAGTCTGCTTAGGCATTTTGTTAAGGCAAATTATTTGAAAGTGTATTCTTTTGGAAACAGTTTTTTTTTTGCCATTTCCTGGAGGTGTGTGGAATCTACAACTAAAAACACCCCTAGGTTTGAATATATGGAAGTTGATTCTGAGCGTAAGTGAAAATGTTTAACTTTACAAACTCATCTGCTCAAGAGTTTAAATTTAACTGAAACTTTTCATTTGAACAAACAGCGGATGTCATGGAGATTGCGACTCTCTGCAGCCAGTCCCGTCTTTATGATTGCTTCATTAGCTGCGCAACTGTGATAAAACAAGACCTTAAATCTGACCAATACACATCACAAGAACAGACAAGCACACTGGGAGTAGTGTCCATACCTTTAGTCGTGCTACATTAGTTTTGGTGTGAGTAAGAGGGACTCAGTCATGCGTGGCACCTATTAAAAGGCCCTGAGTGTCTGGCCATCTCTTTGCGGTTCACTGAGAGAAATCTGTTCTATATCAATCATTAATCCCTGCGTATGTATATACATAGACTTCACTGTTTTCTGTCTGAAACCCTTAGGCTCTGAAAGCTTATTGCTACTGATAGAAAGGACATTTATTTTTGTCTATGTGCCTTTTTCCAAGGTAGCCTATATTTCCACAGTCCACTTGGTAGAGGGTTGGGCTGCTGACACTAATTGGTGGGCAAAATAGCCTAGACGCTCTAAAAAGCAGAAGATTGAGGCTGTTTCGCAAGGATGAGTTTGCTAGCCTGAATTGCTTCAGAACTCATATTTATGCCGAGATGTTTTACACGCAGCCTCCTGATCTGGAGTCCACAGGCTCTTCATTTCAGAGCTTATAGTTGATTAACCATTTTAATTAATACTGCTCTTATGTGTGTGTGTGTGTGTGTGTGTGTGTCTGAACAAGTGTGTTTTTGAGCTCTTAAGCTACTGAGAAGGCAGTTGTGGCCTTTATATGTTTATGTTTTTGCAGTCTAAGGATGCTTGACGGCTTCAATTAAACATGGAAACATATAAATATTGTTTTCCTTGTTGACACAGCAGAACACCTGAGATACCGTCATTTATTAATCCAAGTGTTGAATGTAGCTTTAAAGAAACGGAAGTTGCAATAGTCTTTCCTTCCCTATTGTGACATACAGTATATCTGAGTGAAACAGCTTCTCGAACAAGAAAAAATGTAAGGCGGGACTTGATTTTGTCCATCAGGAATTGATTGGATGGTTGTGGTTTGCTATTGTCGTGATGTCATATGAGTGACAGGTTGTCCCGCCCTGTCGCCAGTAATCAAATCATCAGAGAAGACATGTCGCTGCGGAGGGAGGGGAAGTTATTTTGATTTAAGATTATAAGGGCACATGAATGATGAAAAATGATGTGCACTGATAAATCATTTATAATAGATACTGCAATATTCCATAACCAAATAATTCAACACCATTGCTGAGTATTTTCTCCTTAAAACTGCAGAGTACCAAAGACTCATGAAGTGGTTTGAAATTGCTGGTGTTTCTGACATTACAAACTCCCTTGTATCCAATCACATCAACGTGCGGGTGGGCTTTAGCATGTCATCAACTATTCTCTGAAGCAAGAGAGTCTCAAGAGAAGCCAGGTTATCCCGGTATATTTTTCTGTTGATATGAAAAATCTGGCACTTTTAGCAATATAGCGGGTGAATTATGTATATGATGTATATTATCATGTTATGATGAACTATATTCCTTTCTCCACTGACATTCTATGATGTTCAAAGCTTTTCTAAGGATGCTGATTTTTAGGAGGCAGACTTAGATGGTGAACAGGAACATGGTTTGTGTAACATTAGCAACACCTTTGTGCAGCGTTTACTACAGTAACTTGAGTAAAGTTGAGCAAGTGGATCTCTGAGCTGGTGTGAGTGTAATGGGTTTAGAAAATGTAATTTATAAGTTAACCCCCCCCCCCCCCCTCCCATATTTGTGGCATTACGCCGCCACACCAGTAGATGGCGCATTTCGCGCACATGAAAGACGCGAGAGATTTACTTCCCCTTGTTCGGCGCACTCAGTAATAAACTGACTGCTGCTGTGGAAAGACATAACTTTTGTCCTCTCGTGCTTTCTATACAGGTATGAATATAATTCTCCAAAAGGTTCATTTCATTGTACTTGTGTGAATCAACAAGTGTGATACAAAGAGTTTGAAAGTGTATCTAATCTAAAAAAAAAGAGTTTTAATTCTCAGAGGACTGCTAAAGAGTGAGTTTAATCGTGTTTCATGCATGGTTTATATTGATTGACATTAGAAAAATGTTTATCAGGTTGAAGTATTGAGTTTATACCTTATATTATTGTTTACAAGCGTTTTAGAGACGTTTTGGTATGACATTCCTAAGAGTATGTTGCATTCTCATTTCAATCGCCATTTTGATTGTTCATCACATGTATTGTTTCAGTGTGTGCAAGTGCATGATTTAAATAGAATAAGAGACTAATGATATCAAAGTAATACATCAAGTGTAATGACATCTAAAGTATTTTTCTTCTGAAATCTGGTCTTGAACATTTTCTGGTCTCTTGATAAATGTTTTTTTGTGCATTTTTGACACTTCGTATTGTACAGTATTTGATTATTATTGTAAATCTATATAAGATTCTAAATTCATATAATGCAGGCCCGCATATAAACTCATAAGTATGTTTTCATATAAAAATATACATGATGTACAAAGGTATATTTTGCATACAATGGATTTGTTGTTTGTTAAATTGTCTTCCATCAAATTCACTTTGAGAGTGTTGAAGTTTTGAAATGTTAAATGGTGTTTCAGACTTTAAAGGATTTAAAGAGAAAGTATTTCAGTAATAAACTGTCTGCCTCTGTGGAAAGACATAACTTTTGTCCTCTCGTGCTTTCTGTACAGTTTATTCACCGACCCACAGTGCACACTGCCTGTGTGTCATTTGCTGCCGGCCCGGATATCCCCTAGGTCTGAGGCCGGTAACTTGAGTGAGTGGAGGCGGGTCTAATTTGCATATTCATATCCGCACATACTAAATGAAACAATGGTGTAGTTACATTCGAGCTATTTTAAGGCATGAATATTTATTTTGGTTT
Organism: Gobio gobio; assembly: GCF_949357685.1. Classification (NCBI taxonomy): domain Eukaryota; kingdom Metazoa; phylum Chordata; class Actinopteri; order Cypriniformes; family Gobionidae; genus Gobio; species Gobio gobio. The sequence continues at coordinate 11,406,625 of NC_137100.1, read as the reverse complement.
AAATATTTCAGTTTGGTGAACAAAGATGAGTTTTAAGGGATCAAATTATTGACCAGGGGGACTTTAAATATCACCTTCACTTAAAAGGATGCAATCTAATCCAGGTCCAGATAATTGAGTAATCCACGCGCGAAGAACGGGCCCTAGGTCAGGTATCTCGTATCTTGTGCCTATGTATCTTGTTGATAAAATTAGTTGTATTTTTATAGTTATAGCTACTGAAGGATTAGCATTATCTAGTTAGCCCATTCTGGTAGCAATGTAACTACAGCATTATCTGGAGTGAATAGTCACATAATGAGTGCTGTTCTGCTTCCTCTCTCTCGCTCTCTCCTTATAATGCATATGGGATATATGCAGAGACACATGATGGCTGATGAACTTGAAATGTCCCTGTCTTCCTGATCCTTTGTAGCTCTACGTAAAAAAATCTCATACTGTCATGTAGCTCTGTTTATATTCTCATACCGTTCCCCTCTCTCTCCTCGTGTTTCCTGTTTACCTTTGTGCTGTCCTATAGAAATAAAAGGAAAAAGGCCATAAATATGAAAGAAACTCACATTTCACTATTGACACAAGTGCCTTGTCTTTCTTTTAAGTTTGCCCATCCCCTAAATGCAAAGTCAGAACAAACACTTTTCAAAACTATCCTAAAAAACTTTTCAGCTGAAAAACTATCAATCAAGAAAAGAAACAAACAAGCAGCTCCCTTTCAACATGCTCTCTTCAGGTGGCGCCGTACGTTGTGCGTGTGTAATGGTGTAGTGCAGGGGTGCGGTCGACTGTGAAGCAGATTTTTAAACCTTTGATCTCATTCAGACTGACTTCAAAGATGAACTAAAGGGTGAGTGGACGAGGACATGCCCTAATAATCACTGTCATAGATGTGAGCTTTCTGAAAACAAAATATAGACTATATTAAAGGTACACTATAGCCCTATTTGGACAGTAATTGTTTCTCACGTGGACATCCGTAAAAACAAATGTGCATGCCACTTGCCACCTCAGTGATAAAACTTGTGCATTCGGATGGTGATTTATTCACGGTGGAGGAGTGAGTTTGGTGATCCTGCGCACTGCTCACGTGGTCAATAACACGATTGTATGCTGTAAATAAAATGTCATATGCTTGGAATAATAAGAATAAATGCATATTTAATTTAATAATAGGAAAATAATATCCTAATTATTATTTAATTATTTAAATCCGTTTAAAAATAGGAAGATTTATAGATGCGCATTATAGTTAAAATAGTTTTTTGTCTTGTATTTTTTTGTTGTATTCCACATGGAAATGAACCAAAATAAATTAATACAACCTCAAACATAATGCTTCTTGGTTATTTTAATTGCTGCTGTAATAACGGCCCATTGCTTTTCTTCATTTTTTGAGCGGTGATGAAATATATTGCTCTTGTAAATACTTGCCAGCATTTCAGTAATAAAAGGCTTAATATTTAAAATTAGCGAAGCGCAACCGTACAGTGCTCTACAGTGGTCAAAAAGGATATAAACTGTGAATTTTGAAGTGATATATTCTTGAAAACTCTGAGAGGGTTAATTCAGACGACAATTAAATTACCACACGACCTTGGTATTTGTCAAAAAACAGTAGGTCATTCGGCCGGGGATTTTTACGCGGTTGGTGGGAGAAAAACACTGACATTCTGGATTCGGACGGCAATAAAATCAGACTAGCCCTTGTCAATGATGAAAATACCAAATTGTTCCAAACTGACAAAATATTTCTTCCAAAAAAAAAAAATTATTCTGGCTGTTTTTGTCTTGAGCCCACCTTTCGATCAGAACCAGCATTAACTTCTTAAGCAATTTGAGCTACAGCAGCTCTTTCAACTCAACTCTCTTAAAAACAACAATTGTTGACCAAGGTGCTGTACATTATATCAAATATCAGCAAAATATAGCACCATGTAAAACATAAATTAGGACACAAAACAGACCAGACACAGCACAAATCAGCTACAATTAAAAGCCAGAGACAAAAGATAGGTTTTGAGTTTTGCTTTAAACTTGTGCAATGTAGAGGTAGTTCTAACAGAGACAAGTAAGCTGTTCCAAAGTTTTGGTGCAGCAATGGCAAAAGCACGGTCTCCTCTCAGTTTCAGCCTAGACCGGGGAACATTTAACAGTCTCTGGTTGGTTGACCTAAGAGACCTTCCAGAATTTTGAATGGATAGTAAATCTGAAATATATACCGGAGCTGATCCATTCAATGATTTAAAAACCAGCAGTAAAACTTTCAAATCAATTCTATAACAAATAGGGAGCCAATGCAGGTTTTTCAGAATTGGAGTAATGTGCTCACGTTTACGAACACCGGTGAGGAGCCGAGCAGCTGCATTTTGTACCATCTGCAGACGGTTCAAAGATGCTAGATTAATACCCATATAGAGGGAATTACAGTAGTCCAGCCTTGTAGAAATAAAAGCATGATCACCCATTCAAAATCCTTAAATGAAAGAAATTATTTTACTTTAGAAAGTACTCGGAGATGGAGCTCGTCTGTTTGATCGGACCACAAGGGCCAGCCTTTGCTCCCCTTGTGCATCAATGAGCCTTGGCCGCTAATGACCCTGCTGCCGGTTCACCACTGTTTCTTCTTTGGATCACTTTTGATAGATACTGATCACTTCGGACCGGGAAAACCCCACAAGAGCTGCAGTTTTGGAGATGCTCTGACCCAGTCGTCTAGCCATCACAATTTGGCCCTTGTCAAACACGCTTCAAATCCTTACTCTTGCCTATTTTTCCTGCTTCTAACACATCAACTCTGAGGACAAAATGTTCACTTGCTGCCTAATATACAGTGGGTAAAATAAGTATTGAACACGTCACCATTTTTCTCAGTAAATATATTTCTAAAGGTGCTATTGACATAAAATTTTTGCCAGATGTTTGTAACAACCCCGTACAATACACACATGCAAAGAAATCAAACCATAGACGTCCGTAAATTAAGTTATGTTTAATAATGTTAATTGACACAGGGGAAAAGTATTGAACACGCTTACTGAAACGTATTTAATACTTCGTACAAAAATCCATTCTTCCATGCAAACAGTCTTCAAATATTGAAGGTTCCGTGGGCCTCTTCTATGAACTCTGATCTTTAGTTCTTTCCATAGATTTTCAATTGGATTCAAGTCAGGGGATTGGCTGGGCAATTCTAGCAGCTTTATTTTCTTTCTCTGAAACCAATTGGGAGTTTCCTTGGCTGTGTTTTTGAGATCATTGTCTTGCTGAAATGTCCACCCTCGTTTCATCTTCATCATCCTGGTAGATGGCAGCAGATTTTTATCAAGAATGTCTCTGTACATTTTTCCATTTATCCTTCCTTCAATTATATGAAGTTTGCCAGTACCGTATGCCATGGGTGTCAGAAGCAAAAAAAATGTGGGTGGGTCCCCTCTCAGAAACATTTTACTGGAGTAGATGCCATTTACATTAAGTACAAATATATCGCCTTGTTTGCTAAATGTCTGGCTGGACAAGACAAGATTACGGAAATCACCTTATCATTTAGAGCGGTAATAGTGTAGGGGTAAGATGCATGGCATCAAGTTTGAACGCAAATCGACCCGTGGTTTGAATACTCCCTTTTCCCACCACATATCAGATCGGAAAGGCATTTATTTTCAATGAACATGAAGAAAATATTAGAAAAGTGGAAATAAAGCATCTAACATGTGTTTAATAATAAGTGTTTATCGGTTAGGGGTAGGCAAACAGACGAGCTGAATTTAGAGACGATAAAAGTGAGTGGGGCCTCATTCATGAAACACGAGCAGAACGAATTTGTCTGTAAATCGTTTATAAAGCTCTGACGTAAATGTTCGTATTTTCAAAATGTTAGTTGGTATAAAAGAAATTTACACCTGCTCCCTACCACATGTAAATGGTGTGTAAAACATTTGAACGTTCTGTGTTCTAATTTAGGCAAACTGACGACATTGCATTTTGATAATGGTGGCAGTGGCTCAGTGGTTCATGTAGGTTGTCTACAAACCGGAAGGTTGGTGGTTCGATCCCCGGTTCCACTTGACCAAGTGTCGAGGTGTCCATGAGCAAGACACCTAACCCCAACTGCTCCCGACGAGCTGGATGGCGCCTTGCATGGCTGACACCGCCGTCGGTGTGTGAATGGGTGAATGTGAGGCAATATGTAAAGCGCTTTGGATGGCCATTGGTCTGTTAAAAGCGCTATATAAATGCAGTCCATTTATAATAATATTCTTTTATTTTTATTTTTACTGTTCAACGTTGGGTAATAGCATAGGGTAATAGGCAGCGCTCGTCACTGTCACTTTTTACCCGGCCGTCCAATCACAGTGAAGAAGGGGCGGGACAAAAACTACACCGACCTATCATCCGACTTGTACACCGACTGAACAACAATAATGGAGAAGTTAATACTGCTTTTTACTGCATTTTTTATATTCAGTAATATTCTTCAATATTAGATACTAGTAACACATTACTGCCATGGATCTTCTGTATCATATTCATAGCAATCAAAGTATCTCAGATGGAAAAACGCTGCCCCTTGCAAAGCGCTTTCAAGCACCATCAGCTGGCCGTTTTCAGAAGAGCACCAGGCATTTTTAGCTGGCTAAAATGCTTTAATGGACACACGATAATTTAATATTTATTGCTAGGCATATGGCCAATTAGTCTCTTTAGCATTTATGCAATATACTGGAGCCAAACCTGAGAAAGAAGTCCAGAAGATTCTACAGCGTTCCTGCCACGTCATTTGCAGTTGTAACTCATGGGCGGGGATTATGCTAATTATGAATGAGCGTGCACGCACGTCCTATTTACGAATGTTTGGAATTCATTAATATACACACGTTTAACTACCGAATCCGTGGTATACGAAGCATTTGTGAATCTGGAGGAGAGTTTTCGCAAATGTCCATTTTACGCACAAATTACTCCGAATTTGCTCACATATATACGAAAGTTTCATGAATGAGGCCCATTGATCGTAAAAAGTGGGTGGGTCTTGTCCGATGTCCATGCCGTATGCTGAAAAACCGCCCCCACACCATGATGTTCCCACCTCCAAACTTCACTGTTGGGATGGTGTTTTTGGGGTAATGTGCAGTGCCATTTATCTTCCAAACATGGTGTGTACTATGGCATCCAAAGAGTTCTATTTTGGTCTCATCTGACCAAACTATATTCTCCCAGTATTTCACAGGCTTGTCCAAATGTTGTGCTGCAAACTTTAAATGAGCTTCAACATGTCTTTTCTTCAGCAGTGGAGTCTTGTGTGGTGAGCGTGCATACAGGCCATGTCGGTTAAGTGCATTACTTATTGTTTTCTTTGAAACAATTGTACTTGCTGATTCCAGGTCTTTCTGAATTTGTCCACAAGTGATTCTTGGCTCTTGGACAACACTTCTGATCATTCTTTTCACTCCTCTGTCAGAAATCTTGCGAGGAGCACCTGGTCGTGGCCGGTTTATGGTGAAATGATGTTCTTTCCACTTATGGATTAATGTCCCAACAGTGCTCACTGGAACATTCAGAAGTTTTGAAATCCTTCTGTAACCAATGCCATCAGTATGTTTCGCAAAAATAAGGTTGCGAAGGTCTTGAGAGAGCTCTTTGCTTTTACCCATCATGAGATGTTTCTTGTGACACACCGTGGTAATGAGACACCTTTTTATAGGCCATCAGTTGGAACTGAACCAGCTGATATTCATTTGCCATGACAAGGGGCAGGATTGCTTTCTAATTACTGATTGTCTTGGCTTTCCATGCCTTTTTGCGCCTCCCTTTCTTCATGTGTTCAATACTTTTTCCCTGTGTCATTTAATGTTATGCCTGATCGGTTATTTATATATATATATATATATATATATATATTCTTCAAAAGAATCCGGTGACCAGTCATCGGATCGATGTTATACACTTTCCTAAACTCTTGTTGTTGATCAAAAGATAGTCTATAAAAACCCATCCTTCTCGTGTTTGCTTCATTATTATGCTATATAGTGGTCTCTTTGGTATCCACGTTTTCTTTATATTTTGTTAGTCAGGTCCCAACACTATCAGCCACAAGGTCTTTAGTTGTTGCTACCATATCAATGTTCTTTGTAGCAGAATTTTCATTACTTTTTTAGACAATGGGAAATAAAAGGGATACCTTTCAAGAAAGGGACCACAGAACGAAAAAAATATATTGAGCTAAGAAGAAATATTTCCAGTAGATGTATTGTCTTTACTTTTAGACATTACTTAGAGCCCAGTTCAAAGCTACTGTTTTAAATGCAACTTTGTCTTTATGCTTAATGTGGATAGTGCTACTGAATTCAGCACTATGGACAGTTACTCTATAATTCTGTGGTTTATTCAAAGGTGTTGAAACTCACTCGACAGACATCATCATATATCTTTCATCTTACATAAGATGGCACAGACAGTAAAATCCCTCAGTTGTGGATCTTTTAGTCTTTCACATCATTTTCGTCCTTCTCTTTAGAAATGGTAGGCTCAGACATTCCTCTGGCGTGGGTGTAAAAGCTCTGCGACGCTGTTTTGTGTCTCCTCATGAGTGAACTCTTGCTTAGCTCTCATCTGAACATTTCATTGCTTTTGTTCTTGCATTCACAGCAGTATACTTCTCATTTCAAACCTCCCATTTGTCCAATGCTCAGCAGAGTGAGACGGCCTAAGATCTGTCAGTCTTCCTCATGCTTTGTCCAGTTCAATGCAAATTAAATGTTTTCTTGCAGCTCTGACAATGCTGTGGAAAATGTGAAGGAAATTGTTGCCTAAACTAAAACTAACTAGCAGAAGTAATTTCTCTCCACTTTAGAAAGTAGACTAAAGCTTTTAAGCTTCGAAAAAAAGGGGCCCATACGATGTGTGCACTATATTCCAAGTCTTATAAAGCCATATGACTGCTTCTCAACTGCTTTATTGTATTTATAATATTCACTTTATATAAAGCTAGACATATACCGATCAGGCATAACATTATGACCTAAAATTGTGTTGGTCCGCCTTTTGCTGCCCAAACAGCCGTGACCTGTATAGGCATGGACTCAACTAGACCCCTGAAGGTGTGCTGTGGTATCTGGCACCAATATCTTAGCAGCAGATCCTTTAAGTCCTGTAAGTTGAGAGGTTGGGACTCCATGGATCAGACTTCTTTGTTCAGCACATCCCAAAGATGCTCGATTGGATTGAGATCTGATGAATTTGGAGGCCAAGTCAACACCTCAAACTCGTTGTTGTGCTCCTCAAACCATTCCTGAACCATTTTTGCTTTGTGGGAGGGCGCATTTCCTGCTGAAAGAAGCCACAGTCACCAGGGAATACCGTTTCCATGAAAGGGTGTACATGGTCTGCAACAATGCTTAGGAAGGTGGTACGTGTCAAATTAACATCCACATGGATGGCAGGACCCAAGGTTTCCCAGCAGAACATTGCACAAAGCATCACACTGCCTCCGCCGGCTTGCCTTCTTCCCATAGTGCATCCTGGTGCCATGTGTTCCCCAGGTAAGCGACGCACACGCACCCGGCTTTCCACGTGATGTAAAAGAAAACGTGATTCATCAGACCAGGCCACCTCCTTCCATTGCTCCGTAGTTCAGTTCTAATGCTCATGTGCCCACTGTTGGCACTTTCGGCGGTGGGCAGCATGGGCACCCTGACTGGTCTGCTGCTATGCAGCCCTATATGCAACAAACTGCGATGCACTGTGTATTCTGACACCTTTCTATCAGAGCCAGCATTAACTTCTTGAGCAAGTTGAGCTACAGTAGCTCATCTGTTTGATCGGACCACACGGGCCAGCCTTCGCTACCCACGTGCATCAATGAGTCTTGGCCAATGACCCTGTCGCTGGTTCATCACTGTTCCTTCCTTGGACCAATTTTTATAGAGACTGACCACTGCAGACCGGGAACACGCCACAAGAGCTGCAGTTTTGGAGATGCTCTGTTGTCTAGCCATCACAATTTGGCCCTTGTCAAACCCGCTCAAATCCTTAAGCTTGCCCATTTTTCCTGCTTCTAACACATCAACTTTGAGGACAAAATGTTCACTTGCTGCCTAATATATCCCACCCACTAACAGGTGCCGTGGTGAAGAGATAATCAGTGTTATTCACTTCACTTGTTATGCCTAATCAGTGCATATAAGTATATCCAACTTTTTCCACATTCATACAGTACACTCACCTAAAGCGATTATATAGGCTACTATATAGAATATCTCAGCTTCTTGTTTGCATGTATTGTAACAAATGGAATGTAAACCATTATAGGCAAGCTCTATGTGTATTGTGAAATACATTATCAGAGACTCCCCGACAGTTGTTCAGGCAACCTGAAAGAGATCGGTTTTAAACTTTTGCTGCATTCAAATTGAGCTAAAAATAACCAAAAGGTGTGTGGGGCTGAAACATGGTGTTTTCAAAAAATTGAAGGCGATTTGGGCTTCCATTGGGGCAATCAGGTAGATGAGGGCATACTCAGTATTTTACCGAAATTATGATAAATCACAGATGGCAATCTTCATGATCTCTTTTGCTCTAATAAGAAGACAATTGTTGGGCAACTGGGTGTTGGTAGATTTGTATCTCTCGTAGACACTACAAGTCCTAAAGATTTACTGTCTGCTGGTGGGTATTGGCTCTTTTGGAAAGATGAGCAAATAAAAAAACAATCAATACTGATAAAATACATCTTTGCAGTTATTTTTAATGCAGTAAATTGTACATTTAAAACATTTATCAATATCAAATATCATTACTTGTGTGTTTGTGCTTTGTGTGTTTGTCTGGTGGACTTTAATTTACATTTATATACTTTTATATCTACTTTTATGTGCCATTTCTCAGGCTTTGGAAATGCATTATGCATGTGAGGGTTAGGGTTAGGGTTAGGCAATTTATTACAATTTTACATTTTGGCGAATTGGTGGTCAATTCGTATGAATTTGTACGATCTCATTTATATATTTTGAAACTATCTGCTTAGGCCCCACTGATGGTCAGGTTTAGGGGTGGGGTTTCATACATTTTCGAACGAATCACATCCTACAAAATCGTCAACTCGTAAAGTTATGTTTTCTCGCGGGACCAGGTTGGAATTCAACAACTTGTTACGTCAAATTAAAAAGGGTTTTGTTAATGTAAAAAAAAACTACATATTTGTAGCATAGTTTAAAGGCTCAGGGAAGAAGGAGGAGGGAACCGTCGAACGTTCAACTTAAACTTTAATATCAAAAATAAATAAACACTACATAATGAAAGTAAAGTGGCCTTCACTGTCGTCACTCCTCCTATAATCCTACCGGAGCTTCTCCGTGAGACTCGAGACCGGTGTGGCGCGCAGGTGATGCTCATTAGTATTCGCACCACCGCCCTCGCTCCGTTCCCACAGCTTTCAGCCCCGCCCTGCTTTTTACAGTATTTTTAACTATAAAGCACCTTTTAATAACCTTGGTTAAAATTAATATAACGCTTTTTTATATAAGAGTATTAGACTCATAGCGCTGCTCATATGCATCACTATAAACTGTTTGCCTGAAGAAACTAGAAACAAGGTTGTGTGATGTCACAGTAATGTTATCATGTTGTGTGATGTCACAGTAATGTCATCATGTTGTGTGATGTCACAGTAATGTCATCATGTTGTGTGATGTGACAGTAATGCCATCTATTTATTGTCAGTTGACCAGGCCCAAAATGTTATTCTATAGGTGTGTCCCAATTTGCGTACTTGTGCACTATTCAATGAGGTTTTGTAGTATAAATAGTGCGAGTAGTGTGCTGAAAATTCCAAATAGAAAAAGTACACTTTAAATATGATGCATTTAGCTGAAAAAATGAAGTGTGGACACTTCATGCACTCAATTGTCACAGATTTAATTATGTAGACTCCAATGTTGAATAACAAAATTCATACAATACACTGTTGAGTACATAGTGCGTAAATACATCGCGTATAAGTGCATAGTGCTTAGACCATAGACTGTAAAAAAATATGGACGTAGTGTCCCTGATGTCATCCATAGGTTTCTGAAGAGAGTTTTTGAAGCCTCAAAGTCGGCCGTTGACATCTTGGAAGCGCGTCACTCCCGGATAACAGAAAATGGGCAAAGAGGCGGGATGTGGCTGGAGCTGAGGTGACGTGATGACTAACAAACAGCAGCGAAAACGACAATCCACCTGTCACTCAAAGTGGCCATGCTCTTAACTATGCAGAAATTTAAGGCTTTATATAATGTAAACGAATGAGTTATAAAAAAAAATTCACCCCCTCAGAGTTGTCATAAAGGGCAAAATTAGCTGTATAGACCAAAACCACAATTTGTAACAGGCTGTAAACATGTTTTTTTCTGCTGTAAAGTTGGGCATTTTAACATGGGGCTCAAAGAGATTCTGCTCTCTTTTGGAGCCTGTCTCTAGCGGCCAGTCGATGAAATGCAGTTTAAGTCTCTTCCGTATTGTCTTCAAGAGAAGTTGTTTCTTTCAGTAAACCCTCTGGTGATCAGCCCTTCACCACAACATGGACCTGCAACCACAAGGATAACATATTCTGAATCTTAAGCAGAAATCTCAATCGCATACACTTTGAAAAGAACAAAGCATCAGAAAGCAGATATATTTCTGACCAAGGGTGCTTTCATATGAAGGCTGTCTGTGTTGTTGGTTCACACTCTGGGATTGTTTCCGCCACCAAATCCTTGGCAAAAGTAAAAGGTCAGCTATCTTCCAGTGGATCCAGTCTCACAAGCTGTCACAGACTCCAGCTTGTTTTCTGACCGTAGCAGAACTGCCAACAGACGAACACTGCTCCATCTCAAAGTAAACAAATGGTGGAACAAATGAAAACGGTGAGGAAAAGTTTTTGAAGAGATCAATATGTTCTTCGAAAAAAAGACACGTTTGATTTTGGCTTCAGGGTTTCCTCCTATCTATTCCTCCAATTTAACTGGCTCAGTTGCTGAGGTGTCTGTCAGCAGGTTGGAAGTTGCTGCGGTTGCTGTGTTAGCACGTTTGCTGTATACTTAAACATTGAATTGTCATCACAATACAATAATATTTGCTTATTATTTGCTATTAATAGATAACAGGCTCATTGGGGGAAAAAAACATGCCTCTACCTACATTTAATTTTAATACATTTTAGTAATGCAGTAGTCAAGACCACCTAAACCAAAACCAAGTCGAGACCAAGACCAGCATGTGCTGAGACCAAGACAAGGCCAAGACTTTGTGGGGTTGAGACCAAGACAAGACCAGACCAGCACTCCTCAAATTCATCTAAATGATCCACTGTCTGAGAAATGTCTTATATTTAATCAATAAATATTACAATAATAAGACACTATAGATCTGTTACCAATCAAATCACTAACAAAAAAATTCATCTTTGTGTTGCAGGTTTCACAGAAGTTGCATCTGAATTGGTGTTGTACATATTGATCACATATTGATCTACACTTGCATAAATCATGTTCAGATTAATTTAACATTAAAACATTCACAGAATCATTTATTCAACCAGTTTGTTGATTTAATAACGAATTTAATAACGAAACACGTTGCCGAATTAGCAAAAACTTGTGTCTGAAATTAGTCACTTAAAGTGATAGTTCACCCAAAAATGAAAATTACCCCATAATTTACTCCTCCTCAAGCCGTCCTAGGTGTATATGACATTCTTCTTTTAGACTAATATAATTGGAGTTATATTAAAAAATGTCCTGGCTCTTCCAAGCTTTATAATGGCAGTGAATGTTTCTATTTTGAAGTCCAAAAAAGTGCATGTATCCATCATAAAAGTAATCCACATGGCTCCGGGGAGTTAATAAAGGCCTTTTATTGACTTGAAAACAGAAACAACCATTCACTGCCATTATAAAGCTTGTAAGAGCCAGGACATATTTTAATTTAACTCTGATTGTATTCGTCTGAAAGAAGAATGCCATATACACCTAGGATGACTTGAGTGTGAACTATCGCTTTAATATTAACTTATTTTTTATTGAACTATTGTATGAAATCAATATCGCATTTACAATCGTGCTCATATTCATGAAAACAGCTCCCTTGCTCGTGTGATATTTCCTAATTGTATCCTGTTATATATAAAAAAAACAAGATCTCATACAATCGTTTTTGCAATCATATCTTGAATTTTGTGGGCATTTATATTAATCCTGCATTGATTGACTCAAAAATGTCTCGGCAGCACAGTAACAAAAGTTATTGATTGCGTTTTAAGCAGTTTTACATCAAATCACATCAATGATGTTAACAAATGAATCAGACAATGCACCGGGTATTTAGTGATATCCTCAAAGTAGTGGTCTTGAACGGTCTTGAAATCCTGAGTCCTCTTAAGCCGGTTGCAAGAAAACTCGTCCAGAGTTTTATATCATCAATCAATGACGCGTTCGGTGACAGTGAGCTGCATTACACGCGGGATTGAAATGGTGGCTACAAAGAAATCTCTAGCGCTCATTTTGGTCATAGTTTGTCTTGAAAAATCTTCAAATCTTCTGACACTGACAGAATTTCGTCTGAGGTCAAATTTGATCGCAGCGGCATTTATCGGCTGCCGGTGAACATGTCAAACTAACGATCAAAGACTTCAGGTTTTAGCCTTGGATGAGAGGAATCTTTTAGGATTTGCTAAATTTGTCTCAGACGGCCAAATCGTGGCCAAAATTGCACCGTGTGCACCCGCCTTTAGACTGAGACCAAGACAAGACATAGTAAAAATGCAGTCGAGACCAAGACAAGACCAAGACCCTCAAAAAATGGCCTTAAGACTGTTCCCGAGACCAAGACCGGTCTTGAGTAATACAACATACATCTTAACACCTATACATTACAATTAAATTCAAGCTGAAATAAACACTAGTGGCAGTAAAACAACTTTTATTCCTTTCGCAAATTGTGATTACAGGAGAAGATTTTCGACGAATTAACACTTACTTATGCACTTATGTTTCCTTGTACAATACTATGCTATGAACTTTTAGGTAGGTCACCTGGTACCTGGCCATCACAGTGCTAGATAAAAGAGTTCAAAGACTTGTAGAAGCAAGTCGCTTAAAGGATTAGTTCACTTCAAAATGAAAATTTCCTGATATTTTACTCAACCCCATCTCATCCAAGATGTTCATGTCTTTCTTTCTTCAGTCGAAAATAATTTAAGTTGTTTGAGGAAAACATTCCAGGATTCCACACACACTGAGACACACACTGAGACACAGAAGACACACACTGACACACACACTGAGACACACACTGAGACACACACTGAGACACAGGAGAAACACCAAGACACACACTGAGACACACACTGGGACACAGGAGAAACACAAAAGACACACACTGACACACACTGAGACACACACTGAGACACAGGAGAAACACACAAGACACACACTGAGACACACACTGGGACACAGGAGAAACACAAAAGACACACACTGAGACACACACTGAGACACAGGAGAAACACACAAGACACACACTGAGACACACACTGGGACACAGGAGAAACACAAAAGACACACACTGACACACACAAGACACACACTGACACTTTCAGAAACATTCCACTTCCTTTATGACGTGATTGCGCAGTCCTTGGCGCATCGCAGAGCAGCGCAAGATGAAACATATTCATGTTTGATATTTTTTAAAATGACAGATCGTTTGGCTAGATAAGACCCTATTCCTAGTCTGGGATTGCGCAGAGCCTCTGAAGCTCTTCGAAGCCCTTTGAAACTGCATTGATTTGGACCTTCAACATTTTGGTTGCCATGGACGTCTATGATGGGGAGAAATACATATGATGTTCATTATTTTTTTATTTCCTTTAAGGCTAATGTATAAAAGAGAATGGGACGTTAATGTATTCATTAAATGAATAAGATCTGTGTTTGAAAATGATAAGCTAATATGCATGACACGAAACAGTACAATGACATGCATATTGATTGATCTAGGATAACTCTCACACATAAAACCAATCATATATAACATTTCTACTTGTTTGTCAAACTGACCTGAACCGATACAGGCTAAGCTTTTTGTTTTGTTTTGTTTTTCCAAATTCCTCTACTGGACATCAATATTTTTATAACCTTACACCACCAAAGCCAAAGTGTGCATGCCGCTGGGCTTTGGCTTGCCTCACATGTTCGTAGCATTAATCATGCCCTTCAAAATATTATGCGCAGTTATTTAAAAGCCACTTCTTCAAACGCCTGCATGCAAGGGCCTTTAAAATATTTTAAAAGTCTGAAATATTATTGAACTAATCCCAATGCCACTTTTGAGTCCTAATAGGCATGTTTTAAGTTCTGTCATATAAATTTTTCTTTCATCTCCATATTTGCCTCTTTGTAGTCATTTAAAGGAAAAGTTACAATACACTTTTTTAGTGAATAAATAAAGTGCCTCTGTGAATGTGTCTCCAAGCAGTGTAACACTTGCAATTGGTGACAAATTGGACCTCTCTGTGATTACAAAAGATAGAGGAGCAGAATGTATGTGAATTGAATTATATATGAATTGATTGCTGTGTGCATGAGAGGACACAAGAGCAGTAATCTGCATTTTTGGGGCCACTGTGAAAGTCGTGACAGTAATTGCTTTTGCTTCATTCCCTTAAAGTTTCAGCGGGTTATTTGCATTTTAATTCCTGTGACATCACATCTGATGTGCTGCTGATATTTTAATTAAAGGGCAGTTTGAATTTAGACTATAGAAATCTTTCTCCGATCAGGACCATATTGTTCCTTCACTCTAAATTTGTCTTCCACAGCATTGTTGCTCTCTTTTAATATCGTGGCAGTTATTGCAGCATAAACAAATGTCATCAGCCAATGTAACTGAAATAGACTGAAAATTAAGAGGAATTGACTGCTAAGTGAAGGGTATAGGTTTAAGAAACCATGAGTAGGGAAATGCTCATACACGCTCTGCATAACGTTTGAGCTTCGGCAAGAACCACACTCTTAAAAATAAAGGTTAATTGGCGGGGTGGATGGCTTTAAAGGTCCCATGGCATGGCATGTTTCTTTTATTTTATAATGTTTCCTGAGGTGTACTTATATTGTTAGTATGATTTTTACATCATAAAATGTCATAATTTAGAAATAAAAGGCATTTTGTCTATAATGCTGTTTGCCCTGTGGCTGAATGCCCTGCTTCAAGAGGCGTGTCTGCTGTGTGACTTCAGTAAAAACGCCCACTGTTGTGATTGGCTAACATCTTTACATTTGAAATTAGCGGAGGGGGCGTGGTTTAACGAGGTCTACGACGCACGAGCTGCTGCCAGAGAGACGGATGGACCTGAGTTCACTTCTCATCAGTTCTCTCAGCATGTCTCAGTTCAGGGTGAACTGTTGAAGTTACTAGAATATACTTCAGGTTATTAGTTTATTTCTAGTCGGAGGGGCTGTCACTCATGTCAGAAAGTTAGTAACTTTAGTAAATTATGGATCAGCGCTGACTCGAGACGCGAACCGTTTAGAACGATTCAGTCCGATTTGGTGAACTGGTTCGGTTCACTAAAAAGAACCGATTCAAAAGAATGATTTGTTCGCGAACTGGACATCATGGAGACGGAGCGATTGCTAATAAAGTTATTTATAGTAACTACTGAGTTGTGAGAGCGCTGTCTGTCAGCGCGAGTTTATTGTGTTTGTATCTGAGAGTTCTGAATAAACACGAGTCCCAGTCACGCCGAGTCCGTCTTCATCATTATTCTACCAACTTTGTAACACATGCAATGTACCATTACAGCGAGATGAACAAGTTAGTAAGTTTGATTAAAGCATTATTTCTAGATATGTTCCAATCATATGAAAAGCGTCAGTGACGCGCATTGAGTAACTTACACAGCGCAAACAAAGACACAACAGCAGTAATCGAATGTAATCCAGTTTATTGTGGGGAAAGCTGGCTAGCCTAGCCGGATACCCTCACGCTTACCCCCCTTCTGCTTAATCTCACGCCGCGTTTGGTGCCTCCGCTGTGGGCCAGATGCAGTACTGGGGGTCGGGGATGTTGAAGGCCCAGCTTCGGCGTGCGTGAGGTTTATCTCTAAAGATGTGGCTCTGCCGGTGTTGAGCAGAAACTCCCGACTGTATGCACATTTAAGAACAGATAGACGCGATGAGGACGTACAAAAACACTGACTCACAAGATAGAAAACACGAAAACACCGTTCTGTCGGGAGAGAGAGAAGCCGCAGTGTGTGCACGAATAATAAATAATTAGCTACACATAAGAAATCACTGATCACAGATCAGAAGGAACTGAAAAAAGACTTCTGTTTTCATTTGTACATCCAAACACTGAGAAACTGCCAGCATTCACTCGTTCACAACCCATGATCTCTCGAGCTTTTGCATGGGCGTGCCAGATTCTCTGGGTGGAGGAAAGGGAGTTAACCGTTCCTGCTTGGACGTCAAACCAGGAGACTTCAGGATTGGCTCGTCTGGCCTGTCATTTTCTCAAAGGCAGAGAAAGACAGCCAGAACTCGGGTTTACACCGATCAACATTTCTATCCACTTGGGGACAATATTCAGGCTAGGGGAGCTCATATTAATGTTGAAATACCTCATAAAATGAAAATTTCATGCCATGGGACCTTTAATATCCAAAGAACCTTTCCATTGCCCAAAAGGTTCTTTGTAGCACAGAAAGGTTCTTTAGACTATAAAATGGTTAGGAAAAATGGTTCTTTAAAAAACCTTTCACAAAACGGTTCTTCAGGGAACCAAAAATGGTTCTTCTATGGCATGGCCGTGAAAACCCCTTTTTGGTTCTTCCTGGCACCTTTATTTTTAAGAGTGCAATGAGGTTCATTCTTGTGTTACGCAGTGCGTTTGAGCTTCTGCAAGGACCAATGAGGTTCATTCTCGTGTTGCACAGCACGTTTGAGTTTCCACAAGAGCCAAGGATTTTCAGTCTTGTGTTACACAGCGTGTTTGAGCTTCCGCAAGAACCAATGAGGTTTATTCTCTTTACGCAGAACCAATGAGGTTCATTCTCATGTTACACAGCACGTTTGAGCTTCTGCTAGAACCAATGAGATTCATTCTCGTGTTACGCAGCACGTTTGAGCTTCTGTAAGAACCAATGAGGTTCATTCTTGTGTTACACAGCATGTTTGAGCTTCTGTAAGAACCAATGAGGTTCATTGTTGTGTTACGCAGCACGTTTGAGCTTCTGTAAGAACCAATGAGGTTCATTCTCGTGTTAGGCAGCACGTTTGAGCTTACGCAAGAACCAATGAGGTTCATTCTCGTGTTACGCAGCACGTTTGAGCTTCTGCTAGAACCAATGAGATTCATTCTTGTGTTACGCAGCACGTTTGAGCTTCCGCAAGAACCAATGAGGTTTATTCTTGTGTTACGCAGCACGTTCGAGCTTCCGCAAGAACCAATGAGGTTTATTCTCGTGTTACGCAGCACGTTTGAGCTTCCGCAAGAACCAATGAGGTTCATTCTTGTGTTACACAGCACGTTTGAGCTTCTGCTAGAACCAATGAGATTCATTCTTGTGTTACGCAGCACGTTTGAGCTTCCGCAAGAACCAATGAGGTTCATTCTCGTGTTACGCAGCACGTTTGAGCTTCCGCAAGAACCAATGAGGTTCATTCTCGTGTTACGCAGCACGTTTGAGCTTCCGCAAGAACCAATGAGGTTCATTCTCGTGTTACGCAGCACGTTTGAGATTCTGCTAGAACCAATGAGGTTCATTCTCGTGTTACACAGCACGTTTGAGCTTCTGTAAGAACCAATGAGGTTCATTCTCGTGTTACACAGCACGTTTGAGCTTCTGTAAGAACCAATGAGGTTCATTCTCGTGTTACACAGCACGTTTGAGCTTCTGTAAGAACCAATGAGGTTCATTCTCATGTTACACAGCACGTTTGAGCTTCTGTAAGAACCAATGAGGTTAATTCTCATGTTACACAACACGTTTGAGCTTCTGTAAGAACCAATGAGGTTCATTCTTGTGTTACACAGCACGTTTGAGCTTCTGTAAGAACCAATGAGGTTCATTCTCGTGTTACACAGCACGTTTGAGCTTCTGTAAGAACCAATGAGGTTCATTCTCGTGTTACACAGCACGTTTGAGCTTCTGTAAGAACCAATGAGGTCCGTTATCGTGTTAGGCAGCACGTTTGAGCTTCCTCAAGAACCAATGAAGTTCATTCTTTTTACGCAGCATGTTTGAGCTTCCATAAGAACCAATGAGTTTCTTTCTCGTTTGTTTCGAGAAGGTTGGATCGAGCATTGTTAAATGGTACAGTCTACAGAAGATTGTTCTTGTCGCATGGCAACTGTGACAGCTGCCTTTGATGAGTGGCAGTAATGTTTGTACTGGACTTTTTTGAAAGTTATAACTGTTAAAATAAAGTCTGAAAACAAAACAGGGTTCACAAACTAATATGTTCACCATAGTCCATTTCAGTATATAATAAAGAGTATAAATATAATATATAAGTTGTCTCTTAATTTTTTCCAGAGCTAGAAGTACGTCTTAGTAAGATATGTCGACATTTGAACCGCTTTTCCGCAATCCTGTCATCACCGGCACGCAATAAATTCTGGGGTAGGCAAGGTCGGGAAGGATCCATCTGTGGTATCCTTCAATTCATAGGAAAAAAGGCAGCATTTGAAGAATGCAGCATCTGAATTTGGACGCAGCTAAAGTTTAGTAAATAATAAATAATAGCTTAGTAAATAAAAGCCTAAATTCAGTCTGTTCATCATATGAAGCAATTGAGTCTCTTCAGAAAATTTGAACTAAACTGCTCGATTCATATGGATGTGTTACGATCTCTTTATGAACTTTTTGAAGCATCAAAGTGGTAGTTGTATAGATGGTCAATGGAGGGACAGGAATCTCTCAGATTTTATCAAAAATGTCTTCATTTGTGTTCCGAAGATGAACAAAAGTCTAACGGGTTTGGAACGACATGATGGTGAGTAATTAAGGACAGAATTTGCATTAGGATGACATTGTCACAAAGTGCACTTTTTAAAAGTATATTTAAGGAAAGTGTACTCTCTTTAAGTGGATTTAATTTCATTAACATTACATTGTCTGCAAGTACATTTTTTAAAAAATATATATACTTTTACAATTTAAAGTACACCACAAGTGCACATTCAATACAATACAGCACACCTGAACAGGATAATGCGAACTAAAAATAAGTTTTAGAATAATTCGCGAAGTGTAACAAATGCACTAACCAACAAATCCTTATTGCAGCCGAGAGGAGCAGACCAAGCATCTAAAAATCTTCAGTGTTAGCTGAAATTCCATGCTAATTAATGGGTCTACACATGATCTATATAAAACTCTGCGTTAGCTTCAACCTGCCTGCCATGGTTAACAATTATTTACCTTTGGGGAGAATGGGAGAGGGAGAGGGTATTCGTCATCTTTCACATGTGGCTTCCTTCTCCTTTGTTCTTGTTTGGCGATTCAGTCGAGTGTGCAGCAAAGGCTCTCTCTGTGCAAACACTTTCCCTTGAATTCCTGTCTGCACTGTCATCTACCGTCTCCTCTCATTTGTGTGTTCCTCTAGAGGAAATACTCTTCAAGATGTTCGTCCCTATAGATGCGAAAATCAGACAATGTGAAAAACAACAAGGTGTCCTCTGAGAACAGAGCTCCGAAACCTATCCAGCAGGCAGCATCTATTAGATATGTTTTTTTCCCACCAGTTGTAAACACTGTTGAATATTCAAGCTTCGTAGGGAGGGAGTCGTGTTAAAAATTACATTGATAAGAAACTTCGGTTGCACTTTATTTTACAGTCCTGTTCCTCATGTACATACTATGTATAGCCTACTTATTATAGCAATTATTATAACTGGATTATAATTACTAACCCTAACCTTAACCCATAGTTACCTTATATTACAAGTACTTTCTTGGATAACTACACTGATATTTTACGTACACGTGCTGTTAAATAAAGTATAACCAAAACTTCAGCATGACTTTTATCTGGCCTTTCAAAATGACACTGCGAGTTTGACAATGAAAACCAAATCCTGTTTATTACGCTCATAAGAGAAGGCCAACAAGTTATATGATGCAATCTGTAATTTGTGCCATCATATTGTATTTTACAACACACTCTTAAAAATAAATATTCTTTATTGGCATTTATGGTTGCATGTAGACCTTTAATATTCATGGAAACTTTCCAATGCATAAAAGTTCTTTATAGAGGAAAAAGGTTATTTAGATCATTAAAATATTCTTCATACTAAGAAAAACTATTCTTTTAAGAATATTGAAAAGTTCTTTTGGGAACCTAAAATAGTCCTTCTATGAAACAACGTAAAAAATATTTGTAAGAGTGCAGTGTCAAACAGCTGTACTACTTTAAATTCCAAGCCATACAATCAGGGTTTGACATTAATAATCGCTAACCCACCAAATGTGGGTGAATTTCAGCAGTGACGTGTAACACAGTCACTCCTACTAACCACTTTGGCGGGTTGAATTTTATATGTAATGTATACATTTTTCGATTGATGTCTTTTAAAAAGGCATCTGAAATAAACTAAGTGCAAAGTAGTGTTGTCAAAAATATAGATTTTCAATAGGGTAAACGTACTTATTAAGCTCAAGGACCCATAACGCACACTACTATCTTTGAATATTTAAATATATTTATCATCCTACTTAAAGGAACACTCCACTTTTTTTGAAAACAAGTCCCCTAGAGTTATATAGTTGAGTTTTACCGTTTTTGAATCCATTTAGCCGATCTTTGTATCTGGCGGTAGCACTTTTAGCATAGCTTAGCATACATCATTGATTCTGATCAGTCCATTAGCATCTCATTCAAAAAATGACCAAAAACACTTTCAATGTATTTCCTATTTAAAACTTCACTCTTCTACAGTTACATCGTGTGCTAAGAGCAACTGAAAATGAAAAGTTGCGATTTTCTACACCTATATGGCTAGGAACTACGTTTGTGTAGTTGCAGAGAAAGTTTCAGGCTTGCAGCCGACAAATTGTGTTGTGGATTTACCTGTGTGATTAGCCATGGTTCTGTGTGTTGTAAAGGGCTGTGATAGTAATTCGAAGGTGTATACTACCACCATGTTTCACAGAATACCAATGAATCATTGCTGCAGCCATGGTACGGCCGCGAAGATCCGCGACTATTACGCAGGAATGAGAAAGTAGTTCCTAGCCATATAGGTGTAGAAAAACGCAACTTTTCATTTTCAGTTGGTCTTAGCACACGATCTAACTGTAGAAGAGTCAAGTTTTAAATAGGAAAAATATTGAAAGTGTCTTTGGTCATTTTTTGAATGAGATGCTAATGGAATGACCAGAATCAATGATGTATGCTAAGCTATGCTAAAAGTGCTACCGCCAGATACAAAGATCGGCTAAATGGATTCAAAAACAGTAAAATGAGCCTATTTAACTCTAGGGGACTTGTAAAATGAGCCTATTTTCAAAAAAAGTGGAGTGTTCCTTTAACATCTTAACCAATTGATGTGTGTTTTACTATATACCTCCAGTAATTTCAAGCTAATCAGTCCATTGCACACTGAGATATGGGTATACATGTGTTCACAGTCTGGTGGCCAATTTGAAAGCTGTCTGAAAACTTTCACCAAAAGAGTAGCCCCTTAAATGTGCATTTTTTAGATGTTTAAGCCTTTATTTTCGATAAGTAACTTCTTACTGCAAAATTAAGAGATTACTGTTTAGACTTTTGCATATTATAGCCTGGAACCTGGATGTGGGAAATAATTACAGTTCGATCCAAACGATAGTTTTAGCAACATAGCACAGGTGCTATGGACCATTGTTAGCTTACTAGCTGTATAAGATTGTGTGCTACACCTATATATTACTTCACAGGCATTACTGGCTTGTACTTTTAAATTAGTTATATTATAAATGTACAGTTTATTGATGTTCTGTGGTTTTACACTGCTGTATTTTTTAAAGACTTCATATTATTGTACGGTGAGCTTAAAGGTGCACTACTATGAAAATCACAGCTTCAGTGTGACATCAATAAGAAAAAGTATAATTGCATAGATATTTTCAATAATAGCTGTTCATATTAAAATATCTATGAACTTAAAACATGACCTATATTATTTATTTAGCACTATGGTCTTTTTAAATTTAATTTATCAATATTTATTAATTTAAAAAATGTTTGCTGTTCCAATAAAGCTCAGTGTGCTCCCTTTAAGCTCATCCACATTAAACGTCTATGTAAATACTTCATAAACAGACTTTAAATATTAACTCATGGTTGTCACTTCAAGTTAATCTTCATAAAATTATTCTTTAAAAAAGTTTTTCCCAAAAATGTAATGGCTTAATGGCAGGGGTGTGCTTAAAGGGTACAAACATGTACCCATTAAGCACAGCCAGACTTTTTGCATTTAATGATGTATATCTTGATTTAATATATTTTGTCATTTAAAATAAAATAAAATATTATTGTGTGAGAGATTCATATTTTTTATTTTAATATAACTTATTGTACTGAAACCTATATCCTGAGCACGGAAATGTCTCACTGTAGATGTTGGTGAGCTTAATTGGTACGTTTACTCTACATATCGATACTGAAATATCTGAAACGCTTCCAATACTAATTTCCTGCAGAATACATACACAATACCAGGTGCACTTTCTCGCTCTCTCATCTCTCCAACAGCGAGTTCACACACAAACCCGCATCCCCTGGATGAATGTTGTTGGTGTTGTAGGGCTTGAATTTCGGCGTGGAATTGTGTGTTTTGCACACAATTTTACTCATTCCAGCAGATTTTGTACTCACACCCAAAGTGCGTACACATAAAGCCACCTCTCAGTACTAAATTTAGTTCTCTTTCGGTGCATATTGTGCTTAAACAGTCAAATACACACAAAATAATGTCAAAATGCCGGTCTAACGAGTATTCACGTAAAAACAGACAGTTATTTTTTAATTGAGCATAAACAGCTGAGAAAGAAAACACATGTGTAACAGTATAATGGATCTGTGCATCAGGTCTTAAAGTGACAGCAGCCTAATATACCTGATGACAAATTATAAGATGATATTAAAAATATCTATATGGCAGTTTTCCCCCATGGTATTGATATCAATATTTTGGCCTGTAACTTTGGAAAACCACTAGCCACAGTGGCTGGTGAGCAAAAAAGTCAAGTTCAAGCACTGCATACAATAGATTTGGAATACTTGGAATGTAGTGGAAAAACTTGTGTACAATGCTTTTATGGTGCCCAAAGTCAGATGGGTTTGGAATGACCTGAGGGTGCAAATGAACACAGAATCTTCATTCTGAGTGAACTATCCCTTTAATAATTGCCTTTGCGGACATATGTGTCATACTGTAAAACATCATGTATGACATTCCACATGCATTCTAAACTCTTGTAAAAAGTCTTTGAGTGTGGCACAATGAAAACGGCAACTATGCAACACAATATTGTGCTACTTTGATATAAAAGCTGATTGAGACAGAGCTGCTGTTGTGCACTTTTTGCAGACTGTACAGTCGATTCTCCTTGTGCGTTTCAAAGTCATTTGCTTAAAGCATTATTCTGCCTGACAAAATCCTGCTGCACCTGTACTTTGTGGCAGATACACTGGCGAGATGCTAAATAATAAAAAGCCGTACAGAACTATTTTCCCAACAAATAAAAGTTCAAATAAACCATGACATGTTAGGTTAAATTGATTTTCCATCACATTCTTGTTTTTTGTCAAATTGCTTGTTTTGCGACTTGCATGTTAAAACAAAAAGTTGTTCACCAATACCATAAGAGGCATGTTTTATATATGGAAATGTTTATTTCGGATTTACTCCCCTTGTTGGCACACAGAAAACACCAGAGTCATGAATAATGTGCATCTGATTTTCTACTTCAATAAAACTGTATCCATTGCATTTATGTAAATTTTGCAGCAGAGATATTACTTATTAAACGCTGACATGCAGAGTAATATTTCTGAGCATGAAAACAAAACAGAAGTCAAAGACAGGACTAGAGATTTTTGTGATCAGCAACAAATAACCAAAAGTAAACATAATTTTTCATGGCAAGCGCACACACAGAGACACACAAACACACTCCACCTATAATTTTGCATGTCTTTAGGCTCCATCTGTTCAGAGTAGAGATGTGTAAGTGGGCTGGACTTTGTCATTTACCATCTGACTGAATCCATTCATTATATATGATTGGGCAGACTGACATATGGTACATTAGCGGTGCAAATGTGCCTCAATCCTCTGTTCCTACTCATAATAACACACCTACAAATTTCAGTCATATCCAAAACAAACAAACAAAAAATTGATCTTATGATTTCAGAGGGTTAGAGGTTCTCCTTCACAGCACAATGACTGCACCTGACTCTTAATTATAAAAGCTTTGTGCTGTTGTATTAATGAGCACTGCATTTTTACAGCAAAGCTGATGGCAGTGCGCTTCGCAGCCATATCACATGCAATGCATGAGCAGAATATTTTGTATTAACACACAAGGGCAAGTGTAGTTCAAGCATTGCTGTACCTCTAACAGTAAAGCATGGCTTTAGCAAGGTCATAGGTTGGATTTCCAGGGATTGCATGAATTGATCAAATGTATACTGTGCCCTGAATGCATTAATACAATGTAGTCGCTTTGGATAAAAGCCTCTGCTAAATATGTAAATGCAGTTGTTTATGCTACTGATGTACAAGAACATAGTCAAAAGCAGACTCTGCTTTTTTTCAAATCCAATACCACGTGTAGTGGACTGTTTAGTTCAGACATACAGATTATAGACTGAAATCCCCCTTATAATGAGAAAAATCAGCATGCAGCTTTGATGCACTCCCTCTATTGGCTTGGAAGCAAAAAAAAAAAAAATCGCCAAATGTCACTGACAGCCTCTTTGTAGTACAGATAAAATATACATTTAAATGTTGTCTGCCATTGTTGGACAATGCTGGGATGTTCAAAGAATAATTATATCCAGGGCTGTAAATGGCTGAGATTCACTGGCGGGAGGATTTTTTTTTTTTTATTTATTTACTTAATGACTATTCAGATGTATTTACATTTAAAATATTCTATCATCTATAACATTAAACATATTTCATGTTTCCTCCAAAAAAAATTTCAAGACAGGCACATGAAAGGTCAATGAACAACATTTATGAATTGTGTGTGGCACAAACATGTTCATTGAACAGAGTCTCTGCTTGGAGATAATTAACTGTTTTGATTTTGGACTAATTAAAGATACTTCGTGTAGGAATCTGTATATGTGGTGCAGAATTGAACAGATCACACAGAATTGAACCCTAGATCACACAATCCTTTTAAATGCATGTGTCCTCAGGGCAGGTTAAAGGAAAGATGTTGACCTCTCTCAGTTTAATGCTTTGAAAATTAACAACTATTAAAAACATTTAAAGGTAAAACCGGTTTTAAGGGAAAGGGAAGCTAATGTGCATTCTAAATATCAAAATAATTTGGATAAGGTATCTAGAATATAATATAGACATATCCCTTATCTTAAAAAATATGTTTTTGTCCTGAATTCATATATAGCTTTCGTAAGAAAAATTGAGAGAATAAAAGATAGAAATCCCTTTCATTTCTCTAAAAAATTTAACCAATCTGAACTGGAATACCGTCCTACCTCGAAATTCACTCCCTGGACTCCGTCCCCCCATGTTACCCCCCATTTTCAGCCCTGATTATATCAGCTGAACAGTTTTCTTAATGGGAGGGATTTGTTTGAAAGCAATTCTCTGTGGTTGTGTTTCTTTAGGGAGATTATGAAAAAAAGATTATTGAGAAAGAGAGAAATGTTTCCAAACATAGGCCCCTGCTGCTTGATTTAAAAATATATGCTAAAATAGTAGGGCTAAATCAGGCTGTTCATATTATTAATATGTGTACCTATAATATAGTGTACCTTCAACCAAATATCCCAAACACAAAGGTCACATATCTGCTTTAAAGCCTTACTGTCATTATGAACAAATATAAGTAAAAACACCTTTAGCTGCACCCGGGTGACTTTGTTGCCCTTCACATGATCAGACAAAGCCTGGATGACAATTTGGACCATTAATAATTAAGCCCATGCTTTTAGATAAGTGGAAAATAAAATGCCCAAAGCCTGTGCAGCTGGCCTGTGGAATTTCTCAGATTTTTCATTTTGCAGCCATAAATAATTTAGATGTGTCTGCAAACCAAGACTGAATATTTTATAGCGGACTTGTAAAATTCTGCCCCAAAACTTAGTCAATTAGGTAACCCTAGATCTTTGGTTTCAGAATACTCATATTTGCAGATTTTTTCAGGGACCAGACAAATAATTCTGCTTAGTCCTTTACAAATTCATACTTTTGTTTTTTTCAGCCTTCAGCTCAAACTGGTTTGATTTATTTATTTATTGTTTGTTTTGTCTTTGTATTCATTTTGTGAGAACTTCCTCTGTAAACAACTAGAATGACACTACTGGGATTTATTTCTGTGAGGTTATTTTTCAGAAAGTGCATGTGTGTCAATGTCACAATTTCACTCTGTTTGGGCATTATTTTTGTTTGCACTATTTCCCTACCAGAGATTTTGTCACCATCATGTTCAGCTGTGTCACTATTAATTCCCTTGTTTGTCTGTGTATTTAGTTCCTGTGTTTTCAGTTCCCCTTTGACCACTCTCGCCGACATCTACGTTTATGTATGGTTGTGTTTGCCTGCTTGTCTTTGTGTGGATTACCTTGTATTATTAAATACCATGTGAACCTTTCATCTTCCTCTTCGTGCCTTTATATGCAGCATAACCGAGAAAGTCAATTAGCTATTCCCTACTCTGTTGTACATTGTTCTTTGCTTGGTTTTCACTATTTGTGGTCCCTAGAGTCCCTAGAGACAAAATTTCATGGACTTACTCACAGGTCTCTTCCAAATATTGGTAAACGCTGCAAATTTGCACATTCAAAATTCAACAAACAATGTTTAAACTTCCTGGTCGAGTGGATTCCTATTTATATGACTATCAGCGTCAAAGTCCCCTTAAGACATTTCATTTAAGTCATTTCACTCAGCGGCCATCTTTGAAACCCCTCTCGAGCATGCAAGTGCAGCTCCAATCTCTAGGGGAAACATCAAATTCTTCAAAATTGTTTGCCAAACTTAAATTTAAATGTCATATTTGACATTTCCAAAGAAATCTGATAACTGTCTCATAAATGTTGTTTCTAAACACTTGATCATGACAAAAAAAAATTGCATTTTTCAGGCTGGACCAAGCTTATGCATATGCACAGTCCTAAGCGTCCGTCTCAGAACACTGCCTGTTTCTATAGGAACCAGAGCTTCTAATGACAGCTGCAGTGATGCAATGATTTAACCTTTTTGTGATTGGCTCTTATTTAGAAGGTGGGACTTATTCCGCCATATTGCGCGTTGCACCATTTAGAGTTAGTCGAGTGTCTTTATGTATATAAAGTCTTTGTTGGCGTATTCTGATTAAGAACCAACCTCAGGTTTTAAGTGATATATAAGAGTCGGTAAATCTGAAATTGATGCTACCACAATTATTGACTGCCAAACAACAGTGGTAGCTAATTAAAATATGGCCACATCAGTCTCTGCAAAAGATTTCAAAAAGCATGTTTACTTTGACTGAATTTCCCAGCAGAATTTAGGAATAAAGCATCAGTCGCCATTAAGGGTTGGGAATCACAGGGTACCTCACAATACGATATGATACGATATGAAATACATGGCTCATGATACCAATAATATTGCTATGGGCTTAAAGGGTTAGTTCACCCAAAAATGAAAATTCTGTTATTAATTATCTCACTCTCATGTCATTCCCGTAAGACCTTCGTTCATCTTCGGAACACAAATTAAGATATTTTTGATGAAATCCGAGAGCTCTTGCCCTTCCATAGACAGCAATTTAATGAACACTTTAAAGGCCCAGAAAGGTAGGAAAGACATTGACAGAATAGTCCATGTGACTGCAGTGATTCAACCTTAATTTTTATGAAGCGTCAAAAATACTTGTTGTGCGAAAAAAACAAACAAAAATAACGACTTTATTCAACAATTTCTTCACGTCTGTGTCAGACTCTTACGCTGTTGACGTAGTAAACACAGTACAGCGCTTCCGAGTTACGTCAGAGCTACGCCAGAACGCCGGCTTACCATTGGCCGAAGCTGTTCATATGAGCACCACGATGCTGATTCAGGAGCTAGCCAACGTAAACTGCATAGAAGACACAGGCGAGAAGAAATTGTTGAATAAAGTCATTATTCTTGTTTGTTTTTTGCGCACAAAATGTATTCTTGTCGCTTCATAAAGTAAAGGTTGAACCACTATAGTCACATGGACTATTTTAAATATGTCTTTCCTACCTTTCTGGACCTTGAAAGTGTTAATTAAATTGCTGTCTATGGAGGGGTCAGAGAGCTCTCGAATTTCATCCAAAAAATATTTTAATTTGTGTTCCGAAGATGAACGAAGGTCTTACAGGTTTGGAACGACATGAGGGTGAGTAATTAATGAAAGAGATTTCATTTTTGGGTGAACTAACCTTTTAAACATGGCTGGGGCATCTATTATTTTACTCGCATTGCTGTCCGCCATCCCACTAAAAACCTCTTATTCTTAGGTTAGTGAACTTATGTTCACGTTTCCCTCATTCATGTTTTGAGCACCACCTCAAGGAGCCATGAAGTAGCGATGCTGGGAGCATGGAAAACTATTTAGATTGCCTTATTTTATTAACTAAAATATCCATATCTGGCGCCAGCGTATCGATTCTCGTATCGCAGAGAAGGACAACAATATATTCTCCTATCGATATTTTGTCCCACCCCTTGTCGCCATTGGCCAATTTAATACTTTTACGTTCCAAAGTTTTTGATTGCATCGCTGGGAACTTTGTCATTGTTGCCTCCTGTTTTCTCAAGGGGTATAATTAATCCATGACCAATTCAGAAACCCAGATAATGCACCTCCATTCATTTCAGGTGACATGTTCTCTGGTTCCAAGTTAGCTGTCAGACCAGTTCCTTGCAGCTCTTCAAGGACCTTCCAGATGTGCAGCAGATGGTCTTCCCTGTTTTCCAACATGATGACTCAGAGTTTGAATTGTTTCCGCTTATAACCAACAGTTGTTTTTCCTCACCCTGTTTAGTCACCACACAGTAGAGTAAGAGGAACAGGCTTCCTGCCCAAGTCCAACAGCTGGTCAAACTCTGGCCAGTCCCACTCGAAGTGGAGGGTACACTATATCTGTTGAACAGCCCAAGAAAATGGTGATAGTGGAAGTGAGTATAAAGGGCCATTCTCTACTCGACTACATTCTCAGGGGATAAAAAGGTACACAAGCTGTCACTAAGGCAGTGCCCTTTTATACTACTTTAGGTACTAATATGTACATTTAAGGTATTAATATGCACCCTTTAGGGCGTACCTTTTGAAAGGGTAACGCCCCAGTGACCGCTTTTGCAGCTTTCTTTTCAGACAGTGTAGCAGAGAAGAGAAGGTACCCAATGGCCCTTCATACGCACTTCCACTGCATCAACCTTTTCTGGGGCTGTTTTTTGTTTTTCCTCAGTAGAACTCATCCTCCCTTGTTTGGCACCAGTCAGAGGCAGACTCCACATGGGGACTCTAGACTTGTGCAGGCAATGCCAGTATCCATCTGGCACAATGGCAGCAATATCTACAGACTTTGGGTTCTTAATGTGTCATTCCTGTATTTTCTCAACCTCAACTTGTTTGAGCTTTGTCCGTAAGTTGTGGAATGACTGTCAAGGGTTGGCATTAAGTTGGACAACTTTCTCAATCAGCTCCTATGTTGACATTGGTGAGAGGGCCTCTGTCTACAAGAGGACAAATTCAAGAAGTAGTTCTGGCCAGTTCTTGTCATTGTAATGTGATAAAAAAACATCAGAATGAATGGATCTGCACTTGAGTCCACAAATTCTAGGCCCGTGTAACATAATGGTTAGTTGCCAACAAGCATCACCTTTGTGCCTTCTCCTGGTGCATTTTACCCAGAAAAAGAAACTAGAACGTGCAGGAGTGGAGACATTGAGAGGAAAAGTCCCAGTGCGGAGACCACAACAATACTGTCACAAACACAGATTGTCTTTTTTACACAGATTTTACACAGATTTACTTAATCATATTATTTGCTCTACACAACAAAATCTTCTAAATTGTATTTATTTGCTTTCAGTTAAAATGATTCTCTAACATGTCCAATCTGCTGCATTTAAATTATGTATGTAAAAAAAACAGTATTGAAAAATCTTTATTTTATTTATTTTTTGCTGTTTATATGGTCACACTTTAATGTTAACTAACTATTAACAATGACCTTTGCCTCAATAAACTCCTATTTACTGCTTATTAATAGTTAGTAAGGTAGTTGTTAAGTTTGGGTATTGGGTAGGCTGTAGAATATGGTCATGCACAATAAGTAGGGCTGGAACAATTTGACCTAAAATCAAATCAAAATTTACTAAGAGTCAGTACCATGGCAGAATTTTTTATTTAATTTATACAGTGAAGATTATAATATGCAATGTTATTAATTTGATTACTTTTTTCAATTTCTATACCTTAAAACTACTGTTAGATACCTGAAAAACCTGAAAAGCACTGTTTTATTAATTTATTTTATATGCATCTTTCCTCTATTGTATGTATTTGTGCTGTTGCTTGTAGTTTGATTATTTGTTCATATTTAGTTTATTTTTATTTGACAAATGTCCTAATTACCCTGAACATAGCACATACTGAACCGTACCAAGACCGTGACCCTAAAACCATGTTAAAACCCGAACCGTGAGTAAATTGACCCGTTCCACCCCTAGAATATATGCTGCATGATGATAGAACAGTTTAGTTTAATTATAACTTATGTTGTAATCTTGCTTTTATGACATGCTATTACACTTGTGTTATTGTATTGTAATAAATGTGAACAAAATAAATGTGAATAAGATGCGACAGCTTGAGCAGACTCCTAAATGTGCTCTACTACAACAACTCTTCCTCTTCTCAACATGGCCTTTGTTGCGTGTTCCCGGGGGTAGGGTTCATTCAATTTTTAGGGTTACTGATGTCACTAACCCGTGAATGAGCTTGTTGTAGTCCCTACTAGCCGTTTGTTGTAGTCCCTAAAAAGTGATTTCTTTAAAAGAAAATATCTCCCTTTACTTTGAGCGTCGTAACTTTGCAGATGCTGTTTATGCTCAAACAGCAACATTACACACTAACTAAAGTAAAAAAAAAAAAAGTATGCTCTAAATAGTATGAATGTGGTTAATATAAAATTGTGATCCAGACATCTTGTGAGCTACCAGCGTCAGTTGCAGCGCTTCAATGCCATTCACAAATCCTCTCCTGTGGAATCATGGGATAGTAAAGTGTCCATTGTATGTACACTTCAGAATCTCGCCGGAAGTAGTAGGTCATCCAGTTACTTTTTGGCTAATCTCTTATGTCACATACGTTTTTTCGCCTACTATATAGTAGGGAAGTCTCGATTTCGGATGCAGCCCATGTGTTTGTAGTGATTGAAATATTTTCATTATGTGTTATATACAATATCAAGATGACGTCCATCACTCAACTTCAGCATTCAGGTTTTGTCATTGTTTTCAGTTAAATGGTATTGATTATGTAAGAACGATAGATTGTTTGTTTCAAATCAGTGCGGAACGAGGTATGTTGTTGTGGAAAGAAGGAAGCAGGATCCGGAGAACGTTTCACACACTTTAATTAATTAAAATAAACAAACAACAAAACGAAAGTAAAATTGTCCCTCATGGATGTCTGCCACACACATATAATAAAACAAAAAAAAAACACAATGTAAAAGTCCAGGCCTGGTGCTCACTCGTCCTTCACTGTCGTCGCTCCTCCTTTTATGCTTCCAAAGCTCCAGTGTGGCGCACAGGGGACGCTCATTATCGATCATGCCACCGTTGATCTCGCCCCGTTCTCACGGCTCTCGCCTCGTACTGCTTGCCACACAGTTCTTTATTGGTTAATTATGCATATTTCATGATTATAGCTAATTTTCTTACCCATCTCCGCCGGTAGCATAACATACTGTGTCGGTGCACATTTAAAAGAAAGCACATATGTCCTTGTATCACAAGACAATGGTTGCAGTGGATAATTACAAAAAAGTACACAAGTATTTTATGATATTAGACATGGTATCAGGGCAATGGTAAAATGAATGTTACTCAATCATTTTAAGGGTGTTTTCAGACCTGTAGAATGTTTGCTTTATTCCGAAACAATTAAACTTGTTAAAATGTTGCAATTTCTTCTTGGTTCAGTTTGCTTTCACAAAGCAACATTTCTAAACAGACCTAAATTTGTTAAAGTGCCCCTATTATGGTTTTCTAGCTAGTGTGTTTATCTAGCTGTTTGTGAATGTAAAATGTTCTGCAAAGTCGTGAAGTTGAAAGTGCTCGATAAATAAAGTTATTGTCCCCCAAAAGAAAGAATGGACTCTGAATGCCTAAACGAGTCGTCTTTATTTTGAATCCCACTGCGTTATGATTGTCACTAGAAAATATATTTTCATAATGCCCATCTATTTTGTACATTGTCCGCCCACAAACAACTTGACCCGCCCTCAAACACGTCATTGTACTGACTACTGCTTATCAAATCTTGGAGTTCATACTCTGCAAAACGCTTGTTTTTTTAAGATGGGTCAGTACCAGTTTATTTAGATCAGCTTGCTCCTCAGAATCACAACCTGTAAATATGATTAATTATTGATGTATATATTTTCTTTATTAATTTCAAAATACCTATTTTTGTGTTTTATAGGTTTCCAGCTAGTCGGCTAACTCACATTATTACTGTCTTACTGAAATACTTCTGCTAAGCAGCTGTGAGCCACTATTACCTAAAACTGTGTCCATTAATGCAGATTGTCTGTCGTTCTTACTACTTTGAGTAAATATAAAGGAAAGTAGCAAGATTTGTTTTACAAACGTTTGTTACATCCGTCATTCACGTTAGTGCTGGGCTGTCTAACATATGTGCTGTTATTGATACAGTTCCCACATGTGCACTGCAATAAATTAGAAATATATACATCGGTATGTTGATGGACATACACTTGTTAATGCTGATGGTGAGGAATTACAGTTGCAACATTTCATAATGAACCTCAAAATGAGTAGTGTATCACTGACAAACATCCTGCTCAAGTCGTCCTTGCGATGGAGGTTCGGGTTGAAAAGCTAGTTCTTCCAATGTTTCATCATCAGACTCTTGCTTGGACTGATATGGTAAAATCTATGTCATTGTTACTGTGTTTACAGTTTGTACAATCGCTGAGCTTTAGGAAGCCTCTGGACAGAGCTGAAGTTCAGTTATGGTAATGGACGTTTAACTTCCGAAACATGCACTGTACGCGGTAGACCAATCACAACAGACTGGGCCGTCTGGCCAATCAGAGCATATTATGCTCGAGGAAAAGAGGGATTTATTGTGGCTTTCTTTGAAGCTGTTGTTCAGTATTTTATGTGTGTTTTTGAATATGTTTGTCCAACCAAATTTCAGTTGGGCATTTCACTTTGTCTTTGTTCCAGGCTAACCAAGATTCATTTTAAGAGGCATTAGCAAAGCAAACACTGCTGTTTTCATGCAACATGCGTAATTACCCCTCATACATTGTGATATATAGCCTGCTTCGTTGGTCTATTGGGTTGGATTGCTTTCTCATCTCAAGCATCAGTGCCGCCGTTCCCATTACGCGCAGGGCACCAAGTGCTCAGGGGGGCACCACAAGAAAATGCTGTTTCTGCCCCAACCAAATTTCGTGAATGCCATCACCGCGGGCATCATAAAGTGATTGCGCTTAGGGCATCAAAATGGCCAGTGGCGGGACTGACAAGCATACCGCTCGAGAGTTTGCTTTCAAGCAGGCCGCGACCACCTCGTTCAGATGATCTCGGACCAAATGCGTTTCTGATCTCAATTACTTTGTTCATATATGCCAAAACAAACTGAACTAATGGAGAAAACAAACCAGGTGTGGAAAAACACCCTAATACTCTAATAGCACCCTAATAGTTCCAGCCCTAATCAAGCACACCTAAACCAGCTAATCAAAGTCTACTTGAAAATTACAGGCATGTGTGTAAAAGTAGGACTGGAAATGGTATGTGGCTCTCTAGGAACAGAATGGAATAGCCCTTTACAACTCTGAAGAGAGCAAAAGATACCGACAACCGGAGATCAACTCCTTAGAGGTAAATAATGATAAGACCACTCAAGCAAATAATTTCATCTCACTGAGCACCAATGTGCACTGATGGGAATTAAACTCATCACTCAAGCCTTCTGTGAACTATACAGACACAAAATAAGCAGGCTATGTTTTTTTTTAGCATCTGCTACTTCATGCATGTACTGGCTGAATATATGAATGGGATGGGAGTTTATCTCTATGTTGAGTTGTGTACTGCAACAAACTATAAATATAAAGTACTTGACTCGTTTAAAAAATACCAACGGTTTTGTTTTGTGCTATAAATGCATGAATAAGCAATGATTTTAATGATTGATGTCTTTCTTGGGGTGCACAAGCCAATACTATTAAAGTTACAATCCTCAATTCTCAAAGCCATTTCAGAGAACAGCAGTTTTGGAACCACAGCCATACATTTTGAGGAAAACAATTTGCTGATGACTTCTTAGCCCTGCTTTATCAAGAAACATGAAGTGGCTTATTTGGCATTTTTGATCTGCTGTCATAGATGGTCTGCTCGAATGGGCAGTTCTTCCATCCTGAACACAGCAACAACTTGAAATTGACAGGTTCTGATTTTGTGTTGACTTGCTTTTATCTCATGCGCTTCTCTCTTTGTCTACTTTAATACTATTTTACTGTTTGCTGAGATTTATGCGCAACCATGTTACACATAGACTAATTACACATTGTGACTGGCAAGAGGAATACTCGCACAAGCCAACCACCAGAAAGCCACCAGATGGTTAAAATAATTGTTCTTAAGAGCATTAACTTGCATCCAAACAACGGCACTTTACTAAAGACCTAATCAGATTCAGAAATTATAGCAAAACTCAGCAGTCCTCAAGTCTGCTGTTGTTCTGGGATCTCAGCAAATTACGATTACCCATATGTTTCATACTGTGAAAGCATGATTGAAATTCTCCTCTTTTTCCCCTCTCATACCTGAACGAAACTTTCCCTGACTGTGTCTCCAGTAACTTTGAAACATTAAGTGTTTCTGACAAGTTTTTCTCAAGTAAACATCTCAGTGAGTAGGTAAGCGGTGCATGTGGCATTCTCAGAGGTATTGTCATCATCACGGGCCTGTCTGCTTGGCTGATCTGTCAAAGTGATTGGTATGGGAACATTCATATAGTCACAAAGGCGACAGACCATATGTTAAATCCATCCGCAAACACAGATGCGCGTGATAATAATAACAATCCCTGCATGAGATCCTCATAAACTGTATAAGCTTCCTCTTGGGAGGTCATGAACTTGACTAGACAAGAAATATTGAAGTTCCATCTTGTGAATTATTTTAAAGGAATTCGATTTAAAGACGTTCTGAAGACATCTGTGGCTTTAATGTATTTTTTTAACAAGGTCCCTGATCATTTTAGGGCCATTTACACTACAAAGTTTTCAACTAAAAACAGAAAGCATTTTGGCCGTTCACTTACATGACAATGGTGTTAGGGGATAACAGTTTAGGACCCAAGAACAGTTGTGAAGAATGAAGACCAAGAGTCAGGAGTGCAATTAATTAAAGAAAAATGTACTGAAGAATAGTTTGCAGTATCATCAGCAGAAGCCAGCTTCAAGTCTCACGAGGAGTTTGTAGGCCGTGCTCCCTCTCTACCAGCTTTTCGTACAACAATGTCTCAACAGTTACTGTTTTCAAGGTCTAGCCATGTCATTCCTGCAAGTTGAATGATTCTGATTGACTAAGAAAAAATAGACAAGTCATAGTAAATTTCCACACATTGTCAGTTAATCAGATTCACGTGTCCATAGATCACTTGTTGACGTCTTCACCCCGGAATTAGGCACGTAGTGACCTTCCAGATCTGGAGCAGGCGTCAGCTTGCCCAGAAAACAAGTCTACCCATCTCTTAGGATGCCCGTAATCCACCTCCAAAACTGACCTGTAACACAGAATATTACACACAAACACAGATATACACATACACAGTCTCTTTAAGGTTGGAGTTGATTGCGCTCCAGTTCTGACCAGAAAGTTTCCCAAAACATACTGATAACGTGCTTTCTCTCAGTTAGAGGTACAGACAATATTCAAGATAATTCTTTAGTGTTTCAGTAAAAGATAATACAACCCCCAATTCAGAAAAAGTTGGGACAGTATGGAAAACGCAAAAAAAAAAAAAAGTAATTTCTAAATTTACTTTGACTTGTATTTCATTGCAGACAATATGAACACAAAATATTTCATGTTTTGTCTGGTCAACTTCATGTCATTTGTAAATATGCATCCTTTCCTGTCATTCAGACCTGCAACACATTTAAAAAAAAGTTGTGACAGTAAAGCATTTACCACTTTGAAATGTTGCCATTCCTTTTCACAACACTTAAAAGACGTTTAGGGACTGAAGACACCAAGTGATGAACTGTTTCAGGTGTAATTTTGTCCCATTCTTCCTGCAAACAAGTCTTAAGGTGGGCAACAGTACGGGGTCTTCGTTGTCGCATTTTGCGCTTCAAAATGCGCCACACATTCTCTATTGGAGACAGGTCGGGACTGCAGGCAGGCCAGTCAAGTACCCGTACCCTCTTCTTCCACAGCCTTTGTAATATGTGCAGAATGTGGTTTTGCATTGTCTTGTTGAAATATGCATGGACGTCCCTGGAAAAGATGTCTTCTTGAAGGCAGCACATTATGCTCCAAAATCTCTAAAAGTATTTCAGCATTAATGGTGCCTTCACAGAAGGGCAAGTTACCTTTGCCAAGGGCACTGACACAACCCCATACCATGACAGACCCTGGCTTTTGGACTTGTTGCTGGTAACAGTCTGGATGATCCTTTTCTTCTTTGGTCCGGAGCACACGGCGTCCATTCCTCCCAAAAAATACCTGAAATACTGATTCATCTGACCACAGTACACGTTTCCACTGTGTGATGGTCCATCCCAGATGCCTCCGAGCCCAGAGAAGTCGACAGCGCTTCTGGACACTGTTAACATATGGCTTCCTTTTGGCACAGTACAGTTTTAACTGGCATTTGTGGATGTAACTACGTATTGTGGTACTTGACAAAGGTTTGCCAAAGTAGTCCTGAGCCCATGTGGTGATATCGCTTATAGATGAATGACGATTCTTGATGCAGTGCCGCCTGAGGGATCGGAGATCACGGTTGTTCAGCTTAGGCTTGCGCCCTTGTCCTTTACGCACTGAAATTCCTCCAGATTCCTTGAATCTTTTAATTATGTTATGCACTGTTGAATGTGAAATATCCAAATCTCTTCCTATCTTTCTTTGAGGAACATTGTTTTTAAACATTTCAATAATTTTCTCACGTATTTGTTGGCAAACTGGCGATCCTCTGCCCATCTTTGCTACTAAAGGATTAGACCTTTCTTGGATGCTGCTTTTGTACCAAATCATAATTACAATCACCTGTTGACATCACCTGTTTCAAATCCAGAGCCGGCCCAAGGCATAAGCGAACTAAGCGGCTGCTTAGGGCCCCCTTTGCCACCAGGGGGCCCCCAAGATCACATGAAATGACTTTTTGCAGTATGTTATTTCATGATGACTGAAATTGCGAAATGGCCTTAAACAATTACTAAATAAACTGCAAAATGTTAAGTTTTCTAATATATGCACGGATTGATTCTGACAACATTGCACGAGCTCGCGGCGCCATCGGCCAGACACTATTCGCTATTAGCCAGGGTTCAAAGTCCAAGTGCGAGAAAACCAGTGCTAAAACGTAACGTTACTCGTCAGTTGCCCGGTTACCTTTTTAAGAATGGATGGATTTGAGAATGCGCTATGGTTTAGAGTGAATATCTTGTCTGACGTGCTGCATGTTTTGTACGGAATACAGCATAGCTTCCAGTTTCTCAATAAATGTTTTTCTGCAAACTGCTATATCGTCCCCTTGGAATTATAAGTTGTGTAGCCTATATTTTAGAAGTTTTTATTTAGAAAATAAATAATGGAACAGTTGAATGGAATGCAAAAAATAAAATTTTATTTCCGCCAAAATAAAAGCTCTGTTTAATGTTTGAAAGAAATCAATATTTCTTGTTTTTAAAAATAAGTCTCTTCTGCTCACCAAGGATGCATTTATTTGACCAAAAATACAGTAAAAACGGTATTATTGTGAAATATTATTATAATGTAAAACATCTGTTTTATATGTGAATATAGTAAAGTGTGATTTATTCCTGTGATCAAAGCTGAATTTATCATCATTACTCCAGTCTTCAGTCAGTGTCACATGATCCTTCAGAATTCATTCTGATATGAGGATTTGATGCTCAAGAAACATGTATGATTATTATCAATGGTGAAAACAGTTGTGTACAATATTTTTAGGATTTTTTGAAAGCTTTCTATTTCAGAGAAATGCTGTTCTTTTGAACCTCCTATTCATCAAAGAATCCTGGGGTTGTTGTTTTTTTTTTTTTTAAGTACATATCCCAGTGTGAACTGTAGTACAGTAAGGCTTTGAATATTAACACCTGACCACTTCTGTGGGTTTGCTACTGTTACAATTAAAAACCGTATAAGGGTAAAACCATTACAGCCAGACATGATGAAAGCAATACAGCTACAACTACTAATGGTCATGGCCATAAGCCAGCGTGCTATATACAATGGTCGTGGCCATAAGCCAGCGTGCTATATAGAGCGTTCATTGTTTACTTTGAGTCAGAGAGAAGCATCGAACATCAGGGAAAACAGCTAGTGTGTGAGTTCTGTTTACATTTTCCTCATTTGATCTGTAGTTCAGCTGTTCTTTAGAACGCTGTCTGTTTGCTGTAGTTGGCTGTTTGTTGTAGTCTGGTTTGTTATTGTTTGACCTCGTGCGAACTAACGCGTTTCACTGGGCGTGGCCATAAGCCAGCGTGCTATATAGAGCGTTCATTGTTTACTTTGAGTCAGAGAGAAGCATCGAACATCAGGGAAAACAGCTAGTGTGTGAGTTCTGTTTACATTTTCCTCATTTGATCTGTAGTTCAGCTGTTCTTTAGAACGCTGTCTGTTTGCTGTAGTTGGCTGTTTGTTGTAGTCTGGTTTGTTATTGTTTGACCTCGTGCGAACTAACGCGTTTCACTGGGCGTGGCCATAAGCCAGCGTGCTATATAGAGCGTTCATTGTTTACTTTGAGTCAGAGAGAAGCATCGAACATCAGGGAAAACAGCTAGTGTGTGAGTTCTGTTTACATTTTCCTCATTTGATCCGTAGTTCAGCTGTTCTTTAGAACGCTGTCTGTTTGCTGTAGTTGGCTGTTTGTTGTAGTCTGGTTTGTTATTGTTTGACCTCGTGCGAACTAACGCGTTTCACTGGGAGTAGCCAGCTGTATTCAATAACGACATTTAATGCGAGTATAAATTGAGTAGTACTCCGCGGCC
Source organism: Gobio gobio (assembly GCF_949357685.1). Classification (NCBI taxonomy): domain Eukaryota; kingdom Metazoa; phylum Chordata; class Actinopteri; order Cypriniformes; family Gobionidae; genus Gobio; species Gobio gobio. The sequence goes on along the minus strand of NC_137100.1, from coordinate 11,366,891 downwards.
TCGTGTGAAGACCGAAGAGTGTAAAGACCATTCGACTCTACTCTGCGCGACTCCACTCGAGCAAGGACACCGACAAGGCACTTGAGTATAGCTATATATATATACTTTGTCCACTTTTGTGTTTTTGCTTGTTTTCATCTGCTAATTTCTCTGACCCGTATTCACAATGTGCTTCCAAATCTCTACTATTATCACACACACCCGTAAATCACGCTCTGTACATTTTAGACGCCGTAATCCTAATAATCTGCGTAGTGTACCCATTTCCTCTGCTACATTAATGTCCATTCCAATTGGTCTCTGGAATTGCCAGTCTGCTGTAAACAAAGCAGACTTTATTTAATCTATTTCCACTCATTCACATCTCAGTCTCATGGCTCTAACTGAAACCTGGATCAAACCAGAAGACACTGCCACTCCTGCGGCCCTCTCAAATAATTTCTCTTTTTCACACACCTCTCGCCAGATTGGGAGGGGCGGAGGTACTGGTCTGCTCATCTCAAAGGATTGGATATTTGAGCCCATCCCTTCTCTATCTGGCAACTGCTCATTTGAATCACACTCAATCACTGTCACTCACCCTGCTAAAATCCATGTTGTAGTTATTTATCGTCCTCCAGGTCAACTGGGTAACTTCCTGGAGGAATTGGATATGTTACTCTCTCACTTCCCTGAGGATGGCACTCCTCTGGTACTGCTCGGTGACTTCAACATTCACCTTGATAAACCCCAGGCTGCAGACTTCACCACTCTTCTGACCTCATTTGATCTTAAGCGAGTATCTACTACAGCTACTCATAAATCAGGTAACCATCTTGATCTTATCTACACACGCTACTGCTCCACAGACGTCACTTTAGTTACTCCTTTACACACCTCAGATCACTTTCTCATCACTCTTAACCTCCTACTAACTCCTAACACAACACACACTCCTCCGCTGATTACCTTTCGGCGTAATCTACGCTCACTCTCTCCCTCCCGTCTATCCACTATGGTTTCCTCCTCACTCCCTCCACCTGCTCAGTTCTCAGCACTGGACACTAACAGTGCTACTGACACTCTTTGCTCCACTCTTACATCTTGCTTAGACAACTTCTGTCCCGTTTCATCCAGGCCAGCCCGCACCACTCCCTCTGCCCCCTGGCTGTCTGATGTTCTCCGCGAACATCGCTCTGGGCTCCGGGCGGCAGAGAGGAAGTGGCGCAAAACTAAAAACACTACTGACCTGACCCTGTATCAGTCTCTTCTCGCTTCTTTCTCTAGTAACGTCTCCACTGCTAAAACTACATACTATCACAACAAAATACACAACTGCTCTGACTCTCGTGCACTCTTCAGAACGTTCTCTTCGCTCCTCTGTCCTCCTCCCCCCCCTCCTTCATCAACTCTTACAGCTGATGACTTTGCATCATTTTTCACACAAAAAACCTCCTCCATCAGCAGCCAATTCTCCGCACCACAAACCGACACGCACATCTCAACAACCATAACACATACACTCCCCTCCTTTTCTCTGCTCTCTGAAGCTGAAGTCTCCAAACTCATCCTTTCCAACCACCCCACTACCTGTCCGCTTGACCCTATCCCCACTCACCTCCTTCAGGCCATTTCTTCTTCTGTTACTCCTGCACTCACTCACATTGTCAACACCTCTCTTCACACCGGGACTTTCCCCACAGCATTTAAGCAGGCTCGGGTAACCCCACTGCTTAAGAAACACTCTATGAACCCAGCACTTTTAGAAAACTACAGACCGGTATCCCTTCTGCCTTTCATTGCAAAGACACTCGAGCGAGTTGTTTTTAACCAGCTCTCTACGTTTCTTGAACAGAACAACCTCCTGGATATCAACCAATCAGGCTTCAAAAGCGGCCACTCAACTGAGACTGCCCTGCTCTCGGTTACGGAGGCACTGAGGCAGGCAAGAGCGGCTTCCAGATCCACAGTACTTATCTTACTGGATTTGTCTGCTGCTTTTGACACAGTTAACCACCAGATCCTCCTGTCAACTCTCATGAAGATGGGCATCTCAGGAACTGCTCTCCAGTGGTTCAAGTCTTACCTCTCAGGTAGGTCCTTCAGGGTGTCATGGAGAGGTGAAGTGTCTAAGTCACATCATCTAGCCACTGGAGTTCCACAGGGCTCAGTGCTTGGACCACTTCTCTTCTCCATCTACATGTCATCACTGGGATCGGTCATTCAGAAACATGGCTTTTCCTATCACTGCTATGCAGACAACACTCAACTCTACTTCTCATTTCAACCAGATGATCCCACGGTTGGTGTTCGTATTGCTGCCTGCCTAACAGACATTTCTGCCTGGATGAAGGAGCATCACCTGCAACTCAACCTTGCAAAGACTGAACTGCTTGTGGTCTCAGCCAACCCAGCACTTCATCACAATCTCTCCATTCAGCTAGGATCATCAACCATAACTCCATCCAGGACAGCCAGGAATCTTGGAGTTGTGATCGATGATCAGCTAAAATTCACTGACCACATTACTGCAACAACCCGGTCCTGCAGATTTGCATTATACAACATTAGGAAGATTAGAGCCTTCCTATCAGAGCAGACCACACAACTCTTGGTCCAAGCTCTTGTTCTCTCCAGACTGGACTACTGTAATGCTCTTCTAGCAGGCCTTCCGGCATACACTATCAAACCCTTGCAACTGATCCAGAATGCAGCGGCGAGGGTGATCTTTAACGAGCCGAAGAGAGCGCACGTCACGCCTCTCTTCATCAGACTCCACTGGCTACCAATAGCCGCTCGCATCAAATTCAAGGCACTGGTACTCGCCTTCAAAGCAACCACTGGCTCTGCACCAATTTACCTTAACTCGCTTGTTCAGACATACACACCCTCCAGGAGTTTGCGTTCTACCAGTGAACGACGCCTTGTGGTGCCATACCAGAGAGGCATGAAATCACTGTCACGGACCTTTTCCTGGACTGCCCCCACCTGGTGGAATGACCTGCCTATCTCAATTCGAGCAGCCGAGTCTGTAGCCATTTTCAAAAAACATCTAAAGACGCATCTCTTCCAGCAGCACCTGACCAATCAAGAATAGCACTTAACATTCTATTCATTTTTCTGTCTGTCTAATTTATTTAAAAAAAAAAAAAAAAAAATCCTGTGTGTTCTGTGTTAGATTAACTGAGACTTGTTACAGCACTTGCATACTGTAGCCTCTGACTGTTGTAGTTGCTTCTATTGCTCTCATTTGTAAGTCGCTTTGGATAAAAGCGTCTGCTAAATGACTAAATGTAAATGTACTAAAATTGATACTGGGTGTGCGAATTATCAAGAATTGACAATAGTCAATCGCACCGAGGCACCCCCAAAAAAAATTCTGCTTAGGGCCCCATTAGGGCTTGGGCCGGCCCTGTTCAAATCACATCATTATTTAACCATTTTACCTCATTACTAGCCCTAAATTGCTCCTGTCCCAACTTTTTTTTAAATGTGTTGCAGGTCTGAATGACAGGAAACGATGCATATTTACAAATGACATGAAGTTGACCAGACAAAACATAAAATATTTTGTGTTCATATTGTCTGCAATGAAATACAAGTCAAAGTAAATTTAGAAATCATTTCTTTTTTTTTATTTACGTTTTCCATACTGTCCCAACTTTTTCTGATTTGGGGTTGTATAAAATTAATAAATTATAATATAAAATGACAGACAAATCCATATTTCATCTCTGTATGCCGGGCTAAGTGACTAAGCACTCCTGGCATAGGCCAGACCCTCAGTCACTCCTTTAGAAACACAAACTTTAGAAAACATATATGAAGAAACAAACAATCAGTGGTTCTATTGATTAAGTAATATCATAACTGGGAAGAATCATTAAAAATCATAATAATATAGGAGGATAAATATTGAATAATGCTTTGATTATACACTCACCTAAAGGATTATTAGGAACACCTGTTCAATTTCTCATTAATGCAATTATCTAATCAACCAATCACATGGTAGTTGCTTCAATGCATTTAGGGGTGTGGTCCTGATCAAGACAATCTCCTGAACTCCAAACTGAATGTCAGAATGGGAAAGAAAGGTGATTTAAGCAATTTTGAGCATGGCATGGTTGTTGGTGCCAGACGGGCCGGTCTGAGTATTTCACAATCTGCTCAGTTACTGGGATTTTCACCCACAATTTCTAATTTCCATTTCTAGGGTTTACAAAGAATGGTGTGAAAAGGGAAAAACATCCAGTATGCTGCAGTCCTGTGGGCGAAAATGCCTTGTTGATGCTAGAGGTCAGAGGAGAATGGGCCGACTGATTCAAGCTGATAGAAGAGCAACTTTGACTGAAATAACCACTGGTTACAACCGAGGTATGCAGCAAAGCATTTGTGAAGCCACAACACGCACAAGCTTGAGGCGGATGGGCTACAACAGCAGAAGACCCCACCGGGTACCACTCATCTCCACTACAAATAGGAAAAAGAGGCTACAATTTGCACAAGCTCACCAAAATTGGACAGTTGAAGACTGGAAAAATGTTGCCTGGTCTGATGAGTCTCGATTTCTGTTGAGACATTCAGATGGTAGAGTCAGAATTTGGCGTAAACAGAATGAGAACATGGATCCATCATGCCTTGTTACCACTGTGCAGGCTGGTGGTGGTGGTGTAACGGTGTGGGGGATGTTTTCTTGTCACACTTTAGGCCCCTTAGTGCCAATTGGGCATCGTTTAAATGCCACGGCCTACCTGAGCATTGTTTCTGACCATGTCCATCCCTTTATGACCACCATGTACCCATCCTCTGATGGCTACTTCCAGTAGGATAATGTACCATGTCACAAAGCTCGAATCATTTCAAATTGGTTTCTTGAACATGACAATGAGTTCACTGTACTAAAATGCAGAGGTGTAAAGTACTTGAGTAATTTTACTTCATTACTGTACTTAAGTATTATTTTTGGGGATTTTTACTTTACTTGAGTACAATTAAAAATAAATACTTTTACTTTTACTTAATTACATTTTTTAAGAAAAAAAAAAGTACTTTTTACACCTTACAATTTTATTTACAGTCAAAAAGTACTTATTTTTTGGAGATCACTTCATTCTATTTTCCCTTGCTATTACCAAACCAATTGAATTGCACTGAATCCCAGTTTAATTTAAATGTTTAATTTAAATGTATTTATTCTGCCAATGAGATTCATATTCATATTCCATGAAATTGGTCAGACATGTTAATTGGTCCTTTGGAAGTGACGTCATGTCGCATCAATTACCACAATGCAGCACCTTGACCTGGGCTGCGTTTCCCAAAACCATCGTAAGCCTAAGTTGATCGTAGAGACCATTGGTGGCAATTGTTCTACGATCAACTTAAGCTTACGATGGTTTTGGGAAATGAAGCCCTGGAAATTAGAGTGAGAGGCTTTTCAGCACTGCAAGATAGCTTTTAAGCCCCAAAAGACGCTTGACACTCACAATTTTGAAAATCAGCTTCTGCTTAAAGGGATAGTTCACCCAAAAATGAAATTGTGATGTTTATCTGCTTACATGTAGGTGTCTTTGTTTCTTTAGTAGAACACAAATGAAGATATTTAACTCCAACCGTTGCAGTATATCAGTCATATAATGCATGTGAATGGTACATGACTACTAGCATCATCTATGAGAGTAAAAAAAACCTGTACAGACAAATTAAACTCCGCAGCTTGTGACAACACATTGATGTCCTAAGACAAACCGAAACAGTATTTATATAATATTTTTACCTCAAAAATGATCTATGTCCGACACCCGTTCAGCGCGCCATCACTTCCGGTAAAGTGTGGTCAATGTACATAATAATAATAATAATAGTAATTTGTTACATTTATATAGCGCTTTTTTGGGTACTCAAATTGCTTTACATATAGAAGGGGGATATCTCCTCAACCAACACCAATGTCCAGCACCACCTGGATGATGCGACAGCAGCCATATTGCGCCAGAACGCCCACCACACACCAGCTTATGGTGGAGAGGAGATGGAGTGATGAAGCCAATCGGTATATGGGGAAGATTAGGAGGCCATAATGGACAGAGGCCAATTTGGCCAGAATGCTTTTTCCGAAGGACATCCTAGGATTTTTTTTAAGACCACAGAGAGTCAGGACCTCGGTTTAACGTCTCATCTGAAGGATGGTGCTCATTGACAGTATAGTGTCCCCTACTGGGGCGTTAGGACCCATACAGACCACAGGCTGAGCACCCCCTGCTGGCCTCAGTAACACATCTACCTGGTTTTCCCAGGAGGTCTCCCATCCGGGTACTGACCATGCTCAGCCCTGCTTAGCTTCAGTGGGAAACAAGTCTTGGGCAAAAGGGTGATATGGCTGCTGTCAAATGATCAGACAGAGTGCCGGAAGTGATCTCTCGCACCTATCTCTACGCCAGATTGTGTACATTGACCTCACTTACCGGAAGTGATGGCATGCTGAACGGGTGTTGGAGATGGAACGTATTCAAGGTAAAAAAAAATTACAAATACTGTTCGGTTTCTCGCACAAACCGATAGTTTTGTGTCTTAGGACATGAATGTGTCATCACGAGCTGCGAGGTTTAATATGGATTTGTCTGTGCATGTTTTTTTTTACTCTCATAGATTTTGTTTCCATTCACATGCATTATACGACTGACAGACTGCAACTGTTGGAGTTAAAAATCTTCATTTGTGTTCTATTGAAGAAACAAAGACACCTACATCTTCGTTGCCCTGGAGATAAGCAGATAAATATCAAATTTCCATTTTTGGGTGAACTATCCCTTTTAAGTTAAATCCGGGGTTTTACAACTTTGAGTAGCATGTTGCATACTGGCATTAGGTAGTAGTCTTAATTAAATAATTAAATACCATTAAATTCAACAGTGCTAAAGCAGGAAAAAACCTTGTATGTGGTTCATTCACTTCATGTTTTTAGAGATTAAAAGCTTAAAGAAGAATCTCTAGTTTTCATTCTTGCTGCTACTTTTACGCTACTTTTACTTTTTTAATACTCAAGTACAATTTTAATGTGGTACTTTTTTACTTTTACTCAAGTATGATTCTGGCCAGATACTTTTACTTTTAATTGAGTAAAAATTTCATTCAGTACTTGTACTTTCACTTGACTAACATTTGTGAGTACTTTTTACACCTCTGCTAAAATGGTCCCCTCAGTCATCAGATCTCAACCCAATAGAGCATCTTTGGGATGTGGTGGAACGGGAGCTTCGTGCCCTGGATGTGCATCCCACAAATCTCCATCAACTGCAAGATGCTATCCTATCAATATGGGCCAATATTTCTAAAGAATGCTTTCAGCACCTTGTTGAATCAATGTCACGTAGAATTAAGGCAGTTCTGAAGGCGAAAGGGGGTCAAACACAGTATTAGTATGGTGTTCTATATATATATATATATATATATATATATATATATATATATATATATATATATATATATATATATATATATATATTGAAGCGGCAGTGGATTTCAGAATCCACCCTTTCAATGGTGTTTTGACATCACCAACTGGCCTGCCATATACAGCATTTTAGTCGTTTTCGTGTGAATGGGGATCGTTTTGCCAATGTCTGTATGCGAAAAATGCAAAGGAAAAGCTTTTCTGTTTTAGAACATCGTCTTGTAAATGTACTCTTAGTCCAGTTTGTGTGGCACATTTTAGCTTCATTTGTTTTGAGACTATAGTAAGTTTTATAAAGCAATTATAGGTGCAGATTTTGCAAACTATTGGACTCTAGAGCAAACCTGCAGAATGGTTGTGTAAAGCACTGTATTTTATTTCACTTGCAATAAGGATCTACTTGAATGAAATTGTGACTCATAACTTGCAATGAGCATATATGATTAATTACACTATTGACCCTTCCCTTACACCTTAAACCTACCCATACCACTAAATCTGCCCCTAACCTTACCCGTATCATACCTCAATAGCAGCAAAAATGTTTTCAATACAACATGAACACAAGTAAATTGTACCTAAAAAAATTTTTTATGTAAGTTCATTAAAGACACACAGGGCCAGATTTACTAAACAGGGCAAATTAGCGTGAGAGCGCAATTAAAAAAAAAAACGCTAATGGGATTGGAAAGTTCTGCTCATGATCTACTGACGACACGCAAATTAAAAAATACAGATGCAGCCGGATCATTTCCATAATGACCAACACAATCTACCAGTTAGCATCTGGTTTAAGACATACTTTTTTGAGCTGTAAATAATGGTGCAAATACCAGTAAATTGATGAGCGCAAACCTTTTTAAATCACCTTGCGTGATTCATTTAACTACTCTCCTCCCATAAATTTTGTCTGAAAGGGAAACTCCTACAAATGCATATGCATAAGTTCAGCCGCAAAAAATAACAGAATACACTTTTTCGGTGCTAATTTTTCACTGCGTTTTTAGTCAATCCTGACAGTAGTTTTTTAACACCAAAAGAGGGTTTGCGCAAACTGTTAGTAAATCTGGACCATAATATAAAGTATGACCAAAATACTTTACTAATATTATAAGAGGACTAAAGTGGAAAAAAATGCTGTAAATCGTCACTGGTCTCATGATTCGATTACGATTATCATGTCAATGATTCGATTCGATATCATGATGCAGCACGATGCGTTGCATCCTCAATTTTTTATATTACTGCATATGGTTAAATTATTTGTCAATGAATACAAGCAATCAGATTACACTGTACAAGTACACTTCCTGAATTGATTCATCTGGATAAATATTAGGTACAGTAGCTACATGTTAATTTTTCTCAAGAAAAAAAAAAAACATCTCACCTAATGCTGTAAACATACAGAGAGCCCAGTCAGATGGTATTATTATTTTAGGTTAAAATTAACAACTCAAATTAAATATGATGTGGTTTATATTGCAATAACGTCTCGGTTACGTATGGTAACCCACGTTCCCTGAAGGAGGGAACGGAGACGTACGTCGGACGTACCGACGAATTGGGATCACTTCAGGGAGCCCCTATCAGCTTCGAGATATAGAGAACAGGCCAATGGCCCATTGGCGTGTGAGATTTGCATCTCGCGCTCCGCCCCGCGCCGCGGGTATAAACAGGAAGCGAGAGCGAATGCACGCTGTTTTTCACTGAGGAGCCGAACATAGTGGCTCAACCTGCAGTGATGGTACAGCAACTGTGGCGACGGGACGTACGTCTCCGTTCCCTCCTTCAGGGAACGTGGGTTACCATACGTAACCGAGACGTTCCCATTCAGTCGGTCACGTACGTCGGACGTACCGACGAATTGGGATCCCTTATGGAAAACGTCATAGTTACTACAACTTCCAGCGCCCAGCGATGAGCCCCTCAGACCCCGATCTGATGCGGGCGGGGAATTCACGCAGGGAGAGTCCAAGCTGCTGTTCCGCAAAAGCCCATTCAGCTGACTGTATTGGATAACGCTGGGAAAGCGTGCCTGTGAAGGCCGCTGCGGAAGCCACATCATGCCCAGAGGGAGTTACCATGTGGAGAATACACGTATGGGCTGGCCGTGGGCAGCACAACATACGAAGTACCAGGGGTGGCCCCGGCAAATTAGTGGAGGGGGACAACACGTACCTGGGACGGCAGAGGAGACTCTGCCGAGGGAAAGACACGGGCTCGCCGTAGGGAGCCGTACCGTGGAAGAATACACATATGGGACCGCCGTGGGGGTCACTACATATGGAACCCAGCCTAACACAAGTTCCACCAATGCATACGAGTGTTAGACCTGGCGTCGAATGCTCCGCCACGTCCGACTGCCGTGGGTTGCGGAGGACTCAACAGGGTTCGCCGATCCGGGGAACTCGACTGGAGCAGAATAAGCGCACGCATCCGTCTACCATAGGGGAGGAAATGGCGCAGCAAGCCGACACTAGAACAGGCATTTCGGTGTTACTGACTATGGGAAGTGAGCACACAGGAAGATACCGGCTCTACACGGAGGCTATAGAATCTAGCGAACGTGTTAGGTGTCGCCCAGCCCACAGCTCTACAAATATCTGTCAGCAAGGCACCACGAGCCAGCGCCCAGGAAGAGGCAACACCCCTAGTGGAGTGGGCTCTTAACCCGAGCGGGCAGGGCACGTCTTGGGACTCATAAGCCAAGACGATGGCATCCACTATCCAGTGGGCCATCCTCTGCTTGGAGACAGCCTTTCCCTTCCGCTGTCCTCCGTAACAGACGAAGAGCTGCTCTGAGGTCCTGAAGCTTTGCGTTCTGTCCACGTATGTCCGGAGAGCATGGACGGGACAGAGAAAGCTAGGGCTGGGTCTGCCTCCTCCGAAGGCAGCGCTTGCAGGCTCACCACTTGGTCCCAGAAGGGAGTAGTGGGAACCTTGGGCACATATCCAGGCTGGGGTCTCATGATCACATGAGAGTTACCGGGCCCGAATTCCAGGCACGATTCGTCGACCGAAAATGCCAGCAGGTCCCCTACCCTCTTGATGGAGGCCAACGCAGTCAGGAGTATTGTCTTTAACGACAGAATTTTCAACTCAGCTGACTGCAGAGGCTCAAAGGGTTCTCTCTGTAGTTTAGTTAGCACCAGAATTAAGTCCCAAGAGGGTATGGAGGGAGGACGAGGCGGATTTAACCTCCTCGCCCCCCTAAGGAACCTGTCGACCAGATCGTGCTTACCTAGAGATTTTCCATCTACTAGCTCATGATTAGCGGCGATAGCGGCAACATAGACTTTGAGGGTGGAGGGAGACAGCCTTTGCTCCAACCCATCTTGTAGAAAGGCAAGCACAGATCCGATCGAACATCTTCGGGGGTCTTCTCGGCGAGAAGAGCACCAATTGACGAACAGGTTCCACTTCAACGCATAAAGGCGCTAGCGGAAGTGATGGTGTCAACTACCGCTTGCGGTAGGTCACCTAGAACCTCCGCGTCCCGTCCAGGGACCAGACATGGAGTTTCCAGAGGTCTGGACGCGGGTGCCATAGGGTGCCCCGTCTCTGAGTCAGGAGATCCTTCCTCAGAGGAATGGGCCAGGGAGGTGCTGTCGCAAGGAGCACTAGTTCTGGGAACCAAGTCCGGTTGGGCCAATATAGAGCAACCAACAGGACTTGCTCCTCGTCCTCCCTGACTTTGCACAGTGTCTGCGCAAGAAGGCTCACTGGGGGAAACGCATACTTGCGTTCTTCCCGGGGCCAGCTGTGGGCCAGGGCATCCGACCCGAGGGTTCCCTCGGTCAAGGAATAAAACCACTGACAGTGGGTCGTCTCTGGGGAGGCAAACAGGTCTACCTGTGCGGCCCCGAAACGACTCCAGATTAGCTGGACCGTCTGGGGATGGAGTCGCCATTCTCCCGGAAGCACCGGCTGACGTGACAGCTCGTCGGCTGCACGATTGAGCAGACCCGGAATGTGAATGGCACGAAGCGACCTCAGATGCTTCTGACTCCATAAGGGGAGATGGCGGGCGAGTTGTGACATGCGACGGGAGCGTAGACCACCCTGTTTTTTGACGTACGCAACGGTCGCAGTGTTGTCCGTACGGACCAGAACGTGCTTGCCTCTGAGCGGAACTTTGAAGCGGCTGAGTGCAAGACGAACTGCTAACAACTCGAGGCAATTGATATGCCATTGCAGTTGAGGCCCCGTCCACAGACCCGAAACTGCAAGCCCGTTGTACGTGGCACCCCAGCCGGTGGATGAGGCATCCGTGGAGACAACAGAATGCCTGGACACTTGTTCTAGGGGAATTCCCGCCCGTAGAAACGAAGGGTCCGACCACGGGCTGAAGGTTGGCGGCACCTCGGAGTCACTTGGACGCGGAGCCCATCTCAGGACTCGGTCGTGTAGCCAGCGTTGAAGCGGTCTCATATGAAGCAATCCCAGTGGCGTTACTGCGGGTGCGGATGCCATATGCCCCAGGAGCCTCTGAAAATGTTTCAGTGGTACCGCTGTCCTGCCTTTGAACGAATTCAAGCAGTTCAACACTGACTGGACGCGCTCCTCTGTGAGGCGCGCTGTCATGGCGACCGAGTCTATCTCCATACCGAGAAAAGAGATCCTCTGTGTGGGACAGAGTTTGCTCTTCTCCCAGTTGACCCGAAGTACCAACTGGCTGAGGTGACTGAGCACCTTGTCCCTGTGTTCGCACAACTGCTCTCACGACTGGGCAAGGATCAGCCAGTCGTCGAGGTAGTTGAGAATGCGAACACCATGCTCTCTCATGGGAGCAATGGCCACCTCCGCAACCTTCGTAAAGACGCGGGGCGACAGGGACAGGCCGAAGGGCAAGATGCGGTACTGACATGCCCGTCCCTCGAACGTGAAGCGCAGAAAGGGCCGGTCGAGGGGAATCGAGAATGAAAGTACGCGTCCTTCAGGTCGATCGCTGCAAACCAATCTTGGGGACGGACGCACCTCAAGATGCGCTTCTGCGTTAGGATTCTGAACGGCAGCCTGTGAAGGGACCGGTTCAGGAATCGCAGGTCCAAGACCGGCCATAACCCGCCGCCTTTCTTGGGTACAATGAAGTACGGGCTGTAGAACCCGGACCTCATATTGGCTGGAAGGACCGGCTCCATCGCGTCCTTCGCCAGTAGGACTTCGATCTCCGCTCGGAGCACGGGGGCGTTCTCCTTCGCTACTGGGAAGTGAACGCCCCCAAACTTAGGGGGACGCCTGGCGAACTGAATCGCATAGCCGAGTCTGATGGTACGGCCCCGAGACGGGCTGGAAAGCTCTAGCCAGGCTTCCAGACACCGAGCAAGGGGATTAACCACAGACGTACCCGCAGCGGGGCAGCGACGCGGAATGCAGGGATCCGACTCGGACGGCATGGAGCGGCCCGAAGTGGGATCTGAGTGTGCTGTGCAACACTTACCTGCGTCCGCGGAGGGGGCGTGCGAGTGTGGGGAGGCCGCTTGAGTGCGTTCTCACAGCCGGCGCCCCCTGCTGGCGAAGGGAGAGGCGTCTGAGGGTGGGGAGGCATGGGAGCATCGACCACCGCCAAGCGCGCTCCCAAATTAAGGAGGGGCTGAGCTTGGCAAGGCTTTGTGGCGTTGCGCACGGTCTGCCTCACCTCCTTCCTCAGCGGGGAACAAGAGTGGCGAGGCATAGCGTCGCGCACTGTTGTCCACGCACCGCTGAGAAGAGGGGAATGAAAGCGGCGAGGCTTTGTAGCGTCACGCGCTGCCATTCCTGAACTCCCGAGACCCAGAGTTATTGGAAATGCTCTTTTTTTATTTGGGTACCACTGGCTGTTTTTAACATCAGTGGCGGAACAGAATTACTAATGGTTTTCCACCCGGCCCTCCTCCGGGGAAGAACAGTTCCAGACCAAATCCGGGTCAATGGTGTTTCTGGACCAGGGTGGACATCGTCTAGCCAAGGGCCAGCGCTGTGCGCAGCTCAACCTCGGCTCAGAACTACCCTCGTGCACTAAGCAGGGCGGAGGTGGCCTGCCAGTGGCACTGCCACCCCACCGATGAGGGTAGTGAGAGAGAGGAAAACTTTATACAGATTATGGCCCTATTGGTGTTCCATATTTTGGCACCATTAGTTCCACAATGCCAAAGCCTTCCAATGCACATCCGAGAAAAGGCAAGGGGCAGGCAAGGTGATTTACGCATTGCACTATGCCTCAGCCATCCGGAAAAGCATGGCTGTCAAGTATGAATCTGATTCAGCACGAGCGCCCACTATTACGGTGGGAATCTCAGCATCATCTTCATTTTCAGCACATAACAGCCCTCTCTCCGATGCAGCGATTGACATCTGTCCTCTGCTAGAGCCCCAAATGAAACGCTAGGTCCTCTTTCAAGGACCAGCAATCCCATCTGTAAGCTACCAGCAGACACGTGAGACAGTGGGCGTGGCCGTGAGACGGCACACGGCGCGCTGAACACTCAAGCCCTTATGAAAAAGGCAAGACGAACAGCGCGCCGACGTGGCCATGAACCGGCAGCCAGACGGCACACGGCGCGCTGAACACTCAAACCCTCACGCGGAAGGTGAGATGACCAGCGCGTCGACGGGATCCTGTTCCCCTGAGAGAACATGGATCACCCACGACACAGTCTCAACATGTTTATGCGAGAGGGATCGTGGCCGTCAGGAAAGGAAACAACCGCATCCAGAAACGCACGAGTGGAATGACATCTTGAAAAAGATGCAGTGTCACACCCTTGTTGCTCTTTTGTGAGGAAATGCTCTTTAAACAGTGCTGAAGCACCCAGGGGAAGACCGCGGCAACACACAGGTGGTAAGTGCAGTCCTGTGGTGCACTCACTGAAACAAACGCCCTCACCAAACCGACAGTTGCTGTGAGAACAGCAGTTTGTTATGCTGATGCAGCGGTGAACATGCTGTCGCGCTGATTGTGCCTTTTCGCCAACACCGAGCGTCCTCTGTCCTCAGCTCTCTTTTAGAAAAGCAGTCTTGCTGAAAAAACTATGATGATTTTTCTATACTGATGTTTGCCCTCTGGCTGAATGCCCTGAATGTTTCAAGGGGCGTATCTGCTGTGAGACATTAAAAACGTCCACTGTTGTGATTGGCTGACATCTTTGCATTTGATTTGGTTTAACGAGGTCTACGACGCACGAGCTGCTGCCAGAGAGAAGGATGTCACTTCTCATCAGTTCTCTCAGCACGTCTCAGTTCAGTGAACTGTTGTAGTTACTAGCATACACTTCAGGTTATTAGTTTATTTCTAGTCGGAGGGACTGTCACTCATTTCAGAAAGTTAGTAACTTTAGTAAATGATGGATCAGCGCTGACTCGAGACGCAAACCGTTTAGAACGATTCAGTCCGATTTGGTGAAATGGTTCGACCGGTTCACTAAAAAGAACCGGTTCAAAAGAATGATTTGTTCGCGAACCGGACATCAATGGACCAGAGACGGTGAGATTGCTAGCAAAGTGATATTGTACTCTGAGTTGTGAGAGCGCTGTCAGCGCAAGTTTATTTTGTTTGTATCTGAGAGTTTTGAATAAACACGAGTCCCAGTCACGCCGAGTCCGCCTTCCTCCTTATTCTACCAACTTTGAAACACATGTAATGTACCATTACAGCTGTCGAGATGAACGAGTTATGAGTAAGTGTTGATTATAGCATTATTTTTAGATATTTTCCTATCATATGAAAAGCGTCAGTGACGCGCATTGAGTACACAGTGCAAAAAAAGACACAAACGGCGCAGTAATCGAATGTAATCCAGTTTATTGTGGGGATAGCTGGCTAGCCTAGCCTGCTTAATCTCGCACCGTGCATGGTGCCTCCGCTGTGGGTGAGATGCAGTACTGGGGGTCAGTGATGTTGAAGGCTGACCGGTCAGTGCAGCCCGAGCTTCGGTGTGCGTGAAGTTTATCTCTAAAGATGTGGCTCTGTCGATGTTGAGCAGAAACTCACGAATGTATGCACATTTTAGAACAGATAGACGCGACGAGGACGTACAAAAACACTGACTCACAAGATAGAAAACACTGTTCTGTCGGGAGAGAGAGAAGCCGCAGCACGAATAATAAAGTTCTGTGTGAACTTGAATAATTAGCTACACATCAGAAATCACTGATCACAAATCAGAAGGAACTGAAAAAAGACTTCTGTTTTCATTTGTACATCCAAACACTGAGAAACTGCCAGCATTCACTCTTTCACAAGCCATGATCTCTCGAGGACAAACAAATATGGCGCTCGCATGGGCGTGCCAAATTCTCTGGGCGGAGGAAAGGGAGGTTACCGTTCCTGTTATGACGCCATAACAGGAGAATTCAAGATCAGCTCGTCTGGGCTGTCATTTTCTCAAAGGCAGAGAAAGACAGCCAGAACTCGGTTTACACCGATCAAAATTTATAGCCACTTGGGGACAATATTCAGGCTAGGGGAACTCATATTAATGTTGAAAAACCTCATAAAATGAAAATTTCATGCCATGGGACCTTTAAAAGATATTTCTGGTGTTATAAAATATCGCGTACAAATTTTCCAAACCAAATGTATATTTTAGTCAGAATTATTGCACTCTATTTGGCATGCAGTAGCGCTCGTTCAATGTAACGTTTGGCAGCAAAATGGAAATATTTGCACAAGTTTCTAACATTTACAGAATATACCTGTGAAATGTAAGTTTTGCACCGAGGAAAACAACATGTCTCAAACGTATAAAACAGCACAAAATATATGCTGTTTGCTGTGGTGGATCGATTTGATCCATGATCGACCTTTAGGGCTGCTTAAGAAAAGCGTGCACATGCAATTATCTTGACTAGACAAACCTGGATTAGTGAGTTAGTGGGATTGCGTGAACTTCAATTACCTTTTATGAAACTGCTTTAGCCCCAGCTTATTTGTTAGGTTCATTCAAGTCAGGTTTTGGAGTTTAAATCCCGCTTTTCTTAGCGTCTTTTATGAAACAGCCCTCAGGTGTGTCTGTCAGTAACATACTGAAGATTGTTGTATCTCTCAATCCTGTTTCTTTGTTTTCAACACTGTCAAAATAAGCGTCTTGATTAAAAGGATCTGTGCTTATATCTATGTATTTAGTGCAATGATTTAAAATAAATACAAGTTTCAGTGAAATGGAAATAAATCTAATCCAGTGTGTAACACTGACTTTAGTGTTTTACTTATCTGCTGCAATAATGTAATGTCTTTAAATCATCTTAATTAGGGGCATTTCACTTAAAATATTGATTTACATTATTATTTGTGATCTATTTCAGTAATTAATTTGATTAAATCTGTTGATGACAGTCCTGCTATGTCTTACCTTCTCAGAGTTCACATCTCCAGTTTGTTTATTGGGTAAGATGGGCCAAGCTGTTTTCAGTTTTGCACATCTGGCACCATGTTCCCTCTCCCATTGGGTTTAAATTTCCATATGCAGGTTAATCATGTTTTTATTCAAACATTCAAAATATACTGGTTTCAAAATTTTGCATATGATGGTTAAGTGAATTTAATATAACAAACTGAACCCACATGAGTGGGGTGGGGGTTAGCATGTATGTGTATGATAAATAAATCTAATGAATGACTCATGAATGACCTGCAGAGCGCTGCCATCTGGGTGGCATGTGCTAGACACACCTGTGTTGGCAGGATCTGGCAAAAAGGACGGCAGTTGGTTTGTGCATATTTGCTTTAAGAACATTAAAAAAAAAACTATTACGGTTTTTCAAATATTCCCTTTCATTCAGTGTGTAATATAGCAGTTTGTGAATGTAAACATCCTGCAAAGTTGTAAAGTCAAAAGTGCACGATAAATATTGTCTCCCAAAAGAAAGAATCGCCTGTACGAGTCGTTTGTATTTCGAATCCCACTAGAAAAAGACATTTCATCACTAGAAAAGACATTTTCATAATGCCCGCCTATGCTGTACGTTGTCATTTTACTGACGACTGCTATTCAAATCTGAGAGTTCAACACGGGATTCGCAAAATGTTTGCTCTTTAAAGATGAGTCAGTACCAGTTTATTTGGACCAGTATAAATAATTATTGATGTACTATGTATTTCATACCGGGTGTTCAAAATACACTCACCTAAAGGATTATTAGGAACACCTGTTCAATTTCTCATTAATGCAATTATCTAATCAACCAATCACATGGCAGTTGCTTCAATGCATTTAGGGGTGTGGTCCTGGTCAAGACAATCTCCTGAACTCCAAATTGAATGTCAGAATGGGAAAGAAAGGTGATTTAAGCAATTTTGAGCGTGGCATGGTTGTTGGTGCCAGACGGGCCGTCTGAGTATTTCACAATCTGCTCAGTTTCTGGGATTTTCACGCATAACTATTTCTAGGGTTTACAAAGAATGATGTGAAAAGGGAAAAACATCCAGTATGCGGCAGTCCTGTGGGCGAAAATGCCTTGTTGATGCTAGAGGTCAGAGGAGAATGGGCCGACTGATTCAAGCTGATAGAAGAGCAACTTTGACTGAAATAACCACTTGTTACAACCGAGGTATGCAGCAAAGCATTTGTGAAGCCACAACACGCACAAGCTTGAGGCGGATGGGCTAAAACAGCAGAAGACCCCACCGGGTACCACTCATCTCCACTACAAATAGGAAAAAGAGGCTACAATTGGACAGTTGAAGACTGGAAAAATGTTGCCTGGTCTGATGAGTCTCGATTTCTGTTGAGACATTCAGATGGTAGAGTCAGAATTTGGCATAAACAGAATGAGAACATGGATCCATCATGCCTTGTTACCACTGTGCAGGCTGGTGGTTGTGGTGTAATGGTGTGGGGGATGTTTTCTTGGCACACTTTAGGCCCCTTAGTGCCAATTGGGCATCGTTTAAATGCCACGGCCTACTTGAGCATTGTTTCTGACCATGTCCATCCCTTTATGACCACCATGTACCCATCCTCTGATGGCTACTTCCAGCAGGATAATGCACCATGTCACAAAGCTCCAATCATTTCAAATTGGTTTCTTGAAAATGACAATGAGTTCACTGTACTAAAATGGCCCCCACAGTCACCAGATCTCAACCCAATTGAGCATCTTTGGGATGTGGTGGAACGGGAGCTTCGTGCCCTGGATGTGCATCCCACAATTCTCCATCAACTGCAAGATGCTATCCTATCAATATGGGCCAACATTTCTAAAGAATGCTTTCAGCACCTTGTTGAATCAATGCCACGTAGAATTAAGGCAGTTTTGAAGGCGAAAGGGGGTCAAACACAGTATTAGTATGGTGTTCCTAATAATCCTTTAGGTGTATGTAATTGTAAAAATTTTCTTTGTTATGGGAAGAAGGAGGCAGGAACCGGCGAACGTTTAAACACTTTAATAAATAAACACAAAATGAAAGAAAAAACGGCAGCCGTAAATACAACGTAAATTCCAGGCCTGGTTCTCTCTCATCCTTCACTGTCGTCGCTCCTCCTTTTATGTATCCGAGCTCCTCCGTGAGATACAAGACCGGTGTAACACACAGACAACGCTCATTTACAATCACGCCACCGGCCTCATGCTGTTCTCTCATGCCTCTCGTCCGCCCTGCTTGTCTCACACCTCCATCGCCCCTCGCAGGCCAGGGAGTACCCCCAATACTGCGCTCTACTCCCCCTAGGGCCAGTCTCGGTGGCCACAGCACGTGGGGGTAAGGTCAGACGAGACGAGAGAAAAGGAGATTGATGCGCAAGGAGCGACAGAGACGAGAGAGGGGACAGAAAAAATCTTGGTCCGGTTCATTTTGTGTTTTTAATTGTGTTTATTGTGTAAGTTTCTGGCTAACTCATGTAATTACTGTCGTACTGAAATAGTTCTGCAGATCAGCTGTGGGCCACTATTGCCTAAACCTTCTAGACTTCTAAAATGTCTATTAATGCAGAATGTCTGTTGTTCTTACTACTCTGAGTAAAGATATAGGATGGAGCAAGATTTGTTTTACAAACTTTTACATCAGTCATTAACATTAGTGCGCACTATTATCGATACAGTTCCCGCATGTGCACTGCAATACATGAGAAATGCACATCAGTCTGTTGATGGACACACACTTGTTAAGGAATTACAGTTGTAACATCTCATAATGTATCTCAAAACGAGTAGCGTATCACTGAAAAACGTCCTGCTCAAGTCATCCTTGCAATGGAGATTCGGATTATAAAACTAGTTCTTCCAATGTTTCATCATCGGACTGTTGCTCGGACTGACATCGTTACAGTGTGTACAATCGCTGAGCTTTAGGAAGCCTCCGGAGCTTGAGTTCAGTTATGATAATGGCCGTTTAGCTTCCAAAACACACGCTGTTTGCTGTAGACCAATCACAATAGACTGGGCCGTCCGTCGAGTTGTTTGAGAATCATTGAAAAATGTGGTGATGTGCAATGTATATTATGAGAAAATGAAAGTGTTTTTTGACCTTTGATGCATGTGAACCTGTAGGAGACCTCCAAAACAAAATTAGGAGCCTTTGAAATAGAATAATAGGGGCACTAATAAGTACATGGCTAATTTGAATAAACATAGGGATAATCTGAGGAGATATATGGCTAATGAATATATGAATAATTATTAAATATTTGTACTTGATTGTAAAAAAAACGTATAAAATATACTTCTGTTTTTACCTTTATTTCTTTCTTTATTATATTTATAGTTTATCTTAGTTATTACATATGTACATTACAGTTAGATATTATTTACATTTATATATTACAGGTTAAAAAGAGGGACACATTAGACTGAATTTGGGCTCAATCATACATCCAGCACAATGCGGCGCCAGATGCGACGCAAGTGTTTCAGCCTGACGCAGTTATCATTTTCACGTCCAGCTCCACGTTGTTTAAATAGCAAATGCACTCGCGCCCATTTGTGCACCCATGGGCATGCTGGTCTGAAAACGAGGTTTGTTCAGGAGGTGCATTGTTGGCACGTTGCTATTTTGAGGAAACTGAAAACGACTGCGCCATTGACCAACAAAAACCTGGTCTAAAGTCAATAGCACAGTATTTTTTGTGTTATTTAAAGGGCACGTCAGTAATATGCGCCTATAGGTCGGGTGCACAACTCATGTACACTATGCTTATTACACACACAGCAGCACACAAACATTTTTAAATATTAAAAATCAAAGGATTCCTCTCTGGAGAAGCGGTCAGTCTTTCCGCACTCAAATTCCAGCATGTAAATGGCGAATCTGCCATGGTGCAAGCACAACTGGCTTTTAAAGGGAATGGGAGATGAGACTCTGATTGGTTTATAGCATGTTACGGCCAAAACACACTAGTAGGTACAACCCTTTTATGCCTGGCGCGCAGACCATTTTTTCCATCATTAAACTAGCAAAAGTGGATTTGGACACTCCCTAAGTGCTCCTGCGCCATGGCTTCAGACCATGTGCTCAGATTGTTAAAATAGGGCCCTTTGTGTTTCTCATGATCTTAGCTCTTTCACCATAATTGGCGAGATTTTCCGGCAAATCATGTTTTCACTTTTATATGGTAGGGGGCGGTATTACAGATCTTCTGAAATAGTACAGCATCCTTGGATCCAAAAACAAGTGAAGAAAAAGATCTGCTTAAACCAGAAGTAGTGGATAGAAGTTGTTTATGCACAAGCTAACGTGATCATCAAACATTCAACTGCATATGAAACAAAACCGCCCAATGTTACTGAGAGAAATTTTCAAACCTACGAAGAGGTATAGGATTGTGCAAGCTTTGGGAGTGTTGATGGACTCGATTTATGTTTTGATCATTGTTCTGAATCCGATACAGACATATAGTCTTTGACAAAAAATATAATTTTTTTTCAGCTTTTTGTTCTAAATGTTTTTTTTTATATAAGACTTACCCACATCCAATTGTTGATGAATTAAAAAAAACAAATGAATGAAGTTAGATTTTTTTTAAATAAAAACAGAGGCTCGATCTGTTCTTTCTTTTGTAAATCTGATCAAAAATTCTGGTGCTAGCTGGCAACTTCATAAAACGCTGCAAGGGAAAGAGTTAAAAGCTTCAATGCTTCAAAAATGCCTTGAGTAGGCTATAAATTGTGCCCATATTTGAACTCCTGTACAAAGCTAAAATTCAGTTGATTGGTTGGTTTGTTGACTTGGTCACTACATAATTGCAACACTTCCATTTCATTGATGACTTGCCTAATGGCAAAGTGTGAAAAATAATAAGAGTAGATGTGTCAAAAGTTTAAGTGCTACAGTTTGCTAAACCTATTATTAAACTGGAATTTCTTTCCTTTGAATATATATAAATTTAAATATTTTTTTTCACCCAGAGGACTTCCTTTAATTAAGAAGGCTGTCCTGAGATGTTTGCTTTCACTCCTGTCCTATAAAGAGACATCAACATTATATGTGTTAAAGAGAGCCTTGCTTCACCTGTGCTGATATTTCAAGACAGTTGTTTAGTTTCTGCGACATCTGTTGCAGTATCTGTTCGATCTAAATGCATCTGTAACTGAGCAAAAAAAAAATTAAGAGTAGGATCTATTTTTTTCCATGTAAACTCAAAACACACCAAGCAACAACAAACCACCTTTTTTTTCTTCAGCCTTGAGGTCACTTCCTGGAATGAAAAGTTTTATCCAGTCGGATTGAGCTTTGTGGCCCAGTATTCACTCTCTGTCCTTTTCAGACTTCGTCCATTCACACACAAGTAACCAGCTCGGCTATAAAAAGATTTATTGCTCTGTACCCTGAGGTATTTCATCATTGGAGGGACCATGTAATTATCTCCATCTGTAAACATTGTTCAGTTTGTCCGGAGTTTTATGCCGAATCCACGTCCAAACAGTGAAGCTTGCAGTCTCCAGCAAGGCTACACGGTCACTTCATTTAAAAAAGCGCCTGACCTCTGAATCCCATGAGCTCGCCAGATGGAGCTCACATCCCTCGTGGGGCGGACTAAACCACTTTTGAATCTCTATCTCGCTGTTTCTTTTCCAATGCTCAAGGCTGGGACTTGAAGTTGGTTCTAGGTCATTGGAAAAAGGATGCATTTTACCAGGAGTCCAATTTCCTGGTCCAATGTTCTGGCATGAACATTGTTTCCTTTATGTGCTTCAGAGAGCTTTCAGCATCAAGGACTGATTGTGCTTTAGGCGCACATGTATAATAAGCAACTAAGCGGCAGCATCCCAGGTCAAAGCCAAGGGAGGGCTGTGTTTTATGTTTTTTGTTTTCTCCTGATTTCTCAGATTCATTTACCACAATGATGTTTGCATTGTTATCTGGTGCATGCAGATTCTTTTGTCACACACAATCAGCTTAATTTTCTATAAATAAAAACGGAATTGCGCAGAGACAAAAAGACACAATCAAACTGTTGTGTTTTTGGAAAAACATGAATTACCACTCAAGAGCTTAGTGGTTTCTCATCAAATCTTTTATTGTTGTACATCCTTTTAATGTTTTGCATTTTTTTTTTAATTCAACTACATGGTCAATAGTGTGCATTTGCATAACGGGATGATTATTGTCAACATAGAACATCTTTTTCTGAATATTGCACCGTTATGACTGAGTTTAATTCATCCAAACTCCCTTTGATGGGATAGTTCACCCAAAAATGAAAATGATCCCATAATTTACTCACCCTCAAGCCATCCTAGGTGTACATGCATATTAAAAAATGTCCTGGCTAATCCAAGCTTTATAATGGCAGTAAATGGCAGCCCAAATTTTTAAGCCAAAAAAAGTGCATCCATCCATAAATAAAAGTTATCCAAACGGCTCCAGAAAGTTAATAAAGGCCTTCTGAAGCAAAGAGATTAGTTTTTTGTAAGAAAAATATCCATATTTCAAACATTATAAAGGCAAATATCTAGCTTTTGGGCAGTCATTCACTGCCATTATAAAGCATGGATTATACAGGACAATTTTTAATAGAACTCAGATAGTATTCGTGAAAAAGAAGAGGGTGAGTAAATCATGGGGTCATTTTCATTTTTTGGCGAATTCTCCCTTTAACTTGTTCATAACCCGCTACCACCCCTTACCTTTATTCCAGAAGACACATCATTTTGATATGCAAATTGACCATACATTGTAGGGGTGTTGCAGTATTGACGATGACATTGATCTTCAAAAAATTAAATATTGTGAGTACTACACATAGGACAATATCCTATAATCTAACGGCAGTATTGTTACAAACTCTCTCAACACCACGCTCATATTTTGAGTGTGATTCATTGACCAAAAAAACGTTTTGGATTATTACATTTAATCTAGTGTGTAATATAGCTGCTTGTGAATGTAATAGGTCAGCAAAGTTTCAAAGTTTGACAAATGGAGTTATTTTTTCACGGTGTCCCAAAAGAAAGAACCGACTTTGAACTGCCTGAAACTTCCTGCTCAAACCTACATATGTTTGTAACTACAGTAATGTTCTGAATATAAGAACATTACTGTTTTTTTCTCTTGGAAATACTGTACATCTGAAAAAATAGGGAGCGCCAAATGCATGTAAAACAAATGTCAAATTTTGCCAGCATTTACACTAGTTTCAATACAAAAATTCAAATAAGAAAAATATGCAATAGGAAAATTATTTTCAAATATAAGCATTTTCTTTATAAAAGACAAGATTTGGTCTTCAAAAAGCCTTTTTCTGTGCTCGCAGCACAGAAAACAGCATCTTCACGACATTTTAACAACATGAACCAAACTCTTCCAGTACAGAAAACAGCTCACAGGCACAGAAAACAGCGACTTCATGACATGTCAACAACATGACTCTTCCAAACTCTTCCAGTACAGAAAACAGCTCACAGGCACAGAAAACAGCGACTTCATGACATGTCAACAACATGACTCTTCCAAACTCTTCCAGTCTCAGCTACAAATGCAGTGTTTCAGGCAAATCCACTTTGCATGCACCTCCAAAGGATGTGGACTCGGGCTCGAATTGTTATGGTAAAACCGAAGCCATCAATACTGTTCGTATCACTGTGTTTACGAGTGCTGAGGAAGCCTCCGGAGCTGAAATGTACAAACAAAAACTCTTGTGATTTAATATTCATTTTTGGTGAAATATTACTTTAAAAGTACTTAATGTATAAAATAAAAGATTTTAAACAGTTACATAAATCTCACCAAACTTGCGTTTGAGATGTGCATCACTAGACTGGAGATCTACTAGAAATCCCACTGTAAATGATCTTCCTCTAATATGGCAGAGATAGAATGCAAAGGGAAAACAGCGATGACTATCAGCAAAACACTCCACTGAACCACCAGCCCGTAGAGGAAATTGACTGTGTCGTCTTCTTCAATAAGCATAGAGCCATAGAGTTAGTCACAGCACTCCTGTATCAAATGCTCTTTAATTAAAACGCTCAATTAAATAGACGTTGAGGGAAAATAATTGTGAAAGTAGTTTGATGCTGTATATGATTGATACATGTATATTTTGTTAACTGACAACACTAACATATCAGTCTGCCTGACGAAAACAAGTTTTTTTTTCTTTTCCCAATTTCAATGACAGTCACACATATGTCATACATACACACTGCATGCACAGCAACCACTGCAACTGCAAGCATTGTACAAAAAGCACAGTAAATACAGCATGTACAGCAAGCATAATCACAGCAAGGACATCAAAGCGCATCACACTGAACAGTCAAATGCTCTACAATGTGAATCTCAAAACCACAAAACACACTTAAGATGTATATAAATGCACTGCATGTTATATTTAATAAGTTCAAATTAGATCATTCTCAGAAAGAAGCAATGTCTGGAATAGGCTTCCCACATGGAAAGAACCTATATAAACATATATGTTTTAATATAGGTTTTGATATAGGTTTTTAATATATGTGACATATATAAAATTGGCCGTTTTCCTATATTATATGTACATATATGCACATATATGTGTACATATATACGTGCATACATATACCTATATAGGTACATATATGCACGTATATATATATGTGCATATATGCACATATATATGTGTGCATACATGCACATATGTTCACCTATATGTTCACCTATATGCGCACCTATATGCGCACCTATATGCTCACCTATTTATTCACCTATATGTGCACCTATATGTTCACCTATATGTGCACCTATATGTTCACCTATATGCGCACCTATATGTTCACCTATATGTGCACCTATATGTTCACCTATATGCGCACCTATATGTTCACCTATATGTTCACCTATATGTGCACCTCTATGTTCACCTATATGCGCACCAATATGCCATAAAACAAGGAACATAATGATTCAGAGAAAACTATGTTTTCAACAGTTTTCCATATATCATGACCTGTAGGTGGCGATGTTTCCAAATTTGGTGTGGACCCTCTGATCATGGCTGTGTTGCAGCATTTTGATTGATAAAAGTTTTGCTGAGATACAGCCTCTGAACCAATTTTGGGTCGATATCTTCAATATAACTTTCGAACAAAGATTAATTAAAAAAATTATGTTCTGTCATTTCTATGCGGCTCGGCCCAAAGATCATCTGAGCCAATTTTTGTAAGAATTGGGCAACATTTGAGTAGCGAAAAAATGGAATACTGTATTTAAAATAGCCAATTTTAACAATGTTTTATCATAAAATAGTTAATACTATTAAAAGTATTTAAAATATTTCTATGTATTTTTAAAGTATGATTCAAAGTTTGTTCTGTTCCTTTTTAGACATCTGTAACTGGAGTCCGAGCATATCCACAGTTATCCCTTATTAAAGTTTATCTAGTCTTAGACAGCATGATCTTCCACAACCAATTCCAATTATCACTCTTTACATGCTCTTCAAGCTTCGTAATGAAGTAGTGACTTTGTACCGACCCCTCACTCTTGATAAGTACCCATCTGTGTCTCGTGCATCTCCTCAAGTCGAAGGCAGATTTTCTGCCTCCATGCATGGGAGGGCAGCAGTGATCAGTCAGTGTAGCCAAGATTCAACCTGCACACTGAATCAATAGAGACTGATAGGAAAAGAAGGCTATTGATTCTTTTGTCCAATCCCCTCCCCATCTGCTTGTGGAATAACGTAAATCAGTGAGTTAGGAGATAAATCTGCTGATCGTAAAGTCTCCAATCCCTCATCTAGATATATCAACGATGAGATAACACATGGATGAAATGTTTTCAGACCTCCAAATTCAAATTATGTGCACCATTCAGTCAGAATTTATCTCAGAAAAATGGAATCAGTGAATACATTTCATGGCTCTGTACTTTGGAGATTTTTAAAGGTCAAAATTAATGCTGAAGAAACTTTCAAGCGTCAAACTTTTTCCCATTCCTAAGTGAGGCACATATTTTCCAAATGTTCCTATTCATCAAACGCATGTCCTGACTTCCTGCTGTCTAAAAGTTCTCACACAATCTGTTGTTCAGAATGACGGGAAATGAAATTCATGGTCAATCTTCAGAGGGGGCATATTTTACCCCATGTGGTCTCTTCATCACAATAAGAGAATGGGAGAAAAGGAGTAGAGGGAAAGGAAGAATGGTAGAGAATAATAAAGGGAGATTAAGAAGGAGAGAAATTATTATAAAGGGAGAATGAGAACCCTGCAGCTCTCACAATTGCAGACCTAGCCAGCCATACAAACCTTCAGAGAGATAATTGTAAATAAACAGACAGAGATCAAGTGTAATTTCTTGATTACTTAATTACTTTATTATGAATTTTGAAAAATATCTGTTTAAATTCAGGATGGATGGATGGATGGATGGATGGATGGATGGATGGATGGATGGATGGATGGATGGATGGATGGATGGATGGATGGATGGATGGATGGATGGATGGATGGATGGATAGATAGATAGATAGATAGATAGATAGATAGATAGATAGATAGATAGATAGATAGATAGATAGATAGATAGATAGATAGATAGATAGATAGATAGATAGATAGATAGATAGATAGATAGATAGATAGATAGATAGATAGATAGATAGATAGATTTAACGGAGTTCACGTCACCAAAAACAACAGATATGAGCTGCATTTTATTGATCAGCAGCTAATTTCAAAATCAAAGACAGCAATAGGAGAGAGCGCGGCAACAGCACTGGTAAGATCATTCAGTTTCTTTACTTTTAATGAATATGATTGTTTGTTGAGCACCTACGACTTTACTTTCAGTAGTTTATGCGCTGGCTTGATGAAGAGATACGTAACTGCTCGTCTGCTGCGATGCGTGCTTCAGTAGCGCTGTCATATCTGGCTTTGTCATATAGCCCATAACACGCTCTTACACGTTTTTTTGTTTTTTTGCATTGGTGCGAGGAGTAAAATGTACATATGTGGTTTCAACAACCAGATGCATTTAGACTTTAGTTTTGACTGGCCCAGACCACCTCCTGAAGCGGCTTTGAGTATTTTGTGTATTTGTTCTAAATGCTCCTGTTGTCTTCTGTGCTCAGACTTAAGTTTAGTTTGATACATTCAAGAAGCGTGTTTTCTTTGAGCAGGTAAAATTAAAGGTTCAGTTTATATAACTGAATGACAAAATTGCATACATGAGGATGCAGTGCATCGTCAATGCATTGTGATGCATCATGATATCGAATTGAACCGAATCGATGGCATGATAATCGTAATCGAACCGAACCATGAGGCCAGTGTAGGTTCACACCCTTAATAGACAGACAGACAGATAGACAGATAGATAGATAGATAGATAGATAGATAGATAGATAGATAGATAGATAGATAGATAGATAGATAGATAGATAGATAGATAGATAGATAGATAGATAGATAGATAGATAGATAGATAGATAGATAGATAGATAGATAGATAGATAGATAGATAGATAGATAGATAGATAGATAGATAGATAGATAGATAGATAGATAGATAGATAGATAGATAGATAGATAGATAGATAGATAGATAGATAGATAGATAGATAGATAGATAGATAGATAGATAGATAGATAGGTACTATGGGTAACATTCTACTTTTTCTGCAGTGTCCCTTTGGATTTTTTTTTTTTTTCAATGATCTCTCTGATCTATATGATATTAAAAAGGTGCATCCCTCCCTTTAACACACGGAGGAAATGAGAACAAAAAGAACAGGCTCCAGTGGGAAGATAAAGCATACCACGCAAACACTGAACTAGATGCAATTAAATGATAGGGAATGGTCTCCAAAGCCTTAAACTGCCACTCCTTCCCACATGGCAGGAGATGGATCCTTATCTGCGACTCTCAAAAGAGCAATGACATCTGAAATGCAGATTTACGCTGGACTATTATCATCACCTCACAATATCCAGCCACAGTTTATGCTTTGAGAACCACACGGGAATGTCCTTTGGGGTTGAGGAAATATAGTATTTTGTCAGTGGCTAGGAAAACAAACTTGGAGAAATGCATTTGGGTCGAATGACCTGATGTTTGTCTTCACGGAATGGTGATTCTGGGGCTAAATCTATTCTTTGTTCAAACCGCTGAGGCACAGCCGCTGGGAAAGGTCAGAAATCACAGGACTAATACACATTTACTGGGCTTGGATTAATGTAAGTATAAATATATATAGGCTATATATATTTTGAGATTCATTCTTTGAATAAAAGGTGTTCCCACACAATGATTTGTTGATTTTGTTCTTTAGAATGAACAGCCCATTCAGTGGTATATATATATATATATATATATATATATATATATATATATATATATATATATATATATATATATATATATATATATATATATATATATATATATATATATATATATATATATATATATATATATATATATATATATATATATATATATATATATATATATATACAGTGAGGAAAATAAGTATTTGAACACCCTGCTATTTTGCAAGTTCTCCCACTTAGAAATCATGGAGGGGTCTGAAATTGTCATCGTAGGTGCATGTCCACTGTGAGAGACATAATCTACAAAAAAAAATCCAGAAATCACAATGTATGAATTTTTAACTATCTATTTGTATGATACAGCTGCAAATAAGTATTTGAACACCTGTCTATCAGCTAGAATTCTGAGCCTCAAAGACCTGTTAGTCTGCCTTTAAAATGTCCACCTCCACTCCATTTATTATCCTAAATTAGATGCACCTTTTTGAGGTCGTTAGCTGCATAAAGACACCTGTCCACCCCATACAATCAGTAAGAATCCAACTACTAACATGGCCAAGACCAAAGAACTGTCCAAAGACACTAGAGACAAAATTGTACTCCTCCACAAGGCTGGAAAGGGCTACGGGGAAATTGCCAAGCAGCTTGGTGAAAAAAGGTCCACTGTTGGAGCAATCATTAGAAAATGGAAGAAGCTAAACATGACTGTAAATCTCCCTCGGACTGGCAAGATCTCACCTCGTGGGGTCTCAATGATCCTAATAAAGGTGAGAAATCAGCCCAGAACTACATGGGAGGAGCTGGTCAATGACCTGAAAAGAGCTGGGACCACCGTTTCCAAGGTTAATGTTGGTAATACACTAAGACGTAATGGTTTGAAATCATGCATGGCACGGAAGGTTCCCCTGCTTAAACCAGCACATGTCCAGGCCCGTCTTAAGTTTGCCAATGACCATTTGGATGATCCAGAGGAGTCATGGGAGAAAGTCATGTGGTCAGATGAGACCAAAATAGAACTTTTTGGTCATAATTCCACTAAACGTGTTTGGAGGAAGAAGAATGATGAGTACCATCCCAAGAACACCATCCCTACTGTGAAGCATGGGGGTGGTAGCATCATGCTTTAGGGGTGTTTTACTGCACACGGGACAGGGCGACTGCACTGTATTAAGGAGAGGATGACCGGGTCCATGTATTGCGAGATTTTGGGGAACAACCTCCTTCCCTCAGTTAGAGCATTGAAGATGGATCGAGGCTGGGTCTTCCCACATGACAATGACCCGAAGCACACAGCCAGGATAACCAAGTAGTGGCTCTGTAAGAAGCATATCAAGGTTCTGGCGTGGCCTAGCCAGTCTCCAGACCTAAACCCAATAGAGAATCTTTGGAGGGAGCTTAAACTCTGTGTTTCTCAGCGACAGGCCAGAAACCTGACTGATCTAGAGAAGATCTGTGTGGAGGAGTGGGCCAAAATCCCTCCTGCAGTGTGTGCAAACCTGGTGAAAAACTACAGGAAACGTTTGACCTCTGTAATTGCAAACAAAGGCTACTGTACCAAATATTAACATTGATTTTCTCAGGTGTTCAATACTTATTTGCAGCTGTATCATACAAATAAATAGTTAAAAAATCATAAATTGTGATTTCTGGAATTTTTTTTAAAAAAAAATTTTTCTCACAGTGGACATGCACCTACGATGACAATTTCAGACCCTTCCACGATTTCTAAGTGGGAGAACTTTGCAAGATATAGAAGCTCATTTCCACCTCAAAAAGTTATGAGATACAGTAAAGTTTCAAATAAGGATGAAAAGATCACATTGTGTCATATAAGGTCTTAATTTCTAGATATAATTTCTCAAGGAATAAAGTCATAATTGTATAACTTTATTTCTTGAAATGTTAATTTTACGAGAAATATAGTCACAGTTATGAAACATGAAGTCAGTTGTGAGCTATGATGTTGCAACTATTAGAGAATACCAATGCACTGTGAGGTTTATTCTTAATAAACATATGTTTCAACTCAGGCTCATTGAAAAATGTGCCTGTGGCAATGATATTATGTTAAATGATATTACATAAAATTATATTACATTGCGTTTTTCACGTTATGCAACATTTTCAAAGTGAAATGTCCAGTGAGTGACACTAAAAGTGCGTTCCGTTTTATTCAAGTAGATGAACGTGAATCTGGCTATGTTTTATCACGTTGGTTGTGGTAGTTCTGTCAAACGTGACATAAAACACATTTGCTGAAGCAACCATGCCATTTTTGCTTAATTTCTGCCAGTGAAGTGCTGTACCATGTGAGCCACCAAGCAAGTTTATTGCATAAGAAAAGCCAAGCATGTAGAGCTTATTATAAGATGCAAAAGTCAAAATGTATGTTTACAAATCATGCACGATGGTATAAGTGTTTTGAGGTCATAGTATAGTACTGTGCAAGGGACTGTGTGAAAATAAGTCTTCATTAATCGATAATCTGCCCCGTAATCAAAATGTGGGATGAAAAGGAATAAAAGTTGTTTCTGTTTTACTGCCTCTGGTGTTAATTTCAGCTGGAAAATGCAGTGATTTGTATGTATTCGTACATTTTTGG
This sequence comes from Gobio gobio, assembly GCF_949357685.1. Lineage (NCBI taxonomy): Eukaryota > Metazoa > Chordata > Actinopteri > Cypriniformes > Gobionidae > Gobio > Gobio gobio. The sequence continues at coordinate 11,335,185 of NC_137100.1, read as the reverse complement.
AGGTTTGCAATGTGCCTGCGTTGGTCCGACACTATAAAAGACAGAAGATGTGAGCGCAGCGGTTAAAGATGTCTGTCTAGCGTGTGTTTATATTGAAAAACAATGGAAAAGTAGCACAGTGGAACAGAAAAACACGTTCTGTGTGCATCGGCCCTTAGGTGGGTCAAAAAAGCACTATAAAGTTTAGATAATTGCATTTATTATAAATTCTAATTATAATAGATTTTCTTTATGAAGAACATTCAATTAAGTGTTCAAAAACATTACATTCAGTTTTTATTTAAAGGTGCAGTGTGTAATATTTATGAGGATCTATTGACAGAAATGCAATATAATATACATAACTATGTTTCCAGTGGAGTATAAAGAACTTACATAATGAACCGTTATGTTTTTATTACCTTAGAATGATCCATTCCTATCTACATACACCACGGGTCCCCTTACAATGAAGTTTTGCCATTTTGCGCCGTCATCTTTGAGTTTTATGAACTTGTTTCTTTTAATTTAGACAAACTTAAATTTAACTGAAACTGGGCTGGGATTTCTAATTCCCAGCATGCTTTGCCATGACACTCAAAAGGGACAGTAAATGTCAAAAATACGTGTTATATGTTGTTGTTTTTTGTTTTTCAAGAATAAAGGTGGAGATTTAGTAGTGCTTAATGTTTTGCTATGTTAGTTTAGAAGCGTTTCTGTAATGTTGGTTTTTTTTGTAGGGTTACCATCATGGTGACAAGTGGGGCATGAGCTTAGTTTGAGAACAGATACAGTATATGTTAAATGTTATATATTGTTGTACTCATTCAGAAAGTGTTATGCTATGCTAATGCTATCCAATCATTGTGTAACCAATTAGCAAGTTAGCATTTATTGATTTATCTAGTTAAAGCTAGCCAAGTTTGATCATTTTAAGTTAAATGTATGAAATAGCTTACTCAGATATTTGATAAGACTGAAATGTATGAGTACAAAATAAACTTAAACTTTATAACTTTAACAACTTTAAATTTCTTAACTTCAATGTAAAAAAAAATCAATGTAACAGATTGCCTCAATTTTTTTAGTTTTGCCAACTTATTCAGGTTTACAGTTTAGATATCACCATATCAACCCAGTTGATTGATTGATTACATTTAGCATTACAAGTTTTCTTAAATGTTATGTTTAAATAAGCAAATGAAGCGTTATCTTATTATATATGCACTAATTTACATAGATCTATGGTAACAAATATTTTAACATTTGGATGAAGTCAGGTTCAAAATTCTTGTTTTATTTCACCTTCAGTCAACGGTTTTTATAGAGAGGATTTTGGATCTCTTTTTATCACTCCATAAATCAAAAAATAAAAATGTTTTAGGAATAAAATGTATAAAATCAGGCAAATTATATATGAACAAAACCCCTCTGTAAAAAACTTAATTATATAGATTTGAATAAAGCAGTAAAGTTTGATGTATGTAAGTGCTACTGTGAAGGAGAGAGAACTCATTTTGAGGAAACAGCCTTTAAAGATATGTACGTTATATGTATGTTGAAATGTACAGATGCAAATAGATCAAGTGCTATAAAAGATAGTAGGGTATTTTGGATTTTTTTTCTTTCCACTAGTCTGAAAAAACACTTTATGAAAAGTCAAATTTGCCTGTAGTGTTTTACCTTAAAAATCTGGCACCCAGTAGCAGCTTGTAAAACTGTCCGATTAAGAGCTACATGTCTAATGCAGAGTTCATACTGCATCGACAGGTTTTGCGAAATTGCAGACAAATGCATGAAATCATAGGCAAATCTGTGTTTGTTCACGCGAGTGACAATCACGCAGTGTGTATTATCAATACGATCTGAGGGAATCGCTGATGAGTCGCAGACGCCCGTGGAATGAACAATTCCAGTTTCGCGCAAGAACTCTGGTCTCGCGAACACGTGATCTTGCATTATTTCCTTATCACTTCTCGCGTGTGTTTGGTTGTGAAACGTAATTTGCGGACCGGACAGAGTTGTCGACGAGTAAAGTCATGCAATGTGAAACCTTCTATCGTCGATCCATCGTGCAATGTGCACACAGCAGCGATTGAAAGCTACCCCAGATAGTCATGCAGTGTGAAAAGAGCAGTGATCCGACTACTTTGAAAATCATGCAGTGTGAACTCAGCATGAGGCGATTGAGGAACCTCTATGTCAGGCTTGTTTAGACGGTGCAAAGTCAATGGTCTGAAGTAGAAAGATTCAGTGGAATTGGTGTTCGGTGCGGCTTTATAAAGGCGGAGCGCCTACCACTATTCATGCACTTTGAACGGCTGTTTTCTGTTTTTTTTTTTGGACCCACTTTATATTAGGTGGCCTTAACTACTATGTACTAACATTTTAATTAATAATTTGATGCAATGCACTTATTGTGTACATACATGTTGTTACATTGTACTTACATTTTAAAAAATACCTGCATGTAATTACATCTGTAATTCATTTCTGTAGTTATATTTGTAATTACACAGTTGACACTTCCATTACACCTAACCCTACCCTTAAACTTAACCATACCACCACACCTGTCCCTAACCTGTTCTGCTGATTTCCTGCACCTCCCAGCCGTACCTGTGTGCACCCCACCCCCCTTCAGGCACGCCCCACACTTTGAGAACCACTGCTTTATACTCAGAGAACAGAATGAAGTACAATGAGTGCAACACGTCCAAACCTTTTACCTGCCTAATCAAAGAGTTCTACTTAAAAGGCTCAATAAACTTCATCGTGCCTAGGAGAGTCCCACCATTTGTTTCTTTCGTTTTACATAATTAGGGTGCACACGCTTAGATCTCCCACTTAGAGGGTCCTGTCTTTAAACTTAAGCTAATATTTTCTCTGTTAAACACAGAGAACAGAACAAAACAGCAGGAACCAACCAGAGCAGGAGCAGATGGCAGAGGCATGCATGGAGATGTGGATAATAACACACACAGTGGATCACACTCCCTTTCAATCGGCCCAAAGGGGCCACATGTTTACCAAACAAAACAAATCTTCAAGACTAGAGTAATCTATTCTATTGTCTGCCACCATATGGAGCAAGCAGAGAGGCTATTAGAATTCAGTATTCCCTTTAACAAGATAAGCAGATTTCTCATACATTCCCAAAAGTGTGCCGAAATTCGATCTGCTCGGTGGGTGTGATGTGCTCATATTTTAAATATGAGAAACAAAATTTGCCTTGATCTTTTGACATATAAGGGGCCGTTCACATGTCGCGTCTCTAACACCGCTCGTCAATGTCAAAATGTTTGAGATAACCAATCAAATCAAGGATAGGCGGGCTTTCCAGCGCGACGCTTCATGACAGTTAACGGTCATAGTGCAAGATAAGTTGCTAAACTAAATAGCTGTATTATAGAAGTTTAAACGACAGACAGAAATAATCAGTTTGCAAAGACTGTATCATTCAAAGCTCAGCTTTGGGACGTGAAGAAATACGATAAGGAGACTGAGAGAAGAAGAAAGATAGAATGTGATGGAGATGAGAGAGTAAGAGCAGGTATTGCATACTGTGCCCAACCCAGGATGAGATTATTACAATGATAAATATTTCACCAGTATCAGCAATGGGACTTTTCACCGTTTGAATCACTCCGCTCGTCTGTTTCCGCAACTTACATCATTAAACCAGTAGTTGGCGACAAGTGACTAATTGTCATTTGACTATTGACTAATTCAGAAAAAAAAAGTTACTGAAACCGATCTTAATCCTTGAAACTTTTCTCATTTAAGGTCATTCCTGTTTGGAATATGTGATTTGTGAATTATCAACAATAAGCATAAACATTCTGCATTTCCATTTTGTAGTGTGGATGATTCATTGCAACATTTAACCTGATTCTCATGTTTAAGAATTTCTTATCTGCTTGACAAATAATTTATGCTACTGCCCACTGACATGCATTTAAAGATATTGTTATCCAGTTTTTTGGCCTTCAAATGCATAGAACAGAACATGTGTAGATCAGGAAAATCTAAAATGTTTTCAGGGGGTCATGCCCCCCAACCCCCCTAGCAAGATCACCTTTTGGGACCTCTGTATTTATAACTGCGTATATCTGAATATGCCCCTGGTTAGATTAACATAATCTTAAAGCTGCAGTCTGTAAATTTTGCCTCTTTGTCACTGTAGTAAAGCTTGTTTGTACGGGAAGAAGGAGGCGGGAACCGGCGAACAATCAAAGTATTTAATAAAACATAAACACAAAATAAAATGGCGGCGACAGCCCCTCACGGTCGACTGCCGCCTACACACACACAAACACAAAATGAAAACAAAAAGGCTGCAGCCCCTCGCGGACGACTGCAGCGTGCACATAACAAAAACGTCCAGGCCTGGTCCTCTCTCGTCCCTCACTGTCATCGCTCCTCCTTTATACTCCCTCACTCCTCCGCAAGGGCCGAGATCGCTGCGGCTCGCAGCTGGCGCTCATCCTCTCTGATGAGCGCCGCCTCGTCCCGCCCTCACGGTCCCTCGGCCTCGCTGCTCGCCACAGTCACCATCTCTGTTTGAAACCTGCAATTGCAGTTATTTGAGGAATTCTCATCTTTACTTGAGTTGTGCATCAGCACGGCTCCTCAGCACGGATGAATCTAATGTTTTGAGGAGTATGTGTGGCTGTCAGTCACCGCACCAGTGTGGATACTGTACTTCGGAATCACAGATTCTATATCTTGGAGTATAACCAAAATAAGAATTTTCACTGAAAAATGTCATTTGAACAAGTTTGCCAATTTTGTTCAGACCAACTGAAAAAAAAAGGCAATACAATAAATCACGCTACCAACGGTGATTAAAACTAACGACCGCTTAGCTCATATCACATCAAACCGTGCAAATTATCATTGATATACTTTCTCACATTTTTTATGTTAACAACATCAACATTGTGTGACTACGTGTTTAGTGTGTATTAGCGTTACTTGTAGAAGCGTAGATTTCAATTTCTGTACAGTCTAATTTTTTCTTCTGACTACGAGTGAATCTCCAGTTGTCACTGATGATTGTTATTTTGTTGTCACGTGAAACTTAGAGAAAACTAAAGTGAGGACTCATGTGCGCGAAGGAATGATTTTTAATATAAAATAAACATAAACAAAACCAAAAAACCCACGAGGGGGAAAAAACATAACATAACAGAAAACTGAATAACTTGAACATACCAGGGGATCACAGAGAAGGGAGACGTAGACAGAACAACGTACCGACAAGGACTGAGAACATAAGGGAACTATTTAAAGGGTACAAATGAGGCAGGTGATTAGGGAACACAGGTGGGGCAAATTAAACCAATGACAAGATAACAAGGAGGGTGGAAACTAGACTAGGACGGAAAATAACAAACCACCACATGTGCTGCACAGGACAAGACAGGTATGTGACATTACCCCCTCCTTAAGGAGCGGCTACCAGACGCTCCACAAGAACAGGGCAGGACCGGGAGGACAGACCAGGGCGGGACGGGAGGGACAGACTAGGGTGGGACGGGAGGGACGGGACAGGGCGGGACGGGAGGGACAGACCAGGGCTGGACGGGAGGGACAGACCAGGGCAGGACGGGAGGGACAGGGCGCGACGGGAGGGACAGACCAGGGCGGGACGGGAGGGACAGACCAGGGCGGGACGGGAGGGACGGACCAGGGCGGGACGGGAGGGACGGACCAGGGCGGGACGGGAGGGACGGACCAGGGCGGGACGGGAGGGACAGACCAGGGCGGAACGGGAGGGACAGACCAGGGCGGAACGGGAGGGACAGACCAGGGCGGAACGGGGGGAACAGACCAGTGAGGGAAGAGGGACACAAACAATTTAAGCGGCCAGGTCGGCCCGCGGAGTTCAGGCGGCCCGTGGAGTTCAGGCGGCCAGCAGAGTTCAGGCGGCCGGGACGGCCAGGGTGGCCAGCAGAGTTCAGGCGGCCAGCAGAGTTCAGGCGGCCGGGACGGCCAGGGTGGCCAGCAGAGTTCAGGCGGCCAGCAGAGTTCGGGCGGCGCAGGAAGAGCAGGGCGCCGGGGCGGCGCGGGGAGAGCAGGGCGCCGGGGCGGCGCGGGGAGAGCAGGGCGCCAGGGCGGCGCGGGAAGAGCAGGGCGCCGGGGCGGCGCGGGAAGAGCAGGGCGCCGGGGCGGCGCGGGAAGAGCAGGGAGCCGGGGCGCCGCGGGAAGAGCAGGGCGCCGAGGCGGCACGGGGCGCCCGAACGGCACCTCCGGCACAGCAGAGTCCGCCGTCCCTGATACCACCGGCACGGGGACCACCGGCACAGGGATCACCTGCACAGGGACCACCGGAACCCGATCCACCGGAACACGATCCACCGGAACACGACCCACCGGCACAGAGACCACCGGAATATGATCCACCGGAACACGATCCACCGGCACAGGGACCACCGGCACAGGGACCACCGGCACAGGGACCACCGGAACACGACCCACCGGCACAGGGACCACCGGCACACGATCCACCGGAACAGGGACCACCGGAACACGATCCACCGGCACACGATCCACCGGCACAGGAACCACCGGCACACGATCCACCGGAACAGGGACCACCGGCACAGGGACCACCGGCACACGATCCACCGGAACAGGGACCACCGGAACACGATCCACCGGCACACGATCCACCGGCACAGGAACCACCGGCACACGATCCACCGGAACAGGGACCACCGGAACAGGGACCACCGGAACACGATCCACCGGCACACGATCCACCGGCACAGGAACCACCGGCACACGATCCACCGGAACAGGGACCACCGGAACAGGGACCACCGGAACACGATCCACCGGCACAGGGACCACCGGAACAGTCACGGAGCGTGCTTTCCCTCTCCTCCTCCGCTTACGGACCCCAGGGACAGGATCCACCGGAATGGGGACCACCGGAGCGTGGACCACTGGAAGTGGGTCCACCGGAGCTGAGACCACTGGAGTGGAGGCCACCGGAGCAGGGACCACCGGCACAGGGACCACCGGCACAGGAACCACCGGCACAGGGACCACCGGCACACGATCCACCGGAACAGGGACCACCGGAACACGATCCACCGGCACAGGGACCACCGGCACACGATCCATCGGAACAGGGACCACCGGAACAGGGACCACCGGAACACGATCCACCGGCACACGATCCACCGGCACAGGAACCACCAGCACACGATCCACCGGAACAGGGACCACCGGAACAGGGACCACCGGAACAGGGACCACCGGAACACGATCCACCGGCACACGATCCACCGGCACAGGAACCACCGGCACACGATCCACCGGAACAGGGACCACCGGAACAGGGACCACCGGAACAGGGACCACTGGAACAGGGACCACCGGAACAGGGTCCACCGTCACCGAGTCCGCCAGCACCGAGTCCGCCGGCACCGAGTCCGCCGGCACCGAGTCCGCCGGCACCGAGTCCGCCGGAATAGGGTCCACCGGAACCGGGACCACTGGGACCGCCACGGAAGGAGCCTTCCTTCTCCTTCTCCGCTTAGAGACCACTGGTACTGGGTCTACCGGAACAGAGTCCACCGGAATGGTTCTCCTCTCCCTGGCCTCTCGTTCCTGCATACGAGCGAGCCCCTCCACCATTGTCTCGAATGAACACCTCTCATACGCACTCCTAAGTAGCCAGTCCATAGGCTTATCGAGAGCGTAAAAGAACAAGTCCTTAAGAGACTCTTCATTCATTCTCAATCCCTCCGCCACTCTCAGGAATTCGGCTGCGAAGCTCCTCAAATCTGCCCCTTGTTGGCGGAGGGACACTAGAGACTGAAACCGGCGAATGCGCTCATAATGAGGGCACGAGACAGTGGGTGCTGATGGGTGACGTGAATTCCTGCGCTGAGTCCTTGACATGGTCGGTACGTTATGTCACGTGAAACTTAGAGAAAACTAAAGTGAGGACTCATGTGCGCGAAGGAATGATTTTTAATATAAAATAAACATAAACAAAACCAAAAAACCCACGAGGGGGAAAAAACATAACATAACAGAAAACTGAATAACTTGAACATACCAGGGGATCACAGAGAAGGGAGACGTAGACAGAACAACGTACCGACAAGGACTGAGAACATAAGGGAACTATTTAAAGGGTACAAATGAGGCAGGTGATTAGGGAACACAGGTGGGGCAAATTAAACCAATGACAAGATAACAAGGAGGGTGGAAACTAGACTAGGACGGAAAATAACAAACCACCACATGTGCTGCACAGGACAAGACAGGTATGTGACATTTGTACTTTCTGGATTACAATCCGCCATCAAAATAATACATTTAAATATTCCAGCTGCTATAAGAAAAGGCTATAATTGATCAGCCACCTGCAGCATCCTCTCATGCGATATAGCCCGGGACTCCTTCTTTATGTGTACCGACATGGCGTAATGACGCAAAGACGAACGGCGGCATGCTCGCTTTTCCAGCGGAAAGCTACCAGTACCACTCAAATTATAACAAATTATTACAAGCTTACCGTTGTGAGTCAGGCTAAGGTAAGGAGATGAACACTGGCTTATGTACTTGCTCAAAAATGTATTTTGGATAATTTTTAACCAAAAATGTTGATACTGCAGCTTTAAATTAAAATACTTAAAAAGACACTACAAATAAGGATGTAAAACATTAAACTGACATAATATTTATTTTTTATTTTTAATACAACAGAATATCAGCAAATCTCAAATATTGTCTTGGACAAAGGGGGGCTTTGGAATACAAAAGGTTGAGAATCATTTTTGTACAAAGGCCCATGTCTTTCTAGTCAAATTGTGAATATTTTCAGCTAGCATAACTTTCAACCATTACAATATAATCTCAGCAGTAGCCATTGATCCAGATCAGGTGCAAAAAGGTTGGGTGTAATTAGCTTCGCTTTTTAACGAGACTGTCCCGTGGATCAGACACCTGATATCTGAACAGTCACCAGTTCTCCTGCTATGTTACCACCTGACACAGGCAGATGATGAACACTGTGGCTGTCTATTCCACTGCCAGCCAGACAAGACCCATTTCTCCCGCCAGCTGTAAGCCTGTGTGAGGTGATATCTCTCACACAGAGCTATGATGAATATGGAGACACTATGAGTTTTATTTCATTTAGACAGCAGTGGTTGTTTTTTTTTTTATATGAGAGTCAATTCACTCAGTTAGTCAGCTGTCATTTTGGCTTGCACTGAATGAGAGTTTTTTCAAGAGACAATGATGTGCCGATATTAAATATATACCCCAATAAAAAAGTCACTGTAACTTTGTCATACCTAGATCTGTTAATTTATGTCAAGAAATGTTGCATTCAGAGGATTTGGGTTGCTTTAAGGCTGCCTTAGGCCTGTATTCATGTACAGACACTACTGAAGTACTGCACCTGTTTAGATCATGTAATATCGGATTATGTGACTGACTTTTCACAATACAAGAAAACTAGAGAGGAAGGACATTCATAACTACTGATTTGCAGTGGTGTTTGCTACTGTTGTTCATAGTTAGAGTTATGGATTTGTTCCAAACCTTTAACCCTCAATATTAATCGTCACTGTATCTCATCCTGCACTGTTTGTGCTCTACAGAGTAGGGTGACCACCCGTCCCGCTTTGCGTTGCACCGCACAGCATTTTAACCCCTTGTCCCGCACGTCGCATATTGAGAAAATGTCCCGCATTTTCATCAGTCTGTTGGTTTTTAATTATCATATTAAGAAAACATGCATGCGTTCTTTTGCCTTTTTAAGAAAGCATTTCATTTATTCTTTTTGCGGCATCGTTTTTCACCTAGACATATTTAACAACGCTTCGTCAGAAGTAACATCCCGCCTTTCACAAATACAACAGGCGTTTTTTTAAAATCCTATCCAATGGTTGAAAAGAAAGGAGTAAACACGGTCACTAGTAGGTTGTGATGGCTGTCAATCAAAATGTGGAGCGGTGATTCGTTCCATGTAGAAAACGAATGGATAATTCGGTAAATTGGTTATATTCTTAAAGCTACACTGTGTAACTTTTTTAGTCTATTCTTAGCTAAAAACACTTATTTCTTTCAAAAATATATGTGCTCATTAATGTATATTTACTTCTTTCAAGTAATAAAGTATTCTCGTAAGTTTATAATATGCCATTAAAAATACATAAGGTAATGGGATCTAACGGTGGTCGCCATGTTGCCCCTCCATCTTGAAAGTACATTAGCCAAAGAGGGACATACCCGTAAATTCAAGCTTCGCTTTTCGCGTTTTAACCAGTTTTAATATTCGATGGCACTGTACAAAATTCTCTGCCTCGCGCATGTGCGCGTCAACTTGTTCAGACTTGTCTGGTGCATGTGCAGAGAGTAATCATCTCAGCGGCGTCCAGTAACAGAGTTATACGGAGTTTTCCTGGCTTGTTTATTCCTCAAAAGTCTGTTTTTCCTTGTGTGGTATTTCTGTGCGTTAATAACTCCGTAAGTAATAATAGTTATTGTCATTGTAGATGTGTTTCAGAGTGTGTCATCGCGTAATTCAGTTGATGTCACCTCAGAAGTATTTTTGTGTCAACATACAATAGCGTAATGCTCACCTATTTGAATAATCATTCAGTTATTTAGTTATCAACAATGTTTATTCGTTTTTAGAAAATATTTGCTTGTAATGTATGTTGATGGAAATATGTATCAGGTCTGATCGGCATATTAACAATTGTTATACAGAGCGCACTGCAGTGCTAACGTTAAAGCTGCGCACACACTTTTGTAACCCGACACCGCTTGTTAGCAGCAGCGGCAGCTCCGCTCCTTTTAATGCAACTGCATTTAGCGCCTATATATGGTACAATAAGCTCTGGTTTACGGTTACATTATACAAATGTAACTTATAAGTATAGTTATACAGTTCTTAACTGTGTATGTATATTTACCATCCTTATTTGTTCTCTCACAGAAACCACATTTATGTACACGCAAACCTGTTTATGCCTTGCAATTGGATGACTGAATAAACATTACTATCATCAAAGTTCACCGGATTAGCTGTAGTTCTTTCTAGCCGAATAATTAGGCCAGTTGAGTTCCAACCATCCCACTGCGCACAGAATATCCCACAGGCACCGTGTTGAATGTGGACGAGGTCGAACTGGAAGCCATGTTAATCTTGGACTAAATCGGCCACCGTAGGAGTTGAAACGAAATCGGAATTGAGAGGAACAGAAACTAAAATTCACTGGATGGTCATATACCTTTTCACCACTAGATGGGGGAAAATATCACACAGTGTAGCTTTAATATATAATATAATATATAAGACTGTCAATGAACTAATTTCATGTTGCTTTATATTTTAGGCTCAGTGATGTTGAATTTAAATGACATGTAAAATGTTATATTGTGATGTAATGGTGTTTTCTGGAAGGGACTAAAGAACAAAGTATTTTTATCATCTGAAAGGCAGAATACATATGTTTTTATTAAGTTAGATAGATATTGGCCCGGTTTCACAAACAGGGCTTAGGCTAAACTAGGATTAGGCATTAGTTCAATTATTACATTTAAGTAACTTTTATAAATGTGCCCTTAAAAAAAAACCTTACTGGTGTGTATCGTAAGACAAAACAATGGCACTGACATATTTTAAGATACATCAGTGCAAGTTTCTTTCAGTTAACACAACTCAAAAATGCATTTTAGTCTAGGACTAGCTTAAGCCTTGTCTGTGAAACTGGGGGATTGTGTAACAGTTTCAGATTATGTTTTAGTGTCGGTAACATGTCCCACATTGTCCCACACAAACTTAGTAATTGTCCCACATTTGGTTTGTGTGATGGTGGTCACCCTACTACAGAGGTGTTTTAACAAGTGATCAGATTCATTATTTTCATCTAGTGGAAGATAATATTGGGCAAAAGAAATCCCATAGACACTGAAAAAACATCATCTCTGCACTGTAAACCCTAACGCTCAAAATAATTAATTGGTTTGAGTAGAGCCAACTTAAACGAATTAGTTCAAACAAATTAACTTTTATGAGTATTTAGAAATGTAGTTCTCAAAACTGACACATTTTAAGTAATCTGGATTGTTTCATTGGTTTGAGTTTTATGAACTTGTTTCTTTTAATTTAGACAAACGCCTCGGTTATGACTGTAACCTCGGTTCCCTGAAGAGGGAACGAGCGCTGCATCGAATGACCCTATGGGGAACGCTTGCGTGATGAAGTCATGAAGCACATGTGAAATCAGTCCAATAGTGTGAGGGAACGCCAGATGCGGATGACGTCATGAACCAGGTAGTATAAAGCCTGACAAAACAAAGCCGCGCTAGCTTCGAAGTCTGAAGTAGTCGCTTTGACAGGCATGTAGGAGATATGACAAGACGATGCAGCGCTCGTTCCCTCTTCAGGGAGCCAAGGTTACAGTTGTAACCGAGGCGTTCCCTTTCAAGGGAACTCCCGTTGCATCGAATGATGCTATGGGGAACGTCAATACCAATGCCACCATAGCGAGACGTGCCTGTCCAGTGTGAAAAAGCAGCACTAGGATGACAAAACCCCAGACCCTGGTGTAGAGTCCAAGTCCAAAGAGTAAAACCTAACGAATGTATGCGATGAGGACCAACCCGCCGCATCACAAATGTCCTGCTGAGCCACTCCTGAAATAAGGGCCTTAGAGGCCGCCATACTTCTAGTAGAGTGGGACCGGACGACCAAGGGAGAAGGCCGTCCGACCGACTCATAAGCCAGTGAGATAGTCTCAACCACCCACTTGCTCATTCTTTGCTTAGATGCTGGGGACCCTTTGTTGGGGGGCCCGAAGCACACAAACAGTTGTTCCGCTTTACGCCACAGGGCAGCTCTGTGGACATAAGCATCTAAAGCCCTCACAGGGCAAAGCAAATAATTTTTCTCCTGGTCCGGATTGAGGAAAGGTGGAGGACAGAAGGCTTGAAGAATAATCACTCTAGCTACGTTAGTAAGGACCTTAGGAATATAACCTGGCCTAGGATGAAGGAAGGCCTTGACCATGCCAGGTGCAAACTCCAAGCATGAGGGTGCAACAGAAGGAGCCTGAAGATCTCCTATCCTCTTAAGAGATGAAATAGCGAGGAGGAACAAAGCTTTTAAAGTTAGAAACTTAGCCGGAACCTCTTCCAGCGGCTCAAAGGGAGCCTGGGACAGGCCCTGGAGGACCGTAGCCAGGTCCCACGCCGGCACCCTGGTGCGAACTACAGGCCTCAGCCTCAAAGTACCACGGAGGAAACGAGAAACCAACGGATCTTTACCCACAGATAACCCACCCAGAAGAGTGTGGTAAGCACCAATGGCCGCCACATACACCTTCAAGGTGGAGGGGGATAGACCTGCATTAAACCGTTCCTGCAGGAACTCCAGCACTGTACCGACTGGGCAATTAACTGGGTCCTGGTGATGGCTACTACACCAAGAAGTGAACACTGTCCATTTCAGAGCGTAAAGCTTCCTCGTGGATGGAGCTCTGGAGTGAAGAATGGTCTCTACAACCTCGGTTGAGAGACCCGACCTTATGAGCTGGGCCCCCTCAGAGGCCACGCCCACAGGTTCCATAGTTCTGGACGGGGGTGGAATATTGACCCCTCTGCTTGGGACAGAAGATCCCTCCTGATGGGTAACTGAAGTGGATGCCGGTCGAGGAGCGACACAATATTGGGAAACTATACCCTGCCGGGCCAACGCGGGGCTATCCGAATAAGGCATACTTGGTCCCTACAAACTATCTCCAGAACTTCTGGCAGCAGAGCGATCGGGGGAAAAGCATACAGACACAGCCTTTGCCATGCCTGTACCATAGCATCCAGACCCAGTGGAGCTGGATGCAAGAGAGAACCAGAGTGGACAGTGAGACGTCTCTCGAGACGCAAACAGATCCACTTGAGCCCGGCCGAACACCCTCCAACTCTGCTCCACCACCTCAGGGTGGAGCCTCTATTCCCCGGGCACAGCCCCTCCCTCGACAGGATGTCTGCTCCTATATTCTGGGCCCCAGGGATATAAGCCGCTCTGAGGAAGACGAACTTCCCCTGAGACCACAGGAAAATCTGGCGTGTCAACTTGCATAGCGGACATGAACGCAGACCCCCCTGGTGATTTATATAGGCAACCACCGATGTGTTGTCCATGCGAATTAGCACATGCTGGCCCCTGAGGTCTGTGAGGAAATACTTGAGGGCAAGAAACACAGCCAACATCTCCAGGTGTTTGATGTGCCACGAGAGATGGTTGTCTCCCCACAGACCCTGAGTTGAGCAACCCTCCAGGACCGCTCCCCAGCCCGTGAGAGAGGCATCTGTCATTAGCATCTTGCGAAGACCAGAAGCTCCCAACACGGGACCCCGGGACAGGAACCAAGGTTTCTTCCACATAACCAGGGCATGTTGGCAACTACGCATGACCGTGATTATGCGAAAGGGGTTGCCCCTCGTGAAAACCCTTTGGTTCTGAGCCACCACTGTAGGGGTCTCATGTACAGTAGTCCAAAAGGTATCACGTTGGATGCTGCTGCCATCAGACCCAATATTCTTTGAAACTGTTTTACAGTAAGTGACTGGCCTAGTTTTACTCTCTTTACTGCTGACAGTATAGAGTCTATCCATGCCAGTGACAGGCGCGCCTGCATCGACACTGAATCCCATACCACGCCTAGAAAGATGGTCCTCTGAAGTGGAGAAAGCACACTCTTTTTGGCGTTCAGCCGTAACACCAACTCCTTCATGTGAGCGAGAATGACATCTCGATGCCGGACAGCTACCTGATGCAAATTAGTTAGAATCAACCAATCGTCGATGTAATTCATAATGCGAATCCCCTGCATTGGCGCATTGGCGCCAGGCCTGCATCTACGCATTTCGTGAAAGTGCGGGGTGAAAGTGCTAGACCGCATGGAAGAACTCTGTATTGGTATTGTGACGAGCGTCCTCGGAGGAATCAGCGTCGCCCTGGCAACCAACACAAAACACCTGCACACCCTCACCGCCAGCTGAACGGTCACAGCTGCTCCCAATCAGCCCACAGCCACATAAGCAGCACATGCTGAGCAAACAGGCAGACTCAGGTCTTGAGCCGACTGAAACGCTGGACTAACCTTGTTTCTCTGTTCTCCCCAGAAAGCAGCGAGTGACCGACAGCCCACCACTTGGAGCACGTTTTGGACACCCACTTTCGTTTGGATTGAGCACTGAAGAGCACTTAAAGCACCAGCCATCACGCACCGGCTTACCTTGTTTCACCAGTTTTAATTTGACTGTAAATAAATCTACCCTCCGGAGGCCTTTTCACGAAGCCTGCCTTGTCGAGTGGTTCTTCACCCCGTGACAGTGGTGGAGAATGCGGGCATTTTCGTGAGGAATCACCGACAAGTTCACCGCCCCACTCCCTAATCCTTTTTTTCTTTCTCTTCCTGTTTGTACACCACAGTGTTGGGGAACACAAAGTCAAGAGGGAAATATTAGCAAGGCTCGGCCTCTCACCGGTCTGCGCCGCCCAGCAGTTCCACGAATGGGAATTCAAGCCCCGGGTGCCAGCCCGTGCCCAGGCAGCCGAGCTCAGCCGCATCGCGCATCACTGGCTATTGGAGGGGAACCCCACCGCAGTACAGGTAGCAGAACGGGTCGTGGTCGATCGACTCCTCCGCGCTCTACCCCGCGCTCATCGGCAAGCGGTTGGGATGAGGAACCCAACCAACACCCTGGAACTCGTGGAGGCGATCGAGCTGGCGGATGCCGTCCATCATAACGAGGCCGGGGACCGGCCGCCGGCATTCCCCCGGAGAGTCATCCAGGAGCGACGCCCGCTCGAAGGGACCCCGCGACCAGTCAGCAGGCCGACGGTTCCCCCACCGCGAGATGAGCCCATGCCCAGCGCTGGACCACCATCACCCCCGCGAGCATGGCTGGCAGGTTGCATCGTCCACCAGCATGTGCCATCGGGAGCCCCCGAAGCAGAAGTGATGGTGGATGGGAAACGTTTCCGGGCCCTGCTGGACTCAGGCAGTGCGGTCACCCTAATCCAGTCGCGGTTGTGTGCCCCTCGAAGCGGCCAGAAAACCTTCTTACCAATTACCTGTGTGCACGGAGACACTCGCCAAGTACCGGCCCGTAGAGTCACCATCTCGTCACCCCAAGGCACCTGGCCGGTAGAGGCGGGCCTGGTGAAGGACCTGCCGGTGGCCGTACTGCTTGGGAGGGATTGGCCCGGCTTCGACAGACTGCTCAACGCTGCTACCCAGCCTGCCAGCCCGGAGGGGAACCGTCGAAGACGGAGACGGCCTCGTGGACCCCGCCGCCGACCGGCCCTGCTCGCCTCCGACAGCGGGAGAGATGGTGAGTCCCCCTCCCAGACTACTAATCTGTTCTACGATATTTACCAACAGGCTGCTGGAGGGGGCTCATTCGCCAAGGAACAGCGGGAGGACGATCGGCTCAAGCACTGTTGGGCTCAGGTGCGAGTCGTCGAGGGAAAAGACATCCTCCCACGGCCCCATCCTCTTCCGCATTTTGTCATTGATAATGGCCTGCTGTACTGTGTCGCTCAGCGGAGGGGGGAGGAGAAGAAATTGCTGGTGGTACCCCGAGCCAAGACCGAAACCATCCTGGAGCTTGCGCATTCCCATCCCATGGCAGGTCACCTCGGGGCGGGCAACACCACTCAGCGCATCCGCGACCGCTTCCTTTGGCCAGGCCTGGAGGCCGAAGTGAAACGGTTCTGCCAAGCCTGCCCGACCTGCCAGGTCACGTGGCCCAGGACCCCTCCCCCCAGCCCGCTCATCCCGCTGCCTATCATCAAGGTGCCCTTCGAGCGGATAGGAATGGACATAGTGGGGCCATTGCCAAAGTCTGCCCGCGGACACGAACACATCCTGGTAATCGTCGACTACGCCACCCGGTACCCAGAAGCAGTCCCCCTTCGTAAGGCCACTGCGAAGTCCATCGTTCAGGAGCTGTTTCTGCTGGCCAGCCGAGTCGGCCTCCCCTCGGAGATCCTGACTGACCAGGGGACCCCGTTCATGTCCCGGCTAATGGCGGATCTCTGTAGGCTGCTGCGGGTGAAGCAGTTGAGGACCACGGTCTACCACCCTCAGACGGACGGACTCGTAGAGAGATTCAACCAGACCCTCAAGCAGATGCTTAGACGCATGGCGGCGGAGGATAAGCGGGATTGGGACCTCATGATTCCCTACGTGCTCTTTGGAATCCGCGAAGTTCCCCAAGCCTCAACTGGCTTCACCCCCTTTGAGCTCCTGTTCGGCCGTCAACCACGTGGGCTCCTTGACGTCGCCAGGGAAGCTTGGGAGCAGCAGCCTGCACCTCATCGCACCATCATCGAACACGTTCGACAGATGAGAGAACGGATCGATCGAGTGATGCCATTAGTCCGGGAACACCTCAGCAAGGCCCAACAAGCGCAGCAACGGCACTACGACCGGGCAGCCCAACCACGGGAATTCCAGCCCGGAGACCGCGTCATGGTACTGGTCCCCAGCTCTACCTGCAAGTTCCTGGCCTCCTGGAAGGGACCATATACGGTACTGGAAAGAATTGGACCAGTCACGTACCGGCTGAGGCAACCTGGACGACGGCAGACAGAGCAACTCTATCATATCAACCTCCTGAAGAAGTGGGTGGGGACCCGGGACCAGCTGGCTGCTTTGAGTCTCACCGATCCCGTGGTTGTTGACGTCAACCCTCATCTCTCGGCTGCCCAGAAGGCGGAGCTGCAGCACCTGGTCAGTCAGTTCCAGGATGTGTTCTCTTCCCAGCCCGGGCAGACCAACGTGATCCAGCATGACATGAAGACACCCCCAGCAGTCATCGTCAGGCAACGACCCTACCGCGTCCCGGAAGCTCGTCGGCAGGCTATTGAGGATGAGATCCAACAAATGCTGAAGTTGGGGGTAATTGAACCATCCCGGAGTCCGTGGTCCAGCCCCATTGTGATGGTCCCAAAGCCGGATGGCACCCTCCGCTTTTGTAACGACTTCCGCCGCCTGAACGAAGTCTCCGAATTCGACGGGTACCCCATGCCTCGGGTCGATGAGCTGCTGGACCGCCTTGGAAGGGCCTGGTACATCAGCACCCTAGACCTCACCAAGGGCTATTGGCAGGTACCACTCTCTGAAGCCGCTAAGCCGAAGACTGCCTTCTCGACCCCCAGTGGCCACTGGCAGTACCGGACCCTTCCCTTTGGCCTGCACGGGGCCCCCACGAGGTTCCAGAGGATGATGGACGTCATCCTGCGGCCCCACCAGGCGTACGCAGCCGCCTACATAGATGACGTGGTGATCCACTCCGAGGCATGGGAGGAACATCTGGATCGTCTGCGGAGGGTGCTCTCGGAGCTCCGGCGGGCTGGACTAACCGCCAACCCCCGCAAATGCCACCTAGCCCTCTCCGAGGCCAAGTACCTGGGCTTCCAAGTCGGCCGAGGCCTCATACGGCCGCAGGAGAAGAAAGTAGAGGCCATCCACTCTGCCCCGAGACCCCGGACAAAGACCCAGGTACGAGCCTTCTTGGGGTTGGCGGGTTATTACCGATGTTTTATCCCCAACTTCTCCTCTTTAGCCGCCCCCCTGACAGACCTGACCAGGAAGGGGCAGTCGGAGAAAGTATGCTGGACCCCATCGGTCGAGGAGGCCTTTGCCCAGGTCAAAGCAGCGCTGACGTCCTCGCCCGTACTCCGCGCTCCGGACTTTAGCTGCTCCTTCCTGCTGCAGACGGATGCCTCCGACACAGGACTGGGAGCCGTCCTGTCCCAAATCCAGGAAGGTGAGGAGCATCCGATCATTTACATCAGCAGGAAGCTGTCCCCGGCCGAGATTCAGCTTCTGGTCAGGCTGCAGCATGCTTACACACTAAGGCAGATGTTGTGTGAACTGGCTTAATGGGTAATGCCGGGGCCTTTAGGGAAGATGCCGAATCAGGAGATAAATAGCTCGCTAAATATTTTGCTTCTATTTTGGGCATCTCCCCATAACCATGCTCTTTATAGTTCAATAAGGTGGAGTAGTTAGATGTTTGTGCACTATACACCCTATATGAAACTGGTTTCTCCCATGATCTCGACACCTCAGTGTGGAGATCAGGGAAAAACAGTAGACCCTGGCGTTGAGGTTGTGATCGAGTCGTCAGATAACATTAGTCTAATTTGCTTTTCGAACGAACGTCCTGCTTATTAGCGGGCCAGTCAATGTTTAATTGCTCAACAGCCCGTGTCACAACCTCAACTAGCTCTTCAAATGCTTGTGACTGAGGTGGCGAATCCTCTATTTTTCTGACACTGACACTTTCCAGATCCTCAGAACTGGAAAGCTGCATCAGAGGTGCCTCAATCGGGGCAGAAGAAACCGCAGCTCGTGCTTCCAAACCCAGAGAGAAGGTATTGGATCTATCAGGTGAAGGAAGAGATAAGGCTGGGCCCGTCTCTATCCTCGCTGATACATCCATTTGCAAACCCCAGGACTGTGATCGCCGCTGTGCCTCGGCAGCAGCGGGACCTGAGCCCTGAGGAACGCGAGCCTGAACGTCCTTGCGAAAGAACGCCAGGCGGGATCGGAGTGTCTGTAAAGGAAGCACCTCACAGTGCTCTCGAGCGCTGGCCGTGCATGCTCCTCTCCCAAACAAACGACACAAAGAATGTGTGTCCCCACCCGTAAGGAAACGAGGGCAAGGGTGCACACACACTCTAAACTGTTGCTAATCCGCCATAGTGTTTGTTTTAAGTTACTTTACTGAACTAGAAAAACACTGAATCACTGATCACACAAAGCGCTACTGAAGACAACGGAAGCTAGCGCGGCTTTGTTTTGGCAGGCTTTGTACTTCCTGGTTCATGACGTCATCTCCCTCTGACGTTCCCTCACACTATTGGACTGATTTCACATGTGCTTCATGACTTCATCAACCAGCGTTCCCCATAGCGTCATTCGATGCAACGGTGTAAATTTAATTGAAACTAGGCTGGGATTTCTATTTCCCAACATGCTTTGCCATGACACTCAAAAGGGACAGTAAATGCCAAAATTAAGTGTTATATAATGTTTTTGTGCAATATTAACATTGAGTGGGAGATTTAGTAGTGTTTAATGTTTTGCTATGTTAGTTTAGAAGAGTTTCTGTAATGTTGGTTTTTTTTGTAGGTTTACCATCATGGTGACGAGTGGAGCATGAGCTTAATTTGAGAACAGATATATGTTAAATGTATTATATTGCTGTCCTCATTCAGCAAGTGCTATGCTATGCTAATGCTATCAAATGTGGCATTTATTGTATTAGCTAGTTAAAGGTAGTCAAGTCTCCACTACTAAAAAATTGAGTTTACATGATATTTTTAAGTTAAATGTATGAATTAGCTTACTCCAATATTTCAAGTTCAGAGCACTTAAAATGTATGATTACAAAATAAAAATCTGCAAGTTCTGCTTGCTTAACTTTACTTCTTTAAAAAAAAAAAAAATTTACCAACTTTTCAAGTTTACAGTGTAGCGATGAGACTATCTAAGAGACTTTGAATTTGTCAGCGACGAACACCGTAGAAACTACCTAAAAACGACACCCTAGTGATCAAAGCAATGCCATGTAAACCTGGCAAAGTATTTACTATTACTAATTTCATTGAACTCAAATGGTTAAATCTGAAGCCTGACTATTGGTAATGCAATCATTATACACACAGTAAATAATCATGATGCTAGAAAGATTTTTGTCTCTAATGGTGGAGTTGAGAGCACATCATCCAGATTGTGAGTGGATATGACATTATCCCTGTCATAATGGTGTCATTGACATTGCTCGAGTGTAGATAGCCCCACAATAGAGCCTGGATAATTAAGCTTCATTACAATTCCAGTTCTCAGTTTGTATTACAGAACTATTTATTGCAAGAGCATCAAGGGAGTAGATAAAAGAATCCTATAACAATGGTCCATTCAATAATACTCTGCCTAAAAACAATAGGGTACAACAGGGCTAAAGGCACACCTTGAGAAAAAAAAAAATGTCACTACTTTTATAGTGTATGAAATACAGAAAAATATATATGGTTCTATTGAACATTTATGGAGCAACAGAATTTGTGTAAAAATAAATCATAAAAGTGGTTTATTTTATTTAAAAATCTTAAAAATGTATGGGGTGTCGAGAGGGGCCTTTTACCCCATACATGGTGTAAAAGGCTCACCAGCATGGGGCAAAAGGCACACAGTGTTGATACAAATACTTTCGCTAAAACAATATGTTTTTAAAGGGTTAGTTCACCCAAAAATTCTGTCATTAATTACTCACCCTCATGTCGTTGGACACCCGTAAGACCTCCGTTCATATTCGGAACACAAATGAAGATATTTTAGTTGAAAGCTGATGGCTGAGAAAGGCTTCAGATAGGCCTCCATTGGCATTCAGTGCATTGACACTTCCAAGATCCATGAAAGGCACTTAAAACGTCGTTAAAAAGTCTATCTCACCACAGTGGCTCTACAATAATTTTACGATGCGACGACAATAGTTTTTGTGCGCAAAAAAAAATCTAAAAAACACCTTTAACCAACCTGTTCTCGACTTCCGTGTGTGCCTCCACGACGCATGCGCGAGAATATGACGCAGATCCGGCGTTCGGACATATGACCCAGAAGTGATTTGTTTACGAGCAGAGGAAGACGCGCGTGTCTAAGCTGTTGGATTCTACATTGATCGTGCTTTAGGTCTCGGCGTAGTTCTCAAAATGGGGTTAAAGTGTGTATTTCATGGATTCCCGAACGCCGGCGCTATGTCATATTCTCGCGCATGCGTCGTGGAGGCACACACGGAAGTCGAGAACAAGTTGGTTAAAGGTGTTATTTTGATTTTTTTTTTGCGCACAAAAACTATTGTCGTCGCATCGTAAACTTATTGTAGAGCCACTGTGGTGAGATAGACTTTGTAACGACGTTTTAAGTGCCATTCATGGATCTTGGAAGTGTCAATGTACTGAATGCCAATGGAGGCCTGTCTGAAGCCTTTCTCAGCCATCAGCTTTCAACTAAAATATCTTCATTTGTGTTCCGAATATGAACGGAGGTCTTACGGGTGTCGAACGACATGAGGGTGAGTAATTAATGACAGAATTTTCATTTTTGGGTGAACTAACCCTTTAATAATGTCTAAGGTCTTAAAGCATTGAAGGAGATCCCAAAATAATTTAATATATATTTACAGTAGTAACAATACATTATATTTTATTTTATGATATGATTAATATCACATTTATAAATATTATGGTTTCATTATAAATATTATGGTGATTATCTCTACTACACTCTATTACACCCAACTTAATATATGGTACTTACAATCTGAATCTAGCCATGTCATGTCAACAAATGGAAAAGTCAGCCAGCTGTTTATTATCATGTTAAATATGGTGCCTTTTGCCCCAACATCAGGGGTGCCTTTTACCCCAAATACCATACTTTTACATATTCTTCCATTATTGAAAAACTGTTGCTTTAATTACCTTGAAAAAAACTGACAAACATTAACAAGACCTTTGTTTCAAAATATATTGAATAATTTTAGCGATTCTTATTTGCTACTTAAATCTTCAACATTTTTAAAAACATCAAATATTAGATCAGTGAGTGCAGAATCAACTTTGCGCTGCTGTCTGAGATAGCGTCAAAGATCAGACAAATTTCCACGTGCATCTTGAAAGACGGTTGTTTTGGAAAGTGCTGAGGCAAGTTTTTGTGCCATCTAGTGGTTTAGAGGAAAATAAAATCAAAGGAGACTTTTACCCCATGGAGCCTTTAGCCCTGTTGTACCCTACTCTTTGTTTTATATTTGTGTCCAGCGTGGTTTAATTTTATCGAGAAAATGAGACTGGGCAGTTGGGAATAATATGAAGGTGGAAGCAAATAACTAAAGTACACTGCAATATGAAGTGATCATTTAGACTGACCTGCTGAAAAATTCAGCATAAACCAGCATGGATTCCATGCTGGTCCAGGCTGGTTTATACTAGTTAGAGCTGGTGGACCAGCATATTCATGCTGTTTTCAAGCAAACCGAAGCTGGTCCAGCATGGTCTTGCGAGGTTGAGCGTGAGTACGCCAGCTGTCTGTATGCAAGCAGTGTTTTGGGGGCAAGTATTATTTTTGCTTGCATATTTTTATAACACATTAATTATGTAAAGTTATGAGAAGAGCTCTTTCAATTGCACAGTAAATAACAAAATAATGAAAGTTAAAAACTGAAAATTGCTGTTTTTGAAGACTTGAAGTGAGCAAGTGTTGTTGTGGTCTTGCTAGGATCATGACAGTGTTCAAAAGACAACATATGCTGGTGTTACTGGTCCTACTCGACCCGCTCAAAGCGGGATTCAAACCCTGGTCTCCGCCGTGGGAGACAGGTTTTTTGTTGTTTACACTGAGACGATAAGGGTTTTGTTCTCAAAAAAACGTGCACTTTGAATCCCATTTTCAAAAGTTTGCATTTACTCAAGAATGTCATGCAAATTCACTGCAACAATGACACATCAGTCTTCAAACAGACCAGTTTGCGAAACACCGGTTGGAAACGTTTGTAAACTTTGTTCTGAGAATTTCCAATCATCTAAAAGTTCTTCCATGACGGGGTTTGGCATCACAGCTGCTTTGTTTCCAGGTAGACGGTAAAGAATGCAACACTTATGTGTGCCGGAAACTGCCGGAAATTCTTTAGAGTTCAACCAAACTTATTTTGTGTTTACCATTTTGTGTGCCTTGTGCATCAGGCGTTCAGCCAATGGTCTGTGGTTTTGATGTCTGAAGCTGAGACTAGCATTACCCTGATTGCATCAACAAAATGCCAATAGGATTTTTCCTTTGCATTTAACCAAAAACCCATTAAAAAAAAAAACATTGACTTCAGGATGTTGGCACCAAAAATGCAAAAATACTAACTTGTTTCCGGCTTTTGGCCAACAAAAATACATCATCCCTGCAGCGCTCTATAGCATCACAATAAAAACAGAAATATGCTCTTATTTAATAATAATAATAATAATACATTTTGTTTATAATACGCTTTTCTTAAACAAAAAAAAAGTGCTACAGTAAAAATAGAACAGACACAACAAAAGCAATACAGCAATTAAATAGAGAAAAACAGTCTTAAATAAATGTGTCTTAATCAACTTTTTAAAATGACCCAAAATTAGTGCATTTCTGATGGGCAGAGGAAGCACATTCCATAGCTTGGGGGCTTTGTATGAAAAGGCTCTTTCCCCCATGGTCTTTAGCTTACATGAAGGCTGGTGAAGTGAAAGAGAGTTAGCAGAGCGAAGAGAGCGTGATGGAGTATAAGGACTGATGAGATCACAAAGACACTCAGGTGCAGTCCAATGAAGAGTCTTATGTTAAAATAAGAATTTTAAAATAAATTCTCGCATTTGTGGGAAGCCAGTGCAATTGTGAAAGAACTGGTGTAATGTGTTAACGAGGAGACGTACGAGTGAGCACACGAGCGGCAGAATTTTGTATATACTGAAGCTTGCTCAACGATTTAGCTGGAAGGCCAGAAAACAAGGCATTACAGTAATCTAACCTAGTTGTAATGAAGGCATGTATAAGCCTTTCTGTTTCTGCAAAAGAGAGAAAAGGTCTAAGTCGAGCTATGTTTCTCAGGTGGAAAAATGCAGTTTTAGAGATGTGTTTTATGTGTGCTTCAAATGTTAATTGTGGATCAAAAATGACACCAAGATTTCGCACCTGTGAAGTGGGGATTACCGTGCTGGGATCAACAATCAAACTGATCTGCTCGGCCTTACGAGTAGCCGCAACTGTACCAATCTGCATCAATTCAGTTTTGGAGCCGTCCAGCTTCAGGAAGTTATTCTGCATCCAGATACTGATCTCTGCCAGACAACTACGCAAAGCTATTAATGAGCAATGGACATCAGGACATCTAGTGGTGATGTAAATCTGTGTATCATCCGCATAGCAGTGATACCCAAGACCATATTTCCTGATGATCTGCCCAAGCCGAAGCATATAAATGTTAAACAAAATTGGACCCAATACTGAACCCTGAGGAACTCCCTGTCGAACAGGCACTGTATCAGATGTGTAGTTACGCAAGCCAACGAACTGGGCACGATTCGTTAAATAAGAATGAAACCAACTGAGTACAGCTCCAGAAAGACCCAACCAATTTTCCAGCCTGTCAAGCAGAAGAGAGTGACATATAGTGTCAAAAGCAGCACTGAGGTCTAATAAGACCAAAATACTGCATGCACCGGAATCTGCCCCAATAAGAAGATAATTTACGACCCTAATTAAAGTGGCTTCAGTACTATGCCCTCTTCTGAACCCAGATTGAAAAGGTTCAAAGAGACTGTTCAGTGCTAGGTGATTATTTAACTGAATAACTTCAACACGCTCAAGAACTTTAGCCAAGAATGGGAGGTTAGAAATAGGCCTTTAATTGGCCAAATCAGTAACATCACAGCCATTCTTCTTAGGAACTGGTGTAATGGCAGCTATTTTTAATTCTGGAGGAACAATTCCAGAAGTCAATGGCAAGTTCACAATTGAAGTCATAAAAGGGCAGATTGATGCAAGGCAGTTCATAATAACCAAGCAGGGAACCGGATCTAAAATACTGGCAGTAGAGTTCATGGACTTCACTGTACTTATAAAAAATCATCTCCGACCGTTTCAAAGTTAGAAAAGGTAGTGGTTGGGGAATTTGAAGTCTGAATATCAACTAGCTCAAATGGAGTGAGGGTATATATAGCTCTTTAAACACCATCAATCTTACCAGTGAAATAATGAAGAAACTTTTTTCACTGGTCTTTTTTCAGGCGGGTTGTGAGCGCGTTGTTGATGTTAGAGCTCCGTAGAATTGATTCATAATCCTTGATTTTCTCCTTATCACTCGCTTACAAACGATTATTTTCTATTATTTACAGCGTGTGAATATATCTCCGATACGATTCTCTATAAAAAACAATCGGATTGCTTTGATATCACTACTTATATCCGAACTTCCGCTACTAACCGTAGCCCGCTAGCATTGCACGCGTGGTAGCTTATTTACACCGGTAGCCCGCTAGCATTGCACGCGTGGTAACTTATTTACACCGGTCACCACTGAAACCGACAATTCGTCATCGCAGCACATCTGCTACAATGACGAATAACTCGGATGTGTGTCTAATGTTACCTTTGAGTGCAGGCGAGGACACGTTCGAGCTGCATTCGGTGCAGTTAGAGTTGGAGTCGTTGGAGAAGCAGATTAGCGATCTACTAGAGAGACAAGCCGTGCTGAGAGAGCGACGATCAGCGCTTGAAACATCACGCGCCGATGCGGTTAGTAACCTCTTGACTCCGACCTCGTCTACTCCGTGTGTTTCTCTGCACAGGACCAAAGCACCCAGGACGCGATCATCATCCCTGGTTTCGTTCAATCCGGCGCCGACACGACCCTAAGGTGCTTCCACAGCGGAAGACGCGAGCCAGGACCAGAGCTAGGACCTCTCCGCCCCTCCCGGTCTTCGAGATCTCCACCCGGAACCGCTTCTCCCCTCTTCGCGAGACGGAACGCGACGCTGTGGTCATCGGTACTTCCATCGTCCGACATGTCCACGCTACCTCAGGTAAAGGCAAGGTTATCACTCACTGCTTTCCTGGTGCTCGTGTTCTCGATGTCGCTGCGCAGGTTCCCGAGATCCTGAACGGTGACGAGCGCATCGGAGCTGTCGTGCTGCACGCGGGAACGAACGACACCAGGCTGCGGCAGACGGAGGTTCTGAAGAAGGACTACAGGAGCCTGATCGAGACGGTGCGCAGAACATCGCCTGAAGCATCGATCATCGTGTCTGGACCTCTTCCCACGTACCGACTAGGACATGAAAAGTTCAGTAGATTATTTGCTCTAAATGAATGGTTAATGTCATGGTGTAATGAACAGAAGCTGCTCTTTGTAAATAATTGGAATCTGTTTTGGGAGCGACCTAGGCTCTTCCGTCCTGATGGCCTTCACCCCAGCAGAATCGGAGCGGCTCTTCTGTCGGACAACATCTCCAGAGCGCTGCACACCACCATATGACTAGTAAGTCAAAGTCCAAATCACAGTATTTGCTGTCCTAACTTAACTGACATAAGTACCAATGTAGAACATTATATAGAAACTGTGTCTGAACATAACTGTGTAGAACATTATATAGAAACTGTGTCTATTCCTCGTTTAGTGAGGTCAAACATTAAATCTACTGTAAGATCTAGGAAAAATCTAATTGTGATTAAACCAGAAAATCTCAATATTAGTGAACAAAAACAATGCTGTCCAAACTTAATTGACATAAGTACCAATGTAGAACATTATATAGAAACTGTGTCTGAACATAACTGTGTAGAACATTATATAGAAACTGTGTCTGAACATAACTGTGTAGAACATTATATAGAAACTGTGTCTGAACATAACTGTGTAGAACATTATATAGAAACTGTGTCTATTCCTCGTTTAGTGAGGTCAAACATTAAATCTACTGTAGGATCTAGGAAAAATCTAATTGTGATTAAACCAGAAAATCTCAATATTAGTGAACAAAAACAATTTCTAAAACTGGGTCTTCTAAACATTAGATCGCTCACACCTAAGGCGGTTATTGTAAATGAAATGGTCACAGATAATAGTTTCGATGTACTTTGCCTTACTGAAACCTGGCTTAAGCCAAATGATTATTTCGGTCTAAATGAGTCTACTCCACCAGGATACTGTTATAAGCATGAGCCCCGTCTGATTGGTCGTGGCGGGGGTGTTGCAACAATCTATAGAGATATTCTTAATGTTACTCAGAAAACAGGTCACAGGTTTAATTCGTTTGAAGTACTAGTGCTAAATGTTACGCTCTTAAATGTAAGAAAGAAATCCGTATTATCTCTAGCCTTGGCTACTGTGTATAGACCTCCAGGGCCCTATGCTGATTTCTTAAAAGAGTTTGCAGACTTTCTCTCAGATCTATTGATCAACGTCGATAAAGCATTAATTGTTGGAGATTTTAACATACACGTAGATAACACAAATGATGCATTAGGGGCTGCATTTACAGATCTATTAAACTCCTTTGGGGTTAAGCAAAACGTCACTGGTCCCACTCATCGTCTTAATCACACACTAGATTTAATTATATCACATGGAACCAACCCAACCGATATAGATATTATACCGCAAAGTGATGATGTCACTGACCATTACATGGGAACTTGCATACTGCGTACTGCTGAAATCTGTCATGTTGCGCCACGTTATCGACCAGGCAGAACAATCCTTCCAACCACTATAGATAGATTCTCAAATAGCTTACCTGATCTGGCTCAGCTGCTCAGTGAACCCAAACAAACAGATGAACTAGAGGAAATGGCTAGCAGTATGAGCACGATTTTATCTAGCACATTAGAAATTGTTGCACCAATTAGATTAAAAAAGGTTAGAGAGAAACCTAAAGCACCATGGTACAACAGTGCTACACATGTTATCAAGAGAGAAACTCGTAACTTAGAGCGTAAATGGAAACAAACAAATTTAGAGGTCTTTAGAATCGCGTGGAAAGATAGTATGTCACGTTATAAAAAGGCCCTAAAAGCAGCCAGGGCTGAGCATCTCCGCAAAATAATAGAAAATAATCAAAATAACCCAAGGTTTTTATTTAACATCGTGGCTAGACTAACAAATAAACAAGCATCGCCTGAACAAAATATTCCGTCACAGTTTAGTAGTAATGATTTTATGAACTTCTTCACTGAAAAAATAGAAAGCATCAGAAACAAAATTGTAAATGTACAATCTTTAATGATGTCTTATGATTCAACCGCAACTATCGCCCGTCAAGAACTACTACACCGCTTTACAACTATAGGACAGGAAGAGCTAAACAAACTTATCATTGCATCTAAACCAACAACATGTTTATTAGATCCAATACCCACTAAACTACTGAAAGAATTGTTACCTGTAGTGGAAGAGCCTCTTCTCAATATTATTAACTCATCTTTATCTTTAGGTCATGTTCCAAGAATATTCAAGTTGGCAGTCATAAAACCTCTCATTAAGAAGCCACAATTAGATCATAATAACCTAGCAAATTACAGACCAATTTCAAATCTTCCATTTATGTCTAAAATACTAGAAAAAGTTGTGTCCGCTCAATTGTGCGCTTTCTTGCAAGAAAATGATATCTATGAAAAATTTCAATCAGGATTCAGGCCGCATCATAGCACAGAAACTGCACTCGTTAAAATCACAAATGATTTACTTCTAGCTTCTGACCAAGGCTGTATCTCAATACTAGTTCTACTCGATCTTAGTGCTGCGTTTGATACTATAGATCATAAACTACTCTTAGATCGACTTCAAAATTATACTGGTGTTCAGGGACAGGCATTAAACTGGTTTAGATCGTACTTATCAGACCGCTACCATTTTGTCTGTCTAAATGGGGAAAAATCAAAGATAACGTCAGTAGACTATGGGGTGCCGCAAGGATCCGTGTTAGGCCCTCTGCTATTCTCAATATATATGCTGCCACTTGGTAATATTATAAGAAAACATGGAATTAATTTCCACTGTTATGCTGATGACACTCAATTATATATTTCATCACGACCGGATGAAAACGCTAAATTATCTAAACTGACAGCGTGTGTTGAAGATATTAAATACTGGATGACGTGTAATTTTCTGCTATTAAATTCAGATAAAACGGAGGTGTTACTTATTGGTCCAAAAAACTGCCCACAAAACCTCTCGCAAAACAATTTTACCTTGGAAGGATGTCCTGTCACTTTATCCACTACAGTAAAAGACCTGGGTGTTATATTAGACCGCAACCTGACATTCGAAAATCATATTTCATAATTTACAAGAACGGCATTTTTCCATCTTAGAAACATTGCTAAGCTACGTAACATGCTATCTATTTCTGATGCAGAAAAGTTAGTTCATGCATTCATGACCTCGAGATTAGATTACTGTAATGCTTTATTAGCTGGTTGTCCTGCATCCTCAATAAACAAACTACAGTTAGTCCAAAACGCGGCTGCTAGAGTTCTTACTAGGTCAAGAAAATATGATCATATAACACCAATTTTATCATCTCTACACTGGTTACCTGTGAAGTTCCGTATCAATTACAAACTATTGCTACTAACCTATAAAGCCCTAAATGGTTTAGCTCCAGTGTATCTAACGGATCTTCTATCGCCCTACAATCCATCGCGCTCTTTAAGATCACTAAACTCTAGGCTTCTGGTCATTCCTAGGATATCTAAGTCCACTAAAGGAGGGAGGGCTTTTTCACATTTAGCTCCTAAACTCTGGAATAGTCTTCCTGATATTGTTCGAGGTTCAGACTCGCTGTCCCAGTTTAAAACTAGATTAAAGACGCATCTCTTTAGCCAAGCATTCACATTATAATTATCTTTTTATACTACAGTTAAATCGGATCAAAAGCATTAATATTCTGAACAGCAGCTACGCTAATCATTTCCCATCTGCTGTTCTGTTGTTATCTCGGGACACTAGTCCCGAGGTAAATAGTTCATCAGCTCCAGTTTGTATCCAGCCTCTCATGGAGACTTCGGATGCCCCGACACCTGTGATGAGACGACTCCACGCCTGTGAAGAGACGACTCAACGCCAGCGTTGTTATGGCCTAAATTAATACACGATTGATTAACTTTTTCGAACATTATTCTTTAACATTGTCTTTCTAACATTTTTACTGTACATCTATGAAATGCACTTTCTGTAAAGCTGCTTTGAAACAATGTGTATTGTGAAAAGCGCTATACAAATAAATTTGAATTGAATTGAATTGAATTGGTCAACAGAGTGTAACAATGGCCTTAGTTGATTTGAGAAGATTGTCAACAGTTTTAAACAGCTATTTAGAATTAGATGCAGCATTACCAATGATGCTTGAATAATACTTCTTACATGCATTATTCAAAGCAGAATGGTAAGCAGAGTGTTGTTGAGTGTAAAGAAGCCTGTGTACCGTCAGGCCAGATTTTTTGTACTGCCATTCTAATTCCCTTCCGGCAGCTTTCATTAAACGTAAATCCAGGGTGAACCATGGACAGGGTTTCCTAAAAGTAACAACCCGTTCTCGCACAGGTGCAAACTCATCCAGAAGTGAAGATAGCATGGAATTATAGTGCTCAACGGAGTTAGTAGTGGGAAGCCCAGAGACAGAAGTCGAAAAAAGAGTGAAGTCCATGTGCTTGATGTTACGAAATTTGATAGTGCGCTCAGAAATCGATCGTGAAGACATAACATTTATGTCAAAAGTAAAAAGTCTATGGTCACTTATACTCATGTCAATACTGTTGAATTACAAATTTATACATTGTTATATCTAGGTTCAAATGTAATAGAATATAACTGAAAACATTATCTATATTTGTGTTTTACATTTTGAAGTAAACTTGAGGAAATTCTAAGGAGATGACGTCAGGCTGTGTAAGTGGTTGAGACATTAAGTCTTTTGTCTCTATGCAATTTCCTGACTATTTACCATGACAAGTTTAGAGCAATACTGCCTGAGTGATTGGATTAGCATCTATGCAGTTGAATGGCACTGTTATGCTGATTGAATCTGGACGAGGGACACAGTTATGTAGGGTGTGTCCTTTACCTACACAACATATGCATTCCTTTGTTTGAATGTCTCCTCCTCTGCTGTATAACGACTCCCCCTAAAATGTAGATAAATTGCCTTATTTTGTACTGTTAAATCAGACTGTTTTCGGACGACCTGCAGCACAGAGAGTTCTCATTAAAAGATTCACTTCTGTCTTGATCCGACGTCTCCTGGTCTCCATACTTCAAGAAACAACTGAAGTTCACAACAATACTATCCAGAGATTGGATACCAACACCAGCAGAACATACCACATCCAATATATGGCCCAGCCTATGGGTCGGAAAAGTAACATGCTGTTTAAAGTCAAAACCATCCAAAATGTCCAAAAAGGTAGCAGTTTTGACAATATTTGGATTATCAATATGGAAATTGACATCACCAGTCAACACAATAGACGGACAGAGTGGACTAAGAAGTGTCAGCAACTCCGTAAACTCAGAAAAAAATTAAGGATTTGGTTTTGGTGGACGATAAATGAGCAGCACAAGAACAGGTGAAACACCATTGACTTTAAAAACCAGACATTCAAATGATGAAACAGTAGGAGCATAAATAACATCGATTGATACATTCGATCCAAATATTACAGCCAAGCCACCTCCCTTACCGGAAGCTTGAGGCACGTCAATATATTTATATCCAGATGGGGCACACATGTTCAAATTAAGATAGTCATTGTCTTTGTGCCAAGTTTCACTGAGGCAAAGAATGTCAATTTTCCTGTCAAGGATAGTGTCAGTGATACGTTTTATTGTTTATTGACCTTGTGTTGAAGTGAGCAAGTCGCATAGTGCTACAGCACACATTCGCCACAAGTTTTTGAGAGAGAACTTCAGGATAGCGTAGGTTACCATGACCGATTTCACGGCAACCAGAAGTACGACGCAGCAAGCACCTGCAGTTCGACCAGTGAAGTGCAGTGACTCCATCACCGGCAGTAGAGCGACTCTGACGAGAACCGCTATGAATATAACTAGGCCGGCGGAGGAGCTGCATGGAATGCAAAGTTTGTATGACGCTGATATTTGGAACGGCCATGGTGATCCAGAGATAAGAGTTCAGAGAGAGAGAGTAACTCAGCATGGTAATGTCCAGAAGTTCAGACCACTCTTAACGCTGGTTCCTGAAATAAAGACGGCAATAATCCAGGTGATCAAATGAAGTCGCATGATGACATCCGAGAGTTGTTATACAGCCATTGCACACGGAGAACTTGACGCAACTCCAGGGAACCGATTGATCTCACACGGAGACAGCAGCAACAGGCAGCAGACCAGGGGGAAAACACTTTAAAACGCTGGCTCAGACAAGGTAAATATGTGGAAGTCCAGCAGCAAGTTAAGACTCAAAAGAGTTTAAAATGATTCAGAAGAGTTTAAAATGAATTAAAATAGTAAACAACTAAAAAACGGCAGGAGAAGCAGCAGCCAAACGTGCACCAGCGTCCTCTCCGAAACCGGATGGGATATCCCGGATGGGATAATGATGTCACGTTGATAAGTATCGATATAATTTTTGAATTAAGACTGTTATGAAAGATTTGGTAGATCATCATATGTTGGAGCCGTGGACTAGTGGTTCATTGAACTGTGGTGCTCATATGGGAAATTCAGGTTTGAATCTGGTCTGTGTCATGTGCAGATTTCATTCCTTCTTCTTACCCTCAAAATGTCCAATCTTTTCTCCATTGTCTCTGTTCTAAACAACAGCAAAGGGGGCAAAAAATGAAGGGCCAGTTGAGTGAGTGTCTCTAGCGGTAGCAGCAGACGGGGATCTGAGGCTGTCGGATTTGGATGGCGGAGTGGGAGGCTTCAAAGGTGGCAGGAGTGCTAGTGGACCCACTCATCCAAGCAGGATCCCTGTCAGCTCTTTAATTACTACTCACTATTTTTTTCACTTACATCTTTTTTTCTGTACAGAACTCAAATGAGCATACCATGAATTTAATGAGATGAAGGTTATCAAAATGGGAGAGTGAGCTACATTGGCTGATTACTGAAAGGACGATTTGCCACCTAATGAACCCTGGAGCCCTTACAGAAAGAGCAGAGGAGGGGTGGAGTGCTACTTGATGTCCCAGACCCTCACATTAAACACAACAGCACAGTAAAATGAGAGAGAATGAGTGTGGATGTGGCTCTTTTATCACACATACTCTCTATGACTATAGAGGGCACTGGCTCTCACAGGGGGAGGAAAAAAGAGATTTGTTTTTGTTTTATAACTGAAATAGTCATAGCCAGAAGTAATTTATAGTGAGCTGAGGGTTATTAACATTTAAAGAACAGCTGGGAACAAGGTGCAAACCATTCAAATGCAAGGGCGCAGCTTTGGTTTTAACAAAGAGACATTTTAAAGGTGCCCTCAGTCATTTTTTCCTCATTAAAAAAGTTTTGTGCATAAATAAATGAATACAAGTTTTTGAAAAAGATGAAGATTCCGGACTCCTATCAATATCCTAAAAATACATAAAGCCACATAGGGAGCCTAAATTCAATCAGTTTATCATATAAAGCGATCATGTCTCTTCTTTTTGAAGTAGTAGTTGCATAGCTGTCTATGGAGAGTACAGAAGATGAACGAAAGTCTTACGGGTTTGGAGCGACCTGAGGGTAATTAATGACATAATTTTCATTTTTGGGTGAACTATCCCTTTAATGACAATTATTTTTACACTAATAACAACAATGTATAGTATTGAATATGTCATGAGTGTTTTGTTATTGAAGCACAAAAGAAACGTGCTTGCGTGCTTGCTCACAGCACTGAAAAGGCAATCTTTTAAAGGAGAGGTTGATTATGATTTCACTTTTTTAACTTTAGTCAGTGTGTAATGTTGCTGTTTGAGCATACACAACATCTGCAATGTTACGACGCTCAAAGTTCAAAGCTAAGGGAGATATTTTCTTTTAAAGAAATCGCTTTTTAAGGACTACAACAAATGGCTGGTAGGGACTACACAAACTGAGGTGGAACTCAGCCATGTTGAGAAGAAGAAGATTTATTGTGGTAGAGCACATTTAGGAGTCTGCTCAAGCTGCCGCATCCGTCTTTTCACATTTATTGCAACACAGTACGTAACACATGCAATAGCATGTCATGAAAGCAAGATGACACCATAAGTGTTAACCGTAACTAAACTAAACTATCCCTGTTCTACCTTCATGCAGCATATATTCACTGGCATCTTACAACAGTTCCCGCATGAGCAATTTATAGATTATCATGACATAATATGCTAATAAATGACTTCACATCAGCTACATAAATTCATCAACTAGCCATTCAGAAACGTCCTGTTGCATTCTACATTGTCACTTCTTCTCTAGTCTCTCCATCATTGTCCGACTCCGGTTTGAACATAAAAGGCTGAACAGTTTCAGACAATTTCATTGCATGTCTGCGTCGGAGCTGCTAACTCGAGCTCTTGAGGGCCTGACCTCTTCTTGAAAGGGGACCGGGAGCAGCGGCTCATTTGCATTTAAAGGGACACACAAAAACAGCACGTTTTTGACCATTTTAACATGCTATAAAAAATTATCTGTGGGGTATTTTGAACTAAAACTTAACATACACACTCAGGACATCATATACTTATTTTACATCTTGTAAAAAGATTATAGGACCTAGGAAAAAATCCTAAATTAGTCCCAATTTTCTCTTTGTCAAACACAACAGGGAATAATAAATAGTAATGTTCTCAAAAGCCTTTAGAAGATAAGTTAGACTATTGAACAAGGTATTAAGTGAGATGTGTGCAAATGCAAGACAGCGCAGCAGGTGGCATGATGAAAGATGTGTCAGATACTTGGCAGCCAAGATCTGCTTCTCGTTTCATTTTGTAAAACAACTGACAAATGAAGAAAGCACAACTCTATTGAGTGTTTGTTCTGGGGGTTTTTTATACCGTAGAGATTAGGATTAACATCAGAACAAGATTACGCATCAAATGGGATTCTCGGGTTGCGAGGGGCAGAAGAACAGGGATTAAACCACAATCTCTCGGGACAACTGTACTGACATAAATATAGAAAACAGCTTGACACAAACGTAAAAAGCACACACACACACACAAGTCACGTCCAGCATATAATCAAACGATTCCATGCCGGAAACCAATTTATTGGGTGGGTGATTCTTAACGTACCAATTTTTTTTTTATTTTTTTTTTGCCGAGCACAGAAAATGGTTTCTGTCTTGGGGGGCGTATCACTGTGATTTTCAGAAAGCAGTAAAAAACCTGGCTCTGAGAGGTGTGATTTTTCTTGTTGTTTGGGTCGCCTTTTTTCCCCCAAATATTTTTTTATCCAGCTGTGAGGAAACGTGTGGAGTATTACACTCCAAGTGTGGCGGAAAATGCCCGTACAGTCGGATATTCACCCCGGCAGTTAGTTTTCCCAAAGACTGTGCCTGTTTAATAGAATAATGTCCACACAAAAAAACTTCAACACCATGCTTCATTTGAGAGCTGATGGCATTGACTTTCAGGAGCTCTCCCCTATGTTCATGCTGGATTTGATAGATGCATAATGTGTGCCCTCAGGGACTGACTTATCTGCTCGTGTGGCATTGAAGCTGATGGGCTGTGTCTGACTTCACATCACACATAATGGCAACTCACCCCCGTCATTTAATCTGTTTATGTCTGGTGCTGCTAACAATCTCACAAGTCGATCTCAGATCGAAGAGTCTCTTATATAGCATTTATACAGTAGGTTATGTGCACTGTTAAAAAAACTGACTGGTAAAAGATTGTAAAAATGCTATACCCTTACAAGAAAATTTTCTATATAGAACCTTTAAGGGTTCTGTCAGGTGCTTCATATAGAGAACCTTTCAGAGGTTCCCATCATGGGATCATTTCATAAAATTAGTTTTAATTCATTAATATTTGTTTTAATTTACTTTTAATTTGATTTCATTTTATAAATTAAACAGCTCGTAAACATGCTTTATCACCTGAAAAAAGACTAAATGAATAACTCGTTAGACATGAAAGTATTATGCAGTCATTGAAGACATTTCTCCTTATATAGATATTTTTCTCTCCAATTTTTGGGCATAAAGATTACTTTAAAATTGAGTCAATATGGTAAAAACTGTTAATTGGTTAATGGTAAGTTCCCTTACTATATACGGCGAAAAACTGTAATATATCTAATGCCACATTTCAATAATTTTACAGTAAAATACTCTTAAATTAACAGTTTATGAAATCTAAATTTTTCTTGAATTTTGGTTTCTTGCCGGATCAGGTATCGGTCACACAGGATCCGATCCAAATCCGATAATGTGCGTAGGCCTATAATATTCTGTGTTATTGTTAAGCCACAGTGCTCCACAAAAGGCACAACAACATTATAAAGCATAATCAACTCTTCTTCGTGCACTATATTAAGTGTTCTGAAGCTATTCCATAGTTTAATGTGAGGTACAGATTAATATTTAAGTCATTAAATTCAAGTTCACATGAATGCTTCCCTCCGCTGCGGCTGTCAGTCATTCTCCATTCAGCTTTAAACTGTGTGTCGTGTTTGGTTTACGACAGTCTACATGATGAAACTCTCCAAGATGATTCAATGTTCCTGTTATTATGCTTGATCTGTAGATAACACTCTATGCTTTCGCATAAAGTGACTTTATCTTTCCGGAGTTTATTGCTGTTTCTAAATCGTGTTACCTTCTTCTAGGTGTCTGTTAGATCACAACACTGGACTAGAGATTGTATTGTTCTTCACACACGGTAACTGAAATTTTAAACTGTTAAAAGAAAAAGCTCAATAAAATATTGCATAGATACACTACGCATCGATATCTCTTCACTTTGTGTTTTGAATTTTTCAACGCGGACGGAGCGCTGCCGCTGCGCACTGTGACTCCATGTTGCTTCAAGCACATCATGGGATGTGCACACGCGCTTTGTTCCGCTCTGTATTGGAGCCTTTCATATTATAATACTTTTGCACAATGAAAGATTATTAATAGCTTTTCTTGTTCTGCCCTATCTATAATATGTTGCTGCCTCATTAAAAATCTGCGCTATATATTTAAAATAAATGTCTTTTAATTTCTTAGTATATAGGCCTATTCCTATAAATATATTTATGCATGTATATTACAATGTGTTACATTTTACCAGATTTAGTGCTACACTTATTCACTTTTATTTGTTCCACACTAAATGTTTTTTTTTCCACTAAATGTTTAGATTTTATACAATTCTTGTTGTGCACTCATGATTTCTCTAGAGTAACTTTTACTGCTGAATTATCCTCAAATCTCGTTTATCCACCATCTAGTTTATAGTAGTATTTTTGTCATAGATTGTGATTATAGTTTTTTTTATTTGTTGTTTTTCTTTATAATGAAGTTGTCTGTATTTAGTAGATTGTGTTTAAAACAAAAAAGAGTGATTATCAGTACACTTTACAAATTTATGGTAACACTTTACAAAAAGGTTAACATTCGTTTCCTTTCAAGGTCTATGCCTTCAGGAAGCGCATGTGAAATCGTTTTTCCTGGTGTTTTTGTCTGTCCTAAGCATATTCAAAGCATTGTTAGACAGGAGTTTTCACCTTTAAAAAAAAACAAAAAAACTGTAATAATGGCAAGCGAACAGCATTTCAGGAGTGTGTTCATCCCTGCCCACGCTATATCTCAGGTGGGGATACACATGTACTGTGTGTTTTTTGTCCCGCCGGGCGATTTTCAAGGAGAGCTCCTCGCAACCTGGGACCCACTTCTGCCGAGACAGAGCGCCGGCTCAGGGCGTGGGGTTTGCGAATGGATCTGAAAGAGGGGTTTGAGATGGGCCGAATGTGTAAAAAGAGCATGTAGATCGAATCTCGCGTTTGCAGAGGCAGCGCGCAGATTACTATGTGATGTTTTATTAAAGCTACACTGTGTGATATTTTCCCCCATCTAGCGGTGAAAAGGTATATGACCATCCAGTGAATTTTAGTTTCTGTTCCTCTCAATTCCGATTTCGTTTGAACTCCTACGGTGGCCGATTTAGTCCAAGATTAACGTGGCTTCCAGTTCGACCTCGTCCACATTCGACACGGTGCCTGTGGGATATTCTGTGCGCAGTGGGATGGTTGGAACTCAACTGGCCTAATTATTCGGCTAGAAAGAACTGCAGCTAATCCAGAGTGAACTTTGATGATAGTAATGTTTATTCAGTCATCCAATTGCAAGGCATAAACAGGTTTGCGTGGATATGTGCATAAATGTGGTTTCTGTGAGAGAACAAATAAGGATGGTAAATATACATGATAATGACATGACAGAAGATACACAGTTAAGAACTGTATAACTATACTTATAAGTTACATTTGTATAATGTAACCGTAAATCAGAGCTTATTGTACCATATATAGGCGCTAAATGCAGCTGCATTAAAAGGAGGAGCTGCCGCTGCTGCTGCTAACAAGCGGTGTCGGATTACAAAAGTGTGTGCGCAGCTTTAGCACTGCAGTGCGCTCTGTATAACAATTGTTAATATGCCGATCAGACCTGATACATTTTCCATCAACATACATTACAAGCAAATATTTTCTATAAACGAATAAACATTGTTGATAACAAAATAACTGATTATTAACTGATTAAATGATTATTCAAATAGGTGAGCATTACGTTATTGTATGTTGACACAAAAATACTTCTGAGGTGACATCAACTGAATTACGCGATGACACACTCTGAAACACATCTACAATGACAATAACTATTATTACTTACGGAGTTATTAATGCACAGAAATACCACACAAGGAAAAACAGACTTTTGAGGAATAAACAAGCCAGGAAAACTCTGTATAACTCTGTTACTGGACGCTGCTGAGATGAAAACTCATCTGGTGCATGCGCAGAAAGTCTGAACAAGTTGATGCGCACATGCGCGAGGCAGGGAATTTTGTACAGTGCCATCGAGTGTTAAAACGCGAAAGGCGAAGCTTGAATTTACGGGTATGTCCCTCTTTGGATAATGTACTTTCAAGATGGAGGGGCAACATGGTGACCTGCATTCGAACCCCTACCCGTATGTATTTTAAATGGCATATTATAAACTTACAAGAATACTTTATTACTTGAAAGAAGTAAATATACATTAATGAGCACATATATTTTTGAAAGAACTAAGTGTTTTTAGCTAAGAATAAACTAAAAAAGTTACACAGTGTAGCTTTAACAAATTTAGGGAGGAGCACGCTCAGATAATTAAACCTAAATAAACACGAGAGGAGCACATCAAGCTAATCAATTTAAACAACGATAAGAGGTGTATATATACAGCAGATTTACCTTCTTTCGTTGACCATTTTTATTTTAGCATGGACGGCTTTTCCGGCAGGTCGCCCCACCCGGCCACTCACGCTGTATAGCCTACATAGCTCAAACAGCTCGAAGCAATTCTACAATGCTAAAATCTTTCTAACAGATTTCTAAACCATTTCGGCCGCTTCCATCAGCATTCACGGTCAAATAAATTCTGCTTTTCCCGAATGTAATTGTGTTTGCCACAATTCACAATTGCGATTCTGACTTCTAAATTCTAATCCTTGTTCTAAAGGTATGTTAATAGCGTGTTGTTTTAGAAAATGACGACAGAGTCAACCACGAAAGTGCTCGGACTGTGTAAAGAGTGCACACCGCAGACTTGCAACAGGGGAAACTACAACAGAAATAAAATGATCTTAAATAATTTGTTACAGGTACACATCAAGCTTTTCTTGCGATCTTACCGCCTATGTGTAGGCCTACTACAGACATATATTTTCACACGCGAGAAGTGCGTTCAGCATGGACACGCAGGGGGTTGGTGGTTATGATCTCACAGAATTCCGTGAAATGAACACGGGTCCCTTAACTCAAAATCCGTGGCGTTTTCACGGAATGGCCGAAAATTCTGTGATGGGTCCACGGAAGTGATGCCTGTGTAAGTCAATGACAGTATACAGACGCGTTGGGCATGTTGGTTGTCATCATGAAACTATGATTTTTGCCATTATGACATGGAGTGTGATTCTCGATTTAATCAGCCAGCATAATTTATGATTATTTTTTTTATTTTGATTTACAGTATTTAGACACGTTTTGAACACGTAACCCAATCCCTTCCCTAAACCTACCCATTTGTGTATTATAAAAAACAGGATATAACAGGCAGATTCGACTGCAGGCACAATTTATTTCAAAAGTACAAATATTCCAAGTGTTCCGAGGCCAAACGATTAATTTGTGTGAAGAAAATCCCCAAAAGCGATCAGCAGCGTCGAGTCCATCCGCCAAAGATCAAAAATAAATTTCAAATTTTCGCCGGGAGAAACGTTACACAGCTTTTACAGCATTGGCTGTCGCATGTCTCGTGACCAATTGCGTCATTACGTCGGCTTTGATTGTAAAATGCCATTGGCTCTCGGGTGTCTCGTGACAGAGTGCGTCACGCTAAAGAGTAGTGTGTATAATTTGAATGAGAAATGAATGAGTGCATTCACGGAGCGGTGGGATCATCATTTTAGTGATTAAAACATTAAGATCAACTCTGTTCTTTACATGAAGACATTGTGTGACTTCAGAAGACTTGGAATGCAACATGAGTTAATACTTTTATACTGTTTTTGCAATAAATACCTGTGACTGTACTTGTATTTGCCTGTTGTGTTTTATATTGTTGAGAGTGGGTAGGTTTAGGGTAGGAGTGGAGTTAGTTGCTCCAAAATACAAAAGTAGCCTATAAATATTCATAAAATCATGTCTGCTTTTTACTGTCATTGACTTGCATAGGAATCATTTCCGTGGACCCATCACGGAATTTTCGGCGATTCCGTGAAACAGCTCGGGTTATGTATATAACCCTTGTTCCCTGAGATAGGGAACGAGCACTGCATCGGAACGACGAATTTGGGGACACTCCCTAAGCAACAGCGTATCTGAAGTCTGAATGAAACCATGCTAATCCTGATTGGTGTTGCGTCATGACGTAGCTATGACGGCATACCCGGAAGATACATAAGGGGAGCCGGCGCATAGTAACGGCAGTAATCGCGATTAAAGCATGCGCTCCAGGCGTGCCGAGGTGTGGCGACGAGATGCAGTGCTCGTTCCCTATCTCAGGGAACAAGGGTTATATACATAACCGAGCAGTTCCCTTTCAAGGGAACTCGCACTGCATCGGAACGACGAATTTGGGGAACGAATACCCACTAGGCCACACCGAGGGTAGCGCCTGCCCTAGTTTGAAGCTGGAGACCGGGCACAGCTAGGACTGGAGCACCCTAGCGCCAGGCGTCGCAGGGAGGTGCAAACTATAGAACCTTATAAAGGTGTGTGGGGTAGCCCACCCAGCCGCCTCGCAGATGTCCTGCAAAGGGACTCCAGAAAGGAGGGCCACAGAGGAGGCCATGCCCCTGGTGGAATGCGCCCTCACGGCCATCGGTGAAGGCAGATTGCGCACCTGATAGGCCGTGGTTATTGCCTGGACAATCCAGTTACTGATTGTCTGGGTTGACGCAGGCAGCCCTTTCTTAGGTGAACCATAGCACACTAATAGCTGCTCAGATTTCCTCCACTGTGCAGACTTCTCCAGATATATTTTAAGGGCTCTGACTGGGCAGAGCAGGTGAAGTCTCCCTTCTTCCACCATCGCATGAGGCGGAGGATGAAATGCCTGAAGAACCAAAGGCCTGACCACACTAGATGGCACCTTGGGCACGTAGCCCGCCCTAGGATGTAAGATGGCCTTTACTCTGCCAGGGGCAAACTCCAGGCAAGTCGGCGTAAGCACCAAGGCCTGAAGGTCCCCCACTCTCCTCAGAGAAGTGATGGCTAAGAGAAAGGCCACCTTAAGGGTCAGGTTCTTTGGGTCAGCCGACTCTAGCGGCTCGAAGGGGGCCTCAGCTAATCCTTCGAGTACCACTGCCAGATCCCAGGTTGGGACTCTGGAACGAGCCGCAGGCCTCATCCTCCGAGCCCCATGGAGGAACCGTACAACCAACTGGTGCCTACCCAAAGGCCCATCACTCAAAGGCGTGTGGAAAGCCCCAATGGTAGCCACGTACACCTTGAGTGTGGACGGGGTAAGCCCTGCAGAGAAGCGATCTTGGAGGAACTCCAGCACTGAAGCCACTGGGCAGTTAACTGGGTCCACCTCACGCTCTCTACACCAAGTGGAAAATACATTCCACTTGA
Organism: Gobio gobio; assembly: GCF_949357685.1. Taxonomy (NCBI): domain Eukaryota; kingdom Metazoa; phylum Chordata; class Actinopteri; order Cypriniformes; family Gobionidae; genus Gobio; species Gobio gobio. The sequence continues at coordinate 11,292,297 of NC_137100.1, read as the reverse complement.
GGCTGTACAGTCTCCTCGTAGACGGAGCCCTGGAACTGAGCAAGGTCTCAACCACATCTGCCGGCAGGCCGGCCTCTAGGTACCTGACCCCATCAGGGGCCAGACCCAAAGGTTCCACATCCCCGGCCGGGGGTAAATTATTTTGTGCCCCCCGCCTGAGACAGGAGATGGATCTCCCATGGAAGACCCGCCAGCAGAACTATGATGTCTGAGAACCAAACTCGAGTCGGCCAACGCGGCGCCACCAGAAGCAGGCTGGCGCCTTGTTGACGGACCCGTTCCAGGACTCCCGGGAGCAGAGCGATCGGGGGAAATGCGTACAGACGCAGCCTCGGCCACGTCTGAACCATGGCATCCAGCCCCAGCGGATGCATGAGAGAAAACCACAGTGGACAGTGGGTCGCAAATAGATCAACTTCCACTGGGCCGAACCTCTCGCTTCCACTGGGCCGAACCTCTCGCACATGGCCTCCACCTCTGGGTGGAGTCGCCACTCCCCGGGCCTCAGGAGGACCACAGGAGGATCTGATGCGCCAGTCTGAATTGAGGGCGCGACCTCAGACTCCCCTGCCGATTGAGGTACGATACGACAGCCGTGTTGTCTGTTCGTACCAGGACATGGTGACTGCAGAGGTCCGGGAGAAAGCTCCTGAGAGCCTTGTAGACCGCCATCATCTCCAGGCAATTTATGTGCCAGGAGGAATGACGGCCCTCCCACGGGCCCCTCGCAAAGCGGCCGTCCATGACCACGCCCCAACCAGTGAGGGAGGCGTCTGTTGAAACGGATTTCCGGCAACAGGACGCTCCCAACAGTGGTCCCCGGGACAGGAACTAAGGTTTCTTCCACATGACTAGGGAACGAAGGCATGTGCGCGTTACCCTGATCATACGGAAAGGATTCCCTCTGGGGAAAAACCCCTTGGTTTTCAGCCACCACTGTAGGGGTCTCATGTGCAGCAGGCCAAAAGGTATCATGTTGGACGCTGCTGCCATGTCACCCAGCACCTTCTGAAAGTGCCTCACAGTGATGCTGTGGCCTAGCCTTATTCCTGAGACCATCGCCAGTGTGGCCTCGACTCGCGCGGGAGACAATTGTGCCCGCATTGATGTCGAATCCCACACGATTCCCAGGAAGTAATTTCTCTGGGACGGCGTCAACACGTTTTTCTTTGTGTTGAGTCTCAGCCCCAAGCACTTTATGTGGGCCAGAACGACATCTCGATTCCGAACTGCCATATCGTACGACTGGGCCAGTATGAGCCAATCGTTGATATAATTCAGTACACGGATGCCCTGGAGTCTCAATGGAGCAAGAGCTGCATCCATGCACTTTGTGAATGTGCGTGGGGAAAGAGCTAGACCGAAGGGAAGCACTCGATATTGGTACGCCTCGCCCCCGAAAGCGAACCTCAAGAACTTCCTGTGACACAGAAGGATGGATATATGGAAGTATGCGTCCTTCAGATCTATCGTGACGAACCAGTCCTCGGACTGGATCTGACTCAGGATGATGGGAATGGTGAGCATTTTGAACCTGAACCTCCTCAGAGATTGATTCAAATACCTCAGATCTAGAATAGGACGCAACCCTCCATCCTTTTTTGGAACTATAAAGTACCTGCTGTAGAACCCGGACTCCCTCTCTGGCGGAGGAACATGCTCTATGGCCTCCTTTACCAGCAAGGATTTTACTTCTTGTTCCATTACCCGAACCCGCTCTGGTACCACTGCAGTCCACGTCACTCCGCTGAATTTTGGCGGAGGGTGACCGAACTGCAGTCTGTATCCCTTTTCTACAGTACGCAGGACCCACGTAGAAATACTCGGAAGGCATTTCCATGCGCCGAGATAATCTACTGAGGGAACCAGCCTCTCGAGGCTGGCCTCGGGTGTCAACTGAGCCTCGTTCCCAACCCCCTGAAGCAGCCTACCGGCAGGGAGCAGTTGGGACTGATTTTCGGTGTGCGGACGCGTTAGCTGTCCAGCCACAGGTCTTTCCAGAGGCGGCTGGAGTAGCGAGCGTTCCCGGGAAATCGATGTTGCCCAAAGCGTCTGTGACGGCGGGATTACCACATCGATTTCCCCAGAGCGCCGCGGAGGAAGCAACCTCGGTTGCCCCTGCGCGGGGGGGACCGCTCTTAGAAGTCCCGCCGAAGCTAGGACTTCTTCCCAGCAGCCTTCCTAGCCTGAAGGACGTTCCTCAGATCGCCTTTAGGTGCGGAAGACTGCTGGTGTGAACGTCGCCTCTGTTGCCAAGCTCCCGGAGGAGGGGCTCTAGAGGCGACGCTCTGCTTTTGCACCTGTCAGTGCGAGGAGCTGGTGGACGGCTGAGGCTGCCCGCTGACTGCTTTCTCGCCTCCTGGAACCTGTCGACGACGGTGTTAACGGCGTCGCCGAACAGGCCAGAAGGTGAGATCGGGGAGTCCAGGAGGAAGGTTTTATCCTTCTCCTTCATCCCCGATAGATTGAGCCAAAGATGTCTCTCCACAGTCACCATCAAAGCCATGGAGCGGCCAACAGCACGGGCCGTCTCCTTGGTGATGCGGAGAGAAAGTCAGCAGCCTTCCGGAGTTCCAGCACATCCTCCGGAGAGGGACCCTCACCCTCGTCCAGCTCTTTAAGGAGGTCAGCCTGGTAGGCCTGCAAGATGGATAATGTATGCAGGGAACCACCAGCCCGCCCAGCCGCCATATAAGCTCTGCCCACCAAGGCTGAAGTGTCCCTACAGGGCTTGGTGGGCAGTACCGGGGTTTTGAGCGACGACGCCGATTCGGGGGAAAGATAGCTCGCGAGAGCATCTTCCACCCGCGGCATCGCCCCATACCCAGCCTTGCGTGCCCCCAGTATGTTGGAATAATCCAACACTGCGGGATTGGAAACACCCACTGAGAACGGCTGTTTCCAAGACTTGCACAACTCATTGGCGAGGTGTTTGAGCCCGGCGTGTGAGAAAGCGGTCATCCAGCCTGCTTGGTGGCTGGATTTCCTGACTTTCTTGTGGCCAATCGTTGTTAAGCTTGGCCACCGCACGGGTTAACACCTCAACCAGCTCCTCTTGGGCGGGTGGGTGAAGTGGCGACTCACTTGGTGCTTCACCACCCGCCCCGATGTCCACCTCATCCGGCTCCTCGGAACCAGAGAGAATGAACATCGGATTCTCCACCCCGGGGGAAGAAGCCGCAGAGCGGGCTTCCACACGGGGAAGGGAGAATCTCAGAATCGTCAGATGAGGAGTGGGAAAGTGCCCCGGCAGTCCCAAACCTGTCTGACAGATCCCTTTGTGGGCCCCATGATCTGCGACGCCGAGCCGCCTCAGCGACTGCGGGTCCAGAACCAGAGGGCTCACGAGGCTGGCCGGCCTCATTGAACACGGCCAGCCGAGAGCGCAAGAGTCTGAGTGTCAGCCTCTCACAATGCTCACAGGCGGCTCCCTCGAGAGCCGCCCTAGCATGCTGAACACCCAGACACTGCACACACAGCGAGTGTGTGTCCGAGCCCGACATATAACGGGGACACAGATGCACACACTGCTTAAATTCTCTCACTTTTTCAGTCGCCATTTCACACACACTTTCAATATTGACAAACAACAATAAATAGACAGACAGTTTCACAGAGAGCGCTATGCTGAAGAGCGATAACTGCCGTTACTATGCGCCGGCTCCCCTTATGTATCTTCCGGGTATGCAGTCATAGCTACGTCATGACGCAACACCAATCAGGATTGGCATGGTTTCATTCAGACTTCAGATACGCTGTTGCTTAGGGAGTGTCCCCAAATTCGTCGTTCCGATGCAGTGCGAGTTCCCTCGAAAGGGAACTGCCATGGATTTTGAGTTAAGGGACCCGTGTTCATTTCACGGAATTCTGTGAGACCAGGTTGTTATGAACTATAAATATACTTGCTGGTAAAGCTAAATCACTAAAATGATGACAGTACAAAAGCGCATATTATGTCAAATGATCAGCCACTTGTTGGAACCAGCTGATAATCACTGCCTTTGATTCAATACCTCTCAACTTGACGCTCACATAAGCTCGGTCACACAGGGCTCGACACAGTGTGACCATACTCACATTTACGACTAAAAATAGACGTGTGCGAACTGTACACTGTATTTTGGAGCACCCATTTCCTTAAATGTAGCACCTTACAGTAGGCTATATTGTATACCATGCTATTAACGATTATTTTAAGGCATCTTATATTTTGGGGATAGAAAAACATATCACGATACTGCAAACTTCAAAGGCTATTCATTAAATAAAAGTGAACTTCACGTTTCAGATTCTGAGCGTTGTACGGGCTTGCACAACAATGCTTCATTTCAGAGCAGTTCACAATCAATGAATGGCGCACATTTATGCCAAGCGAATTCTTATGAACAATGACAATGTTTTCTTTATTGTGATTAATATTGTATGTTGTATACAGGTGTAACGCATCCAGAGCCGGCCCAAGGCATAAGAAAAAAAGCTTTCTAATATATGCACGGATTGATTCTGACAGCGCTGCACGAGCTCGCAGCACCATTGGCTGGACACTATTAGCTTGTTAGCCAGGGTTCAAAGTCCAAAGTGCAAGAAAAATCAGCGCTGAAACGGTGCTACGTCAGTTGCCCGGTAATCTTTTTATGAATGGATGGATTTGAGAATGTGATATGGTTTAGTGCGAATATCTTATCGGACTTGCTGCATGTTTTGGATGGAGTACAGCATAGCTTTCAGTTTCTGTTCGCAGTAAATGCTTCTCTGCAAGTTGGCTACTATATGTTTGAGTCGCTCAAAATGATCATTTGGGAACGCAACATGCAGCAAACATCTTCCCAAATTCGTAATGAGAATCATTTATAAAAGAATAAAAGGTGTTCCTGCGTCTTTCTGCCAAAATAAAAGCTGTATCAACATTTCTTGTTTTTAAAAGAAGTCTCTTAATGCCCACCATGGCTGCATTTATATGACCAAAAATACAGTAGAAACGGACAGTAATATTGTGAAATATTATTGCAATTTAAAATAGCTGTTTTCTATGTGAATATATAGTAAAGTGTAATTTATTCCTGTGATCAAAGCTGAATTTATCATCATTACTCCAGTCTTCTGATCCTTCACAAATCATTCTATGAGGATTTGATGATCAAGAAACATTTATGATTATTATCAGTGTTGAAAACAGTTGTGTAAAAAATTGTTTTTAGGATTCTTTGAAAGCTTTCTATTTCAGATAAATGCTGTTCTTTTGAACTTTCTATTCATCAAATAATTCTGGGGCAAAAATTGTGAGCATATTCAGCATAAGAGGCTTTTTTTTATATATATATATATATATATATATATATATATATATATATATATATATATATATATATATATATATATATATATATATATATATATATATATATATATATATATATATATATATATTATTATTTTTTTTTATTTTATTTTTTTTAAAGTGCACATATCCCAGTCTGAACTGTAGTACTGTAAGACTTTGAATATTAAAGTACAAGTTAACATCTGACCACTCTTGTGGGTTTGCTACTGTTACAATTAAAAACCGTATAAGGGTAAAAACATGACAGGCAGACATGATGTAAGCAACACAGCTACATCTAATAACATTAATAATGGGTGTGCGAATTATCAAGAACTGACAATAGTCAGTCGTATTGGTGGCACCAAGGGGCCCCCAAATAAAATTCTGCTTAGGGCCCATAAAGGCTTGGGCCGGCCCTGAACGCATCACACAGAGAGGTCGGATAGCTGGCCTGAATGGTCATAGCCCAGTTCAAGCAATCTCACGTATCTGACATTCCATGGGGTTTATTATCAGCGTCAATCCCATGCACACATGGGGCAGTTCGCAAACACTCCACTGACAACTGCGTTACTGAACAGAAAAATAAACGGCAAAGAGCAACAGAAATTTAGAATGCTTACATGCGACGTTCACAGCTTGAGCTCCATCTACGGACTGCCCCACTCATCAGCGAGTGAGAGAGAGTGTTTTCCGCCTTAAAGGAGCGGTACCTAAAGGCCAATTTATACTTCTGGTTCGAGGGCACGCCGTAGCTACGCCGTAGACGGTGTGCTGCGAGCGTACCCTACGGCGTACCCTGACGCGCATCTCTCCAAAAATGTAACAACGTATCAATTCTACACAGACCACAAGCGCTGTGATTGGTCTGTCAGAACCCTTCCCTCAGGTCAATAAAAAAAAAAAAAAAAAAACTGCGATAGGAGTGTGTGTGTCCAGAAATGGGATGATAGTATCATCCTTATTATCTGCTATATAACACAACATTTTGTAGTGCAGAGATTCTTTATGTTAGTGAATAAATACATAGATCCGCTGTGTATAGTTTATTTATTTTCTCATTAAAACCAAAGATGTAAATCAGTGATTGTATATCAAGAACAGGGACACATCACAATGGGTGCATTACGTTTTGTGAATTCAACGGAATGAATAGTCTCCGCAACAGCAATCGATTGAAGCGCTCGTCTGTGCATGAGCCAACGATACTGCAGCGCCACAAGCTCTGCATGATTTCAAAAACGCATTCCAGCGCCAGATGGCCTCTTAGTTAACTCTACTAATCAACTAGAGATGCTTAATTTGTATTACATACAACAACTCAAGCTGCAAGAAAAGCCGCTATCTGACGCCATGACGGCTGCTGATACTCCGACAATGTAAAACAAGCTGCTTCTTCGACTTTTGCCTTGATACTGTGTGTTACCATCAACATGCCCGTGGACACTGCCTCCTAGCGGTCTGCATGTGGAATTGCACATTGACGCAGACAACCACGCAGAAGTATAAATGAAAACCAACGCGTAACTTGCGCCGTAGAGGATACGGCGTAGGTCCGACGCAGAAGTATAAATCAGCCTTAATTCAGCGAGGTAAAGTATCCGCCTAGGCTGCTTTAGGGACCGTCTGCAAATTCACAGTGCAAATCGAATCTCAACAAACCATTAAAATTAATTTTTACAGGGCTATGGTAAATGCCTAGCGGGCAAATTATTTACAACCCCAAATCAGAAAAAGTTTGGACAGTATGGAAAACGCAAAAAAAAAAAAAAGAAGTGATTTCTAAATTTACTTTGACTTGTATTTCATTGCAGACAATATGAAAACAAAATATTTCATGTTTTGTCTGGTCAACTTCATGTCATTTGTAAATATGCATCCTTTCCTGTCATTCAGACCTGCAACACATTTAAAAAAAAGTTGGGACAGGAGCAATTTAGGGCTAGTAATGAGGTAAAATGGTTAAATAATGATGTGATTTGAAACAGGTGATGTCAACAGGTGATTGTAATTATGATTTGGTACAAAAGCAGCATCCAAAAAAGGTCTAATACGTGCGTTCGCGTGCTTTGGCTGGCACCGAGCAAGAGACAGACGCTCTGCGCTGGTCACATCACAACTCATGACAATTATTTAGTGTTTTCAACCACATCATGTTTATTTCAGGTTTCAGACATTTAAATGCTCATAAGTAGGCTACTAGCAAAAAACACTGATGTCTATGAAAGCGGCAATGACAATCCTTTCAGACGGTTATAGTTTGACTAACGTTACGTGTTTTATTCACATCAGATACATGCACATTATATAGTAACTAGGGTTGGGTATCGTTTGGGTTTTTTTCGATTCCGGTGCCTAAACGGCATATAGTTTACTCTATTCTTCTTCCAGTTCACTGGTCACTTACTTTCATGTATTTAGTGAGACGAGAATGCACTCAAGTGTTGTAAATCCGACAGATCCGATTCTGAGGCGCAAACTAACATGGCACCGCCCATTGCGCTTTATAGATCAACTAACACACATTGACTCACACATTTGAACATCAGATAGTTCGTGACACAGTTAAGAAGTTTGTGAATATTTTGAATAAAAAGAAAAAACGAAATAAACACGATACAGCTGAGCTGTCAGCGCTATTGTGGCTGCTGTGTGTCATGTGAGAAACATGACGCGTCGCCATGGAAACATTAAGGCGATGCGTTCTAAAATATTTAGCCAGAGAATATCATCATAATTCAAAATAAAGCTGAAGCTCAAAGCTGGTTAGTAGCAGACCAAGAATACAGACTATTTTGGCACCGAAATGAGGAACCGAAATCTGCGTTCTGATTCGGTCCGGTACATACCGGTTATGTAAGTACCAGTGCCATATTGGCACCGGGTTTCGGTACCCAACCCTAGTGAGAAGGTATTTCTGCTTCAATACCTTCAAGCCAAAGCTTGTTTGGTATCTAAATGTTCCTCTCTTTTTTTCCTGAATCAACAGTGCACAGTATGTGACTATGAGATGCACCATTAGTATGTTTAGCACCCTTGGGAGTAAAACTACTAATTCTGACACAATCATAAAACATGCAGTAAGGTCATAAACCGAGACAAAGGGACTTTCTCCCTCCTAAAGTCCACACATATGATTGGTCATTTCAGAAAAGATGGGTGTATGGGAATGGTCCTTAAAGGACAAGGACAATGACACAAGCACATCTTCGCTCAGTCAAGTTGGTTGGTTGTTTTGAAGTTTGGTGTGCTTCACGACTCGGTCTCTGGCCAGCCGGCCAGGCAGCGCGCTCCATCTCAGCGTTCAGTCAACTTGCTCAACTTCAACGAGACGATCGCCCTTTCCTCATCTTCCAGCAACACTTCGCTCTCAAGTTAACTCTTCAAAACACGCTACCGAGAGCGACGTTTAGATGAATATGTAAATAAGTGCTGCACGCTTTCCTCTCAATAACAAAATAAACACGCAACAAAAATGACAGTGGTGAGAAAACAGCAGTTATAAAGCATGTGATCATAGCGGGTCAATAGGTTCTCTCTGCAATTCACCGGCATCATGACGACAGATGAGGTAATTAAATTACACTGTTATGATAGTTTGATTATAAAGAGACTCTCACATCCTTTTGATTTTCCCAGCAAAATTTGCTTTCATTGACAACCTTGGAAGTTGTGGAAGGTCTTGTTTTTTAGGTTTAGTTACAAGCTGTTCACATGTTGGCAATAAAAAAGTGATTAATACATGTAAATTCCAACGCAATCTCACAGCAATTCGTAAGTATTTTTACGAGGTGGCTAATTCGTACAAATGCGTACGTCCTCACTCGTACATTTGCGTATGATTTGTTTAGACCCCAGTGATGGGTAAGTTTAGGGGTGGTCCTTCCTGGTGACTTTTTTTATTAAAATCGTACAGATTCGTATGAATTAGCCACCTTGTAAAATACTTACCAATTACAGTGAGATTGTAGACTGGAAAATTCTTGCCTATAAACATTAAACAAAGATTAATAAATACTGTAACAAATGTATAGCTTGTTGTTAGTTAATGTTAGCTATTGTATTAACTAATGTTAACTAACTTTTGCCATCAGTTATGTTGTTAAATGAATGTTTATTGCATTATATTAGTGTTGTGTTACCATGATTATTATGTTTTGTATTTGTGTGTATGTGTGCATCTTCTACACATTATTGACCTCAATTGTGGAAAAGCTGCTTGTGATGAACTTTGATTCATCATGTGGCTTTCTCATTACCTGTGTTTTTGTGGTTGTCATAAAGGTACAAAATGTATTTTAGTACTTAGGTTGGTATATTAACATGTCAGTTAATGAAACGTATGTTTTGTTTAGTTTTTTACTGTTAATTTAAGTTAATCGTTAAAATCATAATATTAACGCAATATTCTTAAGTTCTGGAAACCATAGCTGCCATTTTTTTACTCTAAATTGCACAATTTTTCCTTTTTTGTTTTACAGTATTTTATGGCCTGAAATTGTACAATGAATGCTAATGTTGGCGTAAATGTAATTTAGCCTTTTTCCAAGTGTTGCGTGATTCCTCAGATGTGCTGGCTGAGACACATATAGCTGCTCACTAAATCTTTTTGTGCATAGCCAAGCTACGTCTCCTTTCAACGACACAGCAGTTGTTTTGCGTATTTTCGGGCCCTCCATCACAGCATGTAAAATCTGTCCTGATTACTCTGTCCACAGGCTGAGTGAACGTCCCCAGGAATGGTCCCCAAGTGAATGAGGTTGTGAGATACAGAAGGGCTTTCACTCTGCTGCTGAGTGCACTCTGACAAGATTGCTGTCAAATCCTAGGGATGGGACAAGAGTTACTGAGTGTCACATGACAGTAATGGGAAGGCGGGGTGTGGAATATAGGGGCGAAGAGGCGTGTCGGTACATACCGAACTAGAAAAAAAGACAACAACGACTAAAGTAATGATGTGATATCCGCTCTTAGTGTTGTATTGCACTCATTTCAATGTATTTTTCAAATTACATTGGTTTTGAATGTTCCTGTGAATGTTCAATTTTGCAATTTTCTAATATAATGCTTTTTTTATTTTTTATCCAAGAGGCCCTGAACCACAAAGTAAAAATGCGTGCTTCCTGTCTGTTTCCTGAATGTGTCTGAAGTTTCAGCTCAAAATACCCCACAGATCATTTACTATATTATATAGTGTTGTAAATGCCTAGTCTAGCAACTCTCGGTAGACCTGAGAGCTGGAAAAACCAAATTCTGGTCAGGCCAATCACAGCGTGTGTAGAGTCGGTGGGCGAGCTTCACATAATGACGGCACGTCACGGCAGAGTTGCGGAGGTTGTGCGTGCTACTCGTAAACACAGAAGCTGGCGAACAGCTGTCTTTTGAATCTGCTTTGGTCGCGACTCTGGAAGACTTGGAGTTAAGCTTTTATTTGAGAAAAGAACAAAGAAAAGCACTGAAGTCATTCTTAAGAAATGAAGATGTGTTCAGAGTTTTGCCGACCGGATACGGCGAAAGTCTATCAACTAAAGTTAGCTCGGCTCTGGTTCGGCTCTCGACTCTTTGCTCTGGTTGGTTGTGGCGCTCATGTTGCTATCCAATTGCATGCAGAGGTAATTTGAAAGACAACCATTTATCCCGCCCCTCGGATTGAGCCCTGTCAATGGTGAGTTTCAAGACCCAACATCTTGATGTGGGTCTGGCTTGTCAGGCTAGTAAATGCCCGTTTTTGAGTGGAAGGAAAAACATGCTGTTTTCATGTATCTTTAAATGCAAATGAGCTGCTGCTCCCCGTCCTGCTTTCCAGAAGAGGGCGGAGCCTGTACAGCTTGTGCATCGGATACTCTGCCAAAAACTAAAACATCTCTATCGCGGTCACGCTCACGTGACATTGCAGTTCTTCGTCATCATGAAAGTTTATTAAAAACTTGCTATCAGCCTGGTACAAATTGTGGTTTTGGTCTATTCAGCTAATTTTGCCCTTCATGACAACTGTGAGGGGGTAAATTTTTTTTATAACTCATCCGTTTAAAGTAGGTGGATTTTTACCATTATAGGATTGTGTACACACTGCCGACACACATTTATGTTCAAACACCATGTAAAAGTGATTTTTGTTTAATAGGTCTCCTTTAATTGTATTATTGATCTATACATCAACTGATAAAGTAACAGGGACATTATGTCAAGTTGTAAGCATTAGATTTAATCCTTAAAGGGCATTTTGCAGGCTAATTTTTTTTCTAGGCTAAATTAATATATAACCTTGTATGAAAATACCATATGAAAAGGTAATGCAGGATTTAAAATGTTTTAAAAAGACATAAGAGCACAAATTTAGTAGATAGAGAGGCCGTTTCGTTGGCCGCTTGTAAAAAAGGCCTTTCTTTTCAACATGGCGTCATATTGAGGGAGTCGCTCGCCGGGCTCTGCGTTGGCTCAGTGCAGAATAGGTTGGTATTCAGTTGGAGTCCTTGTATTTTCGGTAGATTTTCTATTCCAATGTATCATTGTCATGGTAAATTATTGTGTCCAGCCTGTCAGGACATCAAGTCCACAGGTTTCCTATAAAAAAAAGTTGAAACCTGCATGGTGGCGTTTTGTGCAGGTGAAGAGACGGGACTTCCCTTCGGCATCTGCTTCGAAACACACGGTGGTGTGTGTAGGTGTAGCGTTCACTTTAGACCAGAGGATTGTCATCGTAGCGATATGATGTGTTTAACATGGTAATACTCATGTAAAGGATGATATTAAATGAATAAACATCCACACTTGATGCTACTTTGTCTTTGTTTTTACGGGAATCAATTTGAACACTGATGAATACACAGTATGTACATTAACACAAATGCATACAGTCTCACACTTTTCAAAAAATGTGGAATTATGTGCTGGTAATGTAAATATTTTATTCATGCCGTATGTACATTCAAGTTCACTCAAATACATACTCATAACATCATAAATCCTCACAGTCTCAAACTATCGGTGAATCGACACGAAATAAACCCATAACACAATCGCATACAATAACACTATAGCTACTGTCTGTTGGTCATCGGCATGACGGTCACGGATCCGTCAGAGATTCAGCTCGTAGAAACACTACACACTGGCTGCGGGGCATGCCCATTTTTTGGCTCTCATGTTAACAGGTTAGAGTTTGTACACTGCCTGCGTGACACGCGCGTCTCGAGCCCCACTAAAAACGCGTGCATGCTAGAAAAGAACCGACGCCTTTTTTCACGCGCACGCAAGCGTGTTGGAAGTGTTTCCAGGAAAAATAGAATAGGAAAAGCAATTTATATGTCATTTTGACACGAATACATATTAATAAATTACATTTTGATGTTTGAAAGTCTCTAGGTTTTAACACAAATGCAGATATAATTTTAATTAAAAATCATAATTATCCCTATTGCCTGATACATGATAATAATCTGTACAGTATTATAATCTGAGCACAGTGTACACATATCGTTTAGCTAGCGTTATCTATAAGCTAACACTGGTCTCTCACCTAGACACCTGCTTTGTTCTCCACTGTTTCTCCTCACACAAATACTCAATCAGTCTTCTCTAATCGTTGTTCTGTCTAATCCTGGTCTGTCCCTAATTGTGTGTCATAATTATATGGCTTTGGTCTACCATATGAGCATTAATAAACATTTATTCCCTCAGCGTCCGAACTGTCATTGCTATCCATTGTTTTCCTATCGTTGAAATTCACCACACTCCCTCTCGTTACGTCACTTCCGGTTTGGCATTTTTAGATGCGGAAGTAAAATTTTCCTCACAAAAACGTCTCAAAAAGCCCTAATAGCGTATTTTAAAGTATATTTTAAAGAAAATCTACTTCCTACATAATTTTTCTATACATTGACTCACTGGGGTCTCTAACCTGCAATATGCCCTTTAATGTTAGTGGCACATGTCTGGTGGCTGAAGTTAGTAATGCATCCTAATTGTTGGCTAGCCTTTTGTGTGTGTGTGTGTGTGTGTGTGTGTGTGTGTGTGTGTGTGTGTGTGTGTGTGTGTGTGTGTGTGTGTGTGTGTGTGTGTGTGTGTGCACGCGCACACAAATTTCTATGACAAAGGTATTACACTGGTATTACGACGTAAACATGAAATATGACGACATTTCAGATGTCCTCATATTTAAAATAGATTTAAAAACATACTAAACAATGTTTTATTAAAAATGTAAAAATGCAGAATGTTTCCTGTGATGGGTAGGTTTAGGGG